>NC_072019.1:3462500-4098437 GCF_027791375.1 Indicator indicator
TTGGTTCCCCCTTCTGGGAAAACTGCCAGATATATGCTACTTCAAAAGCTGAAATATATTCTAAGAACTTTGATCAACAGTCTTAAAACATTAAGTTAATTCTTCCTTCATTTTCAGCGCATGAAAAACCAAAAAGGTCAAATGTGACTTGAAATGCATGTCAATTAAGGAGGTTGTGGAATGCCTGGGTATTGGATGGGAGACATGAAGTCCAGCTTTTCACTGTTAACAATGAAATTTTTATAACTGTGCTTGCATTAAGAACACAGAGGCATTATAGCATGTGTACTCTTAACAGCATTTCGAAAGTCAGGATGCAGAGCTGTGTCCTGACATCAGAGTTCCCAATCTGACAGAAGATCTTTTCAATTCATGAAGAAGGCATCATGCTGTACATATACAGGTGATGGTTTCTGTAGCAGAAAAGCTTTCTTGTTTAATTTTCTTTAAGTAATAAATTTCTAAGAATATACTTAATGGTTGGTAGGAAATAGAGTTGAAGGGTTGTGGCTCTCCCTAGGGGCTTTATCCTGATAGTGTTGAGATTGTCTTAAAGTATCCAACAAAAGCTTTCGGTTTTCCATTGAGGTACTTACTGCTGAGTGCATGTCAGGAGGGGCTGTGTTGTGTAATCATAGAATCATAGACTTCTCAGGGTTGGAAGGGACCTCAAGGATCATCTAGTTCCAACCCCCCTGCCAAGGGCAGGGACACCTCATACTACAGCAGGTTGCTCAGAGCCACATCCAGCCTGGCCTTAAAAACTTTCAGGGATGAGGCTTCCACCACCTCCCTGGACAACCTGTTCCAGTGTCTCAGCCACCCTCATGGTGAAGAACTTCCTAACATCCAAGCAGAATCTACCCATTTCTAGTTTTGCTCCGTTCTCCCTAGTCCTATCATTACCTGACACCCTAAAAATTCCCTCCCCAGCTTTCTTGTGGGCCCCCTTAAGATACTGGAATGCCACAATAAGGTCTTCTCGGAGCATTCTCTTCTCCAGACTGAATAGCCCCAACTCTCTGTCTGTCTTCCTAGCAGAGGTGCTCCAGCCCTCTGATCAACCTTGTGGCCCTTCTCTGGACACGTTCCAGCACCTCCATATTTTTCTTGTAATAGAGGCTCCGGAGTTGGATGCAGTACTCAAGGTGGGGTCTCAGCAGAGTGGAGTAGAGGGGAAAAATCACCTCCCTTGTCCTGTTGGCTAATCTGTAAAATCACTTTCCATATTCAGGCTGATTATATGTGGGAGATTATTATCCAAATGGGAAGTGAGATTTGGTTAAGCTGTAAGGGGAAAACAATGTCTAAGTATACAATGAAATATTAGTGGAGTTCAAAAGGCTCATGGCAACACCAAGCATTTGGCAGAGCAGTTTCAGCTTGCACAGTTAACAGCTGAAGTTGTTCCCTTCAGACAGGAGGCCACCTTGTTGCTATGCTTCTGTGACCTTCCTTAAGATGCTCTAGAAATACTTTTGTTAAATGTTGTCGCAATGCTTAATTTCTCTATAAAATTTGTTTTCATCGATTTTTTTTTCTTTGTTTTGGTGAGAATTGATTTGCTTTTCAGAAGGAGCTCTTGTGGGCCTGTTCTGTAATGGAGTTTCTTTTAATTTCAACCATTTTTTAAAATTCAAATTAAAATACTGCTGGTTTTTTTTGTCTGATGTTCATTAATGGAAACTCAGTATGGACAAAAAGTGTTGCTTTGTCATGAGGGAGAGGATCTAATCCTTCTCTTTTAGACCTGTGCATGGATACCACTTTCCACATTTCCACATTGAGAAATTGTCTCTAAATCGTAGAATCACAGCATCAGAGAATGGTAGGGGTTGGAAGGGGCCTCTAGGGATCATCCACTCCACCTTCCCTGCTAAAGCTGGTGTGCCTAGAGCAGATTGTACAGGAATGCATCCAGGCAGGTTTTGGAAGCCTTCAGTGAAGGTGATCTTGCAACTTCTCTGGGCAGCCTGTTCCAGTGCTCAGTCATCCTCCCAAAGGGAAGAAGTTTTTCCTCAAGCTCAAGTAAAAAAAAAGCTGTAGTTTTTTTGTGAAGTAATGTAGCAGAGATCTGGACTTTCTTCTGCTTTCCCATTTTCTGCCTGTTCTGATCTTGCATCTTAGCTACTGCATATCTTCCTCTCTGATCAGTCATGTCTGTTCTGTCCCCTCCCCATTTAGTTTTTCCAGGCTAGGTTGGCTGCATAGCTGTTCTCTTTATGTGTATTTGGTTAGTGGTTTCCCATGTTTCACTCCACCTTCCAGGGCTGATGTGACTTCGAATTCTTCAGTTATCCTCTCTTAAAGGGTTATTGGCATTATTTTTGCAAAAGGACTTGCCAGTTCTGAGTTCTTATGAAGCTTTCCAACAAGAGTGTTTATTTTCTGCTATTAAAATTTTATTTGGCTGAAATATGTACAATATTGATAAATGTTACAGGATTTGTGTACAAAATGTACATTTGTGGAACTATCTGTGAGCAGAAGCAAGTGGTGGTAAGATGCTGTGGGAGAAAGGACAAGCAGATGGTGACAGAAACCACTCTTCCTGAATTGGTAGTTGCTGATAGTCCAGATGACATGAAGTAGTATTCTTGATTTGGTTTCCAGCAGGATATGTAGCGGAGTGAAAACTGTTTAATTTGCAGTTTAACAAACAGAATACACATGCTAGTATGTTGGGTCTTTTCTTCTCATTGTATCCTTTGTGCTTCATCCTCCCGTATGTGCTTTGCTTTTGTAAAGGCAAACTGAGCTCTCAGAACTGAGCTAGTCTGGTGTGGTTAATGTGGGAAGGGGATTTCAACCCACCGCATTAGGGAAGTGGTGTTTAAAACAGGAGGATTCTCTCTCCGTATTACCTGCATAAAAGCAGAATTAAACCCCAAGTCTTCATTGCTTCACTTTCATTCATGTCTAAACCACACTGTGAAGAAAAGGAGCATCAACAACAATCAAACATAGATGAACTATGAACATAGCAGTATACATGTGAAGAGCTTCCAGATAAGTTCCTTAACATACTGAGTCTGAAGTCCAGACTATACTGACTAGACTGAAAGATCATGCCTGAGGTAGGAGGAGTACATCTCTGCCTCTGCCACCCCAGGTAACCCTTGGAACAGAGCTATCAGCAGCACCCTGAGGTCTGGTGTGTTATTCTAAGCAACGAGAACTCCGGTGGTCACTTCCAGGAGGGGAAGTGACTCACAAAACATCCTTAGAGACAAAGGAGTTGTTAATATCTAAAGTAATTGACTGCAAGACCGTATGACTTTGTTTTATGAGCTGTTTTGTAAGTAAAACTTAGTTACTCAAAATTTTTATGTCAATCTGCATATTTCAACAAGTCTAGACTCATTAAGTTTCTGCCTTACTTTGTTCCACCTTCCCTTCCCTTTCATTCCAAAATTGGAGACCCCCGTGCTAGGAATTCAGACAATGACTCTTTTTATCTAGCACTTGTATATTCATTGTGCATTGTCAGTGGATTGCTATTTCAGGTCTGAATTAAAGATAATTAATCTTAGGAAAGTACTTGTAATTTCACACTTTATGAAGCACTATCGTCTCTGCACGGCAGTGCAGTGGTGGCAAAATATAATGTTTGTTGTTGCTACTCAGTAGCATATCTAAATATTTATGTGCATTCAAGTGTGTGTTTTGCTTACTAGTTGGTAGGTTTAGGTCGCAGTGGCCATGCTTGTGGTTTGCTTTGCAAATACTTTGTACAGAATTTCAAGCAAATAGGTTAAATTAGCATTTAAATGGTGAGGTCAGAAAGACTTTTAAAACCTTTTCAGTAGTGACAAGGAAAACTGGGAGAAGTGATGCACTTTGAAGCAAGAGGAATTAAATAGATTCCTAACTTGGCATTTACTTCAGATAATGAGTTAAATTGGTTGCTGGTAGTTGATTAGATAACAGTCTACACTTAGAAGCTAAGGCCTGATGTTTTCCATCTGGTGGTTAAATGTTTCTGTGCCAGCAGCGCTTGTTGCATGTGTGAGTATGTAGGTAAAAACTTCACTCAGGAAGCTGATTTCATATACTGCAACCTCTTTGTTTACTTTATAGATATACAGAGGGAACAGTTATTGCTCTGTGTCTTACAATAGCCTAGAAAGGATTCTAAAAATACCAGTATCTCTTGGCAGTACTTAAAACTATCAGTACTTAAACCTGGTATTTCTAAAATAACAAGTAATGAAAAAAATCATAATCTGTGCTCACACAAACGTACTTGGAGAAGTGAGTCAGTGCAGTTACCAGAGATCCCTTAGTTGCTTAGCACACAGAGGGGAATATGTTGGAATAGGTATCCATGTATACTTGTCCTTCTGCTTTTCCTTTGTTATTAATTGCACTAGGAGATGAAAAAGAGCTAAAAAACGGTCTTATTTCACTTAACATTCTTCCTAAGTGGGAAAATGAAGTGCTGAGGGCTTTTAAAATGTTCTGTTAAGTCTCTTCAGCTGTATTTGCCTGATTGATTTTGGAATGGCACAGTAATTGCTAACTAAGGTGTAGTGCTTACCACAAGGAGATTTTTTTGATTACATGAGAACTGGCAGATCATAAAAATATTTACTGTAATTTTTGCTTATTAAGCTTTCACAGCAGACGTAATTCCTTTATAGGAATGTTAATCTTGTCATAGTCATTGAAAAGAGAAACTGGGGGAAAATAATTACGATTTTAAATAAGAGTGTATTATGCTGAGCAATTTGTGTTGAGTAGAGAAACATATCCCTGGCTAGAATTACCCTGTGATCCTGACCTCATAAGTGGAGTCAAGAAGCAGAATTTATTGCTGGTTTAATTAATGCCCTAGCAGTCTAATCAAAATGCAGCAGTTTTCATTGTTAGCCAATTACAGTGATGTTAACACTTGTAGTTTAATTACTGCTACTTTCCAATAATCGATGTATGGAGCATCATCAGTGTCCTGAGCTCTGCTAGGAGGAGGATGCTGGTGGTATTTAACTGGGTAATTCCAAGCAGTCAGTTGCTAATGCTTTGTGTTGATCCAAAAGCTTACAGATGTTTATCAGTCCCATTTTGTTAGACCTTTATTGTATCTGCTATAATTTCCTTAAGACTGTGCAGTTGCACAAAGCTCAGCGGAGTCTAAAAACAACTTTGTTACAGCTGAGTCGCTCAGCAGCAAGCTGTGTGCTGCTGCAGCTAAAGCCAAGCTCAAAAATAAGTGCAGGCCAAGAAAAGTCCAGACAAAAGGTTGCAAGTCATGATGTCATGTCTTCCCTGTACTCTGTCAGTTAATGTGCTACCTCTAGTATTTAGAACTTTCCTAAGTGTTTTGTGGAAAAATCGTTCCTTCATGACTGTACCAAACACTAGGAGTTTAGTCAAAACTATTCAAGAGCAACGGTTCTTTATTCATTCGGAGTTGAGGCCTGTAACAGATGCTGGCTATTTCATCTCCTTCACTATGTTCCCACTCTTAATAGATGAACTTATCTTTTCTGTCTTTTCAGTCACTATTACTTATATTTTAATAATTTTGCCTGTAATTTCCCATCTAGTCCTCTTCTAGTACATCTGAAATGGCTTTATTTCTTGGTCTTAGCATTCCTTACTTGTGACTTACCCTGCTGGGTTTCTGTTAAGTCCCCCACAGTCTCCTTGAATAATTGCTTCTAGTTCAGTCTATTTCCTGTCATCTTGGTGTTAATATAGAAGTAGTTGTGAGATGGTTTATTCTCATTTGTTCTTGGTAAGTAGTTTTGTTTTCTCTTTCCTCTTCCTTCTTCTTATTAACTACAAGTCTGTCATTTTTGACTTAGAGTTGTCTTTTTGTCAAAAAAATGGATTTTGTATGCACTGCAAGTTTGTGTTTTTTTTTTTTTCTTATGCCTCTTCTTTCTGAAGACACAAAATTGGATGTCTGAAGGGAAGCAGTGGCTAGCCAAGAGCATGTGTGCTCTGTGAGGACTGTGGTCTGTGCATGAAGTCTTCGGCCTTTTCAGTTGATCAGAATGACAAACTTAGAGTGTTTAGTGGCACAAAAAAATGAAGATGAGGTTTAGCAGATCCTATGTGGACTTCCTGATTTGTTTAAACTTCTTTGGGGAGGATGAAAGAAGGTGTGATTCACATGGGCAGCTATGCAGTCAGTTTAGGAGAACTTTTTACAGGCATTCAGTAGTCAAAGTGCTGTTAACCCTTATTTTTGTTTCTGGAGTTGATGGCAAGATAAGAAATACAAGCTGTCAGCTGTTGAGCTTTTGATCATCCTGCACTGATGGAACCAGGTACCAGTGATCTTCACAGCACATAATACACCTTTTCCTGGAGACTATCTAGAAAGAAATGATGTACATTGAAAATTTATAAATGCTAAAAGTAATATTGTAGCAATGACTAAAATTCGTAGTGTATCTCTATCCCTCTTCTGAATAGCTCAAAATATAATAGGCAGACCACACAGAAGTTGATGGTAGTACTTGGGTGATTTCTTTTTGGTGTTTTTGTATGTTGTTTTGGTGTGGGGCTTTTTGTTTGTTTGCTTTGTTTTGGGATTTTGTTTGGTTTTGTATGCGTTGGTTTGGTTTGGTTCTTTTTATTCCGAAAGAAATGGCAAATGAGAGAGGAAGAGTTATTTTTAAGTAACACTTGGGTCATTTCTAAGGGAAATAGTTGGTGACATTGTACTGAGGTGCACAAGGCCAGTGACAAGTGGAGTCCCTCAGGAATCAGTCCTGGGACCAGTCTTGTTCAACATCTTTGTCGGTGACATGGACAGTGGCATTGAGTGCACCCTCAGCAAGTTTGCTGATGACACCAAGCTGTGTGGTGCAGCAGACAGGCTGGAGGGAAGGGATGGCATCGAGAGAGACCTTGGCAGGCTGGAGAGGTGGGCACAAGGCAACCTCATGAGGTTCAACAAGACTTGAGTGCAAGGTTCTGCATCTGTGTGGAGACAATCCCAAGCACAAGTACAGGCTGGACAGTGACTGGCTGGAAAACAGCCCTGAGGAGAGGGGCTTGGGGATACTGGTGGATGAGAAGCTCAACATGAGCTGTCAGTGTGCACTTGCAGCCCAGAAAGGCAACCAGATCCTGGGCTGCATCAGGAGAAGTGTGGCCAGCAGGTCGATGGAAGTGATTCTCCCCCCTCTACTCCACTCTGGTGAGACCCCACCTGGAGTATTGTGTCCACTTCTGGAGCTCCTATTACAAGAGGGATCTGGAGGTGCTGGAATGTGTCCAGAGAAGGGCCACAAGGATGATCAGAGGGCTGGAGCAACTCTCTTATGAGGACAGACTGAGAGAGTTGGAGCTCTTCAGTCTGGAGAAGAGAAGGCTCCGAGGTGACCTTCTTGTGGCCTTCCAGTATCTGAAGGGGGCTACAAGAAAGCTGGGGAGGGACTTTTTAGGATATCAGATAGTGACAGGACTAAGAGGAATGGAACAAAGCTGGAAGTGGGATGGATGTAAGGAAGAAGTTCTTCACCATGAGAGTGGTGAGACCCTGGAATGGGTTGTCCAGGGAAGTGGTTGAGGCCCCATCCCTGGAGGTGTTTAAGGCCAGGCTGGATGAGGCTCTGGCCAGCCTGATCTAGTGTGAGGTGTCCCTGCCCATGGCAGGGGGGTTGGAACTAGATGATCCTTGTGGTCCCTTCCAACTCTGACTGATTCTATGATCTGAGAAAGTGAAGCGAGAAGGGGACCCAAAGGTAGTTTAAAAAAGGGAATGAAAATGCTAAGACGTGAGATTAACTATGTGTGTGTAGAATGTAGACAAACATACTGGTGGGAAAAAATGATTCAAAAAATTTAAATCAACAAAGAGTTTGGTGGCTAACTGGAGGAGGCAAAGATGAGATATGTGCCTTATGAGGAGAGGCTGAGGGACCTGGGGCTTTTTGATATGGAAAAGAGAAGACTTAGAGGGGATTTAATAAATGTTTATAAATATCTGAGGGCTGGGGGTCAGGGGGGAGGGGACAGGTTCTTCTCACTTGATCCCTGTGATAGGACAAGGAGCAATGGATGTAAGCTGCAGCACAGGAGGTTCCATCTCAACACAAGGGGGAACTTCTTTACTGTGAGGGTCACAGAGCACTGGAACAGGCTCCCCAGAGAGGTTGTGGAGTCTCCTTCTCTGGAGACTTTCAAGGCCCATCTAGATGTGTTACTCTGTGACCTGAGCTAGATTGTATGGTCCTGGCAGGGGGGTTGGACTCGATGATCTCTTTAGGTCCCTTCCAATCCCTGACATCCTGTGATACGTTGCAAAGTAATTTGGAACAGATGGGAGATGGGGAAAAAAATGATGAGGAGCGATGCCTAACTGTAGAAGGCTGTCAAGGTGATAAGGGCTTACAAAAAGTGCTCTAGTATACAAATTAGAGAACCCAAATCACTTTGCTTGCTGAAGGGAAGGAAATGGGAGAGAAAGAATTGGAGGTGACAGTGATGTTTTGATCCTGAGAGCGTGCATGCATTACGTAGAGCAGAAAAGGAAGACTGTGGCAAGAAAGTAAGGAAGAAAAGGCCTGCTCAGTACAGCATCAGTTTGGGATTATGACATGGCAGAAATGGGAAAGGAATTGAATACCTGGATTAGAAACAGTTTAAAGGAAATATGCTGAACTGTTGCTGTGGGTTTGAATGGATAGGTGGAGGTGGCAATTAAGTCACTGGAAAACTTGAATTTACAATTGACTTGTTCTCTATAAGAGGGTTAAAAGAAGCAATAAAGCAGTAACTAAGTACATTAAAGCATAGAAATATTTCTTAATGCAATGCTACATCTTGCCCTAAAGTGAATAACTTGAGTTTCTTTATGGATGGTGTGGAATAATAATAATGATCACTCACTTGGCTATATTTTTATCACTTGATAAAGATGTCTTATCTCTTCTGCATAGATATTTGATTTGATGGATGCCAAAGCCCGTGCTGACTGCATCAAAGAAATAGATCTTCTTAAGGTAAAGGATTTGTTTAATGTGCAGCCATCATCAAAGCATATTAAGGTTTTCATAACTGTACTTGAGGTGTCCACTGTTGCCTGTCTGGAGGCCACGCTTAAGGAATTTTGTAATCTTTATTGCTTTAAAATTAACATGGAGAAGTAAATACTTAAAGAAAAATGAGCAATTTTTCAAGTGGAAGTTTCTGGTAAAGCTACGGTGTTGTAAACAACTGTGTCCTATGTAGAGCTGTCCTAGTTTTAACCATGAACTGCCCAGGGCAGAAGGACAGAAAAGATATTTTATCCCTTCCCAAGGAGTGAAATGAAAATGCTCCACACTTACAAATATATACAAAAGGTATTCAGGTAGAAGGAAGACATTCACACATTAGGCTCAGTTCTTCACCTGAGCCTACCAGGCCCAAACCTTCCAGAGCCTTCCAAAAACCTCTACTCCCCTCAGCCTCAGCAGGCCCAAGAGCAGCCAAAGTGCCTCCCCCCCGACTAGAGCCAGGCCTGCTGCAGGATTCAACAGGCTCAGTGCTGTAGCTGCAAATGCACTGCCAGCCAAGGCCAGGAGAAAGCTGCTCCCCCATAAACCATAAGATAGCAGTGCATGTGTCCCGAGATGGAGAGGAGAGAGAGGAATTGGCTGTGCACTCCCTTAAATAGAGAGGCACAGGAAAACAGAATAGAATAACAGATTACAATGTCCTAGGACAAGCTGCCTGTCCCCGTGGGACTCTCTAGCCTCTGGAGGACTTTTCTTTGTGTTTATACCAATTAACTCTTTATTTTCCGTAACCTCCAACAAGAGCAAAACTCTGCTTTGTGAAAATTGACTTTGCTGTTTCAGCTAACAGTTCAGCACGCTGTTGCAGAGACACATGGCAGTACTTTGAAGCAAAACTCCTCTAAAATTGTCATGTTGATCCTGAAATGCCATCGTGTTCTTGCAAAATGTTTATCTGGGATTGCTTCTCTTGAGCTTATACTTTGTGTATCGTACTGAAATAGATTTTTAGGGGTTGTTTTGTTTGCCTAAATAAGTATGTTTCATTTGTCAGTCTTAAAAGATAAGATGTGCTCTACGCTAAAACGTGCATTATTTTTCTGCTTCCTTAGCAACTGAATCATCCAAACGTAATTAAGTATTATGCCTCGTTCATTGAAGACAATGAGCTGAACATAGTGTTGGAATTAGCTGATGCTGGAGATCTCTCCAGAATGATAAAGGTAGGAATTAACTTTCTGGAAAAAAAATAAAAGCTCATAACGTTCAACAGCTTCTGCTTTTCATTCCTTGTACTCATCACTGGGTGAAATGCGGTGAAGATTTTGGGAACTATGGAGAAGAGTGGAGTGTTTAGACTGACTTTTTATTACCTGTGCCCAGCATTCATGCTTATGTAAGTATTTTTAACAGATAACTAGGCTGAAATGCTCATAGCGCTGGAAAAAAGTTAAAAACGGTACAGCACTGTCACCACCATTTCAAACAGTAAATTTTGACAACAGCCCTGATTTTTTTGGCACAATTGTATTTTGTGTTCCATTATTCTGCTCCACATAGTAGTAGTGAAAATAGAGAAGGGCTGGTGTCTTAAGGCAGAATAAATTTCTTCTAGATCTTGAACTTCAACTGGTAACCATTTTAGTAAACAAAGATTAAAGTAACTGCATCATGGATCGAGTTAAATATTTGAGGCTAACAAGTACACTGAAAATAAATTTCATATTTGGTTGAGAGTGTTTTATGCATTCTGGGTCAATTGCTCTCTCTTGTGGTTTTTAAATGCCTCTTTAGGTAATTGGAAAAACTTACCCAAGACCTGTTACATAACCTTTGTATTCTGAAACTATGATACTTTTAACTGGCATTTTTACCATTGTTTGCCACCTGAGAGCTGCTTACCCTCTTTCCCTACTTTTTTTTTTTTTCCACTGGGTCTTGGGTACATCCTTTGGTGTACTTCCTTGTGTGCACACCAGCATTATTGTTGTCAACACAGCACAACTCTGGGAATAAACAGTGTCAATCCGTTAGCATTCACTCTAACAGCTAGGCACTGAACAGAGTTCTGCTGTTTTGCTTAGGACCTACACGAACAGAAAATGTTAATTTCTTCATTAATGACTTGCATACAGATTTTCTTGGAGCTTTTGAAGAACATTCCCATCTAGATTTATAATTGTAAGGTAGGATAGTAAAAGTTTTGGTTCTAAACAGGTTGACAGCGTTCTGTTAATATTTATATCCAAATCTGGTATTTTTCTTCAACTCATGAATTATTGATTCTGTGGGCTTACATTTCATAAAACATAAAGGAAGGTTTGTCTTTCCTTTTGAATGTTCAGTTTTGACACAACAGTTACTACTATGAGTACTCTGTGACAGATTGCCTTATGGCATATCTGGTCTTATGACCCATTGAAGGTTTTTCTCCTGTTGTGTGTGTGTTTTTTTTTTTTTAATATTTTTTTAAATTTATTTTTTATTTTGAATCTAGTGTGTGAATAATGACTTCTTGAGTGCAGTTTGCCTCATTACACCTTGTTCAAGTCGGTGGGTATTTCTTACAGGCTGGATCTTGGAGGCACTTTTTGATTGCCCTCTTAACACGGGGATCATGTTTAATGTAGCCAGCTTCGATTGCTGTTTGATGTTAATGACAGCCTATCAGGCTGTTATTAAATATGTATGAAGTGTCATAATGCTCTCTGTCTTCATGCTGCTGGTGGAGGAAATGATTTGGTAGACTACTTGGACAGTAGGAGTTGAAATGTGGAGTTGTATAATGCCTTCTTAAAGAAGTATTTTAAAAATTGCCTGAAAAAGAAATAATATGGAAGGTTATGGAAACTTCCCAGCAGAAGGGCTGTGTGTCACACTGCTGAGGTAAATAACCATGTTGTGTTATTAAAACAAACAAACCATGCTTTGGTTTTCAGTGTTCTTGCTAGAATGCTTTGGAAGTTTGTTGGAAGATGTTGAGGCACCCTCTGTGAAAAGTGTTTGGGTGCTGGGCTTGTGTGATTTGTAGAGAGGATCAGTTGTATTTTTGAAATTGTAAATGGCCATGGCTTGAATGACACTGAAACCAATGTCAATGTGAGGGCAAACTGCTGAACTAGTTTACTTGGGTATTTGTTATGACATTATTGGCACATCAGAGAATACTTACAAAGCTGCTGTGCCTTGCAGTGCACCTTAACGAGTTCTTTAGTTCTTCTCTTAATGAACCACATCCTTGCTGCCCAGCTTTTATACCATCCCTCTTGTTACCTGGGAACAATACTGTCTTTGTCCCCATTGAGTAGACAACTGAGGAAATTCACTTGCTTGGTGCATTCATAGGGATTCTAATAGACTTCATACAATTTGCTGTATGTGTCCCCACCACCCATCTCCCCCCACTCCTCTCCCCCCTCCCCCCCAAAAAAAGCTGTGCATCAACATTTTCAAATCACATATTGAAATTGGAGGTATGTCATGTGCTTTCTCTGTCCCTTTCTGTGTTTTAGTATGTACCTACATGGATTTAATCCACTTAATTAAGGTAAAGTTTTTTAATTACCCCTGTCACAGGGAGGTGTTTCAGTACGGCCTCCATTTTGAAAAACAGGAGGATCCAAACTTGAGGATTTCTTACCTTGCAGCTTTTAAAGGCTTGATAGAATCCTTGGACGTGGCATGTCAGTAATACTTGGAGGCAAGCATTATCAATGAGGGGGAAATACCTGCATTTGGCTTACAGTTGGTTTTGCACTAGAATATGTGACTCAGGACTGTAACCCTTATGTAGGAGTGGTGAAAGAAGGAGAAATTCTTGATTTTTCTGTGAACTAGGCTGCTGGATGCTGTTACATCAAAAATTCTAGAAGCAGATGATTATTAACTATTGTGCTAGTTCCTCATTCTCATGGCCTGTGGTTTGCTGGTGTCTGTGGTCTATGGACAGATGTGGAACAGAACTACTATGGAAAAGAACCAAGACTAAGGGTAGTTCCTGAAAACTCCTGTTCCATTGTAACACCATCTCCTTGTGCAATACAGAACTATGTTGTAAGGCAAGTTGGAGGCTTAAATCCCTTTTCTTCTTAGTCATGATTCTCCTTCAACACATAGTAACAGGGCAAAATTTTTTCTGTGGACTCTTTTTGGTTTGTGATTTTTAATTTTTTTTTAGCAACAATTGGTACATTGGATAAAGTAAAATGCCATAAATAAAGAATCTACTAATGTCATTAATTAAGACAATATGTTATAATGATCCAGTGGAAAGAACTAATTAGTGAAGACTGTGCTGAAGATGGTGAAACAAAACAATTTGAGCTCTCTTGGAGGAATAACCAGCATATTATTTAAGATAAAATATAAAGTTATTAGGCTTATAAGAAGGAATGTTATCAAGACACTAAAATATCCTGTTTTGTTGGGTTTCTTTTTTTTTTTTAATCAGCAACAAACTTCTATTTTATTTCATATTTTTAGTATTCTGGCAAATAACAGCACAAAATAAATGCAAACTTTAAACTGAATGTGTCACGCAGATCTTAAGGAAGTTAATATTTTGGGAACAAGCATGAAGGCTTTCATCTAAAAAGCTGAAAATACGTTTGCAGTCTTCTCAAGATAGATTGAAAATAATGTGAATTCTACAAAATGTCACCTAGGCACTTCACTCACTCTTCAGAGAACACTTTTTGTATTTTTCTAAACTTAAAAAAAAAATATATATATATAAAATAAGCATGCTATAATTAGCTAGGGAAAGTAAGAGAAATATTTTGAAATTTCTCATCAGGATGGAGTTTGTGTTGCAATCTCAAGTTTCTGTAGTTTGGAACAGTGCATTCTTTGTCCTTAAACATAACTTGGATTTTATGGGACAGTCAACATCCAGCATTAGTCACTTCTTTCCAAGCAACTGATGCGAATCTCAATTGCTTGTTGCAGTAGCTGGAGATCTGTTTAGACTTGTTTGAAATCTGATTGATTATCATTCTGATGTTTCACCAGTGGGAGATATTTTGGGCTTCACTGTGTGAAATTGCATCAGGCAATTTTTCCTCTCCACATATTCTGTGGGATGCTGATCCTCCCTCTTCTCCCTATGCCAAAGTACATTAACAGTGAGCTTATTTCAGAATTTATTTGCAGTACTCCGGGGTTGACTAACTTAGTTAGCCTGTGCTGCATTATGGGAAAGCTTGCCCTTTCTGAAGGCTTAAAGAATGGAAGCAATTTCACCTTCAGTCATTGGCAGTTTTGCCATCCCAAAGTGCTGCTCTTGTCTGTGTGCAGCAACCATGACTTCATGGCAGAATCCATGTGACTGCAGCCTGAGTGTGGCTGTAGGGTGTGATTATGTCCTTCAGGGATTTATAGACACATTGTAATGGCAGGGGATTTGGAAGGAGCATAGGGGCATGGAGTACTTACTGCACTCTGCCTTACCTGAGTATCCTGTACTCAGCTCTGGTTTGGCCACACCTTGAGTGCTGTGTCCAGTTCTGGGCTCCTCAATTTAAGAAGGACCTTGAGATACTTGAACGTGTCCAGAGAAAGGCAATGAGGCTGGGGAGAGATGTCAAGCACAAGCCCTATGAGGATAGGCTGAAGGAGCTGGGGTTGTTTAGCCTGGAGGAGAGGAGGCTCAGGGCAGACCTTATTGCTCTTTACAACTACCTGAAGGGAAGTTGTAGCCAGGTGGGGCTTGGTCTCTTTTTTCGGGCAACCAGCAACAGAACAAGAGGACACAGTCTCAAGCTGCACCAGGGGAAGTTTAGACTTGAAGTGAGGAGAAAGTTCTTCACAGAAAGAGTGATCTGCCATTGGAATGTGCTGCCCGGGGAGGTGGTGGAGTCACTGTCTCTGGAGGTGTTCAAAAAAGGATTGGACATGGCACTTGAAGCCATGAGGTGCTGGGTGATAGGTCGGACTTGATGATCTCTCAAGTCTTTTCCAACCTTGTTGATTCTATGATTCTATCTTAATTATGTCTGTGAGGTTGGGCATCACTGAATGGAGGATTATTTGCCTTGTTCTGAACTTGGCTGGTGGTCAGGTGCAGGTCAGGAGCTTCTGAATGAGTTGCTTTTGTGGGCTTATCAGTGGATCATGCCCCAGTGTTCCTGCAGAGAGTGGTGGAGGCTTGTACTGCTACAGGAGCTGGTGACCGGTTGTGTTTACAGGCTAGCTGCCTGGAATAGCTGGAAGGCTCCTAGCCCATGAGTAACTACTCTCACTGCAGTGAAGCTGCTTATATTGCTGAGAATGGAAACTTGTCACTTGGTTTTTCCAAGCTGTTTTCTGGTGGATGGCTGTCTTGGAAGTATGGTAGAAACAGAGATGTATTTTCAGACAGTGGGGTTGTCAGATGATACGTTGATAGTACAGTTACCTACAGTTGGAAGATTTTTTTGAGAGTATGAAGGTAGGAGAGCACGTGTAAGGAAGAGATGTAGTGTCAGAATTTATCAGGTCAAGTGTAACCCTTCCCTGATGTTTTGGGAAACCCTTAGCTGTTAACTGGCTCTATTGTTTGGCCTTGTCTATCACAAAATGCACTGATTTACAGCTTTAGCAGCTGCAAGAGATGGGTGACATTCCTGTTTGAATGGCTGGTGGGACAGTGATGATGTCTCTGAATGGCAGTGTTGTGGAAGCTGTATTCTGCTGGGCACACCCCCTTGTAGCAGGAGAGTAACTCTTTTTGCTGTTAGGGTTGCAAAAGATGTAACTGTATGAGAGTGTCTTCTCAGTTGGTCAAAATACAACCTTTTCATACTATAATGCTACATAGCAACTGCCTGCTTGAGGGTGTATGTTTCCAAAAAACCTTGTATTTTAGTAGATGGCTGACAAAAAATAAATGTATTATTCATACATAAACATATCTATGTTTATTCTTTTAAATCTATTTATTTTAACATAAATTGCACCTGAAATATTGTAAGCCTCTTATGCATTGAAATAGAGACTTAAAACTTGGAAAGGGGATTTTTATTGTTATTTTTACAATAATGTCTGAGAGTACTCACCTAAACTTACTCTTCTAACTTCTTCTAGACTTCTGAAATCTTCTAAGCACTCACATGTGCTTAACAGAGCTTGCTGGAGCATAGCAGCTAAAGTGTAGAATTTATGTACACATAGTGCTGCATGAACCTCTTGCATCCCTTAGTGCTGACAGCACTGAGTACTGAGTGACTATGAATATGACTTACAGTATGGGTGACTGGAATGGCTTTGCCAGAAATAGCTTTTTCCAGATACTTTGGATGGGCTGAAGATTTCCAGTCTCTCAGAGAGTGTTTATTCTTTCTAACAACATAAGCTCAGATGAATGTAGAGAAGATAAAAGACTAAGCAGACAGAAGAGTCGGCTGGGGCAAGCTGCTAAGTTATCTATAAGGGAGGAGAGGCAAGTCTCACAGGGAAAAAGGAAGACAGTGAACTGGAACTAGTTGGTTAGCAGTTTTTCAGAGAAGATAGGCTGGAAAGTTGTGACACAGGGCAGTGGAGACTGAGGAGTATAAAAACAGTAAGAGTAACGGGTTGGAAAACTCTGAACTGGGAGCCCCAGTACTGGACATGAGCGTGGTGAGATTAGAGAAAAGCTAGTGTATTGGCAGAGAGCAGGATAGAATGGGAAAGGATCCTACAGACTGACTACCAGTAGGGAGAGAGTGTGAATGGGATAACTCAGAGTGGCTGGGAACAGGATCCAATTGTGTAAATGTAGAAAATGGGATGAAGTGATAGAAACACGGAAGGGTCAGAAAAGAGTCAAGCTGCATAGGAATTACAGATCACAGGGGAACGCAAAGAACCTGTCCTGCAGCATACTGCCAGGCAGAGTGTGGGGTGGGACTCAAGGTTCAGGAGTATTGTTGGCAAATTCCATCAGTTACCTGCTGAAGGTTGAGATGTTGTGCAAGTTACTTGGTCAGCTGAACTATTTGCTGTGGTGGCAGAGGTGCCAGCTCTTGTAAGCTGTGCATAGTGATATCATAGAGAGCCTGCTCTTCTGGGGCTCCTTCTATGCTTTAGGGGATGGCTTATAACCTAAGGCAAAATCAAGCATTCAAAGGCTAGAAAGTCCTACAACTGAGAATCTCACACTCTAGCAAATTCCAGGTTTATGTGTTCTGTTCATTGTTAAGGGTGCAACTACTCTGAGTAGCAATCAAGACGGTGCAGTAAATGCACCACCATCTGTTGTGTCTGTGCTGCCTTCTTTGCCACAGTGGTAGCTTTTAAGGCAGGGGATTCAAGACAAAGGTTTCATGGTTCATAAAATTGAATGCTCTTCCAAAGACTACCCTTACTGTTCCTAAGGGGTACTGTATAAACAGCTACTTTTTGGTAGGAATTGTAGTTGCTTATTCTGTATTTCTGATGATCAAGGTAAAACTCTGGGATTTGATTTGTAGTAGTGTTGAGCATTCACAGCTTCATCTGTTCTGAGTGGGAACTGTGCTTTGAAGATGAACTGTTTCATAAAGCTAAGTACATGGAAAAGGAGGCACTTAAATTGGTGCCAGAATTAATTAACACTTTTGATCTTAATTGCCCCCATTCTAATCTATAAAACAGGGATATTACTACCTCATAATTTCTAAGGCCATTTGTGAAGGTAAACTTCACAAAGTTTATTTTTATTAATTTGATATTTCAGTGATACATGCCAGGAAACTGTACCCCTCCTTGAAACTTACATTTGCTAGTAGGTGTCAAACAGTGCACAATAAATAATGCTTAGAAACATTTCAAGCTGCTCATTAGCTGAGTGTCGTGAATGAACAAGAAAAGGGTCTTTGGGCATAAAGAAAACAGAACTGAAAACTGCACTCAACAGGGAGAAATTATGGTAGCTTTAATTCTGAGATTTTTCTTACACATATATTTATATCCAAATACTTGACATTATGGTTGTGGGGAAAAAATTTTTTTTAAAGCATCCTTTTGTGCTTCTGTTTTCCTGATATTGATTTATCATGGTCTATAAATGCAAATTTTAAGCCATCAAATCTGGTTTCCATTAGTATCTGTTGGGCTCTTTTAATTCCCCCCTCATCTGTGACTGCTCCATTTAATTTAAAGAACAAAACCCCCAGTACTCACTCCACCCCTTCCCACCCCTCCCCAGTGCCAAACCTCCTGACTTTAGTCTTTTTGTTTAGCATATGGTTGCATTTTGTATTACGGAGCAGTTTGGCACCTTGCTGAAGTGACATAATTAATAAATATTAAAGCTTCAAAATGTTTTTTTCTCAATGTTTTTTTTCACATTCTGTATCACCTTTACTCTTACTTTTTTTTATGTACTTGTTTTTGAAAAGAGTTAAAGATAGACTGTAGCTTGAAGAAGCATGCAGTAGGTTAGGGCACTGTAACAGTGTGTGCTAATTACAGATCAAAGATAAATTATTTTGTGTGCTTTTTCTTAAAGGAGAAACCGGGGGCTTTGAACCAGTTGGGTTCATTTTTTGCCACTAGCCTTCTTTGAAAGCTACTAAAAATCTTCTCTTAAGCTTTGTGTTTTTTTTTTTTCTTTCTTTCTTTTTTCTCTCCCCATACCTAAAAAATAGTGCATCCTTATTCAGCTTGGTGTCTATACATGCTAGCTATGCAGCAGATAAAAAAGAGGGGCTGGGTGTTCTCAGGGCACATGGCCACTCTGCAAATGGAGCTGTGAAGTCCTAAAAGAAAAAGAGCAAAGGCATAGAGCCCTGCTAAGGTAGGAGAGCTAGTTCTGGTAAGCTTTTGCTCCCCATAGATGTGTTGCTAGGAGATCTAACAGGTGCTCAGCTGTCCCCTCTGTTCTCAACCACAGGTAAGCAGAATGAGAGCAATGGCAGCAGTTTACCATGTGCCAATTACCTGTATGTGCTGGTGGAAGAAAAGCTTACTGCTTCTGAAGCTTGTAACTAGTGGGGTAATTGGGCTGGGTAGTTGCCAGGCAGTCTTGTTAGTTTTTTTTTTTTTTTCTGTGAGTTGACTATTGTCTGTGTCTACCACTGGAACAATTAGAACCAGCAGGCAGGTTTTCTGCTAAAATAATTAAACTGTCAACAGTGTGTTGTCCTGTGGACAGTTTCCTTCATAGGCATCACACCTGAAGCCATTGTGGAAGCCCACTGGCAGTACTCACAGGGACAGTAAGGGTGTCAGTCAACTATGACTTCATTTACCTGTTACCATAGTCTCTTCAAATAGCTCTAACTGGGACAAAAATCCTTGGGGTATTTCATCTCCACCTTTTCCCATTGGTGCTAGAATTGTCTGGCTCCATAAATCTTTAAAGAGCAGAGAGAATTGGAGCATTTTGTTACATAATATGTCTGGGTACTTTTCTTGTTTGAAATACCCTGCAAACAAGACTTGGCGAAGAGTTTTAGGCTTTCACACAGTTGGTTTTGAAAAATGTGCCATGTCAGTGTTTGTGCTGTATGAATAACTTGCTGAGAATGGAGAGATTTTTAATTTGTCTGCCTTACTTGTAATAGAACAAAAAGTTAAGATGGTAGCCTCCCTATTTTCTGTGGCATGCTGTTGCTTTTTATGAGGAAGTTGAGTTAATGATTCAAGCATGAGTTTCATCTCTACATGCTGTACCAGTTTTCCCAAGGGGATTTATTGGAGAGAGAGAGTGATGTAAGCAAATACTGTTGGTTTTAAACATGTAGCCATGTGTTTTGAAAAGCCTCCCTCAGCAGTAACAGCAGAGACGATGAAAAGGATGCAGTACTGGAAATTTAATGTTAGTGACTGGGCAAGTAGGTCTGACTTCAGTGGGTGATCTTTATGAACACTGTGTGCATATCTTGCCTTTTTTTGCATGAGCAAAAATGTTAGGTGCAACAGAGTGACTGTAGGTGGACTGCTCAGTGAGGAAAAATGAAACAAATCCTTGCAGAGGCAGTTAGATTAGAAAAAAAAATTGTTCTTTGTTCAGAGCTTTCTGAGGCATCTGAGTTCAACCAGCAGTCTTCCTAACAGCCTGGTTAATAGATCATTAACATGAATACATACTAAAAATGGAAAATGTGACAATTCTTGCTTGCATTTTTCTGGCAAGGTTTTCTATTTCTTGCAAGTAGCTGTCTTATTTTGATTGGCATTGAAAGAAGATTGCACTTGAGAAGAAGTTTTTATCTCAGTTATGTGGTAGGTGTGTGGTGGGGTAGTTAATTATTTATTAGGAAAGACCATAGTTTTGTTCTACTAATTTGGCCTTCTGATGCCAGTAAGTACTTGAATTAGCAAAATTATTTTGTCTGTTAGTTTTTGTACTGTGCCTTTTGTCTTTTGTTGCTATTAACGAAGTATTAATTGTTGTGTACTGAGAGATGCTGTGTTTTGACTACTTGTATACTGAAATAACTAATAGGGGAAGACTTTTAAAATGTGTTGGGGTTCTTTGGATGTTAGAAGAGAAAAAAATAAATGTATGGCTCTTCAGTAACTGGAGATGAAAACAATTGTAAAGAATTTGGAAAAAGAACAATGTAAATATTTTTTAAATTACTGTTATTAGTGACTTTATTGCCACATGCTTGCTACTTTCTGTATATTCAATTGATGGATACCAAATATTACCTTTTTCTTTTTGTTCTATTTTTGTACCTAAGAAAGAGCTGCTACTCTTGAAATGTGTGCAGATTTGATCAGCTCATTATCAAGTTGGGTGAATGAATGTGTTGGGAAGTTCTGTTTTTTTTTGTTCTGCATAGAAAGCAAGGAAAAGTGGCAGAAAACTTACTATGGTCTAAAGAGATGGACAGCTCAGTCCTGAACAGTCAGACAAAGTGCCTGGGACATGGCTTTCCTTCTGGAATTACCTAGCCTTTGAAATAGAAAGTAAGACTGCTGTAGAAATTTAATTTCTGTACACGAGTCTCTGATCTTTACTCAGAAATGCAGAGATGTTGAGGTCCATCTTCACTGATCTGTCTTCCTGTACCTGCACACCCTTGCTAGTTCTGATTTATTTCTGTTGTATTCACAGAGTGAGAACTCTTGGTCATGCTTCCATAATTTCCTATTATAGCTGCCTGACCTTTCTTCTGTCTGTTCTTTCTGATACTCTGTATTAAAAAGGCTCCCAGACAAACATGGACAGAAGTGGCCAAGAACTTCATTACATGTTATTCAGAAGTTCCTTGTATTAATCCTTTCTGCCTCACTTTCCTCTTCCTGAAGTTCAGATTTCTTTCAACAAGTATCCAATTGTTGAATCCCTGTGTTCCGATAAGTCTATGTAATAAACTGAATATTTAAAAAGTGCTGCTTTATATTTTTATAAGCCAGAAATGAAGTCATGAGAACAGGTAGATGCAATGAAGATCCTCATCAAAACATGAAAGAAAGAGAATCTGTTTAAAGCAAGGAAATGATCATTCTCATTGTACTTTTTCTCCAATTCCTTTTTCAGAAGGCAACTCCAGCCTAGAGCATGCACAGTGAAAATCAGAGGTGTATGTTCTTGTGGGCTCATTGGACAGATTCAGAGGTTGTGTTTGTCGCTTTTAAAATAACGGCTGCAAAATTAAGTGATCAGTTTATCATCTTTCTGTAAGAGTTGTTCATAGATCTCTTGCTTTCTATAGTCCAGTTTGTTCCTTGAACAGTTACTGTGGGCATGAAATATTTCAATTTATTTCTAAGTGGTTGTTTTTCTTTTCTATTCGGTGAGGTCTAAACCAGGCTGTGACACCTTAAAATTCTCTGAGCCACTATCTTCAGGACTGAACATTTTTTTTCAGGCATGGCTACTGAGATGTAGGCAGTCACATCTGAAATCTCCAATTGTACTGAAATAATCTATGGTCACTGTTGTGTCCTCATCTGTGGGAAATCCTTAGTGTTTGTATGAAAGACAAACACAGTCGTCCATGTTTCCTCTAAGAGTATTCTCTGAACTGTGCTTGTTAAGCTTAGATAAGATCACTTTCTAATTGCTGTCACTGTTGCTTTTGGGATTTGACCTTTAAAACATTATCTTTAGAAGCTCTGTATAAAATGGTCCCAATGTTTTCATATTGATTTCAAAATTTTTTCTCCATCTATCTTTTACTTACTGGTGTGGGTTTTTTGTTTCTGCCTTCCAAGAAAATGACATACGCTGTTTAGGTGCAGGGCAGCTATATTTAACTTTACTAGGATGGAAACATTTGGAGAATGTTTAAATTTTTAATTTTTTTTTTAAGTAATTCGTTAGAGAAAACCAGGGAGGTTCTGTTTTCCCATAAGGAAACTGCTCAGTCATTCTGTAGAAAAGGACCGAAAAGGCAAACTTGGGGACACAAGCTGCTTACCTTAAAGCTTTTTATGCCATTTGAGTAGCAGTTTTATGACCACAAAAGTGTTGAGTTGCTTTCAGTGACTGAATTGCAATTGTATTTGTACTGACAAGGGGAAAAACTCTTCAGCATATTTTTTTTTCACCTGTGAGTCCATTCTCAAAGACAGAGATGGAAATGTTGTGGGATGTGGCTTTTGAAACAAGTAATTCTTACTGGGAGACAGTCTGCTGCCTGGGCATGTCTGGTATTCTCTGTTTACCTGATAAAACACTAGCAGGCAACGCTGCCCAACTTTTTAACGCAGATGTACAAGCTGTTCCCTTTGTGCTTAGTTTCAGTTATGTTGAGACTGATCTTTCACCTCAGACAGGACTGTGTGCTGATTTTTTTTTTTTTTTTTTAATTTTTAATGTCACACCCTAGTTGGATATCAGGACTGTCCTTGGAGCCTCAGATAGGTGGAATAAGCAGAATAGTAAAATGCTGAAGATGAGAGTACTTCAGAAAGGCTATGTTCTTTTGAGCTCAAATTTGGCCAGTTAATAGCAACTTGTATACAATGGGAGATAACTATATTAAGTTAACTTACAATCATAGAATCAGTCAGGGTTGGAAGGGACCATGAGGATCATCTAGTTCCAGCCTCCCTGCCATGGTTGATTATGTGGACCTTGGGAGTGCTTGAGAAATTACAGCACTAGGCAGTGAATTAGTTTCAGTATTAACCAGTATTAACTGGTACAATTGAGGTTAAAAATGATTGTTGTGGCATCATGTTTTCTGCATTTTGGATTCCCTAGGGAGGGGGCAAACCCCACAGCCATTTGAACTACATCTTGCATTGTGGACTATTTTAAATTGGAGGAGAGAGGAAAGGATCCTGCTTTGAATACAGTTAATAGGTGCTATATGAATTTAATTGTGCTGTTTGGCATAAAATAGGTTTGTCCATGGTTTCCATCAACCTAGATTTCTTGTTAGAAGATAAGGTTCAAAACAGGAATGAGATTCTTTTTTCTCATTGGCTTTTCTCAGAATTAGCACTGCCTGCTGGACTGTTTCCTAGGAACATGCAACTTGTTTCAATGGCTAGTTTTGCAAAATCAGGCATTTTTCTTTTTTTTGTGGTAGTGCAGGCTTTTCATCCCTGTTTTGGCTCTTGGTGGACAAAAGCTCACATAAACACTGAGAATATGTATTTAGATGGAAGGCTATAGTGTAATTTATTACTACACAAAATAATGGCCACCAAGTTTCTTTTCAAAGCTACTTGGATTGTTTTTTTAAAGCAATACAGGCAAAAATAGTACCTATTTTATTTAGTTGAAATACTCTTGGCAAATCTAGCACCTCTCTTTTGTATCCTCTTTAGGTGGATGAATTCTACAGGGTTAAGAATATTATTGATGCTTTCAGGAAGAGAAATCACTGTAATGCAAAATTATTAATGCCTTCAATGGAAAGAGAATGCACCTTGAAATCCATGGTTGTACAGCATGCTTGCAGTGTAAAGAAGTGAAGCTGATTTTTGTGATGTACAATCAGCTGCAGTGTTACAGATAGCAAATGAATAAAATGGTAAAGGAATGCTTGAACATAAATACTTGGAAAGTACACTGCTGTACTTCGCACTGGAATGGAAATCTGTAATGGAAAAGCTTCCTGTTGCAGACATTTTGTGAATGGTGTTTCATCACTGGTTGTGCTTAGGTTTGAGTTAAAAAAAGAAAACAATTCAGAGTGTTTAAATAAAATACCTAGTTATGATAGTTTGCGAATGCATTTCAAATCAAGGAGCTAGGCTTTCATGTGCACATACTTACATGTATTGTGTATTTGTTTTTAAATGAAAAGCAACCTGGACTCCCTCTTCCTATTGACATCAAACAATCCTCTGATATGCAAATCCCGCTATGGGGAGAACAGATACACAGGGTTTGTTTGGATTCCATCCAAGACTGAGGGAAAATGATATTTAAAGAATTAATTTATATGCTTTGCCTCATTTAAATGAAAATGCATTTTGAAATAATCCCTGTAACTAAAAAAAACACTTTGGTGAAATGCTGCGATCCTTTGTATGACTGCGTTTTGCTATGGCTGGTTTAAAAACACCTTCCTCATACTCCTGTGTGTCTCTGCAATGTGTAGATGCAGCTGTCAGCTTTTCAGTGGCACATTTTACTTCTATTTTCCAGAGTAATGTTTGTTATTTGGTGTGCATGAGTGCAATGCGTGTGTTTGTCCACACGCTCTTAAAATACACCCAAGTACTTCACTTTCTTGCTAAAATTTTGCCACTATTAATGTAGTTGATGTATTTTCTTTGTGTGGTTAACTTTAAAATCCATCAAAATATGAGTTCTTTAGAGAGACTAAATGAGCAACAATTCTTCAGTCGTCTTCTAGCTGCAAAATTTATAATGATCCAACTTGCACATTTTAGCATTGGATGAATTCCAGGCTTTCAGTGTGTATTTGTGACTCTGGTTACTGCATTTGATATTTGAAAGAGATTCCTGTAGCAGACCATTATTAGGTTTCACATGAGCTTTATCAGGCCATTGAACTGTTACGAGTGATTGCTAATAAATGTTTATACAGGATGGAAAATCTTTGAGTAGAATTTTGATCACTATGAAACTTTCAGAAATCATAGTTCCTTTAGTCCCCCTTTCATATATTGCACAAGTTTCTAAGACTAATTTGATTGATGATGCTTACATAGTCTCTGTGATTGTGTATCAGTACTATTTTGGTGTTCTATTTAGAAGAGGATAATATGGAAATCAGCGTGGTCTCTGATTGTGTATCACTACTATTTTTGTGCTCTATTTAGAAGAGGAGGATATGGAAATCAGCGTTGGTTTAAGGATTAAATTTCATTTGGGAAGTTCTGTGGCATGTACCTTACAGCTGACCTCTATTTGTTCTGTGGCCACTTACTCTGTGATAGACTATACATCAGTCCTACACTGAGGATTGCTAAATACGATATAAATCCTTTTTTTTTTGGACAGTAGTTTTCATAGAATCACAGAATTGTTAGGGTTGGAAGGGACCTCAAGGATCGTCTAGGGCAGGGACACTTCACACCAGATCAGGTTGCTCAGAGCCAAATCCAGCCTGGCCTTAAAAACCTCCAGGGACAACACTTCTACCACCTCCCTAGGCAACCTGTTCCATTGTTTCACCACCCTCATGGTGAAAAACCCCTTCCTAACATCCAATTTGAGTCTACCCATTTCTCTTTTTGTTCCATGTTTTATTTCACTCATGTCATTTGTGGCTCTGTGTTGACCAACTTAAACATACACACTCTTGATACGTGTGTTAATATTTAAGAGAGAAGCTTTCTGTATCAGGAAATCCTGTTAAACCTTTCTCGTTAGGCTGTGAGCCTCTGGCATTTGGTTTGTAAATAAAGGATTTTCTACCTGTTATTTTTCTTCAGTAGTTTTTATGAGAGTTTTAAATGTTAATATTCAGTGTCCATCCTTTCTTTTTTTTTTTTTTCCTTTAAGCATTTTAAGAAACAGAAGAGGTTGATTCCTGAAAGAACAGTTTGGAAGTACTTTGTTCAGCTTTGCAGTGCCTTGGAACACATGCATTCTCGTCGTGTTATGCATAGAGGTAATACAGGATCAAAGATGATTTGTCTGTAACTTAAACATTGTAGTGTGTGAGAATTCAGATGGTTCTGTGCCAGTGACACCAAATAACGTCATAATGGAATCCATTTGGACAGCTGACACAATGTTTCTGCAACATTTTATAAGTGAGTAAAAAGGTGACAGAAGTTTGTGGGCTGTACCTTTCATGTGGTAGGCATTGGTTCACAGCAATGGTTCATGATACCAAGTTTTCAAAGTAAATGCTAGTGGAATGCAGGTGGACACCCTGCCCCTGCTGCCTCTTCACTTGTTCAGTTAATTTTGCTGGCTCTTATTGTCTGTTGTTCTTATTCTTCTGTATCTGCCCATTCTCTCTTCCCAAGTATTGTTAACTGCATCCTTGTACAGCCATTCACTCGTTTCAACTCTTGTACCTTTTTTTAAAACTCACAAAAGTGTTTGCCTCTTGCCATGTCTTCTGGTGATGTGTGGGTCCTGCTTCCACTCCCTCATCTACTAGATCATGTGCAGCCAAGGACATTTTCTCCCCTTTTCTGCTCCTCTGCACTATTGCCAATCTCTGTGTCAAATAGTGTGTCCCAACAGCCCTTGTAGTTGCCAGCTATTCCTGCCAGGTGCTGAGTTTTACCCATTTTAAACCTCTGTACCACTGTCTCCTCCGTATGTTGTTCTCATTTTACCCTGTACCTCTGAGTCAAAGAAAACAGATCGCAGTATAGCTGCTGCTCAGATGTACAGGGTTTTTTTGCCTTGGAAATCCCTCTGGCTATGAGTTGCAAGTTGTACATGGGCTGTCTCTCTGGATTCAGGTGAAATTACATGTCTTAGGTTGGTGGCTTTTTTTTCTGATGGGATGCAAATAACTGCCTGAAAGCAGAAGTCCCTCAATCTCTGCTAAGCTTTGTCATTTGCAGCTAGAGATGTTGAACCCTACAGCAGATCAGCTTAGATGCCCCCTGTCCCTGCAAATGGCTTTCCCGTGTGGTTTTCCTTTTTTCTTTCTTTCTTTCTTTCTTTTTTTAATTTTTTCTCCCCTTACACAGTTGTACAGTGTAAATTATACAAAGACAAGGACATTAAAACTACAGATTCTTTCCATAGGGTATAAGTATTTTTCTTTAATGCTTTTATGACTAAACTAGTTTATGTCAGTATATTTTAGATCAAAAGCAAACAGAATTTCAATTCCTTAAACTAAAAAAAAAAACAAAACAAACCTTCAAATCTTCTGTTAAACTATGATAAATCTGACAATTTCATGGTTACACAGCAAAACCAATGAGAATTAAAGCTGTTTTTAAGTTGATGTGCATTCCATGTTGGATTGTTATCCAAAGGGTGATCCAAACTGCTGAAAACTAGGTCACATAGCAGCGTAATGCAATTGCTTCTGTCTTCCTCTCCAAAGCCTAAAAGGTTTTGGAATATTTTTATTGGAAACCTGAAAATGCTGGTGTTTCAGGGTTATTAGTCATTCCTGTTACTATGTCTCCATATCTTCTACAAATTGTAATCCCCTCTTACCAAAGTTAAAGAAAATCGCTTAAGTTTAGAGCCACCGTGGGTTGCTGCTGAGCTGGGTAAGAGCTAAGCACACTTGCCAAACAAATATCCGGTTGGTTTATTCAGAAGACTTAACAGGTACCTCATTAAAAGTCTTAAAATAAAAATCTTTGCTGTTGTCTCTAAAGGATTGGATTAAAACTTAAACTGGATATTACTTGGGAAAAATAACCGTCTGGGGTATGCATCATTATTTTTCTTTGTTTCTACTTGATTAGCCCAATTCCATTGACGAGTTCACATAACCATTCTCCCCGAGGAAAAACTTGCTGCTTTTTTTTTTTTCCTTAATGATTGCTATTGAAGAGAATCAGTTCTCTATTTCAAATAAACAACATCATAACCACTCTGGGTAATCTGATCAGCAGAAGTGATGAAAAATGTTTTACAGTTCTTGAAAACAATTTTTTTTGTGTGTGTCTCTCTGTTACTTCTGGCATAGTGAGAGATTTTCTAGTTCTAATGGAAGTCCTTGTATATAGCTTACATAAAGTAGTAAGGAACTCCCTCTATATGCTTCTGTGAAGGCAGGGTAGGTGTGGGGGTTTTTTGGTTTGGGATTCTTTTTATTCTTATTTGTATCCTTGCTTTTTTTTTTTTTGTTTGTTTGTTTGTTTTGGGTGGTGTTGTTTTTCTGTTTGTTTTGGGTTTTTTTTTTAGTTCTTTCCACGGCTCTTAATTTTTTGCTTGAATGCTATTTGTACTATTAAAATAATTAATTTGACATTCCAAATCCCGGAATCACTCTTTCTGAACACCACAGCCAGATTTTGTTAGTATTAGCTGTAAATAAATGCCTCTTTTGCTCTACTATTAATAGAACCATAGCTTTCCTTGAATCTCATTGTGACTGTTAATATTTTTTTAATTTTTTTTTTCCTCAGATATAAAGCCAGCTAATGTGTTCATTACAGCTACAGGGGTAGTAAAACTTGGAGACCTTGGCCTTGGTCGATTTTTCAGCTCCAAAACGACAGCTGCACATTCTTTAGGTAAGCTTTCTGAGGTACAGGTGTTGAGGAGTTAATTTTTTTTTATTATTATTATTTTATATTTTTTTCACACAGTGGAAATATTGTGGCCACTCATGAGCTAGTCTGGATTGTTCACGTTGGAGGGGACCTTCAGCCCACCACACCACAACAGAGCAAGAAAGGGTTAGGTCTGGCTAAAAGTTTTCTTACGTAGTAACAATAATAGGTCAGCACCATGGACAAATACAGACAAGCTGTAACACTGAGGTGTTTGCAGCAGTACAACTGTTGGTTGTTTTTTCCCCTTTTAATCATTTGATGTATATTCCTGGCTCAAAACAAGTCTTCATGACTGTAGTGCTTTTCCTAGAAATGCTAGGAAAAAACAAGATCCATGATATGGATGCATTTTTAAAATTCAGTTGAACTTTAATCACTGTTGGAAAGAATCTAGTGGTTCTGTGTGTCTATGTAGGTGTTTTTCATCATGTGTTGGTTATATACTTTGAAAGGGCTAACAGAGGAGTTACTCTGTTTTAAAGTGGAGCTTCTCAATATCAGCTAAATAAGTTGAGGAGAGAGATCAGACTTGGGCTTTACGAACTGCAGAGTCTTTAAAAACAAAACGAACACCACCCCAAAAACAAACAAACAAAAAAGCAAATGCCAGAAGAGTTATTTTTATAAGAATAGGAAAAAACTTCTGAAATGCACAATTTATTCTTTGGTAACACATAAGAAAAATAAGTGTCATTTTTTACTAGCAATCTTCATATGATTTACATTTTTGAGTAGTGTGTGGAGACTTGGGTGATTAGTAAACCTTTAAAGAAGGAAAAAGAAGAGTTAGGCAGGTGTTTTAAGTTATAGGGAACGGACATATAACAGAATCTACAAAGATCTCTTCAAAAGAGAAAAGCCTTGTAAATAGAGTAGCATCTGCTTTGAAGAGAAAGAGAAGAATTATTGTCTAGAGTATGGTTATATTTTTCTTTTTAAATGGAGGAAAACATTTTTTTCCCCCTGCTGAAGTGGCTTTGTGTAGTGGTTGCTGAATTCAAGCCTGCAAAGGTGTGAAATGAACTTTGTAGACCCCTTAAGAGCAGGGCCCATAAATGGAAGCCTCCAGAATTGTCTCCTGTCCTTTGCAGAGGGTATTGAGGCAGGCAGAGCACCTTACTGATAACTGAATACAGAGAGGTGAAATAAAATGCTGCTCAGTGGGAACTTTTTAACAAATGACAGTGATAATTCTGTAATTAGACATTTGGATATTTGAGGAGTTGGTGATAGTGAAGATACCTAAAAAAGCCAAGAACTGTTAACACTTAAGTAATCCATATTGAGGGTCACAAGAGGATACACAAAGAATCGTGTCTCCTTAGATGATATGTTTCTACTTAGACTCTGAAATACCAGACTTCTTGGATTAAAACATTCTATATTTATCCTCGCCTCTTAATTTAACTTCATTCGGATAGTCACAGTTGTCAGCACACTGTGGAAGAAAAGAGAGGATTGATGTTCAGCATGTTTGTACCACATTCGAGATGTGGGCAATACTGAATAGCAAAAATCACCGTATTTTAGAAAGGAAGTATTTGATACAATCCTTACTTCCCTGTCTTCCAGAAAGCTTTTGATAACTCTTTTGTGTCTTCTGGTTTTTATAACATTTGGTGCACGCTGATACTGGTATAGTCAAAACCATCAGTAACTGTTGAGATCTTAATAGGACTGAAATGAAACTGAGCCACAGATGTGCAATCTTACATTAATAAAAAAGAGAGACAGAGAAACAGTGAGACCAGGCTGGGAATGTGCTTGGGTTCCACACTGAAGTTCAGATAAATCCCTAAAGATCTGATAGTAGTTCAGGGCACAGTTTATTATACAAAATGTGCTGTTCATGCTGCCATCATAGTCCACTGGCTGTCTCTGCCAGCACTGTGGAGATCTTTTTTGTTGTAGCTGGGTCCTGTTAACTGCCTGTGAATGGAAGAAGGATGTAAAGGAGTGGTGTGAAGAGGGAGCTGCCCCTGGACTATAATTGCAGGAGGCTGTAAATCCTAATCTGAGGATAGGAGTGCATGAAGAAGGCAAAAGTCGGTTGTGAGGGCGGGGGAGCTAGGCTTGTGTTTTGAGGCAGAAGTCAGGAAGTTAAAGAGGAACAGATTGCTTCAGCCTTGTGTTATTTGGGCTTGTTGCAGGGGAATAGTTGCAAAGGGACTGAAGACTGAGCTGGAGTTAAACAGTGTAAAACCCCCAAGCCCTTTAAAGCATATGTCTTACAAACAGGAGTCATCCAGAGAGCAGGGGGCAGGATGATGGAAGCTTTGTTTCTCATGTTGGGTGCTGTGTCTTGGTTTATGAGTTATTTTTTGAATTTCTTTTTTCCCCATTTCCTCTTCTCCCATTTCCCTCTTAATTATGATCTCATGTCAGAATTAATTTTAGGAAGAAGGTTTTGCTCAGCTCTTAACTGAGGGTACCACTGTCTCTGCTGTAGTCTGATTGATCATGTCACTAGAAGAAATTGCTTTGTGAAATTAATTTGTCATGCTGTTTCTGATGCTGGTTTTCCTGAAATTTCTTTCAAAGTGGTGTCTTTTTATGATTCCATAAACCTTTGGTGCACAAACCCCAGTGAATTGAAAACATAATATGTGCAGCACTTGATACTTGTTTACATGCTTTATAAAAATTTCAGTAGCAAACTGGATTCAGGCTTTCAGAGATAAAGAAATGTACTAAAATTTTCATTAGCTAGAGCATCTAACTGCTAATTATGAATAATGCTGATTTAATTAGAATACTTGCTGATGGTCATTTGAAAAAAATGCAAATACTGCACTGGACAGGGTTTGTTATTGTTCTTAGTTCTTTCTATATAGCTTTATCAAAAGAGTAGAATTTTCTACACTGGTATGTATATACCTTTTTGAAAATGGAAAATTATTCAAAAAATGCAAAGGGAAAGAAGGCATTTGGTGGTGTTGGTTTGATATAAACTTGACAAAGTTTCTTGGTTTCAGAAGACTTTGTTAGAAGTGAGAGGATGATCCAATAAAGAAAGGCTTCTTTCTGTTTCCCTGTGACTGTATGTGTTAGGAGGGGATTTTTTTTTTTGGTTGTTGTTGGTTTTGTTGTTTCTTTTAATGGCTGAATGCCAAGCCTTATGCTCTTTGAAATGGCAGTTCTGAGGCCAGCTCATGGAAATGTGCATGTTTTTATCTTTACTAGCCAGTTGGTGAATATAAAGATAGTCTGTATTTTAGTATTTCAATTACAGGAAAGAAAAAAAAACAAACCAAAAACAACCCACAAAAACCCCAACCAAAACCCCAAAACAACAACAACAAAAACCCAATCACGAAACCCAACCACTTCTGTGGTTTTGCTAGAGGGCTGTGTGGTGTGCTGTCTGGACAGATACTGCCACCATGATGTGAATACCTTCTTGCAGAGCAAAGGAAGCAGATTTGCAATCCTCTTTAAAATGCTTGAAAGCAAAGCATCATACGAGTTGATTTCTAGGTTTTTTTCTGTGGTTTGACAACTTCTGTCATTTCCATGGGACTCCTGTCCCCAGCACAGAGCTCTGTTACAAAGGATTTGATTGTCAACTCATGCTGGTTGTGGGAAAGAAAATACCTTGTAAAAATGTGTACATACACTCTCCTTTCCCCTGACATACAGATCTTTAACCCAGCAGAGGGTGTCAAAGCCATTGCTGAGGTGGTGCTATGCAGCACCACTTTGCTGTGAATAGGATTAGCTCGTCTTGCTCTCAACCAAACCCTTCTAAGGACCTGCACCCCCAGTGCACAGGAAGGCTAGCAGGGAAACTGCAGCTGGTGCATTGCAGTCATCAAGGAAGCTGTATTGAAACAGCTCTTATTTTATGTATAAAGCCCTGTGATCTCTTGCAGTATTTCGGAAGCTGAAGATAAATTATTGTGCTATTACAGTGCTGCATTATAAAACAACCCAAGATATTTGTAGACTGATTTCTGCAGTTAGACTATTTGCATAGTGTAGGCTAGGTTGCAGAATTACTTTGGCTAAGTGCAGTATTTTTAGTTGTTGAAGATGAGCCTATGCCTTAGAAATCTACACCTATATTAAAACGAGTAAAAAAAGAAAGTTATGGAGAATTAGAGAATTTGTCATGTCAGTGGTTGGTTGTCCTCTCTGCTGCATAACTGCAGCTGATTTGTAACTTAACTGTCTTGGCTTCAGCATCAGCCATTCATCTTTTAAGCACTTGTGTGTTGTGTTGAAGCCTGTATTATAAAATTCCTATGATCTCATGGATATTAAGTAATTTGTAAACCATATCTTTTGATTACTTAAATTTAGCTTTTTTTTTTTTTTTTTTTTTTTAAACTAAAGCCTTATTTTGGAGTTCTTTGAAAATCAGAGGAGTTACTTAAGTGATTTTAGCCCCTTTCCTCAACTCAGGTGGTTATATATACCAATGCATGGAGTGTCAGTAATAATTATATGACCTCTTAAAAATAAACCAGTCTGTTTAAACACCTTTGGAGTCCCCCATGCCATTGATTTGTGTAACCAGTACTAACGTTTACCAGGCAGATTTTTCTTCCAGCTTGAAATGCTTGATAGTACTTAGAGCTGGTTACTGTATTTCATTGAACCTCTCCATGCATTGTTGGTTTTTAAGTGAACACACTCTGCTCTTGAACTCAGTTGCAGTGTGAGTTGTGTTTTAGCTGGTAATAGATGGAGTCTTCCTATCTCACTTCTGCATAATAGTTTCTTTGCCTCTGATCCTTCACATCCAGCTTTCCAGCCCCTAATAACCACCATTTCCATTATGTCCGTAGCCTCTCCCAATAGCAGAAAGCTTGCATAAAGAAACAGTGCTTTCTGACTCTGCAGCATATTCAAAGGGAGGGAGCTCCAGAGCAGCAGCAGGAGATTCTGAGGAAGCAGTTTATTTGACCCAGGCCATTTTCAAGGAGATCACAGTTGAGGCCTGCAGGTTACCCCAAGTTACGCAAATGCAGTGAACAGAATGCTGAAGTTAGAGATTTTGTTCTTAAAAACACAGGCACCTTAATGTGTCATATCTGTCTTTTACAATCCCACTTCTGTGACACAAGTCAAGAGAGTTGCATGTCCTTGTAGTATTTTGATGCTTTTACCAGGAAAAAAGAAAAACGATCCAAGAAGGGAAGGTAATGTTTCATCACATCTGGTAGTGGCTTGCCAGCAGTACAGTACCAAGATTGCTCACGGTTTTAAAGAATCATTGCAATGCCTTCGGCTCCTGAATGTCAGCATAATGAATCTTTTGAGTCATGTTCTGTTAAAAACAGTTTACACGTAGTAATGATGCCTAGATCTTGAGGTTGTTTTTGTGATTCAGTGACTACCATAACTGTAATTTCAGTTCCTTTCACTTGCTGGGTGTTGGGGCTTTCGGGTTGTATTGTAGTAAAGGTGTTACACTAGGGCTAAATGCTGTAAAATGATAGCACTTGTTCTTGCTTTTCACTATCATCAATCTTTCACAGTCATATCAGACCCCTAATGTATCAGCACGCTTCCCAGAGCTGCTGGTTAAAATTACCTTTGCTTTTGGTAAACTATGAACCATCAAACCTCTGTGTTTTCAGCTGCCCCCTGTGGATTCTGTGAAGTCTCTTCCTGGCACATTACTCACTGCCAGCTACTTGTGTGATGTCTCAGAGCAGCAAAGGCAGTGCTGCTGTAACCATCTTAAGAACCTGATTACTACTAAACTTAGCTGTTGTTGTTAGATGAAATCTGCCAACAAAGCCTCAGAATATACTAAAACAGTGCATTAACTAATGGGTAGAAAATAAGCTGAAAGTTTTCAGAGCTCACAAGTGCTTGGGGAAAAAAAAAAAAAGAATAAAAAAAAATCAAGGGAGAAGTAGATCAGTAAGTGCAATAAACATCTGAAAGCTGTGTCATGCCAAATGTTGTTTAATTGCAGCTTCCAATTTAACGATAGCTGTCATTAAACACCCACTGAAGTACTGCTGGTGATACATTGGAATAACAGAGTTGCTTCTGGATATTCTGGTAGCTGTTTTGGTGGTGCAGTCCACCTGTCTGTGGGCCTGTTTTTTCACAGGGGAAAGGCCATCCTTCTTGACCACTCCTCTGTTGTAGGTGAATACAAACATCCCATGAGAGTAAATGCCTTTGACAGTACTCCACTGTTTTGAGCTGCCTTTTGCATTTTAAGCTCTTTCTCACAGCCTTGGCTCAGAGCTCCAGTGATTGCTCAAGCTAGTGCTAAAGGAGCCTCTGAGGTATCCTCTGCTTTCCTGGAGCTGAAAGTCTCCCTCAAAATATTTAGGGGGCAAAATCCATTATACAGTGCAATATATGACCACTTTCCTTGCTTATCTGTTAGGGGGAGGATATGCTCAGTTTATATGGGTTTGACATGTTGGGTTCAGTGTTGTTTACCAAGGAGACCAGTTGAAATTATGGGTTACCAGCAGCAGTGACCTGACCTGGGAGAAGGTGGTACTGGGTTTCCCAATCCAAGCTGGGCCTTTCATGTAGGAAAGTGCATGGCTGCTTTGGGCTTGGGGTGGTTTTTGTTTGGGTTTTTGGTGTTTCATAGAATCATAGAATTGTTTTTGGTTGGAAAAGACCTCCCAGATCCAATCCAACCATCAATCCAACACCACCATGGCCATTAAGCCACATCCCCAAGTGCCATGTCCACATGTTTCTTGATTTTTGGAGTGTGTATTGTTTTTGGTTTATTTTCTCTCCCCTCCTTAAGAAAGAAGCCATTCTGAAAGATAGAGCACATTGTCAAAACAAAACCCTAAATCTGATTAGTTAATCTGATTAGTTAAAACTATTAACCTGATTGTTGACATTTGGAATGATTTACACATTCACTTCTACCTCTGTTTCCAGTATTCATACAGGGATGAATTCCAAATAGATGAGGCTGATTCAGAAGTGCAGAAATGGTACAAGAGCTTTGTATTAAATACAATATTGTCAGGTTCATATTGTAGCTTGCAGTATGCTGATTTTAATCTCCAACTCTTGGAAGATGTTTAGCTTTGATGTAATGTCAATTTATATTGAACTGATGGATTTCAGTTGGTTTTCATCATCAGGATTCAGTGTTCAAGAAAGTGTGGCACACAAAATTGAAGTAAAGATGTATGTAGATCTGTGACTCATTTTGCTCTTAGGCAGTTGTTTTGGGATACAGGGAGAAAGTACAGAGGCAGTGCACCAAAACTTCTACTACTGCTATTTTTCTGTTGTTGATCTGCCAGGTATAAACCTATCACTAAGTTACTGTGTTTCTAATGTCTCTTTTTACAGAGCTGAAACACCTCTCAGAATCTCTTCCAAATGACTTGTGACACAGATGAGTAGGGCCTGATTAAAATTGAGGGGAGCAGTATCCTGCAGTATCCAGTGTAAATTTGTTCTGGGGCAGCCCTAGTAAATGCTGCTTTTCAAGAGCAGGTATCTCCAGAGCCCACAGCTCTAAGGCAGGATTAAGCTAGGACAGCCAGAGACTGGGCAGCTGAGAACCCCTTGCAGAGCTTAGTCCTGCAGCACATGGCCAAGTTGCTTGTAGGAATTTCAGTGGCTTCTGGGCTCACAGGTTTTCCTGCCTTCCTCCCGTGAAGCTGAAGATCCTGGATTTCAGGCTCAGGGTTAGTTTCAGTGACTCAATCTAAATTGTGGTTTATTAGTTTTTAAAAGCAGCTTTTTCAAAGGTGTGTTTTCTCTAAAGGAAGAACAGACAACTCATTTGGGGGGAAAAAAAATTCAAGTTATGGAAGAGAATTTCTGTCTGTCATTACTTCCAGCCACAATATTAACAGTTTGTAAAGAAACACAGATGTGTATGCTTGGATGGTATGTGCCTTTAGTTCTCTTCAGAAGAATTACTTTCAAGCATCTTTAAAAGCAAAAAATGGGGAGTGCTCTACAAGTGAATAATTCTGGTAATTATATACCAGTAGTGAAAATAAAGCTGCATGTGATCACACAGATATTCATGTATATTTCTGTCAAACTGAGGAGCCATTGAAATTACATGTGTAGCAAAATGAAAAATCTAGGAGATGGAAAATTTTTTTTTTTCAGCCAGGAAAACTGTGCTTTTTATTACCATGTAACAACAGAAATTTTCATTCAAACATACCTGTGTATTTATTGCAGTTGGTACACCTTATTACATGTCTCCAGAGAGAATACACGAAAATGGTTACAACTTCAAATCTGACATCTGGTCTCTAGGCTGTCTGCTGTATGAGGTAATATTGATATATACACTGAATGTAATAACACTGTTGGGCTCGTCCCCGTGTGTCTTAAGTGCTGTTTTAGGTTCTGGCTAAGCTACTTTTCAGCTTTTGGTATGTCTGTCTTTAATATTAGCAATGAGAACTCTTATGTAACTTCAGCATATGAAACACTTTTACTTGTGTGTTACTCAAGAATTGCCTTTTGGAGGGCTTGCTGCAAAGAATTTTACAGCAATTTGCTGAGGATTGAGCATGACTGAAGGACTTGTGAGTAATGGCAAGCACATGGAGAATTTTCCTAATGGCCTGTGCTGATAGTATGATGGGGTTTTTTTTGGGTAATAAATGCATTGAGAAATAGTAGGACTGACTCAAGTATGCAACTAATGCTTTCAAATACTGAAATTTAGTTATTTTAAGACAAGTTTACTTTCTTTGAAATTATTTTAAACTTAAGTGAAACGATTAAAAGAAGTTACAGTGTACTTATGACTGCTAGCTTGGATTAACTTTCAAGATAATGAATTTTGCTGCTCAGACTTAGGTATTTTTTTTCTGCTCTTTCTTCTCCTCTGGTTGGTTAAACTGTAATTATAGGTCAATTTCTGTATTCATACAGTCAGGATTGGTAGTTGACACATAACTTCAAATGAAGTTATGCTCTGAGAAAATATATAGGGCAAATTGAAATTAAGGTGAATGAAGGTGTGAAGAACAGTAGACTTCAGAGTTTTCAGGGTTTGCCTGTTAGTTGCTAATCAAAAAACTGACCGTTTCAGTTGAAGGATGCAGGGAACAAAGAATCAGTTCCCTCAGTAATGGCAGTGAAGTCTTTCTAGCTGTGTTCCAGATAAAGGCTGATCTACCTGACTCATTTTTCATTTACCTCCAAGCCACCTGCCTCAGTAAGTCAGCAGAAGTCATAACACGCTCAACAGGTTCTGCACCTTCTGTTAGTTTAGGAGTTTGCAGAAAGCACTGTCAGCCTCTTAGAATATTGTTACTGCTAGGTTAGGTGGGGTGTCTACAGAGGTACTAGCTTACTTCCTAGCACTAACATGGTTCTTTGAGTATTGAAAGGGCAAAACAACTGTATTGCCACTGTGCAGAGTTTACAGATCTATGTATAGCTGTTGCTTCTAAGTCTGGAGGACAATTCACAGGAATGAAGTGCGATACCTGATAGCAAGTATTTAGAAGTTTAAATCCTGATCTGAAACTTTATCTCATGTTAGCATTGCTTAGTACTGACTGTGGCAACTGCCATCACTTTCAGTGGTCTGTCTTGCACATTTGTGCAAGCTGGAGCCTCAAAAACACTGTGAAGGTAGATGAGGACTTTTCAGTTTTACTGCTTTTTCCCTTCATTAGTTTTCTGGAGGATTTTTTACGTCTGGAGACTAATAAAATCCTTGAGTAATTATTAAGTAAAATAAACACGTTATAAAGGTTCATTTTTCTTCAGTCTTATATGAAATGAAGTTGCTGGATAAAAAACAATAGCACTTTTCTAAAGGTTTTTTTGTGTTTTTGGAGCTTGATGCTTTGATGGTGATACAGTATATTAAACACCTATGTGAATATTACATTTTTCTTTGAACCAGTAAATAATTTCAATGTAGCTAAAAAATCTCAGTTCTATCGATTAACATCTTTAAACACCATTCTCACTTTATTTTAGAAGCTTTGCCAGGATAGTATTTAAGTTGATATGTTGTTGTGTTTGCCTTTTTTTTTCCCTTATCATAAGAATGAAGTCATAGGATACTCATTGTTGCTATGTATTTTATAGCTGTTGTATTTGGCAATATCTTCAACTATAGCTTTTAATTTCTTTAGAGGTGCATTTATCCCATTTAATTAATTCCACAACATACCAGGTGTTTGTGGTGGGGTTGGTTGTGGTTTTTTTTTTTTTGGTTTCCCTTATCTTTTCTTTCTTTCTTTTAGGTTGTGTTTTTTGTTTTTATTAATCTTTTTGATCCTTGGGATATAATTTTTGAATTTTAGATACAGTAGACTCAAAATGCTTGGCATTTTTCTTTTTAGTTATTTGAAAGTGGCTACTTAAGGTTCTTCAAGCCATCTGTGGACTGCATGGTATCTTTTATTATCCACGCAGTTTTGTTTTTGGTGTCTTCTTTTTGTGATTATTGCCTGAATATTAGTGTGTTTTTACTATATTGATTTCATGTTGATTAAGTGCTCTGGATTCTCTCCAGCTTACTTGGAGAAAAGCTGTGACACGTTTATCACTTCTCAATAAATGCTTCATTGCTGCTAAACTATATTCAGTCATGTTTAAATTTAAGTTTAGACTAATTTGCTATAATGTACCTTTGAAAAAAATAAATAAAAGATACATTTCTAATTTACATTACAGTCTATTAGTCAACATTAACTATGTGGCCAGTAAGAATTTTTTTTTAAGGTATATTTTAAAGTCTGATTTGTTTTTTTAGAGCCAAAGGTATTTCTGAAACCTCAAAACCACTACCACTGGAGTTTTAATTGATATGCAACAAAGTAGACTTTACTAATTAAAATCAAGATGCTGTGCTTTTGCTACATGGACCTTTACATGGAAAAGTAGGTTTTACACATTTCCTTTTATTGTTCAGCGTAGCAATTGCATCCTTACAGGGTTGTAGGTTGGTGGCTTACAGTTCAAAAAAAAAAAAAAGAGGAAAAAAAAAGAAAAGAGGGGAAAAAAAAAAAAGAGAAAAAAAAAAGAGAGGGAGCTGCCACCAGCCCTGAAGACAGACAGTGGGCTTTCGTCCCTCAGACACCCCCAGAATACTAATCAGGAAAGTCAGACCCTGGAGGTCAGGGAGCAAGTCAATCATTCTAGCGATCGTCTCAGTGTGGAGGATCAAATTAGCCTGAAAAATTCAGCTGCTGGGAGGAGAGGGCGAGCAGCTGTCAGGGGCAGCAGCGAGATGCACTAATGAACCAGATGAATAGTGCAAAAGCTTGAAAATAAAAACAGGACAGTTGACATTTTTCATCTGTCAAAGCAGGAGATGCATGAAAATATAGTATTCCTGTTTTAACTCCTTAGGGGACATTCAGAATTTTTTTAACACTCCGCAGCATTCAAACAAAAGTACTTTTTAATGAACACCTAGAGTACAAAAATGAGTATCTGTGCATTTATGTAGAATTTCTGCATGCATACAGACCCCGCAGTTGATTTTTCTTCTTGCTTTCTTTTTTTTCCTGTCTTTTTTTTTTGTCTTTAGCTTGCATTTTTAACATTATTTTTAAGGTAAGAGGCAATGCCATATAAATACAAAAATACAGAATTTTTGGTAGGAGTATATGATGGAGCTGTGGTTATGGGTATTTGCTTTGGGAGCTTGAAAATTTCTTCGTACTTGAAGGTGATATGAAAAAGAACTGAACTATTTGAGAGTGCACTCATAAGATATAAAGTAAATGTAAAGAATTCTTGTAGTTTTCATCCTGTGTTTTCTGCCAGTGATATCATTTAGCCATGAAAGAGTTAAATTGCTATCTGGAAGACCACAAGACAGATGAGAGCCATTTTCAGCTTGTCCTGTCCCTGCTGAAGCTCGCTGAGTAGCACAGCATGGACTAGCGTGTTTCACACACACTCTGCCTGTCTGGGGAATGTACACATTGTCCTTCCAAAATCAAACTTATTAGCACATGTAGAAAAGGGTGACTGACTTTGGGGCAGCTCTGCACTCAGAGCAGCGCTCGCGCTGCTGCGGTTCAAAGACTCAGAAGGCTTTGAACAGAACGGAGGGATTTTAAATGAATTTTGAAATTTGTAAGCCTGCTAAGCGTAGCATTTGTTTCCACCTTAAATGTCAAGTTGGTACCGTTGTCTGGAAATAAAACACAGGTTTACTTATGCTGGTTTTAAGCTGATCATTTGTGTAAGTGTTCTCCAACAGCAGATATTCTTCTTTGTGTATTACAACCGTAAATTACAGTCAAGGGTGCCAGCTCTGCACTTCTGATCATGTTTTAATATTATTTTTTTTTCTCTGAAGTATTTTCAAATATACTGGATCAGGAAGTTACTGAGTTTGGGTTTTTTTGGAAGTGTAGGTGTTACCTTTAGTCTTCTTGCTTTAACAAAACTCATCTATATTGAAGTCTAGTGCAATATCTGTGGTAGGTTACAAAATCTACTGCTGTTGTCCAGCATTTTCAAAATGTGGTCTTGCTTTAGTTCAAGTAAAAGACATGCTTTCTTCCAAAACATCTTCAGAAGAAAATCACATTGTGAGATTTGGATTTTCTTTTGTCTCCCTCATGCTACAAGGATCTTCCATGCTCACAGCAGGACTGGAAACTACTCAGTTTGTCCTGTATTCTATTAATAAAACTCTAATGCTATACAGTTCAGATACTGCAATGTAAGGGTTGTGACAGGTAACGATTGTATGACATAGAGTAAGTACACACACTGGTTACAAAAATGGTTTGGGAACTTCTGTTTTTAGTACTGTCATACTTCTAAGCAGAGAACCGAAAGTTGTTAAGTCACTTTTGATTTGTTAGTCTTACAGATTTTATGTGAACCAGCTACACTTTAAAAACACAAAAGAAAACTGTAGATTTTTTTTTGAACAGATGGCTGCACTGCAGAGTCCCTTCTACGGTGACAAAATGAACTTGTACTCCCTGTGCAAGAAGATAGAGCAGTGTGACTACCCACCTCTCCCTTCAGATCACTACTCAGAGGAAGTAAGTAATTTTCCTGTTTGTGGGCTAGATCCTCAGTTTCTGAAAGCTGGCACACTTCCAGGGGAGTAAATGAACTTGTGTGGTTGTATGTTATTTGTGGGTTATGCCCATAGATGTTTGCATGTTGAACTCTCTCAAATATTCTTGTCAAAACAAGTCTCTGATACAATTTTAGATTTGGAGGGATTAAGGATGGAAACATCATCCTGTGAGGTTCTGAATTTCATTCAGCTTCCTTGCAAGTATGGCAAAACACTTTCCCAGAATGCATGCCAGAATGGGATTGAGTTGTACATCTCTAGTATGCTCTAAAAGCACAGCTCCACAAGTTTATGTTGCACAGTAAATTAGCACACCAGCTTTGTTTCTTTAGGGGCTTGCACTACACTAGATGGGCTGTAGCTCACTAGTAGAAATTAATTGTTTAGTTCCCACTGGTCTGCATTATGAAACTGCAACGTGCTGTGCAATACAATTGAAGGGCAGCTCTTCTGCAAGAAGGATCCTTGACAACATTAGCAGTAAATTTCAGAGAAATATAGGCAGACAGAATTGAATTTGAACAACATACTTGTGCATATCACAGCAGTGTTTATTTTAAGGTGGTAAGTAACAGTTCTGTACTGTCATTAATGGGTTTAAGGAGGGACACGTGGTGTTTTTAAGCTGTAAAATGAAAAGAAACCAAAGAAATGTTTTTATTCCTTGTAACAGAATGAAAAAATACAAATGCTTTCTTGGGAATGCTCTGAGTTCTGAAATGCTTTCCCACTTCGAAAAGAGCAGGGCAAACTGATAGAAGCTGTAAAGCCAAGAACCGGTTCTAATTGAATTCAGCCTGCATGAATTAAAGATTACTTTGAAAACACAAATAAACAGGAGTACTGAAATACTTTTAATAAACATAGAGTGTTGTGCAATTTCCTTTTATAGAGTAAGGACCTGTAATTCTGAACCTTAAATTTTCTTGCAGTCGAAGACAGCGATTGGACTATTAACAAAAGATTAGCGCCCAATATTTTGTGCTGTTTTGTCTTCGTAGTGACAATTTTTCCCCCTTTTTATGGAGCAAACTGGACTTAAAAAAGATGATTCAATGACATTGCAAAGGACGAAATAATGATCTGTTGTGCACTGCACTGCACCTCTTTGTGGGTTTGCCAATTAGTCATTTTACCATGGCCATTTTTAATTATTATTTATTGGGGGCTCTTAAATAATGGCAGTTCACATAACCAACTTCAGAACTGGAGGCCTAGAAATACAGTAGGGTGTGAACAATAATGCAAAATGATAGCAAGAATGTCAGGGGCCGTTCTTTGTTGTGTCATTCATACTGTCTTCCTTTTTCCATGAAGCGCATGAATATTTCACATATCTGCATCCTCATCCTCTATTCTTCTTGACTAATTTTCAGACTGTCTGAATTTGCATTTCACATGGTAGCTGATTAGGAGATGCAGAGTGCAGCAGCGAAGCCTCAGCAGGCGGTTTCCATGGTGACCTTCAGCAGGATTTTAATGATGATACCACTAGTGGTTCGTTGAAGTTGGCCTGCCTGCAGGGCTACTTCACTGCAGCTAAGTGTGAAGTTGGATATGCGGATTCCCAGCCAAGGGGCAAATATCAAAGTCTGGCCCAGATAGAAGGTCTTAGAGTTTGGATGGGGAAAGAAATTCCATCTTTTGCTTACATCTGTGTAGTTTCTAGCGTTGAAAACAGATGCAGAGCACTACATGGTATGCTCTCTTTATGTCAGTGCAGACATGTACTCCTGCACCTTGGATAAGCCAGCTGCTTGCCACCATATACACCAGTGGTTTTAAAAACCATAATTAGAGAACAGGAGCTATGATAACAGGTATGAAGATAGGTATGAATATAGTTACTGAAAGAAATAATCCATTGTGGAGGCTGTAATGGGAACATTTTTTTATATTCTGATATGAAGAATTGTGTCTTCACTAAGGTACATGGAAAAATACATTTATTTTGGTGCAGTAACTAATAAATACAGCTTTTTTTTACTTGTATAAAAAACCCACTGTCCTGGCATGAACTATAAAAATAGAGAAGCAAATAAGTGAACAAGTTTGATCGGTCATATTGGGATACCGTCCAAAGTGTTTCACCTGTACTGGAAATGTAGATCTCAAACCTCTAATCGGGTTGGAAGCACACTCAGTGAGCAGTAAAGATCAGGGCTCACTGAACAGTAAAACCCATTTCATATTTTCTGACAAAAGAATATTCTGAAGGAAAACTGACACTAAGTCTTGATCTCTGCATGCCATGATACAAGTGTGAACACTTCCATTACAAAATACAAGACAGGTGCTTTTTAGAGAAACTTTTTGTAAGCAAATTTAATGAGTTTTAAGGTGTCACACTACCTACAAGACCAACCTGTTAGCAGTGTATTGCATCTGTGTCATCAGAGAAGAGTGTTACAGAAAGATGCACCTTAAGATGGACAGGTGGGTGATTTTCAGAACACTTTTTTGATTAGACATTCTAATAGTTGAAGATCCATTTTCACAAACTGTTGTTTCAGCAGTTGAGTCACAAAGAGATTTTCAATTTTTTTTTTTTTAAATATTCCTTAAGAACATCTGATATTAAGGGTGAGTATTCAGCCTTTACTGAAAGCTGTTCTGCTTTAGGGAATTCAAAGCTGGGGCTCCCTAGCCATCCCCAATCAATATTCTTAAAATCTTGTCAGCTAATATTAGTATCATGTTGCTTTCATGGTAGATGAAGTTTTAAAATCTTCCCTTTGAGGTGTACTTCTGAAGACCACAGCCAACCTCCTACCCAGATTTGCCAGCAGGTAGACAGTGGCAGTGTTAGTTGCCAGCAGAAGGTCTTGAGAATAATACTGAAACAAGGCTTCAAGAAGGTTTCCTATGCAGATTAAGAATAGTTTTGTGGTTTTGTTTTTTTTTTTTTCTTCTCATCCAAAATTTCCTGTATGAAAATTTCTCTCTTCAGCTGGCTAACAATGCAAAGTACTTGTCTGTCATATTTCTGTCTTTCCCCCTCCTCCTCCTGACTGGAATGGTAATTATTTATTTCATAGCTGAAAAACCTGCTAAAGTTGTAAAGCAGTGTGTCCCGCTGCTCCCGTGTCAGGCTAAGCTCCAGGCTAAAGACAGTCACTGTGCTACATGCACAGAGGAAGTTAAGAACAAATAAGCAGCCAAACAACTTTGCAGCTTGGGGACACAACAAGAGGTCCCTCTGGCATGGTCATAAGTCTGCTCTGCCTGTTGGCCAGTTAGTGCTAGGTAATAAAAAATTACTTTCTCTCTAATGATAATCCTGACTTTAGCATCCTGGTGCCTCTTCCCATGGTACTGCCAGGCTCTTCTGCTGCATAGGAAATTTTATTAGTACAAGAGAGGTTGACAAATGGATTTCAGGTTTATTTATTGAAATGGGTATTCCTGCAGGAGTTAAAGGAACAGTGCTAGAACTAAGTATTAGCATCCAGCATGGTCCCAGTTCCAGTCCTGAAAGACTGCTTTCCTGTGCAGCTGTTTTCATCTGGTATAGCAAAATTAATTCACTTTCTCCCAAAGGTCTGCCATTCAGTAACAAGCCTCAGAAAAGACCTGAGGGATCCTGAAATTACTCAGGAAATCTGCACTGTCACTGTACAGTGTCCCAAACATAGTCAAATCAGCATTCCTGCATTACAACTGAGATTCTGGACTGGAGACAGGGAAGGAGATTTCATAGTAATAGCAGTGACCAACACTTTAATTGTTAAGAGTCGTAGACCTCCATGGTCTCTACAACTCTGTGATTTATTTTGTTAAGATAATAGTGAAAGTTTGTCACTAATTGAACTCCCAGCTTGCGGTATCTTGGGGAAAGAATTTCTATGTAAATTGATTCAGTGACTGTCTCTTACTATGAACATATTCTTGTAGATCTTTCCTTGTATCCCAATGATGGTAGCTACATAATCATTTTTAGCTAGGCTGGAAAATAAGAAGCTGCAAAAGTCTACCAACTGACACCGTATGGGTGAATGGTTTTTGCAAGAGTTAGACGGACTGATAGAACCCAAAGCCTTATCTGCACTTTTGAGCAATGATGCTACAGTGTCTTTCTATGCAATGAATCCTCTTGGCTATTTTATTGAAGCTTGGAGTTATAATATCCTGTAACAAAGTAACTATGGAGGAAGGCTTCTCTTTTAATGACTTTACAAACAGTTTGAGTCCAAAATTGATTTTGAAATTACAAAGTGGAGTTTAGAAAACAATCAGTCACTCACAGGCCAGGATTGGAAAAACACGAAGTAGGCTCCCTGAGGAAAACAAGATTTCTCATGCTTTCCACAGATAAATTTCTTCAAGATCTACTTCTGCCATTATAACTGCAGTAAAGTTATTACAGGTGGTAAAAACGGGAGAGAGAATGCTCAGCTTCCCCTCTGATGATAGCTTTATAGGAGTCAGCCTTTCAGGGTCTTTCACTAGGTCTGTATTTACTTTGTGCAGTTCTGTTTAGCAGAGAAAGATAAATGTGTATGTGCAAGATCTGGGGCCATATCCTGCAGATAAATTGCTCTTGTGTTCTCTTGTTTGACTCCAGTTTGTGCTTTGAGTTTTTTGGATGTTCTGCAGTCTTGATTTCTATGCAGGCTGTCTGAGGTGTTGCAGAGCAATCTGCTCCTCTCTGCTAGTATGCTGTGTCTGTTGCCTGCGCTGTGTCCCACCTTCTTCTTCTGCAGGAGATTGTTTTGCTTTGTATATTTGCATTACATGTTGGCAATTATTATTTCGTAGAGTGGTTCAGGACTTCCAGCGTTCTGTTCTCTAAATGTTTGAGAGTTATTATAGCCAAATAGTTTTTCCTGTCAGTGCTATTGTATTTTATTTCTTGGCTGCCAGAAGCAATAGCATGGGTTTTCTAGGTCCAGTAGACAAACATACTTAAGATTCAAATAGCGAGTCTGTTACAGTTTGTTTTGTTATGTCTCTTTTTAATTCAGCAACCTGGCCACTATCTTCAGAATGAGTGATCTCATTTTCAGAGAGCAATCTTCTTGCTAAAGAAGGGAGAGGTCCAATTGCATAGTTTTGTATTGTTAAATGTGCAATACCTGCACGTTGTGTACATTTTGCAATGTTTCTACAAGGGCTAATGGACAAAGCTTTAAATGGGGGCATGCAATGTTTCTTACTTAACTTCTGCATTTCCTCTGCTTGTGCATTTAAATTAATCTTCTGCAAAATGAGAGGACCATAATTATAATTTAAAACCCTTAGTCTTTTTATAAAAAAGGAATGAAATTCTCTGATGGTAACTTTGAAATATGCAATCTGTATTCCTCATGAATAATCATAGGATTGAGGTCACAATCTGTAATTACAGATTTTTCTAAGTAATCCTAGCTAATATTACTGGGAGGGAGACTGAACCAAATTTGACCTATTGCTACAGAAGGGTGGATCAGGAGGTGGTTGGTTTGTTTGGGTTCTTTTCTTGGTGGTTTTTCCCCTCCCTCAACCTCCAGTGCTAGAAGGACATCCAGGAGGATTTGACAAAGCTACTACAAAGCCTGTAAATATAGTAAGAGCCCCAGAGTTGGATAAGTAGAGCTTGCAAATGATGATAAATATTCTAGTGAGTCATCCTGAAGCAGGTGTATTCCACTTGGAAAAATCCTTAGGAGGTGCATGCAATAGATGTGTGTGCATTTCAAATTGATGTTCCACCAGAGGATTATCCAGATCTGTTAAGTTCTAATGTCATGAGTTCTTAGGCCTATCTTTTCTTCCTGAGTGGTGTGGAAGCTCTTTGGGTTTGCTTCAGCTGTATGCTCACTATAGGAGGTCCAACAGGTGATGATGTTTGTGGAAACATAGGGGTTTCAAGTCAGTGTTGTTTACTCCCTGACAGAGGCTTCCATGAACATACTTGTTAAAATTATGTCCTTCTTTCAATAAAGAAGAAAAAAGAAAAAAACCACAACAAAACAAAACAAAAAAACGAAAAGAAAAGCCAGTGATCTAATCGTCAGAGTAGATACTGGAACATTAGAGCCAATTGTTTATTAAATGTTTATTCCAGTATCATGTCTCTAGCAGTGAGCAAGCAGAGTACCAGGGCCAGCATAATGTGAAACTTCCCCAAAATAATTCACCAGCTTACAGTTTGAGGTTCAATGATTTCCTCAGTCAGAGGTGAAGTCTTTACGTTCAGTAACCTGCAGTGGGCTGAATTTGTTCAGTTGTTTTCTGACTTAGTGAATACTGGTAGCTTTTAGCAGCAGCAGGTCCTGCAGGTGAAGTCTGTTGAAAGCTGTCATGCAACAATGCCACCAATTGCTGTCCAACTCTTCTATCAGGAGGAAGGAGCAAGCAGTTCCAGTTTACCTCTGCCTGCACTAGTTTCAGCCTTCTGAGGTTTGCAGACATAGCCTTCCAAAAGCACAGGAAATTTAATTTAAAGGGTGTATAATCACAGAGTCACAGAAACATTCAGGTTGGAAAAGACCGTCGGGATCACCAAGTCCACTGTCACCAATGGCACTAAATGCATGTCCAAGGTTGTATTTTAAAAGGATTACAGGATGTCAGGGGTTGGAAGGGACCCAAAGAGATCATTGAGTCCAACGCCCCTGCCAGAGCAGGACCATACAACCTAGCTCAGCTCACAGAGGAACACATCCAGATGGGCCTTGAAAGTCTCCAGAGAAGGAGACTCCACAACCTCTCTGGGGAGCCTGTTCAGTGCTCTGTGACCCTTACATTAAAGAAGTTCCCCCTTGTGTTGAGGTGGAACCTCCTGTGCTGCAAGGATTGCAACTCAAGTCTTTATAGGGGCCAACAGTGCATACGACTGTAAAAATCATACATGCCTGCATTGAGCCGTGTGCAGTGTCTGCCCAGAGAGAGGGAGGGTTGAGTGTGTGCTTGTGCAGAATTGCTGTTGGGCTAATCTTTGCCAGCCTGATTAATTTGAATTTGATAATGCACAAATATTGCTTTGTAAGAAAGCCAATGATCCTGTCATGTTGTTTTCTTCCCCTAGCTGCGACAGTTAGTTAATATGTGCATCAACCCGGATCCGGAGAAGCGACCAGACATAACCTATGTCTACGACGTAGCGAAACGTATGCATGCACACACTGCCAGCAGCTAAGCAGACAGCAGATCCTGAAGAAAAGAGCAGAAACAACCAAGTGCTTTAAATGAATCATCCCACATCCCTCTGTGTGTGTGTGTTGCAGAAATGTAATTATTTGAAGCTTTAATGCTTTGAATTGTAAACCAGTTCATATACGAGCTTTGTTGTTTCCTGTTAATTCTGGGGTTTTTGTATTTTTTTACTGGCTAGCAGTTGTACAACAGGTTTGAATACCTGAAGATAATACTTTAAATGATACTGAGAACCACCATTTTCCATGTTAAGTGAGTTCAAGTATATATTTTTCTTTAATGACAAAGTTGTATTCAGTCAGGCCTCAGTTCTAAAACACAGTTGCACTTTTGCACATGATACAGATGTTGGGCTTATGATCCAGAAGCAAAATGTCTGAATCTCTCACCTTGTTAGTAATTTATGGGAAGTATGAACCAGCACAGTTAACTTTATTTTAATCTTTGTTGTAAGAGAAGCATAATTATTACAAAAGGTTATTGTATTTTATATTGAATTGTAGTTTGCAGCTCTTAGAGTAAGAGTAGAGGGGCGAGGAGATTAGTTCTCTGCTTGCCAAACGCGATGGGAAAGGAGTTTCAGGAAAAATTGTCATGCTGAAGCTTTTGTAACATCAGGGGTTTTTTTTGTTACTCTGTCATCATGCACCTAAAAGATGTCTCGAAGGTTTTCTGGGGCAATTGAAGGTGTTGATTCTGCAATCTGATCATTTTCAATAGACTTGAGCAGCACCGGCCAGGGGCAATAGGAGTCTTCGTAGTTAATCTTTAAAACCATGCAGATGCTTCTAGTAGCAAACAGGGTTCTTCTGAGGCCAGCCTTTATGAGAAGATATGATTAGAAGATGCCAGCTTTAAGTTACAACTTCCCAACTGTTTGTGTGTGTGTCACTATTTGTACATCTTTTTGTGTTAAATATAATTTGAATGACCTTACAGTGTATTTAAATTTTAAAATGGTTTGGGTTTTTTCTTTTAATTGAATACAGAAACCTTTTGAAAAGGATATAATAGTGTAGTATAACATAAAGTATATTCTTTATAATATCTGGGTTTATATACTGCATCCTGAGAATTAGTTTTGTACTATTTAGCAGAAGTAAATTCTAGCTTTTGTGTTTGAGAGAAAGTTGCCACTCAGTCAGTTGTTTGGGAAGCAAATATATATGCAAAATGTCTTACAAATGCTCTATTAGTTAGAAAGGAAATTCAGAATATTTTTATTACACCTTGGTGCCTTTTTGGGTATGTTTAAATATTTTCTTGTTAAGAAAGGAAAGGTGTCTTGTTTTTAAATGTAAAAATGGAGAATGGACAGAAACCTCTGGAGTTTCAAGACTGAACTTTTTATGCAGAACCATCAAAATATTGCTAAGAAGCTGTCAGTTAACTCTTTTTCCTTATGTGTAATAAATAAGTTAGTTCAAATAAAAGCAGTATGTAAATACACATAGGTTCAAGATGCAGTCAGTTCTCTGCATGCTTAGGGATTTTTTGGTTTTGCAGGTTTAATTTTTGGTTTGATGTAATGCTTGAAGAAAAACAGAGCTGTGGGGTTTGTAGATGAAATGCTCAGGGTACGTCAGGTTTTGGTTTTTTTAAAAACTATAAAAATGATATGGAAATTGTTTGGCAAAATACAGGAGTTTTTCCAGATCATCAGCTTATCTTAATACTTCTTTTATTTGTTTGTTTTAAATATCTATTTCCATATTTTGTAGGATGGGGCCTTAGTTTTCCTTGTAGCTTCTCTATATACTTAGTGTTGTAGGATTTCAGTGGAACAATTTGTAGGGAGGAAGTATTTGAGAAACCTTAGTTTATGTCTAGCAACCCCTAGGTTTGTTTTCATTTACTATCTGATTACTGAATGTTAGGAGCTATTGTTACAGAACATAACTTTTATGTCATAAAATGCTTTGTATTGGTAAAGACAGCACAAGACTTGCTTGACCACTAGGATTAACTCTTACTCTGCTCAAGTACTCAAATCATTATTTATGTTTTTCTGAAATGTACCAGAAGATTTAAAAATCACAGAACCCCCATAATGCAGTCAATCTATTTGCATTTAATTATGCATCAAGCATTGAATGTTTCCTAAAAGACACTAATGATAATTGGGGGGGGAGGGTGTTTAAAAATTATTTTTATTTTATCCTCTCCCCTTCCCAGAAGAGTACGTTGAGTAGAGAAGTCAAGGGTTAAGAGTTAACAAACGTGCATAACCATTTCTATTATGGTTTTTTTTGGTTGTTGTTGGGGTTTTTTTCTTTGGTTTGCTTCTGTTTGTTTTATTTGTTTTTGTTGGGTTGGTTTTGCTTTTGTTGTGCGTTTTTTGTCTTTTTTTGTTTGTTTAGTATTTGACTAAATCTTCTGCTGAGGCAAAGAAATAGTTGTTCCTCTTTGAAAACTGATGGAATATATAGTACAGTTTAGTACCAAACTTTACAGTTAAGAAGCCCGTTTGGGTCAATAGAACTGCTTATGGAACTGGGGATTGTAGAAGCTTTCCTCAGTTTCAGGATCAGTTTGCAATCTCAGAATAAGGCACCTAGTAACATGAAAATGCTGAGCTTGTTTTAACACTCCCATGTGTGCTCTACACTGATAAAATATCTTCTTCCATAGAGCACCACTCTGGTTTTCATAGGTTGTTGCTGGTGACATTTGGCACTGTTTATTTTAAGCTATGGCATTAGGTGTTCCTTTTCTTTACAAAGAACATGTTGCATTTCTAAGCTCCTCTTTTATTGCAGTAATGCTGCAGCATTAACTTGCCTCTCCTCTTTTATTGCAGTAACGCTGCAGCATTAACTTGCCTCTCCTCTTTTATTGCAGTAACGCTGCAGCATTAACTTGCCTCTCCTCTTTTATTGCAGTAATGCTGCAGCATTAACTTGCCTCTCCTCTTTTATTGCAGTAACGCTGCAGCATTAACTTGCCTCACGAGTGAACTTTGTGCTTTGAAGGCCGTTGCATCAAATCCTTTTCTTGTCTTGAAAGCTCCCCTGCCATGCAGTAGCCTAATAGAAATAAAACATACAGATACTAAGCATACTATAAAAATTATAGTGCTTCTGTGATAGCTTTTCCAACTTTTCTTGTCTCAGATATATCTATTTCATATCTAGGTAGATGCTACCTATCTTGTGGATGGCTTACTGCTTCCAGAAGTTGATTATAGGTGAACTTTCTTGACTAAAAATAGGCAGTGCATTAAAAAAAAAAACCAAACCAAAACCAAAAACTGAACAACTTGTGTATATTATCTGCCAAAACAATTATCTGCAAATACTATATCAGATACATTCAGAATTAACAAAAAAAAAAGCATTTTAAGCTAAAATTTTCAAAAATCTAAAAATTACTTTCAAACCAAATGAAAATACCTGAAAAAACATAACATTAACAGAGTCTCCTGTTATGACCCCAGTCCTAGGAGTTCTTATTTATAGGTAGGCTCTTTTTTATGCAATTTCAGTTATTTTGGGCAAACCTCATATGCATACATGAATAAATAGTAATCAGTAGGATCTATACAAATGTTGTGCTCAGCTCTCTCTTTATACTTCCTGTCGCTGGTTTGGTAGCAGAAAGTAATAAGATTTCTTTTCCTTCCTCTTCCATGCCACTCTAATGATCCTGCTACCAACTGTAGAAGCAGGCAGTAGAAGTGTTGTTGTCTTTTTGTAATGAGCAGAAACCTTAAAAACGTGCCAATATACCAGAAGATAAAATACAGTATTAGAAGCGTCTGAGAAGGCTGGTGTTTTATTCATGCTCGAGATTAAGAAAGCCAGACAGTGAAATTCTTGACAGAGGCTTGGAAATGGAGAAGGACTTCTTATTCCAGTGGCTCTCAGATAGCTCGGAATGGGCCCCAAAATTGCAGTGGTGTTTGTTTTTATCTAATCTGTCCACTTAATCTGTGCCTTTGCTGTTACACAGTGAGATGAGAATCTTCATGGCTGAATTTGAATGCTGGTGGCAAATGCTGTGTCAGGTATTTGAGCTTCTACGAACAGACCTTCAGGTCTTGCTTTACAGGGAGTTAATTTAATCTGAAAGGAAAAATGCTGGGTAGCAGAGTTCAAATCACTGCTTTTCCACGAGTTTTAATACTTTTTTTTTTAACAGCCAGAATTTTTTTCTAACCTTGCCATGTTCCCACACCATCTAGCTACTGGCAGAGCTGATCTTCAGAGTTTCTGATCTCTGGTTTGGCCTGGGTGGATAACTCGACTTTTCTGTCAACATCACCCAGGGAGGGAAATACACAGGTACTGGACATGCCCGGAGGGGTGTCACTTATGTTTCTGAACATGACTCAAATATAGGGTTTTATGGTTCTTTCTCAAATTTTACTCTGTTCCCTGAACGTTGTTCTTCAGTTGATGCTTTCTAAAAATTGTTTCCCTTTCATATTCACTTTTGAAATCCTACAGTTCTTGTCTTCTGCTTCATCTGTCCTATTGTCTGTTCTATCCTTTTCCTTATTTGAAGTCCTTTGTGTCTAGTTTTCCTGGTGGCCACTCATGTGCTTCTTTCTTTGTGACTTTGCTAAACTCAACCTGGTTCTGTCTTCTCAAATTTGAACCCTGGCCATGCACTATTTCTACACCCACCCCTGATAACTGCTTAACTCTCTTGTTCTTCATTCTGTTTTTCCAGCCAATGCTTTGATTTCTAGACAGCTTTTCTCGTTGCCTTAATCATTCCCACGACCTTGTGGGATATGCGGGATACTGTTCTCTTTAATATTTCTAAATTGCCTTTCTCTGATCACTACCTGCTTTCACCTTATCTGTCCTTCACTTCCTCTGCTCTGTCACTCACTGTTTTTGGGATCTCACTCTATTAACCTGACTCCTTTATTCTTCTCAGCTGCTTACTCCCTTCATTGGCCTTGCTTCCTTTTACTCACTGGTCTGTATTTCCATCCTGGTCTGTATTTCCATCCTGACTTTCTAAACATCTCTGAAGAGTGTATCAGCACAACACAGCTTTGGACTTAGCTTTGTCTTACCTGTTTTAATTCTCTTTCCTAACAGACTTTCAAACCAGTTTAATTCCACCCTTTGTCTTGATACAAAAATACATCTTCAAAACCAGTTCTGATTTTTTTTTTCATGACAAGATCCTTTTCAAAATTGTCCTTTTTTTTTTTTTTCCTTCAGAATCTATTTTGGGCTTCTCTGCCTCTTGCTTATGCAAGCTTCCCCCTTTTATTTCTGTATACTTTAAGCTTATCTCATTCCTTTTGTTCAATGTCCTCTTTAAATCTTCCTGATTTCTTTCGCTAGCAACCAAGTTTTTCCTTCCTCTGTCCTGGAGGGGATGTCACCTACATCCTAGCTGGTTCTCTTTTTAATACTTTGCCTTTTATTCTCTATTTGTCATCCTCTAATTTCATGTGCCTGAACTCTAGTTTGTCTTCAAGTTTTTCAGGTGACACTTTAATTTGAATGCTCCCAAAATCTGGTGCTTCCTTTCCCAGTTTACTTCTCCTGCAGTTCTATCTCCAGATGATTCCTTGGCTATCCAGCCCCACAGTCTTAGATCCATTCAGATTCAAAGCTTTAGGTTTTATTCCTAACTGCCTCTATACTATTTTCTAACCTCCTTGACAATTTTGCTCATCCGTTTCCACGGCCACAACCTTTCTATCTCTGACACTTCTCCCATGGCTATGTATCCAGTGTCTCAAAGTTAGCAGTATCAGAGTCCAGCCCTCTTCACTATCTGTGTTCTTTCTTACCTTTTATCTTGACTGTTTTAACCTCTGTGTCATTTTGACTTTTTCTCCCTTGAAAGTATTGAAATTGACAGGACTAAAGCCTTGTTGTTGGGCTCTAGCCGTTTCATGTGCTGAAGAAGGAACTCCACCAAATTATTGCTTGTTTTGTGCTTTTGGTCTTACTTCAGGATGGTAGAGCTGGAGTAGATTGAATCCCACCCATGACTTCAAAAGGCCTTGAACCTGGGCCTTGATCTAGTTTTCTACCATGTCAGATACGAAGTTTCGTAGTTTTTGCTGTTCATTTCTTTGTGTTTACTGAATGTCACTTTGTCTTGACTTGTTTCTGCACCTGCAGCTAACAGTTGGCTTGTCACAGTAACTTGATTTCAGTTCCTCTGCCATGGCATTAAGTAAGAATATGCTTAAGAGCTTCATTGGCTGGATCCAGAGTGTTAGGCACAATGCTCCTCTTTGTTCCTGTCCCACTCTTACACAGGCTTCTCTTACTTGCTGCCTTCTGTGCCTCACCTAACTGAAGATCCACTGCATTACACTGCAGGGTTGTGTATACAGAATTGTGCCAGCTGCAGACAAGGTTGCTTGCAGCAACACTGCAAGTTGTTACCAACAAGAAAATGTTCATTTGTTCTGTAGGCCTAGGGGTGAGCTCTGTGTTGTGCTACTTCTCTGTCCATGCTACCCTAACTTAAAGCCAAATCTGACCTGCCTGGGCAGTGGACTTCGTTGTTTTGTGTGCAGGTGCACTGTCTGACTGCACAGTGAGCAGGCTTTCAGGTTTGGAAGGTCATGTGTTTGTAGAGATTCACTGCTGATCAAATCGTGTGACCTTTGCTTATAATAGTCCTCAGATGTATGTTGAGATTGAGAAGAAAATTCTCCATGAAACTCCAGAAGTTTGAGGGTTTGAGGGCACTGTAGGACGTAGAGCTGAGTATCAGATTCCGTTTACTGTGTGTGGGTATGTGCACATTTAATTACCGTTCTTTTTCCTTTGAGGGGATCAGTTGCCTGTTGACACAAACCAAAAACCTTTTCAAACTACTTGTTCAGATTTTGTGTTTATTCTTTCTTGCTATTTTGTGTTGTGTCATACCATTAGTTAATTTGTAGTCTACAACTGCCTTAATGATGGGTGGAGGCCTTAAACCTTTTGTCTAATTGCAATCACCTGTTCATATGGAAATGAAATTAAATTCAGAAATGATATTCATTCAGGTCCTTCCTGATAGTTCTGCTCTCTGCATCTAAATCCCAGCAGTGGAAAGAGGTTTCTCTGTCCAATTTGGGCAGAAATGGTCCTGTAGATAAAGGTGTTTTGGAATTCCTTACTTCCTCAGTGCCTTCTAGTTCTTCATTGTGTGTTGGGTTTGAGCACTGGCTGGGAGCATGGCATTGTCAGGGTACTGAGGGCTGGTAGGAACTTGGAAAATAGAATGTTGATGTTACCTTGCTTTTATGTTCCTGTGGTGTCCTTTCTCAGTGTGAATGGGAAATCTCCCATTTAAAAATTACTAGGGTGATTTTTGGTATTGTTATGTAGTAAATTATTCCTCTTTACACATTAAAAATGGCATTAAAAATGTGTGTGCTCTTACAAAGAGAATTTTAAATCATTCAAAGGCTCTTAGTTTGCCTTTTAATGTGGTGTTGGTACTCTTCTGTACATTTCATTTGCTGGTTGTTTCTTTGATTTCAGTTGTGCTGAACTGTTGGAAAGATCATTAAACACGAGTATGTTGTGGTAAGAATTTTGTTGGGAGAGAGGAAGGAGGGAAGCAGACTTTGATTGAATTTGGCTGCTGATGGTGCTTGAATCAAATCATAGAATCATTCAGATTGGAAAGGACCTTGGGAGAAGTTGCTAGTCCAAATGCCTGCTGTAAGAGCAGAGTCAGTGCTGAGTTCAGATCTGCGTTTTGGGCTTAAGCCAGTGGAATCTTGAAAACCTCTAGGGATAGAGATTGTGCAGCTTCTCTGGGCAGCCTGCTCCAGTGCATAGGTAGCTTCACTGTAAACCCTTTTTGCATTATGTTCAGTCAGAAGCTCTTTGGCTGCAAATTACAGCCATTCTTTGTTCTCCTGCCACTCCTCAAGTGTTCTTGTATTGCAAACAAGGTAAGTCAATACTAGAGAACTTCAGATGTTTTATTTTCTGTAACTGTTGTAAACAAATACAATGTTCATGTAGTACTTCTGCATCCTGTATGACATGTACACCGTAATTCATTTACTACTTGAGTGTAAAATAAAAATTTTTGGCAGTAAAACTTGATTTCAAAGTTCTGCGATGTTTATGTTGATCATTACCTTTTTAAACCTGCTAGGTGTTTCCTGGCAGAGCACAGTTCTGCCCACCTTGCTGAAGCAGAAAGTTGGGTTTGTGGTTTGTGTTTTTGTTTTGTTTGTTTGTTTTTTTCCCCTAGGGATGGGAAGGAAGCTAACATGCCTCAGAGTAACTGCTGGTTATGGGAACTCTGCTTCTAAACTCTCACATGCTGGTGGAAACTTGGCCAATGGAGATTTGTCAAAACTGAGATTTGAGGAGGAAGATGATTGGAACGTGTGGGGATGGAGTTTTCAGAGTTGGTTGGGGTAAATTTTCCCATGTGTTAAATGAGAACTCAAACCCTGAAATGTCTGACCACAGACTTCTTGGAAGCAAATAATATGACAAATACATTTAGCTCAGATTTGACGTTTTCCTTAAACCAAGAACAATTCCATGAACTTAAAAAAAAATTCCACTTCAGCAAGCTGGCAGGGTGGTAGTGATGGTGGCTGGGTGTAATTTTTGTACTGGAGCTTTTACAAGGCATGTATTTCCCTAGACCTCTTTGTGGGGTATCACAGCTATTAGGGCTGTCTGGCAGTCTCATTGCACAGGTGGCAGAGGGGACGTGGTGGCCAAGTGTGCCTTGAGTAACATTCAGTTCCAAGCAGGTACTGGCATGGTGTGGAGCTGCAAGTGCTGCTCCTTTTTCTTGCTTCCCAGCACCAGCTCTGTAGGTCAGATCCTCTGATGCCAGGAAACAGAAGTTAGAGGTACTGTGTAAACACGCAACTGATACACATCAAGTTCACCACACTAGAATGACTTTTGATTTTCATTCATTTGCAATGACTTAGTATAATTTAAAAGTTTGTGTGTTTGTTTTTTTTGTTGGTTTTTTTTTTTTTTAAAAGAGTTGCAAATGAATCAGAGCATTTACTCTTGAGGGAGAACATCCTACAAGGTAATTCTGCAGGACTCATTGTGCAGTTTTAGCAACAATGGGGTTTGTTGGTTACTCTAAATCAATTATTTTAGAGTAAATTTTTCCTGCTATACTTTACCACACTCAATAGGAGGAATTCAAAGTTTGTTTTCAGAAACACAGGAGGATCCAAAAGTTTTTCACCATGAGGGTGGTAAGACACTGGAACAGGTTGCCTAGGGAGGTGGTGGAAGCCTCATCCCTGGAGGTTTTTAAGGCTAGGCTGGATGTGGCTGTGAGCTACCTGATGTAGTGTGAGGTGTCCCTGCCCATGGCAGGGGGTTGGAACTAGATGATCCTTGAGGTCCCTTCCAACCCTAACAATTCTGATTCCAAATGCACTTGCACTGATTTCAATCCCCAAAGGCTTGAGTCTGGTCCTGAACAGCTGTAGTACTTCCACCTGTAGCTGGAAGGGAGTTCCTCCAGGGCAGAAGCTTTGCTAGACAGGTACAGGACTGCATTCTAAGGACCACCTTAATAAGTTGTAATGAGTTTTCAGGGAAGAAATTTGTCTTAAAATTATGTGGGGAGTGTTTTGTGTGTAACAGGGTCTCCAGTTGAATTCAGAGGAAAGTCTGCTTGACCTTCCTCCAGCTGAGAGATCTGTACTCTGTGCTTGGGAGCTAGAACAGAGGCTGGCTGATCCTGCCTCGGATAGGAGAGTTTTTGTAGGTAGTTTATATGGAATATCCAAAAATAAGAGTAAATCAGTAATTTAAAGAACAATGTAGAGTCATCTTGTTTCTGTAATTTAGCTATTCTCCTCCAGAGCTTACATGGATGTGGAGATGACTTCCAGCAGCTCCATCCTTGTATCATTGCAGAAACAGGACGAGGGTTAGTTGCTCCATCTTGGTTTTGTATTTTTGTGTGATGGTGTTTTTGATTTATCTGCCAAACACTTCTCACCTTGAAATGGTAATTAAAAAATGTTCCATGTAAATGGAACAATAATTTTGTATACATTTGTATGTGTAATAGCAGGGCTTACAAAATATTGCATTCTTCTCTAGAGCAAACATGGCTAAGGTGATGTGTAGTCACGGTCTCACAGTATATCAGAAGCTGGAAGGGACCTCAAGAGGTCATCAGGTCCAACCTCCCTGCCAGAGCAGGATCACCCAGGGTAGTCTGTACAGGAATGCATCCAGGTGAGTTTTGAAAGTCTCCAGAGAAGGAGAGTCCACAACCCCCCTGGGCAGCCTGTTCCAGTGCTCTGTCACCCTCACTGTACAGAAGTCTCTCCTCATGTTGAGGTGAAATCTTCTATGTTCAAGTTTGAACCCATTGTTCCTTGTCTTATCACTGTGAACCAGCCAAAAGAGCCTGGCCCACTCCACTTGACACCCACCCCTCAGATATTTATACACATTGATGAGATCCTCTCTGTCTTCTCCAGACTAAATAGCCCCAGGGGTCTCAGTCTCTCTTCATAGGGGAGATGCTCAAGTCCCCTAATCATCCTCGTGGCTCTCCCTTGGATTCTCTCCCAGATGTGCTTGCTATGAGCTGTGTTTGACTGGACTGTCACATTGCACTCTTGTGAATGTGACCTTATTGTCTTTGTTAAAATCTAAGGATCTATCTTATGAGCATAAAATGCAAGGTGTACACCTTTGGAGGGGGAAAAAAAAGTTCCTTCTCCTGCAAACTGAGGCAATTATTTGGTCTTTCCAGAGCCCTGTTTCCTGTGTGTGGGTATCAGTGGTAAGTATGGCCCTTAGCAAGGCTGGCGCTGGTGTGAGCATCATTAAATAGAAGCCTGCTGACACTGGCCATTGATCCAACAGCCAGCACAGGGCCTCTGGGCCCTACAGTATTTCCTCCCCCATCTCTTACTTGTCTCTGGGGCTAACCAATTGGAAGAAGTGACCCACTTGCCTGGAGTTTTAGAAGCAGTTGGCAGTTCGGTGGTAATTGTCAGCTCTGACTAGAAGGGCAAAGGATCATGTGGTTGACCCTTCTCTGTTGTTGGCATTCTGTTGCTGTAACATTTGGTCATCCCTCACAGTGTCATAAATCCCAGGAAGACCTTGTGAAACTTCACCAGTGCAGTATGTGGAAAGCTGTCATCTTTTAAAGCTGGTGGGGTACAAACTGGTGGTGGTTGTTTTGAGCTCTAATATTTATTATTTATTTTACAATCAACTTTTACCTGCTTAGTAAGGAAATGTTTATGTTATGAGGTGATCTGTTTATATTTGTCGTGGGTTGAAATTACTCCTCCAACTAATGTAGAGAGACTACCCTCCCAGAATAAAATTGCCAGGCTATCCCAGAAGAGTTTGGAAGCAAATGAAGCTGTATTTACAAGCACACTAAAATCTAGAAATATGAAATGCAATGAATACGTACAAAGTATACAGTATATGTATAATTATATATATTTTTTACAGTTTATAAACAACACAAATTCCTCAGACCTCCCTGACAGATCCAGCTAGACTGTTCACCTCCTCCCCCACTCTGTCCCTGCTCTTCAGAAAGCAGCCCTGTGGAAAAGGATTTGGGGGTGCTGATGGACAAGAAGCTGTACAGGAGCAGGCAGTGTGAGCTTGCAGCCCAGAAGGCCAATGGCAGCCTGGGCTGCATCAAAAGATGTATTGCCAGCAGATCCAGAGAGGTGATTCTGCCACTTTGCTCTGGTGAGACCTCACCTGGAGTACTGTGTACAGGTCTGGAGCTCTCAATATAGGAAGGACATGGACCCGATGGAGAGGGTCCAGAGGAGGGCCACAAAAATGATCAGGGGGTTGGAGCAGCTCTGCTGTGAGGACAGGCTGAGGGGGCTGGGGGTGTTCAGCCTGGAGAAGAGGAGGCTCCAGGGAGACCTAATAACAGTCTTCCAGTACCTGAAGAGGGCTACAGGAAGGCTGCAGAGAGACTGTTTGCAAAGGTCTGCAGTGACAGGCCAAGGGGCAATGGCTTCAAACTAGAGAAGGGCAGATTTAGATTGGATATATCAGGAAGAAGTTCTTCACTATGAGTGTGGTGGAACACTGGAAGTGGTTGCCCAGGGAGGTGGTTGAGGCTCCTTCTGTGGAGATATTCAAGGTGAGGCTTGATGAGGCCCTGGGCAACCTGATTTAGTTGGGGATGTCCCTGCTGAGTGTGGGTGGTCAGACTGGATGACCTTTGGAAGTCCCAGCTGGACAATTCCATGATTCTCGCACAGTAGTCTAAACAGAGATACCCTGGCAAGGCCACAGGAGAGAGAGAAGCTGCAAGCAGAAACAACAGAAGAAGAAAAGAGAAAAAGAACTATTTATGCCTCTACCCTATATCCCATTAGCAAGCCAATGAATTATGTAGACCTCATCATTATTTTTCTTTTACATGCAATGGTCATTTATTTTACTTTCAGTCTTTGCAGCCAGGGACTAGACTAAAGTTCCCCCTTCGAACTGTAACAGTATTTTATTTGAGAATTGCTTTATTTTTCTCTCTTTTTTTTTTTTTTTTCTGAGAGTGTACAAGTTGATGCCACTGGTTCCCAATGGGTAGAAAGAGTTGACGTTCAGGTAATATCCATTAAATGCTACATAGTACTTCTCATAGATGCCATATTCTTCCCATTTAGTGTTTTCACTCTCAAATGTTTCCTTTTAACAGCATTGATAGCTTTTTAAAGCTGCCATAGATTTCCACAAAGACAGCCTTAGGTATTCTAATATGGTGCGCTGTGAGAAATTTGTGTGCATTTTGCAGTTAATGATCTGTATTTCTTTTCTGTCAGAAATCTAAATCAGACAGGGTATGGTTTTGTTCTGAGAGCAATAAGCAAATGCCATGGTCATGATCAGAGGCCTCTTGTGACAAAGTGGTGCATCTGTGTGAGAATATTTTCTATTGAGTACTCTGTCATCTAATTGCATGAAGTTTTGCAGTAAGTTGCCTTAACGTGTCCATTTGGAGTAGTGGCAGTTATTTGCCTGCAGCAGAGCACCTTCCAAATGTATTACTTCTGCTTGCTTTATGGCTGTCTTGTTGGAATTTGGGCTTTTTATTTCCTCCTGGTTTTTACTTCTGGACTTTGTAAAGGAACCATCAAACTGCTGCAAAAAAAAAAAGAACTGTAGATCGTAATTGTAACTTATTTCACAGTAATTGAGCATAAAATTCTGGGCTTAAAACAATTTCCTTTTAAACCAGATACTCTACAGTTCTCTCATAGACCTAAAATATGGTCAGTGTCACAGCTTTACAGAACTTCATAATTTTATGTAATGAAATGCTGAAATAGAAATATTTTTTTGTTTGACTGTGTGAAGCGCCTCAGAGTTTAAAACTGCAAAGAAATCAATCGTGGTCTCAGACCTCTCAATAATTGCATTTGTATTCATTCTTTAAGGTTCTGACTAAGTTGGAATGCAATATTTCATTCCTGGCATTTAATCCATGAAAATGTCCATGGAGATGTATTATTCCCTTAAAATAATTTACATGTACCCTTCCATGGACATGCGCTGCTGGAGTCATATCAGAATAATTTTTGCTTGGCTACAGGACATATAAATAGGAAACATATAGATGCCACGTTTGAGGTTTGGTTTATGTAACATCCTCATAGAAAAGCTCAGGAGATGTGGCATAGATGGTTGGTCAGTGAGGTGGATTGCAAACTGGCTCCACAACAGAGTTCAGAGGGTTGTCATCAGTGGCACAGAGTCAACTTGGAGGCCTGTGGCAAGTGGTGACCCCCAGGGATCAGTACTGGGTCCAGTTTTGTTCAATATCTTTATCAACGACCTGGCTGAGGGGATTGAGAGTTCCCTCAGTAAGTTCCTGAAGACACAAAACTGGGGGGGTTGGCTGACACCTGTCAGGCTGTGCAGCCATCCAATGTGACCTGGACAGGCTGGAGAGCTGGGTGCAGGCAAACCTCATGAAGTTTAATAAGGACAAGTGCAGGGTCCTGCATCTGGGGAGAAATAACAACAGGCACCAGGACAGGTTAGGAAAGCAGCTCCACAGAGAAAGACCTTGGAGTGCTGGTGGGCAGCAAGTTCTCCATGGAACAACAATGTGCTCTTGTGGCCAAGAGAGCCAATGGGATCCTGGGATGTATCAAGAAAGGTGTGTCCAGCAGGGCTAGGGAAGTTCTTCTACCTCTCTACTCTGTCCTGGTGAGACCACACCTACAATACTGCATCCAGTTTTGGGCTCCCCAGTTCAAGAGAGACAGAGAACTGCTGGAGAGAATCCAAGGGAGAGCCACAAGGATGATTAGGGGACTTGAGCATTTCCCCTATGAAGAGAGACTGAAATCCCTGGGGCTATTTAGCCTGGATAAGACTGAGAGGGGATCTCATCAATATCTGTAAATATCTGACAGGTGGGTGTCAAGTGGAGGGGGCCACTTTTCAGTGGTTCACAGTGGTAAGACAAGGAACAGTGGGTTCAAACTTGAACATAGATGATTTCACCTCAACATGAGGAAAAACTTCTTTATGGTGAGGGTGACAGAGCCCTGGAAAGGCTGCCCAGGGGGGTTGTGGGGGAGTCTGTGGTATGAACTCTCCTTGTGGCAACTACTCTGCTTGTGAGCCTCCAGTCACATTTCTGGAGATACGTTGCAGAGGAAGGCAAGGAAGCTGGTGAAGGGCCTAGAGAATAAATCTTGTGAAGAGCAACTGAAGGAGCTGGGGCTGGTTAGTTTGAAACAGAGGAGGCTGAGGGGAGACCTCATTGCTCTCTAAACTACCTGAAGGGATGTTGTAGAGAGGCTGGTGCTGGTCTCTTCTCACAGGTAATTAGTGATAGAACAAGAGGGAATGGCCTCAAGCTGCAACTGGGTAGGTTTAGACTGGACAATAGGAAGAATTTTTTTCCGATCAAGAGTGGTCAGGGATTGGAATGTGCTGCCCAGGGAGGTGGTGGACTCACCAAGCCTGGCTGTGTTTAAAGGTGGTTTGTTTGTGGTGCTTGGGGATATGTTTTAGGGGTGACCCTTGTAGAGTAGGATTCTGGGTTGACCTTGGTGATCCTGAAGGTCTTTTCCAATCTGAATGTTTCTGTGATTCAGAAAGAGCCAAGGTAGTGTCAGCCTGGTGAATGAAGGCTGATTTGTGTATGTACTAAAATCTCATACTGAGTGAGTGATGCTTGCTGTGTTGTGCTTAACTCATTTGTGTGCTGGCTTACCAGGCTTACCAAAATGAGTGTCTCCAGCACAGTTGTCTTCGTAGGAATTAGTGAAGGACTGTAGTACCCACGTGGTTAATGGCTGTTGTACCCACATGGGCAAGAGTTTTCTTTATCCAGAGCTCTTGTTAAAAACCCCAGTGTGCCTTTACTTTGGAGTTGGATGGTTCCTATAGACCTCTCTACATACTTAACTCACATTCATGAAATTATTTTCCCTGCTAGTTCAGAAAGAAACATAGAGCAAAGATTATTTCTGTCGTGATACTGCCACTTCCTATTTCTAAACCAGCTAAAGGCCTTTAAAGGGCATGGCATGGGAATATCTGTTCTGCTGAACTCTGTGGCTGCTTATCTTTTGACACTGAAAGGGACTTGATTATGTACATGTACTGAACATTTATTATGCAGGTGTGGGTATCATAGGTGCTTTTACACTGGGTATCTGAAAAAATCACTTGCCTGCTCTTTGGAAGCCTGTTCTGCTGCTCAGTATGGAAAAGCATGGCACACTTTCTGCCTTAATGAACCTTGAGCATACAAGCTGCCCTAATTCGGTCTCTGTTTCCATTTTATTTTTCCATGCAGTTTGCACAGTATGGGTTTCCATTGTGTACCTGACAGATGTTCTCAGGCAGTACACTTCATAGCAAATTGTGTAAGTGAGCAGGAGTCCTAGAAGAGTCCAGCAGCAACTTTGGAGCAGCATGCACACCTCACAACTTCTGCCCTCCTCTTGTATATTTGTAGCTCTGGTTTCTGCATTTTTTTTTTTGGAGTGTAGCCAGTTCCTGCTGTGCTTCTGGCCCTTTTTTTAGCATTCCCAATTTCTGTGGGATCCTGCATTTCACACTGTGCTTAGCTCTCAGTTCTGCCTTTTACCTCTTGGCTTTGCTCTGTTCTGTGATTCCGCCCCACCTCCCTCCCCTTCCTGTGCTTTGAGACTCTGTCCTTTCAATGTTCCACCCTTTTCACAGCATCTGGCTTGGCAACCTTGTACTTCTCTTCTTCTCCTAGCAATTTTGTGCTTGCTTTCTCGTGTACTTCTGCTGCGATTTGAGGACAGGATTGCTTTTGTGGTTTCTTTTCCCATCTCCCTAGTGGGAGATGAAAATCCTTTTCCGTCCTGAGAATCTGGTAACACGGTGAACTACTTTGCTGCAGTCCCTGTTATGCAGAAGTTGGACTAGGAGCCTCTGAGCAGGCTGGGTTACTTGCATGGATCACAAAGGATGCCTTACAAAATGCAGTCTGCACGTGACAGCTATTGAGAAAATCAAGATGCCACAGGATTGGGAGATTTTTGAAGGGAAAAAGTCTGTCTGAGTAGAAATCTCAAGTAGTGCTCAGTATATAATGTGGGATGAAATCTTAAGCAGAGACTAATGAAGAGCACTTGTGCAGCATTCCAAGTACAAAACAATGGCTCCTTTTAAAATTATTTGACTAGTACTGGGAAACTTAACTGTTTTCTCTGTCTATATTTAGTCCATTAATATTCACTGCAGAGCGCTGCAAATAGAGATTATTATTATTAATAATTATTACTTCCTATCCCTTCTCTTTCCTTTCCCTTCTTCTCTTTCCTTTCCCTTCTTCTCTTTCCTTTCCCTTCTTCTCTATCCTTTCCCTTCTTCTCTATCCTATCCCTTCTTCTCTATCCTTTCCCTTCTTCTCTATCCTATCCCTTCTTCTCTATCCTATCCCTTCTTCTCTATCCTATCCCTTCTTCTCTATCCTATCCCTTCTTCTCTATCCTATCCCTTCTTCTCTATCCTATCCCTTCTTCTCTATCCTATCCCTTCTTCTCTATCCTATCCCTTCTTCTCTATCCTATCCCTTCTTCTCTATCCTATCCCTTCTTCTCTATCCTATCCCTTCTTCTCTATCCTATCCCTTCTTCTCTATCCTATCCCTTCTTCTCTATCCTATCCCTTCTTCTCTATCCTATCCCTTCTTCTCTATCCTATCCCTTCTTCTCTATCCTATCCCTTCTTCTCCATCCTATCCCTTCTTCTCCATCCTATCCCTTCTTCTCCATCCTATCCCTTCTTCTCCATCCTATCCCTTCTTCTCCATCCTATCCCTTCTTCTCCATCCTATCCCTTCTTCTCCATCCTATCCCTTCTTCTCCATCCTATCCTTCTATTTTTTTTTTGAAAGCCCCACTTGTTTGATAAATGTGGCCTGTATAAAAATGAAGTATTTTTCTGTGATTGTATAACAGATATACTTCTCTTTAAGAACAAATGAAGATCCAGGCAGTGGTTTGGGGTTTTTTTGTTTGTTGGGGTTTTGTTTGTTTGTTTTAAATAGCACTTAACTTTTATTGGTGCCAGCAAAGGTAACTACCTGTTTAGTTATAGTTCAATTACATTGTTGGTTTTTTAAATTAAACTTTTAGTTTCTTTGGCTTTTTATTTTTTTTTTAATCACAAAATCTGCCACCTTTAAAGGAGTGTCTGAAGAGCAGAATGTTCTGCAGAATTGTGTTTGTTCTGAGGTAGATGTTGTCTTCCATACAACTATCAATACTCAAATACTGATCTGCCACCTTTAAAGGAGTGTCTGAAGAGCAGAATGTTCTGCAGGATCATATTTGTTCTGAGACAGATGTTGTCTTCCATACAGCTATCAATACACAAATACTGAAATGCCTTTAAGTCCTTGAATCTGCCCATGAGATCGATACTTCCATTACTCATGCTCACTTACTTTTGTGGATCCATGTTTTGTGGTCAATGTAGTAATACAAAATGACTTTCTATTTTTGGTTAAAATGTGTAGTTTTTCCTCCCTTCCCCCCCCCTCCCCCCCCCCTTTTTTTTTTTCCTAACAAATTGCTTCTTTTGGTTTCTCAGGCTTGATGGGCCACTGGCATTGGCAGGTGGTGGAATGACACAATGCGATGTGATATGCCAAAGTAGTTGGGCATCACTTGTCATCTTGCAGACAAGTGAGGCAGGGGAAAGAAGGGAATACATGAGTCTCAAAGATGTAATAGGAAAAAAAATAAAAATGACATTTTCCATAGGACAGAAATCTTTCCCTGCAACTGCCTCCTTCCATCTTGTCCCTGGAGCAGTTCAGTTTCTCATGCTATTTTATCTATGCCAGGTTTGAGGTATTGTGAGTATCTGAAACATTTTGCCTGGAAGAAATAGCTCCATGTGTAATTTCGCTTCTTTCAGCGTTCTTGCTTGCTTTCTGTAGTGCAAACAAGCCACTAAAGTTAGTAAAGATAGCAACAATAATATTTAGTGTACTGGCCTATGCTAAATGCAAATAGGAAGATATATAGTATATATCTTGCTGTAAATAACTGCTGGGTTCATGGATTTCAGAGTGGCTGCTAGGGTTTCTTTGACCACACAAAGGATTATTCACTTTGTTTCAGGCAGTGGCATACATCAACCATTTGTCAGGCTGTTCAAAAGTACCAATGCTCATGCACAGATTTAAGGGGGAAACTGCCCATGAACATGTTCCTCAATTTTCGGTTCTTCTAGGACAGTATGGTGACAAACCTTTAGCAGATCTCTCCCTCTGATTATCTATTTCTCCTGAAGTTTGAGGTCTACAAAAACTTTGTGAAATCCAGCACAAGATCTCAGTGCAACTAGAATGACAGAGTTGTAAGAGCAGCCTGTTACTTCTGCCAGGCAGAAAGGGACCTGGGGGTGCTGGTTGACAGCAGCTGAACATGAGCCAGCAGTGTGCCCAGGTGGCCAAGAAGGCCAATGGCATCCTGGCCTGCATCAGGAATAGTGTAGCCAGGAGGAGCAGGGAAGTCATTCTGTCCTGCACTCAGCACTGGTTAGAGCACACTGAGTGCTGTGTCCAGTTCTGGGCTCCTCAGTTTAAGAAGGACATTGAGATTCTTGAACGTGTCCAGAGAAGGGCAACGAGGCTGGGGAGGGGTCTGGAGCACAGCCCTGTGAGGAGAGGCTGAGGGAGCTGGGGGTGTTTAGCCTGGAGAAGAGGAGGCTCAGGGCAGACCTTACTGCCATCTACAACCACCTGAAGGGAGGTTGTAGCCAGGTGGGGAGGTGGGGGTTGGTCTCTTCTCCCAGGCAACCAGTGACAGAAAGACAGAAACCAGTGACAATGTTGGAGTTCCTTTAAACTTCATTTAATATCAAACTATAAATATTTTCTGTCTTCATTTAACCTCAAGTACAGTTTCCAATGGAGCTTTAGCAGTACTGTTAGAGGGATAGTGATTGAGGAGATGATAGCCTAGCTTCATCTGCTTGGCTCTGTCTGGCATGCACTGGAGGGCAGAGAATCCCATGCCACTGGCTGCCAACCTGTCTCCTGCAGGAGCAGGCAAATGTACATCCCACTGTGCCCCCTTCCAAGGGAGTGGGAGGCTCTGCCTTTTCCCCTCACAGCCCCTCAGCACTGCCAATTGAGAATTCAAAGGTGGGAACCATAGCTGCAGAAAATAGTGCATCTTTCTATGGGGATATTAATTTTAGCTGTATTGTAGTAGCAACAAAGTTTTCTCTGGTTCCAATACTGACCTTATTAAGCAACTGTAGGAAAAAAAAATATCTGTATCTACCCACATGAATCTGTTCATGATGAGGATATATAAAAGGCAACCTTTCCAGCTATGCATGTTATGCCTGATGAAAATTCATGCTAAAAATACTCTCAAAAAATAAGGAAATGGAGAACTTCTAAGGTGTTCTTGAAGTAAGCTGTGAACTGAAGGTTAGAAAACCCCATGGCCCAGTTAGGAATGAATTTTGTGGTCTCTTTGTACTCTTAAAATGTCTTTTGGAAACTGACTCCCACTGTCTAAAATACCTTAATGTTTTACAAGTTTGCAGAAGATGGAAATGCTACCAGATGTTAAGTTTAAGGAGCAGGTTAACCTCTGTTGTCACATGGAACAGCTTTTGCTGTTTGGTAATTTCTTATCTGCTCTCTCTCACTTTCTTTGCTCTTTTGTTTCTCTTATCTACAGCTGGCAGCAAACTGCCCAACTCGTCTGTGAACAAACCAGCTCAACACTCTCTACAGCTACCTGAAAGGACATTGTAGAGAGGCTGGTGCTGGTCTCTTCTCACGGGTAATTAATGATTGAACAAGAGGGAATGGCCTCAAGCTCTGACTGGGTAGGTTTAGACTGGACAGGAGGAAAAAATTTTTTCTCAGCAAGAGTGGTCAGGGATTGGAATGTGCTGCCCAGGGAGGTGGTGGAGTCACCAAGCCTGGGTGTGTTTAAAGGTGGTTTGGATGTGGTGCCTGGGGATATGTTCTAGGGGTGACATTTGTAGAGTAGGATTCTAGGTTGGACTTGGTGATGCTGAGGCTCTTTTCCAACCTGGTTGTTTCTGTGATTCACTTGGATATGTGAGGGGAGAAGTCTGTGTATTGTACAGTGCATATCACTAAGTAAATCACAGAATGAGAATCACAGAATACATCAGGTTGGAAGAGCCCTCAAAGCTCATCCAGTCCAACCCTTAACCCAGCACTGAAGGGTCAACACTAAACCATGTCCCTAAGCACCAGGTCCACACTCTGAATCACAGAATCACAGAATTAACCAGGTTGGGAAAGACCTTTGAGATCGTCAAGTCCAACCTATCACCCAGCACCATCTAATCAACTAAACCATGGCACTGAATGCCTCATCCAGTCTTATTTTAAACACCTCCAGGGACAGTGACTCCACCATCTCTCTGGGCAGCCCATCCCAATGGCCATCTCTCTTTCTTGAAGAAAGAGAGAATTCCTTCCCAACATCCAGTCTAAACCTCCCCTGGCACAGCTTGAGGCTGTGTCCTTTCCTTCTGTCACTGCTTGCCTGGGAGAAGAGACCAACCCCCACCTGGCTGCAGCCTCCCTTCAAGCAGTTGTAGAGAGCAATAAGGTCTGCCCTGAGCCTCCTCTTCTCCAGGCTAAACACCCCCAGCTCCCTCAGCCTCTCCTCACAGGGCTGTGCTCCAGACCCCTCACCAGCCTCGTTGCCCTTCTCTGGACAAGTTCAAGAATCTCAATGTCCTTCTTAAACTGGGGGGCCCAGAACTAGGCACAGCACTCAGTGTGGTCTAACCAGTGCTGAGTACAGGGCAGAATGACTTCCCTGCTTCTGCTGGCCACGCTATTTCTGATTCAGGCCAGGATGCCATTGGCCTTCTTGGCCACCTGGGCACGCTGCTGGCTCGTGTTCAGCCTACTGAACAGTCAACCAGTACCCCCAGGTCACTCTGCTTGAAATCCTCCAGGGATGGTGACTCCACTGCTGCCCTAGGCAGACCATTCCAATGTTTGAGAACCTTTTCAGTGAAGAAACGTTTCCTACCATCCACCCCCTGGCTCAGCTTGCAACCATTCCCTCTGGTTGATTGGATGACCAAAGTCTTTTTATGGACATGGATTATCCAACTCAACTGCTGTAGTTAAATATAGTTTACCATTGAATGCATATTCAAAAGGCAGAAGAGAAGTCACTAATAACCAGCTGCAGCAATAGTGGAAGTCTGTCAAGGCCAGATGAAAAGGATTGCTAATATCAGACAGTCTCACCTTAGTGCTATTACAATGCTGCTATTTTTGCCATAATGCCTTTTTTTTTCATAATATGATTCAACTCTATAAAAGGTTTATGGATCTGAAGCACATCAGAGGTCATTTTCTCCTGTGACTCACTAATCAGCTCTGCTACTTTCATATATCCAGCAGGAACTTTCAGACAAAGGTAAGATTAGTAGCTAAGCAGACAAAGAGAAGATGGAGGAAAATAATAGTAGTGGTGAGTACATGCATCAAGTAAGTGGGGTCCAATATTTTTATGGCTTTTTTTTAATAGATTGCTTTGGATGCTTCTGGGAACATTGAATGCAGTGGGGTTTTTTTTATCTCTGTCCCAGAAGGATTAGTCCAATGGTTCACCTTAGATTCTGCACAGAATATTACTTTGATACTGTAATAGCTTTGGAAATGCTGTCCTTTGATGTCAAGAGCTGTATGGAACTGTTCTTTTGATTAAGAAACACTTACAGTCTTGAAAAACCTAATAATAGATAGAGAAAGAAAAGAAAAAAAAATGATCATCAATTGTGCTTTATTAAACTGGGTCTCTAGGAGAGATGCAGGACGTGTGTGCATCTGTATCCCATCTTGTTCTGTTATCTTTCTGTTGGAAACCCTCACAGTGTCTCTGTCTGTCTTGAATAGTCCAGGAGCCTATTTCCTTCCTCCCCCCTTCTCTTGATTTTAGGACTCTCCCCTTTCTTCTGCTGTTGAATGCAGGCAAACTGAACAGCCTGGCTGGCAGTCAGATTTTTTTATCCACCCTTCCCTCATCCTCAATTAATCATCAAAGATTTGTTGCATACAAGTTCAATTTAAAACATAGTCTGCTCTATACCAGGAAAGTTTCTTTTTTACTACAATTCAACTTCTTTCCCTCATTTGCAGTGGGTGCCATTTCAGGGAATGTAACTTGTGTACAATCATGCAAAGATGCTCTGCTGATGTTGGCTGTGTCTGCAAGGTGGAGCTCAGGTAAATGAGGATGGTGAGACACTGGAACAGATTGCCCAGGGAGGTGGTGGAAGCCTCATCCCTGGAGGTTTTTAAGGCCAGGCTGGATGTGGCTTTGAGCAACCTGCTCTAGTGTGAGGTGTCCCTGCCCATGGCTGGGGGTTGGAATGGGATGATCCTTGAGGTCCCTTCTAACCCTAACAATTCTATGATTCTATGATTCTCAGTGTCTGACCCCAGTCAAGGCGTATAGATCAAGTCCCCTATGATGCAATAGTACATCTATGTGATGTCCTATCAGTAGAGCAGTTGCTTTTGGGTCAAAGTCATCTTAAGAGTTTAGGAGGTACGAAGTTCATTTGCCGGTTGAGGTAATGAGATTTGATACAAAAACGTGGATTAAAGCTCTCATTCTATAATAATAATAATAGTGATAGTAATAATAATAATAATAATAATATATTTAATATATTTATTGGGAATTTTGCAATGCTGTTTTACATTTTTACTTCTGGAATGCACTGCTCTATTTTTGCAAGTCAATCTCTTAAATTACTATGAGAGAAACTTTCAAAGACACTTATTGATCCTGCAGTGGTGGGAAAGGGGGAAACTATGCCACTCTGAAGCAAGGGAAATACTTTTAAAATTTTTAATTAATTAATTTTTTTATTCTGTGCTCTGCAAGTCAGCTTTTCTGTGTGGGTTTGTTTCACATTAAATCCAGAGTCGCTGCCCGAAAAGTGTGAAGAAATAATGGGGTGAACGTTTCGGTTGTAGGTGTAGGAAGGAACATAGTCTACATCAAAGATCATAATTTTAATCATTATAACCAAGAAAGATTAAGGTACATGGAAAGGAATTTATGTTGAAGCAGATGAAGTGCTTCTCAGCAAAGTAAACTGGAAGAACAGAAGCGTCAGTGACCACAGAGCCAATATATTGACCTGAGACACAGATGAGGGAAAGAAACCCCTCAGGACTGGAGGTTTGGCTGTGTGCTGCCAGAGCAGTGGCAGGCTGCAGCAGAGTTCCAAGAACAGAGAGCTGGTGAAATGATTGTAGGTTTTCTTGCAAACTTTGCATGCCTGTCAGAGTTTCAGCCCTTCAGTCTAAACCTGAGGCTGTTCGTAGGCTGTTAGACCCCTGCTGCTTTGGGTGGAGAGGGGATAACGTGGAGCATCATTCACATCTTCACAAGAGAAGGTGTGATTATTCGACTGCTCCTTCATCCCTGTTCACAAGGCAAGCCTCTCAGCATTCACCACTCCTTCCAGTTCTTTGTATCTTGCACAGATTCCTTTCCAGGCTTGGAGGTGGAACTGTGGAGTAGGCTGAATTCAGGCTCTCCCTGGCGGATAAGTGTCATGGACAATCAGAGGGCTAAAATGAAGATGCTGTGTTCTCTTAATACCCAAGCTTGCCCTAAGCAGTGTCTGGGGCTTTGCTGAACACAAGGCAGAGGGAGCAGGCTTATGGATGTTGAGAGTCTTGTTGTCAGGAAGTACATTTTGCAATTCTTTCTTTGCAGCATTTGGAGAAATTTTTGATGAGGCATAGCTTGCTGACTGGCTTTGCAAAGACTTTCCTTCTCTGCAGAAAGCAGCTTTAGGTGAGGAGGTATATAGCTTTTCTTCATGGTCTGTAGTTCATACTGGATTTCTAACTTGGTTTCAACTTGGAGGATTCCTTTTGAGACAGTATAATGGAGCATACTGGAGATGATTTGAATTTGATTTCTTAGGATGTTGATATTTTACTTTTGCAAAGATGGTTAGTTATTTACATGGCTAAAAGAGCATTCCTTAAGTCTGCAGATGGGAAATTGCTTTGCTCAGAGCTGAGAAGAGGGGGGAAAAAGAAGTGAGAATGGGGGAAAAAATTATTAGGGAATATCTGAATCTTCTTGATATTTATTAATCCTGGCTTAAGAGACCTGTAACAAAATGCTAGAACGAACTGAAGGAGACCAGGAAAAGATTTTTGAAAGACAAAGTTAGTTTGAAGACAATCTCAGGCCACAAAGAATAATTTTAAGTAGCCATTATGGATATATATGGTAGATGATCCCAAAACACTCACCAGGAAAACAAACAGACACAAGCCTGGGGTGTCAGGTAGTGACAGGACTAGAGGGAATGGAAAAACATAGAAATGGGTAGATTCAGGTTGGATGTTAGGAAGAAGTTTTTCACCATGAGGGTGGTGAGACACTGGAACAGGTTGCCCAGGGAGGTAGTAGAAGCCTCATCCCTGGAGGTTTTTAAGGCCAGGCTGGATGTGGCTCTGAGCAACCTGATGTAGTGTGAGGTGTCCCTACCCATGGCAGGGGTTTGGAATTAGATCATCCTTGAGGTCCCTTCTAACCCTAACAATTCTATGATTCTAAGTAGGAAGATGTGTTTGCTTAGGAGACATTTAGCCAATAGCTTGAAGACTATGACAAAAATTGGGAGGTAACAACTGATTGGCTACTTAATTCCTTTGGATGTTATCTGTATGAAATGTCAAGGACTTAATATTTGTAGGTCTAAGAGATCACTGTAGCCTTACAGTACTGGTGTGTTTCTTTAGCCATAACTGAAAATAATACTTTTGAGAGAAGTCATCATCCTGTGAAGAGTGGAGGCACAGCATAGCTGTGTACTTGCATATGCTGCCAGCTGGGCATGGAAGCTGGTGGAGCCAGACTAGCTCTATATTGGCTGCTCAGAAGTGGAGAAACATCACTGTGAATGTTTTTCTGTCTCCAGATTTGTCGCAGTTTGATGTGCAATACAGCATGTGACATTTGGCTGTTCGTGGTGTGTCTCCCTGCTGCTTCTGCCCTGAAACCTGGATGTGAACTTCCAATGTTTAAGAAATCCCTGATATTAAGAATGTGACGGAAGGTCTGTCAACAGCTTTTATTTCAGATAGAAATATATATTCCATACCTCATTCTTTGCCTGGTTGTGGTGGGTTGATCCTGGCTGGGTGCTAGGTGCCCACCAAAGCTGCTCTATCACTCCTTTGCTCAGCTGGACAGAGGAGAGAAAATATAAAGACAGTCTAATGGGTCAAGATAAGGAAAGGGAGAGATCACTCACCAGTTACCATCACAGACAAAAACACAAACACAGGCTTGACTTAGGGAAATCTGTTTTATTTATTACCAATCAAATCAGAGTAGGGTAATGAGAAATGAAATCCTAAAGCCTCTTCCCCAAACCACTCCCATCTTCTTGGTCTCCACTTTATTCCTGATTTTCTCTACTTCCTCCCACCCAGCAGTGCAGGGGGATTAGGAATGAGGGTTGTGGTTGGTTGTTCTTATTCAGGGTGAGGACTCACCATGCTCTTCCTCTGTTCCAATGTGGAGTCCCTCCAATGGAAGAGAGTCTTCCATGTACTTCTCCAATGTGAGTCCTTCCCATGGGTTCCAATTTTTTCATGAACTGCTCCAACGTGGGTCCCTGCTGCATCCTTCAGGAGCAGACTGCTCCAGCATGGCTCCTCCACAGGGTTACAGGTTCTGCCAGGAGCCTGCTCCAGCACAGGTTTCCCATGGGTCACAGCCTCCTTCAGGCATCCAGCTGCTCTGACATGAGGTCCTCTGGGGGCTGCAGGGGGCGATGTGCTCCACTGTTAACCCCCAAGGGCTGCAAGGGAACAGCCTCACCATGATCTTCACCACAGGCTGCAGGGGAATCTCTGCTTCAGAAGTTCCTCCTTCCCCTCCTTCTTCACTGACCTTGGTGTCTGCAGAGTTGTTTCTCATCCTCATTCCTCTCTCTGGCTGCTGGTGGTGTTGGGTGCTTTTCCCCCCTTCCCAAGTGTGCTATCCCAGAGGCTGCTGATGGTCTTGGTCTATGGCTAGTCTGTCTTGGAGCCATTTGGCACTGGCTCTATCAGACACAGGGGAAGCTTCTGGCACTATCAAAACCTTGCCACACAAACCCCCAAAAAAAAACAGTCTTGAGGGCTTTCTGTCAAAATGTACTATGATTATCAAGGTTAATTAACAGGCCAATTTGGAAGCAGGTATTTAAATGGTGTTTTTAATTGCTAAATGTTTTCTTCCTGCCAGAAGTATTGATCAGCATCAGCCCTAAGCTTCCAGTGCATGAAACAGCACTAGATCTGTGTCTGATGGGATGAGAATCAGCTTGGACAGGAATTGAGTGTTTTGGGAGAAATTAAGGAGTTATCATGATTTGTGTGCCAAAACCAGCAAATGAAGTTTCATGGAGTGAGTGCTGGAGCCAGTGCAGAGGAGGGCAATGAAGCTGGGGAAAGGGCCTGGAGAATAAAGCTGATGAGGAATGACTGAGGGAGCTGAGGATGGTTAGTTTGGAGAAGAGGAGGCTGAGGGGAGACCTCATTGCTCTCTACAACTCCCTGAAAGGACGTTGTAGAGAGGCTGGGGCTGGTCTCTTCTCACAGGTAATTAATGATAGAACAAGAGGGAATGGCCTCAAGCTCTGACTGGGTAGGTTTAGACTGGACAGTAGGAAGAAGTTTTTTCCAGCAAAGAGTGGTCAGGCATTGGAATGTGCTGCCCAGGGAAGTGGTTGAGTCCCCAAGCCTGGATGTGTTCAAAGGTGGTTTGGATGTGGTGCTTGGGGATATGGTTTAGGGGTGAACCTTGTAGAGTAGGGTTCTGGGTTGGGCTTGGTAATCCTGAAGGTGTTTTCCAACCTGAATGTTTGTGATTCTGTGGTAGCTTATGATGTCCTGTCTCCATAGCCCTCCTGGCAAGCCAGGTACAATGTCCTCTCAAACACATCACTAGTGAGTAACACCCTCAGATCCACACCTCTGCTCCTTGCAAGGTGCTAGCTGTGGTGTCTTACCTGACTTTATTTGCCACTTTCTCTGTACATCCAGGATAACTCTTTTGTTCCATTTTCAACCCACACGCTGACACAGCTCTCTTCCCCTCTCTCTTTCTCTCTTTCCCCTTACACTGTTGTTTAAGCATGCTGTAAACTTACTCATTCCCTAAAGGCAAGAGCAGCTATCTGAGCAACACTTTGTCAGCATAATACATTTACAGAATGCATATTTATGAACCTTTGAGCCTTTATTGTTCCAGAGGGCAAATAAAAAACATGAAAAGTAGCAATATAGTGTTTCAAAGGTCCCTCAAGGAAAACAAAAGTAGTTGGAAATAAATTTTGGGGGAAAAAGAAGTTCTCCAGAAGAGAACCTTGAATTAGCACATACAAAATATAGGTTGGCTAAGACTATGCTTTTCTTCCACCTATCCCAGACTCTCCTAAGCCAAATTTTAAGGAATTGTAAGCTTGGAAAAAGGTCTTAGGCTTTACAGAACAGGATAAAATGCTATCTATGAGACACATAATAGTAAACCAGAGCTTTCTAAAGCATCATGCTTTGCTCAATCATGGTGAAGTAAATACACTTTTAAAATGGAAGCTGCAAGACCAGTGGAGTGTGTGCCACAAAATTACTGCAAACAAAACGTAGCTGGAGGAAGCTGAAAAAAAATCATCAATAAAATGCCCTAATTGTTATTTTAATTGACTCTAGGTTCTTATTAACTTTGCAGTGTATACCTTGACTTTTAAAACGAGTGGGCTGCTGCTCATTATTGCTGATAATAAAATCAAGCCTGTGTTTGTGTTCTTAGCCATGTCCATTAGCTGAATTACAATTAAAAGGTTATTATGCCAAAGTTCCTAAACTATGCAGGCTAAAGATTGAAACAGTCTCCCTGCATGAAGAGTCTCATTTTAAAAGGAGAGGCGTGAGTGTGGCTGCCTGCAACCTTCATCCAAAGCAAAAAGTGGAATGTGTGCCAAACAACAGCATCACCAAAATTTGAAGTGCTGAAAAAAAGGGAAGTAGCTCCTTCTAGGAGGAGAAAATAGACTAAGGTCCAAAAGGTAAAAAAAAAAAAAAAAAAAAAAAAAAAAAAAAAAAAAAAACCCACACACCAAACACAAATTCAGAGTTTTTAAACTCTTCTACAGTGGAGAAGTGCTAAGGATTTGTTGTTCTTTTTTTTTTTTTCCTTCTGGGATAAGAGTTTATAATTGTGCTTTCTGCTGTAATGACTCAAAAGACACATGCAGTGGGAAACTCAGCTGGGCTTGATTTCTGTTCCTACTTTTAGCCCAAATGAGGAAAACAGACCCATGGAATGACACAGAACCCTACTGACAGCAAAAACTAGCTCCAGGGTGAGTCAGGAACTGCAGCACCTCTGCTATAAGGCACCAAATGATTTGTGTGGAGCAATGGGGGTGAGGGAGAAGGGTTTTTCTTTCCCCGTGTATCAGTCACAATTTCACTAGTAGATACTTTCTCCTAAAGGGATGGTGGATTTGTGGCCATATTGGATGCCCCCAATGCATACAGGTACAGTTTAAAATCTTGGGTGGCTCAAGTAAATGGGAGGACTCCAAACTGTGTTTGTATGGCATGGTTTGTTTTCTGTGAGCATAATGTCTGATCTAGGGATGTTTTGTTGAGAAGGCTTTTTCCAAAGGTATTGACTCCATTTGAATGGCATGCTAGGAAAAAAGATGAGAGAGTTCTTGTATGAGAATTCAACACTGCACGTAGGAAGTAACTGTAAATTGTATGTATGTGTTAAAAATAGTATTGTCAGGTGCCAAAATGCAATTGAATTTACAAATCATTCTTCCAGGTAGAATCACAGAATGGGCTGGCTTGGAAGGGAGCTCCAAAAGGTCATCCAGTCCAACCCCTCTGCAGTCAGCAGGGGCAGCCTCGACTAGATCAGGCTGCCCAGAGTCCCCTTGAGCTTCACTTTGAATATCTCCGGGGCCCCAACCACCTGCCTGGGCAACCTCTTCCAGTGTTCCACCACCCTCACAGTAAAGAACTCGTTCCTAACATCCGATTTAAATCTGCTCTTCTCTAGTTTGAAGCCATTGCCCCTCGTCCTATAATCACAGCCCTTTGTAAACAGTCTCTCTCCATCCTTCTTGTAGGCCCCCTTGAGCCTGTCCTCATAGCAGAGGTGCTCCAAAGCTGTGTTTTGTTGGTCATTGTTCACTAATTACAGATTTTCTTCCCTTCCTTCCTCAGGAATCACTCTGTTCTGCTTTGTGTAAGTCCTAGACATTGAGTCACCCAGATCAAGTTTCCCTCTGAGTCAATTGTGGTAATAATTTGTTAAACATGAGAACAGCTCAAAGCTTTGTGATCACTCTGGGGTACCTGCACAGGTAAGCCCTCACCTACCAGAGTGACGTTAAAGAAGAAATTGTAGTTGCCTTTCATTGATTCCCCACATTTTAGGTGTTGCTGATAATGTTACTTTGCAGCAAGACACCTGAAACATCAAATGGTTCTTTGGAAAACACAAAGGAAACCAAAGTTAACCTCTTGCCATTTCTACAGGCATGTTTGTCCCTGGGGTATTGCTTATGACATGGAGAGGATTCACGCTGCTGAGACTGGGCAGGATTCTCCCAGCCCTATACCACTGCTGAAAGGACAAATAAAGGGCTTTTAAGGGTATGTAACTTCATTCATAACTATGCTCTTAAGCAGATGCTTGGTATTCAAAGTCCCACTTTTCTTTTGGCCTTCTAACGAGCTCAGAAAAGCAGAGAGTGATGTTGGTGCCCCAGCCGTTGCTTGTTCCTCAGCATAGTAGGTGCTGCCTCCATACCTGCAAAACAGTCTTTGTACTGGGTGGGCTGCTAGCACCCAGGGCTTTTGCACACCTGCCCTCTAAATACTTTAGTGGAAATAAATCTGTGCATGGAATTTGTTGTAGAGTGCAAATGAAATGCTAGAAAAGCAGGACGTATTGTGAACCAAGGGAGGCAGAAGGATGTGTCAGAGGACACAGACTCAAGCTGCACCAGGGGAGGTTTGGACTGGGTGTTAGAAAGAAATTCCTCACAGAAAGAGAGAGATTGCCCACTGGAATGGGCTGCCCAGGGAGGTGGTGGAGCAACCGTCCCTGGGAGTGTGTAAAATAAGACTGGATGAGGCACTTGGTGCCATGGTTTAGTTGATTAGGTGGTGCTGGGTGATAGGTTGGACTTGATGATGGTCTTGAAGGTCCTTTTCAACCTGGTTAATTCTGTGATTCTGTGTGGTGGAAGGCGTGGTATCAGGAGTACTGTGGTGGTTCTCATTATCTGTACAGAGCATCATGGTGCAGGGACGAGGATTAAGCCCCTCTGTGGTCCTGTAGTACTTGTTGGGCATGCTTCCCAGGGGAAGGGGGCCTGGATGTTGAGTCTAGAATGGCTGAGCAGCACCTGCTGCCCTCAAATTCCACATGGGGAACCTCCTTCAGAGAAGGCAATGCTGTGGAACAAGGAAAACCTTCAGTAAGCATCTACTGAAAAAAAAAGAAAGATGTTATCAGCCATCAGAATTACAAACAGGACTTAGCTATAGCAGGATTATGTGCCACAGACAGGAAACTCAGGTGAGGTGGATGCTCAGTTCATGTTGTTACCCAGATTCCCATAGACTCCTTGCAAAAAACTCCAACCCCCCACCAAGCCTGTAGCCAGTGTGCTTCAATTAACTATGAGAGTCTGCTTTTCACTCCCACTCTTGCTGCTTTTCATTGAAAAAATAGGTCTGTGTCTGGTTTTAGCAAAAGAGGAGGTTCTTGGAAAAGAAATGCCATGAACTTATAAGATTTCTTACTATTGTGACAACCCATCTAAAGTCACAAAGATTACTGAATTAAAAAAATTAAAAAAGAGAGAAAACTAAATTTTTTTTTCTCTTTCCAAGCTTTCTAAATAGCTTTTTAAAGTTAGTTTCACCAACGTGGAATCAAGCATAGATTATTTGCATTCTTGACTCCTGGTGAGAGAGACTTGAGTTAAAAAACCATACCTGAGTACACTGTCAGCTTTCAGCTCCACATACATAACAAAAGTGGCAGGATGCAAATATGAGGCATTCCAGATCAAAGCATTAAAAATATTACCCACAAAATATACAGTGAATGCTATTAATAATAAATATCTTAAAGCTAGTGGAAGGGAAAAAAAGATCTATAGGAATCTTTCTGTTTCGGTAGGAGTTGTACAGGTTCCTTCAGAGCTCCAGATTACACTGAATTTTTGGTTAATTAAGGTCTCTAGCACTGAAATAGCGAGGATGAAGCATTTTTAGGTTATTTCTAGGTATTTGGGGAATAAAATGATCGTCATCATCTCTTTCTTTGTCATTTCTCTTGCTCAAAAGAGTAGCAAAGGTGTGGGCAAAGGGTCGTGTTGTCACTTGTCCTGAGTTAAGACATCTTGCTCTCACAAGGCCCATCCTGCAAAGACGGGAGGGAAAGTAGCACAAAAAAAGCCTCTGAGTTGAGATAAAGAGGTGAGATAAAGAGTTTTACTGGAAATGTGGCAGTGCACAATCCCTTTAGCCTGTCTGCAGAAAAGCACAACAAAATGCAGAAGCAGCAGCAGGAGCCAGCAACTCCACCCCCTGACGGCCAGCCTGCCCAGTGGGAAAGCCCAAAAAGCTGCAAGCCAGAAGCAGCAACCAGAACAGGAAGCCTCTCATGTTAAAATATGAACTTCAAGCCCCACCAGACTTTGCTCCAGCCAGCATTTCAATTTGAAGTTGTCGTGATGGCAGCATGGTATTGAGTATCATCATCGTCATCAGGTTGAACTCAACCCAATGGCTTCACTGCAAATCAGATTGTGATGGCTTCCTTTTAATTGCAGTGAAATTTGTTCTTCTAGGAGTTGTTGAGGAGTTATATTTCTTTTCTTTTCCTGGTCAGATCTTGAACATGGTATTGGGAGATGAGTCTTAGCAATTGGTACCAAAAAGCAGAAACTGAGTTTTGACAATTCAAGCCCTTTTATTTTACCTCATATTTGTTTTGAGGGCTACTGCATCATCATTGTCATCTATTTAAAAACTTTTAATAGTAATATTCTACCCCAGTTGATAACTTGGTTAATGTTTTAGAGAAAGCCTTCCTAAACCTCTCTAACATGATTGCTTGTAAAATTCAGTCTCTGGTTCCAGGGCTGGGTCTCGAAGGCTGCCTACCTGATCAGTATTTTACCTTCAGTCTACCATTAGTAGTTCACAATGCAATTCTGCTTTCCAGTTCTGACTGTATAAGTAGGTTGAAAACTGAACCTTTTTGAATGGATTAAACATCCAATGTTTAATCATTATTATCATAATCATAATTATGCCCAGCCCCTGCCTAAAATACTTATTCCCTTTTAAAAATGTTGAGCTTTCTTCTGTTCATAATTTGGCTGTGCATCAGTAGCTCTGCTGTAAAAACAACAACAACAACAAAACACCCAACAACAACAAAAAACCCAAAACACAACCAACCAAACAAACAACAATTAATGGAGATGTTATGTGAGAGGTCAAGTCCTAGTGCTACCTGCCCATGCATGAGTACCAAGTTGAAATATTCTTCTTGAATTATGTTTTCACCTGAGAAGGAGAGTTGTGTTTCTGAGATGTGGTGCCTCTAGATGGTGGCCTTCAGGCTGGGTCTTGGTTTGATGCCTCTGTATTTAGGGCCATTTGGAAGAAGTAAGATTTGGCTTAATATTATGAAGGATTAGGATTTGTTGGAGACTGTGTACCAAATTAATGGGAAAAAAAAAAAAGAAAAAAGAAAATTAGTGTAGCAAGAACATTTTTATTTGAAAGAGACCATGCAGGGTTTATTTTTTTACTGAGGAAACTTTAGGAGGAGATAGAGTCTAAGGTTTTAATCACAGAATTACTGAGGCTGGAAAAGACCTCTGATTTAATGCACCTTAAGATATTTTAGAGTCTGTAAAAGTGTGTCCAGCCCTGTAAAATAATTTTCCTCATGAAGCTGGTACCAAGATAAATGACAGCCCTGGGTGCTTGTCAGCTCTGTGGGCTGTGTCCTCTGGTGTGCAGCTGGAACCACCGCACCAGGAGGTCGATTATTGCCAATAGTCTCTGCTGTGCATCTGCTTTTTTGTTGTTATTATGCTTTCTTTTTTTTTTTTTTCCTGGTTAGGTCAGTGGCTGCCTTTTTGTCTCCTTCCTTCTGTTTCTCATTTGTGCACCGTAGGGATATGTATTGAATGAATTGAGGAAAAATAAGGAAGAAAAATCAGTAATCCTGACTAATATCCCCCGAGTGTCACCAACAGGTTAGATGACTTCTGTGCTAGGAGATTTTAAGGAGTTATTTTTAACTGCTTTCTCTTAATTATTATTTTTGTTTTTAAGTTGGATTAAAAGTACATATGAAGATTAGCTGTCACTGGTTTTGTTTTGGCTAGAGTTCACCAATCAAGCTTCTTAAGAGCAGAAAATGAGTTTGGTTAGAGGGTAGAAAGCCTTTTGCAAGCTTACCCTAAGGAGATCAGTAATACCTCCCACAGGCTGAACCAAAAGCATTGTGCTACTTGCTTAATAATTAAATGAGCTCCTTGTTTCAGTCGCAGTATCTAAGACAAGCTAAATCCAGCAAGCCCACCAGCTGTGTACTTGCTCACAGAAAGTTACTGCTCTGGTGTTGTACTGAATTTCTTCCAGTCATCCCAGTCTTATTAATGCCTCAGTGTGGCATAAAGCTTCATTCATTATTCATAATAATCCAGTCAGAGGGCACTCTGAGACCTGATAAATTCTCACCTAAATGACAACGGCTGACAGGGCCTAGGGTTTTATAGCCTTTCTTTTGCCATAGCAAGGTGCTGTGGGCAAAGGTCCAGAATGATCCTCTGCTAATGACCAGTGTGATGTATGAGCAGCTGCTGATTTTCTGACATGAAGTCTACTCTGCTGAGCATCCAACCCACCAGCCGTGAGTAGTGGATGAATATCTGACAGGCGATATACTTTAAGAACAGGTCATGAAAAAAAATCTGTCTCAGGTGGGAGGGAAGAAAAGGGTTAATCCTGCACTGGAGCACTGCAGCATCATCAACAACAAAAATATCCTGGGGGCAGGAAAAAAAAATCAACAACAACAACCAACCAAAAAAACCCCCCACAAACCCAAAAAACTCAGAAGTCTGTAAATTCTGACTGTGGTGATGTGGAAATGAGAATACGATTCCCACTTCTGAAAACTCTTCTGTTCTAGCACCCAGAGGGTTGAATAATCCTGACTTTAGAAGCCTGTAAATTGCTTTATAAAAATCAATAATCGTCTGCTGAAGGATATTAATTGCACCTTTTCACAAAGGGAGAAAGCTCTGTAATATTTTATTGGTTTTTAATGGGCTCTTTGATACCACAGGAGGTAGTGAAAAGCCTCTTTCTTTTGTTCAGGCACAGCCCTAGCTTTTCAAAGAAATGTGTGTACCTATTGGAGTTTTAACTTCTCCCTTGTGTTGTGGGCTCAAATTAAAAGCAGGTGGAGTCCTTTTATTTAGCCCTCCTGTTTTACCTTCAGTGCTGATCGATTCTCTATTATCATCATAACTTTCTGGATTCTATTGAAAAACGTGTGTGTTGCTGCTGCATTTCTCTGCCATACAAATCTAGGGGTTAAGGCTGGAAGTTTGACGTTATTGCGACATAGCAGAAAAATGAACCTCCAAGTGAGTCAGAGAGATTCAGGACCGGCAGGGCCAAGTCTGATATTTTTTGCTTCTTAAAATAAGTGTAGTGACTACTCCTTTTTCAGTGTACCTCATCTTGACTTTGGAAGAATGAGGCTTTGAAAGTCTTCAATAGTGTTGTCATTGTTTTTTCTACACCCACAGCATGTTGGTCTCTAGGCCAGGAAGACAAGTGGTTGTTCTGCACATAGGCTTTGCTCAATGTGAATTTTTATCCACTCCATTTAGCACCACTCAAGTGGCAACAACAGGCTGCTCTGGCCTGAAATCATAGAGAGCTGGAGGTGAAAAGGTGGTCCTTGCATGACCAAAGTTGAAGACTGGAAATTATATTTGTTTCATGTTTTGACTCTGATCTTTCCAGATTTTGTATCACAATAACAGAGAGATCCACAAGATCAATGAGAATGTTTTCTCCTTTTCACTTAGACTTGCTCCTTCTCAACAGTTAATTGAGAAATGACCTCTACCTGGTTCCCAGATGGAACTAGCAGATAGGGTAGTACAAGGTAAAAGTCAGATTAGTGGAGTTAGATGAAGTCCTGCAGTGATGCTGGTGCTCATGTTATGTGAGATACATTGTGACTGTCAGAATAATTCAGGACTCAACCATTTGCATCTACTTCCATCTTTCTAGTGCTTCAGTGCTGGGACTTGCTTTTGTGACCAGACTTTGAGGACCAAAGCCTGCAGACATTCGCTATCTACTGGAACTATAGGAAGGCTTGATTTTCCTGGCTGAAGTCCTTCTGACAGCCTTATTTGGGCTTCTTCTGAGAACAAGTATTTCTATTAAAAGTGGCACAGACTATTTACAAATGAGGTGTGCCTGAACTATATGAAACCTAAACATATTCCAGACAAGTTTAGGCTTTGTTATGTGTAAGAGCTGGATGAAAGCATTCCTGGAATCTCCTATGGTTGCCAAAGCAACCTATGACTGTTAACCAAAACATTTGTCATTCTTGCTGGGTTCTTCTGTCAGCATCCTCAGGCACTTCTTCCTTCTTTCCATTATTTTCCTGTAGAAATAAACAAAATATGACATTTGAGTAGGGTGACCCACATCAGTCAGAGTACTGGCTTGTTGGACACAGCCACACATGCAATTTTGCATCTCAAGCTGTTGGATTTTGTAGTTGTCCTCTTCACCAATTTCTTATTTCCTTCTTGTTGCTGTTCCCCTGGATGAATGCAATTGGCCAATGGGTTCTTTGCCTTGAGCGTTAGGAAGGTGATGGAAAAATATTCTATTGGGTGTGGTACAGAATCACCCAGATTTGTGAAAAAGCTGTGAAAATCTTCAGGTTTTCATATGAAGGTAATGAATAAAAATTGATGGAGGAGAGGAACCTACACCCATCAAAAGTGTACTTAGGGGGAGAAGACTGTTTCATCTTTAATGTTCCCTTCAGGATGAAGACTTTTGTCTCGTCCTGCAAGCATCACATATACCATGGTGCAGGAAATAACTGACTTTAATTCTCTTGATCTTTAACTCCTGACTTATGGTTGGAGTCCCTGCAGAGATGTAATGGTAAATATTTAACAAGGGGAACTCCCCTTTCCTTCTGTGATCTCTTATTTTGTGAACTGGTTAATTTAATGAGGAAAACTGTGTTTCCCTTAAGTTAAAGGCCTCAGTTCTTCAAAACTGGAAGTTTTGTCCCTTAGTAGTTTCCATTGTAGAACTCTCCCAGTAGGGCAGTTCTGTTTTGCCTCCAAGTAGAAAACAACCCATTTATTTGACAGGAAGTCTCCTAACTAGTCCTCTCACATTCAAGGGGCAAAAAGGGCTATTTTAATAAGTTGTAGACAGTATTTTTCATTTCGGTCAGTTAGAATCATAGCATCAACCAGGTTGGAAGAGAAGAGACCTCCAAGATCATCCAGTCCAACCTATCACCCAGCCCTATCCAATTAACTAGACCATGAAGCACTAAGTGCTTCATGCAGACTTTTCTTGAACATCTCCAGCGATGGCAACTCCACCACCTCCCTGGGCAGCCCATTCCAATGGCAAATCACTCTCTCTGTGAAGAACTTCCTCCTAATATCCAACCTATACCTCCCCTGGCACAACTTGTTGTAGAGCTCCTGCAAGTAATAGAATCAGTCAGGGTTGGAAGGGGCCACAAGGATCATCTAGTTCCAACCCCCCTGCCATGGGCAGGGATGCCTCACATGAGATCAGGCTGGCCAGAGCCTCATCCAGCCTGGCCTTAAACACCTCCAGGAACGGGATCTCAACCACCTCCCTGGACAACCTTTTCCAGGGTCTCACTACTCTCACGGTGAAGAACTTCTTTCTTACGTCTAGTCTGAATCTACCTACATCCAGTTTGTTCCATTCCCCCTACTCCTGTCACTACCTGATATCCTAAAAAGTCCCTCCCCAGCTTTTTTGTAGCCCCATTCAGATACTGGAAGGCCACAAGAAGGTCACTTCAGAGCCTTCTCTCCAGAATGAATAGCCCAAACTCTCTCAGCCTGTCCTCATAGGAGAGGTGCTCCAGCCTAATCGTCCTTGTGGTCTACTCAAGCCATCTCACACTGTTCTGTAACATGCACATGGAATTAACTTGCTTGCACAGTGATTCCCACCTTTGACACCTTGGCAGTAAACCCAAGCAAATGCCATGCAGGACCTCATAACATTGTATCACTACTCACCTTTGTTTAAATGGAAACATCTGTGAGAGCATCAGAGAAATCAGGAGTTGGAGATGTGCCTTAGTGTATCGCTTTCCCTGTATGGACTCTTGATGTGGATTTGTGTGTGTGTGTGTTTTTTGGGAGCTACTCATGTTGGCATCCCAGGTACACATTTCTAGAAAAGATGTTTTCATTGCTCCAGCTTTCTCTTCCTGGTAGTTAAGAGCTGTAGCTAGTTAAGAGACCAGAGAAATTCTTGGCACTCCCTGATGTGCATGTGATTTTTTTTTTTTTTTTTTGCTGTTGTTGTGTTGTGGGAAGCCATTACACACCCTTCACACACAAGCTCTGCTGAAGCTGAGCATTTTAACACACCTGATGTTGCTTCCAGCTTGTAGTAGCGTGTAGGCCTCCAGCTTGTAGTAGTAGTGTGTAGTAGTGCGTCTGTGGGTTCCGGTGGGAACAGAGGTTACTCCAAACCAAACTGAAGCTGCATACAAGTGGATAAACTGATCCACTCTGATTACACATTGCTCACATATGTCTCACAATATGCTTAACAAATGCCATCTTACCCTCTAATGTATGAAAGGAAGTACAGAACAGAAGTGGAACCAGTAGAATTGCTCTAGGTTGATATGTGGTCAGTCTGAATGGGTGGTGTTGTCTTGGTTGTTCCCAGAAGTGGGATTGCTTAAAGTTAGGCCCTAGAGTATCATGGAGAGTGGCAGAGTGTACCTGGGCAGCTGGATACAGCAGCATCCTGCTTTGGTGGATTTTGTGTGGAGCTGCTCAATGGCATGTGTGTTTCTGTAGCACAGTACTGTGCAGGGCTGTGGCTGCTGAGCTGCATGCTTTGTGCTGCTGTGGGTGACTGGGGACTTCTCGTTCTGAATTCAGGATACTGGGAGATAAAAAGGAAGGTGTTTTTTGGTGTTGGTGTTTTGTTTTGGTTTTTTTTTTTTGACAGTTCTGTAGTTTGTCTCTAGGCACATTGGGTGCTGATTTTCATTCCAGTACATCAAGGCAACTGTCTGAACTACAATCCAAACAGAAATTCCTTCAACAACAAACCACTAATATCACATGTAGTTCCAGTTGTTCACACTTGCTCGTGCTCCATCGTTCCATGAAATCTCACTTCCCCAACCCGCTGCCTTGGGCTAATAGTTTGTAACAAAGCTCAGTCTCTAAAATGTCCTATATAAATGGAGAAGGGAAGATCATAAAAGAGAAAGATGAAAACATTTCCCACTCCAGCTCCCACACTCTGAGCCTCTCTTGAGTTTCCTGATTCATCAGCCAGTTAGGAGGGCACGCAGTCACCCATGCTGCCTGGCTGCTGTTGCTCTCTTCAATGCCACTGGGTACTATTCATCACAGGCTGCTAGCTGAAGGATATGGAGTCAATGCTGGCAATTGATCCAAGAAAACCTGCACATGTTATTGTACCTCACTGAGGGACCTCTTCTTTCTCTGTTTTTCCCTGTAACTGAAAACTGAGATTTTTGTTGTTGTTGTAGTTGCTGAGATTGGAACAGTGAAAATAAGATCTGTAAGGGGAGGAAACATTCTGTGCTAATCCCATCCCTATGTCTTTATGTGAGGACGTAAATGGGAGAGAGAAGAAAAAAAGAAGAGAGTATTTGCTCTCTTCTAGCATATCTGATTTAGAAGAAAGGAGATCTGTGGGGATTGTCAGCCTCTAACAGTATGTGTTCGTATGGTGAAACTGAATTACCCAGAAGACAAAAGAAACACTTGAGATACAGTGTTTATCTTTTGTACCACCCTGTGCATTCATGTGTTACACCTTGGGGTAAATCCCAGGCAAGTGCTGCTTGGGGAAGGGGAAATCTTGCTTTTGTTTTTTTTCTAGATCAGCAGTCCTAGATGCAATTACTGTTCACAATAACGTGGTGTGCAGTGAGCCCACTTGTTCAGAGCCATGAGGATATTCATGGAGCGAAGTACTAATAAAAAGGGGCTCCACATTTGGAGCTGAGCTGCATTAGGAAACCTGCAAGTGAGCAAGGAAGGCTCCACTGGTAATCCATGGGAGAGGGACAGGAAATACAGAAGCAGACAGTCTATAGGACACGAACTTAAGTCCATCCCAAGTCAGCAGTGCCAGTGGGTGCTTTGGTGGCTGTTGGCTTAGGTATATGCTTACTTACAAGTAATTTGCTGCATCAGGGCTGTAGGCAGTGTCCAGCCACTCATGCTGTAAGGTACAATACAAAAGCAGGAAGTTAAGTTGTTTTGGAGGGGTTTCTTTATAGGAATCTTTACATTTTTATAGGGCTCTTCATTTAAAAATCTCAGCAAGCCAAGCTAGTGATTAATTAAATTTTACAGCTACCCTGTGCACTAAGTAAACACTGTATTAATTTTTTTTTTCTTTAATAAAGAGCAAATGTGGGATGCAGAAAGGAAAGGATTGTGAAGTGTGTCTGATCAGCTGGAGTGGCTCCTTCCCTCAGTTGTAATCCCTCCTCTGATGCCCAGTAGGATCAGTATTAGAGTCAGGTGGATGGTTTCTTCTTCAGCATGCTGTAAATTTGAGGTAGATTCCTAGAAGACAACCACAACAGATAAGAATCCAACCAAAGTGAAGTCCCTTTGTAAATTTAATGAAATATTTAGTTTGGCTTTTTTTAGTCCTTTTCTGCCTACAATTAGCAGGTTTGGGAGGTGTTGTAATCAACATGACTATTTGGCCCCAAGGATACAGGCCCGAGTAGCAGATGTTGAGGAAACCTTTGCACCTTACTGGACATAGGCTAAATACAATCTGTCCTCAACAGCTGTTAAAAGGAACAGAAATGGCCTTTCTTGCCATCCATTTTCAGGGCATGAAAGGTGCATGACAGAGTGTGCCCATGTAACTTATGTCCAAGGGAGGGGAGACACGGGGCTGCTTTTGGCTCAGCAGGTTCTGTGCATAGACGTGCTTGAATAGGGTGTGCTTCTAGGATTAAAAACCAAACCAAACCAAACCAAAACCTTAACTAAAAAAAAAAAAAAACAAACCCACAACCCAAACCAATTAACCAACCAACAAAAAACCAAACCAAAACAAAAAAACACCCAACCAACCAAAAACCTCCCCAACAAACCAAACCAACCAAAAAAACCCAAAAGGAGGATGTTGAACATGTCAGGAATAGAACTAAGGTTTCCTCCATAGCCTTTTGTAATAAGCATATGAGGTGAGAAAACTGTTCTAGCTGTGGGAACAGTTCCTGTACCTGGAACTATTTTGTTATGTGGCTAGAAGATATCCTAAAGGAGCATCATGATTCTGGAATGAGTCAGTATCAAGTGGTAGTTATAAGAAGTTTTCATGGACTCAGAAAGAGTCTGAGTACAGTGATAGAAGAAAACTTTACTAAAGGCTGTTAAATTAAAGGGCACACAGCCCAATTCCAGAAAAAAGAGAAGTCAGCCTCATCAGATATGGTTGTTCTTTGTGTACCTGGTTAATATCCTGTACCTTGCAATGGAATCTGCAAAGCTCTTGCCTCCAAGGAGAAAGAGTTGTATATTTAGTTTAATTGTTGCAAGGAACATCTTGAGCTGAACTGACATGATAGAGAATGGCCAGCCTAGAGGAGCTTCTCTGCTTTTTTTATTTACTAGCTGCCATTCCCTCCTGCAGGGAGAAGAAAAACAAAGTTCTGCCCCAACATGTGCTCTTAGCTTAGCTGCAGTGACCTTTTGATTGAATTTAGTCTTCAAGGAAGCAGACACCTAGGTGCATGGAACCACCTCTCCTCAACTGACTTTCTTCCAAAGTCTGTGCAGCCAATTCTCTTTGCTAATGCTGTTTGTGGGGCATTTGTTCTCTGCAGATGGCATATTCCTTTGTCAGCCAAAGGGAAACCTCTCCTGGCTGAGGCAACAGAGCCGTGTGAAGCATGTCACAGCTGGAAGCTGTTCTTGGCATTGTAACAGCCTACCTGGCATCAGGAGTGGTTTCTGTGAAACTCTGGGGTGTTTGTTCATTACCAGGCCAGCCTGGCCTCTCCAGAACCACTCCTTTCTTACACTGCACCTAAAAAGTTGTTTCTGTTTTTTTTTGGGTTTTTTTATGCTCTGTTTGTTGGACTTTGATATACTTCCAGAAAGCCCTGAGTGCAATGCCAGAGAAGTGCATGGGAAGATGCAAAGGTTTCTGCAGAGCATAAGAAAGGTAAGTCCTTTATGACAACTGAATGCAGCTGTGGCAGCATGTGGGAAGTTTTCCTTTATAGGAGCATGTGCCCTATGAGGAGAGGCTGAGAGCCCTGGGGCTGTGTAGTTTGGAGAAGAGACGACTGAGAGGGGATTTAATAAATGTTTATGAATATCTGAGGGCTGGGGGTCAGGAGGGAGGGGAGAGACTCTGCTCACTTGCACCCTGGGATAGGACAATGGATAGAAACTACAGCACAGGAGCTTCCACCTCAACATGAGGAGGAATTTCCTTTTCTGTGAGGGTCCCAGAGCATGAGAACAGAGAGAGGTTGTGGAATCTCCTTCTCTGGAGACTTTCAAGCCCCATCTGGATGCATTCTTGTGTGACCTGTGCTGGATTCTATGGTCCTGCTCTGGCAGGGGGATTGGGCTCGAAGATCTCCTGAGGTCCCTTCCAACCCCTAACATCCTTTAAGCCTGTGAACCCTTACAGTGACATGTTAATTGAAGTAGTGAAAATAGCTCAGGTATAGCAGTAGCTCAAATGAAGAGCCCAGAAGTGCAGCAGTCCTTCAGGCAGGCTGCACACAGAGCAAAGGAGGATAATTGCAGCTGACTGTGAGCAAGAGACTTGTGGGCATGACTGTGGGGAAGAGAAGCAAAAAGGAGTAAAGATAGGAAGTTGGATCCCAGTTTCCATGGGGTGAGTGGTGTGCAGGAGGCCATTTCTGCTGAGTTATTCCTGCAGAAGCAAGGGGTCAGTCAGATCATGGGCACAGGGATGAGCATCCCCCAGACGGCAAGGGGCCAAGTGATGCTGAAGTAGGAGCAGTTGGTTGCATCATGTTGGAAAAATAAGTCTCATGTGTGGGAGCCCTGTAGGTGAACTGCTGACATTCAGAAGAGTGTGGAAAAGCAGACTACAGTATGGCCAGGAGAGGGTTGGAAAATGCAAAGCCCAGCCATCAGGTTTGACTAGCAAGACTGTTTTGGGGTTGTCTGGTTTTTTTTGGTTTTTTTTTTTTCTGGGAGAGGAGGGAGTTTAATAAAGGGAGAATTGCCTCTGAGGTTATCCTGGCCACACTTTAATACCTCAGGTTTACCTAACTGAAATTTTGTTTTCCATTTTGGTTTGTTATGTTCCTGTTGATTCAGCTGTCTTAACACAGTGCTTGAGGCTGTTTTACTAAGGTGTGGCCCCAAGCTGACTGACACTTAGGACCAAAAAAAAAAAGAATGTCCTTTGCATTTTCAGTGGGAAATTTGGGAGCTCTAATTATTTAAACCTGGGGAAAAGGTCAGAGAAACGCATGTTAAAAGTTGCTTATGAAGTGAAAGGTGGTTCTCAAAATGCTAGGAGCATCTCTTTCCTGTTCATCTCTGTGCAAGTGCTGCTCTGGGAGTGTCACTGTCCATAAAAGTCTTGCTGCTCATGGGTGCTGCAGGTCTGAACCTAGAGAGATGGCCCTGAGACCTCTCTGATGTTTGGATCCAGGTTTTCTGGGCAGCTTTGGGAATGCCACACCAAACCTTCTTGCTTGGTTTGAATTGGCTTTAGCTGCTCAGAGCCTAATATGGGGTACCATCTGCCTGGCTTACTGAATGTGTGAGGGTGTATAGCCAGTCTGGGAAAGAGGGACATATGGAAAATGATAGTTGGTGAATCCCAAGAAGGAAAAGTCACGGGAAACCACCCAATTACCAAGGCTTAATAGCCAGTGAATCGACAGTAAGGAGCTTGGTCCTGAGGTCCTGTGGCATAAATGTGTGATTACGTTAATGCCCCACTGCTACTGGGACACTTTTGTGTTGACAGAGCTTTCTCTGTTATTGCTAGAGGCCTTCCAATCCCAGATAGTCAAAATCTCTATTCAGTGCTGCCTGCTGGGCATTTAACAAGGGTCCTTGTAACGGGACCCAGTACAAGTACAAACATGAATGAAGAGTGCAGGGGCCACCACAGCACCACAGGCTGCAAGGTAGCCAAATGGAGGCAGGCGCAGAAAAGCAGGATAAAGTAGACAATGACCCCCAGCGCCTCCAGGCATTGCTTCAAAAGGTGTCAACACCAATTAAATTGTAAAGGCTCTGTCAGCTTCTGAAAAGTTATCTAGGCAGGGACAGAAAGTAGGGAATCAAAGGGGCTGCGATGGGGTTTTGTGTCTCCCAGCAGAGTGCGGGTGTACACATGCTCCTGACACTGTGGGATCTGGCTGGACACCTCCCAAAAGCAGAGCCATGCTTGGAGCAGAAAAGAGGCAAGACAGCTACTGTGGGGTCTCCACACTGCTGTTCTTTATCAACAGCAAGGAGATTGTTTAATAACACAAACCCAGGGCTGCTTAAAGGAAAAGCTCAACAGTTCTCCCTGTCTCAGTCAGGGGTTAATACATTTGAGACACGGATGCGATGTCTACCCTAATAAATTTGCTTTCTCTGGGCTCTGAGCATTTTTAATTTCCTTGTAATAAATAGCAGCTCTCAAATTTACTTTATTCATTGCTGCATAAAATTGCTCATTAGAAAAGGAAGTGTTGTTTTAGCAGCTAATTTCTTTTGCGGTTAAGATGTGTGTAGCTATTAAATCCTTGTGCTGTCTTTCCCCTTGACTCATGGGGCTGGGAGGGAGTCTTATCCTGTTCTTTCAAATGGTTTGGAGGCTCCTGGTGGAGGTACACGTAGGCATTACTCTGTGCCCCACTGAGGAGGCTGTTACGATGCACACACAAATGCATCTTTGTTGGTGTACACAGGGAATCAAAGAGCTGCTTCAGGATTTTCCTACAGTGATCCCTAAATACAGTATTTTACCAAATCCCCCTCGGTATTGTAACAAGTTATACAATGAAGGGTCAGTTTGGGAGGAGGAATCTAAGTTGGAAGGCTTGAGAAAGCTGTTTAAATGAAAAGATTCAACACTAATGATGTATTGCTATGGGTTTTTTTGAAGCCTTATTTTTAATGCAATTTGGTTGACTGTCACACAAAAACAACAACTGAAGTTGCTGAAATACCTTCATCTATGTACATGGATTTTTTTTCTTAACTGAAATTTTAGCCAGTGTTTATTTTTCAGCTGTATACTACATCTTTGAAATTTGTCCTCCTTCTGTGTCCTGAGACCATGAGAAATCAAAAGAGCATCTTCTGACAAAGCTGACGGAGGAGGCAGAAATGTTCTGAGTCCCTTTGTTTGAGTAGCAGCTCAGTTTAGCAAATATGATCTTCTCAAACACTTGAGCAGAAGTACTTCAAGGAAGGAGATGGGGGGTGGGGGTGGGGAAAGTCAGGCTGTATGTGGCAGCAAAGGGCAGAGCAGGGATGCTGAGGATCCCTGTCTCTGGCCTTGCCAAGCCCAGACGCTTCCCGGGGGCTGTGAGGCCAGCGGGTGGATTCTGTGCTACCGGTGAGGATGATTTCACAGCGTTTTTGGGCAGTGAGCCCTGCCCCGTGGCTGTCCCAGCTGTGCCAGTGGTGAGCAGCAGCCAGCTGGCCCATCCAAGCAGCCATGTGGGCTTTGACAGGCATACCCAGCTGAGCTCTGAAAGCCATCGCTGAGCAGCCCGGAGCGAGGGGAAGGGACAGTGTCTTTTCCTGCTCAGCGGCAGGTTTCTCTCTGTGCATGAGGATTCTAGGCTTTATGTGGGAGTCAGACTGGCGCCACGGTGCACCTGAGGTAATGCCTGGTACTGGCAGCAGATGATCCCAGGATGTTAGGGGTTGGAAGGGACCCCAGGAGATCGAGTCCAGCCCCCTGCCAGAGCAGGACCATAGAATCCAGCACAGGTCACACAGGAACACATCCAGATGGGGCTTGAAAGTCTCCAGAGAAGGAGACTCTGTAACCTCCCAGGGCAGCCTGTTCCAGTGCCCTGGGACCCTCACAGTGAAGAAGTTCCTCCTCATGTTGAGGTGGAACCTCCTGTTCTGTAGTTTCTATCCATTGCCCCTTGTCCTATCCCAGTGTGCAAGTGAGCAGAGCCTGTCCCCTCCCTCTTGACACACAGCCCTCAGATATTTATAAACATTTATTAAATCCCCTCTCAGTCGTCTCTTCTCCAAACTAAACAGCCCCAGGGCTCTCAGCCTCTCCTCATCAGGCAGTGGTCCAGTCCCTTCATCATACTGGTAGCTTTCCGTTGGACTCTCTCAAGTAGATCTCTGTCTCTCTTAACTGGGGAGCCCAAAAGTGGATGCAATACTTAAGATGAGGTCTCACCAGGGCAGAGTAGAGGGAGAGGAGAACCTCCCTTGGTCTGCTGGACACACTCCTCTTAATGCACCCCAGGATTCCATTGGCCTTCTTGGCCACAAGGGTACATTGCTGTCCCATGGATAACTTGTTATTCACCAGGACTCCCAGGTCCTTCTCAACAGGGCTGCTTTCCAGCAGATCACCTCCTAACCTGTACTGGTGTAGTTTATTATTCCTTCCCAGATGCAGGACTCTGCACTTACCTTTGTTGAACCTTGTTAGCTTCTTCTTTGCTCAGCTCTCCACCTGTCCAAGTCTCTGAATGGCATATCAGCCAAGCAAAGTTGCTGAGCAGACTCTGTCCCCTCATCAATGCCATTGAGGAAGATGCTGAACAGGACTGGACCCAGCACTAATCCCTGGGCGATTCCACTAGTTACAGCTCACCAGCTGGACTTGGCACCACTGACCACCACTCTTTGGACTCTATTTTGTAACCAGTTCCTAATCCATCTCAGTGTCTGCTCTTTCATCCCACACTTCCTGAGCTTGCTCACAAGGATGTTACGGGAGACAGTGTCAAAAGCCTTACTAAGGTCAAGGTAGACTACATACTGCTCTCCCTGCATCTACCCATTCTGTATGACATCATAAAATGCCATCAGATTAGTCAAGCATGGTTTTCCCTTGGTAAATCCATGATGACTACTCCTGATCATGTTTTCTCTTCCAAGGGCCTAGAGATGACCTCCAGGATGAGCTGCTCCATCGTTTTCCCAGGGATGGAGGACGTTGTCTGTAATCCAGCTCAGTGAAAATGCACAGTGAGCAAGGGACAGTGAGCACACATATGCATACAGCAAGGAGGTTGGTAGTTAAATAGGAGCATGATTGGACCAGATGCTGATTAGTATTTCTTCACAGATGATAATGAAAGACCAGACTGTGGCTGTGCTTTGTGTTGGGAGTGGAAGACAGCAAATGTGCTGGAGCTGCCATGTCTGCCCTCCTCGGAGGGGCTGCTGAGGAGATGCTCCCCACAAGTGGAGCTCAATCAGAAGTGATAGGGAAGGGGGATAATCGCATCAGCTGTAACTCAGTACCGATTTCATCATCTTCATTTGTCAGCTGTTGCTAGGTAGCTGCCTGGTGGGAGTGGAGAAGTGGGATTTTTATTTTTTTTTTTCCTCCCCACCATTTAAAGGTCTTATTGCAAATTGCTGTCCTTATGTGCAAATGGGGAGAATACCTCCCAGTGCTGCTCTGCTGCTGGCTGAAAGGAAGTGTGACTGTGAGTGGGGCTGTGTCCTTGTCCCACTCTGCACATGGAAGATTTCACGGGTGCTGCGGCTTGTGTTCGAACTATCCATAAACAACTCATATTAGGCTTCTCCAGCTTACAGGGAAAAGGAATTAGTGTGCAGGAGGCCATCTGATTATGTCAGGATATGAGAAATTCAAAACATTTTGCTCTGGTTTGAGGCAGAGTTCCTCAATCTAATGCTGATTTGCTTTTTACTGCTTGATTTTTTCATGTGGAATGAAAGAGCTCAAAAGGAAAATGTAATTTCCATGTTGTGTTTTGCTCTATCAAGTGAAGGCATTGGAGAGTGGTGAAAGCAATATTTCTGTTGGTAACTAATAAAACAATGAGCAGTGCAGGTTTTGCTCATCTGTGTTCATCTTGTAGGCTTCCTTGCCTACAAGAAAGCTGGGGAGGGACTTTTTAGGGTGTCAGGTAGAGAGGATTAGGAGGAATGGAGCAAAACTAGAAATGGGTAGATTCAGATTGGATGTTAGGAAGAAATTTTTCACCATGAGGGTGGTGAGACACTGGAACAGGTTGCCCAGGGAGGTGGTGGAAGCCTCATCCCTGGAGGTTTTTAAGACCAGGCTGGATGTGGCTGTGAGCAACCTGATGTAGCGTGAGGTGTCCCTGCCTATGGCAGCGGGTTGGAACTAGACGATCCTTGAGGTCCCTTCTAACCCTAACAATTCTATGATTCTAAAACAAATTGTGCAAATAAATGGTCATTTTACTGCAAAAGAAAAAAAACCCAAATAGAATTATGCTTCTTTAAAGATATCTTCCTCAAGGTTTAGCAAAATCCATAGAGCTCTTGCTGTCCAGTGAGAGGAGAAGCATGTCTGGGTGGTGTCCTGCAGCCACAAGTGGGTAGGGACTCCTTGGTATCAGGGGGATGCTTTGGCTCTGCCCTGTCTTTGTGTGGGTGTATGACACACAGGAGATTTTACATGGCTCAATGCATTGTAAACTCTGTCACTTCAGGGTATCACCTGCTTAAACAACATCCTCATCATTTTTCTCAGGAAATGATCTGAGACAAAATATTGAATTATTTAGAATACCGCAGGAGAGGGAATTGATTCCTTGCTGTATCAGAGAGAAATCGCTGCTCTTTTGAGGCTTGATCCAGAGCCTGGAGAAGTCAATGAGAATTTTTCCATTGATTTCAATAGGCTTTAGATCATGCTCTTACTCAGTCATCAACTATTTCTCTTTAGTTAGAACAAAACAATGCAGCCTTTCATTGCAGGATACATAATTTGCTGTACCGGAGAGAAATACATTCTCTCCTGTTCTGCTGAATATCAAATCAGTGATGGTCTGCTGAAATAAGTAGCAAACAGCTTTTTAACATCAAGGAAAGTGAAATTTAGCCCCTATGCATTTGAAATTCTTGTAGTATGTGCACAGCTACCTGCTTACATACATTTTAAACTCAATATTGAGGTTAAATGTCACAGTGTCTTCTTTATTAGCAAGTGATTCTCCTTGTTTGGAACAAAAAGATGCATGTTACTTTTTTTTTTTTAGTGCAGGTTTTCAGATGACTTTCAGCCTCTTTGCTGCCAAAGGGAAAAGTATAATATATGTTCATAATTTACCAATTCCTAGTCTGCTCCTGTGAAAGTCCAAGATGCAGCACCTGTGCTGGACAGCACTGAAATTTCCCACCTTGACACTGAGTCTGACAGAAGTAGCCAAACTAGGCAGGGCTTCTGCAACTGCCAGCAGCTTTCTCAACAACTTCATTTAAGAGGAGATGCAAAAGTTGATTTCTTGAATGTCTGACTTGCATCTTCTTTTTCCTCATGCTCTCCATGTTTAAACAAAATTTAGCCATGTGTGAAGAATGCTGCTCCTGGGTGTGCACTCACAAAGCAGCCTGAGACAAATTGTTAATCCAGGTTTAGCCTGCTGTCTTTGACTCAAAGCTGGACCCTACACAGAATGTGATAGGAAAACAAGTGAGTGCCACACTCCACTTCTGACCTCCTAGGTTGTGTTTGAGTCAGGAGCAAGGTAAATTCATTGTTTACCACCTACAATATACCTGCTTCTGAGTTCAGGCTGCAGAATACTCCTGATGGCTCTTCTGGAGTTGGGGGAAATACATTTTACAGTGATTTAGATTAAGAGCACACAACACTTCTGCTACGTGGCTCGGCACAGAGCCATTAGGGATTGTGTACAGGTACCAGTTTGCAATACTTGGAACTCCAACATGTTGTAGAGCAGCCTCTGCTGATTATCTCCTGCCTGCCACGGTCGGCTGCAGGCGGAGCCCCAGCGCCCTGCATGCTGTGCTTGCAGCGTGGGCAGAGGCTCCGGCGTGCGCCCCTCCTGGGGCAGTCCTGAACCCTTCTCGGCCAGCAGGGGCTTTGCAGACAGTCGTGTGTGATAGAATTCTTTGTGTAATTCAGTGGTAAATTGCAAATACGCCGTGTAACTTCCGATCAGATAGGTTTTCTTGTCGTACCCTGGTTTCTAGTAGAGATTCTCCCCCGCACACTTTAATAATTTAATATTTTCCATACATTTTGCTTCTTATCTTGAAGTATTTTCCTTTCTATAATTGTCTAATTTCTAATCTATTTGTATTACTTATATAATTAGCCAGAGGGATTTCTAAACAGCAGATTCATGGTGCTCCCAATAATGTTCTGCAGAAAGTGGGGTTGTATCAGATTGTAAACATTTTGAAATGTAAAGAAATTCTGCAAGCAAGGTGAGATTATCACAGCAAGAGCAGAAGCAGCACACTAAAGCAGTACCTGTGAAGATTCCTGCATTTGGGAGCTATTTCCACAGTCAAAGGCTGGTGAAAAGTTATGGACTCCTCAAAGGAAAAAAAAAAAAAGGGAATATTGTTTATATTACCCTATGATGCCTACCTACAAGTAGATTACAGAAAAGACAGGACTGGATTGAGGTTATTTTCATTTTTAAGATGACTGAGGCAAGAGTTGAAAGAGTCTGGCTTCAGAAAAATGCCACTCAATTTTCATAGCCAGAGGGTTTCTGTCAGGGAAAAGGGGAAATAATAGCTTATATAAAATTCTGAAATGTTATAAATATTTACTAATACCAAAATATCCACCAGAATCAATCACAGAATCAGTAACAGGAGCACATTTAAGTCTTGGTACAAGTTCAACTGAAGGCAATCTAATTGCTTGCATTGATTTTTGGGGAGGGTTGAGAAGAATCAAGATTTTGCAAAAGAGATTTGTGCTAGCAGCCCTTCCAGCTCCACAGTTCCATGGCCAGGCACAGGGAGTATCTTACTGAGGGACCTTGCTGAGAAATTCTCATAGCCATTTTTGAAGGAGTTTATCAGCTTCTTTTGTCGGTGAATTTCATCCCTCAGCTAGTAGTTAGCAGAGAGCTCATTTCATCTTTCAAATGAGATTTGGTACCACAAAGACAGGATTGTAGGGTATAGACAAAACCCCAAACTTGCCCAGGATGCAGCTATTTAGGTGGGTGAAGCAAGTAGGATATAAGCTGTTAAACAGCACAGTAATAATAGAGAAGGTTTAATTTTTTAAAGTTTTTAGTTAAAATAACTCTGATTTAAACACTTCACTCTTTTTTTTATTATTCTTTAGCATTTCAGAGGATGATTCTTTCCAGTCAAAACCCCACACAGCTTCAGTAGCTCTTAAATTTAGAACTCACTGACGTGAATCTTTGTGATTTTGTAGATGCTTAAATCTACTCTCTTAGTAGGTGATAGTTTAGCACACCCATAAGAGAGAGTTTCTTTCCAAAAGTAAGGACAAGGAGAGTTGTTCCAGAGAGTTAAGGGTTTATTTTCCTGTCCTGTTCTTTTGTAAGCCATCTCTTTCTCCTTGCCTTTTGCTCTTGCATGGCAGTAGGGAAAGCAGGACAGCTTTAAAAAGAAGCCAAAGAACCCAGTCCCAGAAGCAAGCTGCCTTAATTCTGAGAATTATCTTCTACCAATTAATTGTCCTAAGAATTTTCTGTGAGTGCTGCTGATTAAAATGTACAGTATTTGCATAAACCATTCTACATGGATACATAAGCAGACTGAATTTGGAACCAAATAGCTTTATTACTAATCTTGATTCATTATTTCCTTGATCTATGAGGCTAAGAAGATTATGAAACCTAAAAATGTGGAGCTGTGCCACGTGTGTGTGGGTACTTAGTAAGGAGTCAGGCTGAATTTACTGGGAATCATCAGGGTTGGCTGAAACTGATTCAGTCCAGCACTGCCAGCTCTGCTGATATTTCCTCTTTGCATAAGAACTTGCAGGGCTGGGGAGCTCTTGACAACACAAAGCCAGTTCCCCGATTTGTTGTCTTACACAATTTCTCTTTCCGAAAGGAATGGTTCAGAGCATACGGTGGAGTTAAAACCCCTGTCAGTGATTGATATTTTTGTCAATGTGGGAAAGCCCCAAAGATAATTCTAGACTGAGACATCTTTCCTCTTAATTTTTTTTGTTTTGTTTGTTTGTTGAAAATTTGCCTTAATCTGGTTGTACTACAAGCTTTAGCAAAGCAGTGATGAGCCCTGGCTATTTGCCTCTCCTGACAGTTACAGAGAGATGCTTTGTTCTCTGTTCATGAGCTTTAAATATTTTTAAGAAATGAGCTGAAAATTAGGTGTTTGCTATGAGTGCCTACTGTACATTCAGAAGTGGTAAGATGGAAATCTCTCTGGGTCTTTTTCACTTTTTTTTTTTTTTTTTTTAGGGAAATGTTCCTCCCTGCATTTGTATAAATTAGTTTGTTTTTTTTTTGATTACCATTCTGATATTAAAAGAAAATAGTACTGGTCAGTCTGGCAGGGATTTGATGTTCAGTACCTTCCTTCGTTCCCACTCAGAGTTAAATTTTACTCTCTTAAAGATGTAAATACCTCTTTAGCAGAGAGAACCACATTGATTTAAAGATGTTAATTTTTTGCATGTAAAAAAGAAATTGTATGGGAAAATTTTTACAAACCTGTCATAGAATAGGTATTTTATGCTTCTCAGCTAATGATGTGGTTTTACCTGTGAACAAGGATTAGAGCTCTGAACTGTGACCGCTGTTATTAGAAAATGTTTGCTCAGTCATCTCTTTCCTTTTATTGTCTTACTTGCTATCATCCTTAGAAGCTACAAGTAAATGAGTTCACTGAGTTGAGAGGACTTAGACTTAAAAATATTTCATGATTAAAAATGTACACATATCCTACACCCTCCCCCGGCATCTTTGGCAAGCTTATCTTAAAAGAATTTTCATCAGGTTAGGTTGGGCCAGCACTGCTGATTTGGACAAATTGCAGTTTTTGAAAATAGGACTTTTTGGTTTTTTTTCCTTTTCCCCCTGCTGGAGCCCATTTAGGGAAAGGAGTAGATCATTAGCATAGTTACATTGAAAACAATTTTCACTAATTGATTACCTGGCTGGTTCAATTTCCAATCTTGGCTCTCACTTGAACCAGATGCAATGTTATCTCTCAATATATATATATCGCTCGTGGTTAAGTTTTACTGCAAATATATCTCCCTGTGAGAGTTCTATTTGTGCAACAGACTTAGTATTTGCCTATCTATCTATCTATCTATCCAATTAAAAGCTAGAATAAATCGAGACAACCCCATCCCACATTCAGGGAAGTGTCCTATTTTTGGTCTCCATGCCAACTCTCTGGAGAAGTGTCTACTATTTTGCTACTATCCTTATGAGTAGGTTCTCTTGTTGCAGATAATAAACCTGCTCTCTTTTCTATCGCCCCAGACTATTCATTTGAAAACGGTTTCATTTTTACCATGTTAATGTTATTCTTACCCGCTTGGCAACCCTGGGATAATGGCATAAAATCAGCTATTCAGAATTATTAGTTTTGTTTAAGGCATTTCTAATTTTTAATTAAAAAGGAAAAAAAAAAAAAAAAGAGTCAGACTCTTGCTGATCACCTGCAGGATTGTGACTCTCCATGGTTACCTGTCACTCAAAGAGATCTAGCTCTGAGGAATGCTAATTAGCAGCAGTAAGGCACTGGTAATTGAACTGTGGAGACAGCCTGCAGAAGGGAGGCTGTTTGCGTTCAGCACTGCTTTGCCATTTGAATGGACTGGTACAGTCGTGAAGGTAGGGGGGTATAAAAGTGAGAAAAGCACTCAGGGTGTAATTTTTCCTTTTGACTTCAAAGTTGTTTACTGAAGTGTTTCCTAGGAACGGGTGCCCCTACCACAAAAGCGTCAGGCGCAGCAACTTCGCTGACAACCTACGTCTAAAAAGTGCACAACGCCCTTCATCTCTTACTTTTCTCGGTGCCTGCAACAGCCACTTGTAGCAGCAGAGCTCAAGATGCTGCTCTGGATGACCTGCACTGCAACTCCTTCAACGCTGCTGGGGTTCCAAGCAAGAGATTAAAAAAAAAAAAAAAATTAAGGAAGCCCCAAATTTAAAGCAAGCCAAAGAAATACCCCAAAGGAAACTTGAGTTCATGCGGTGCTGGCTGACTCTCTTCCAGATATTTATCTCACTCCTAGTGCTGTGATACCCACATGCCCTGGAATAACTCCCTTTCCATCATAGTATTTTACAGGTTTGCTAAGGTGAGGCAGAATGCCTCCTGGCGTGCAATAGAAGTGAAACTGAAGCCTTCCATCACAGGGGCAGGCTTTGTGTTTGACACCTTCAGATGGACTTGATTTATGTTTTTCTTTTTTTTTTTTCTCAAGGTAAATATTCACTGTCTCTTGAAGAGCTCATACTCATAAGGGAAGTAGCCCAAAAGTGAGATAGTTATGTCATGTTGGTCTGCCATGTCTTTTTCATCTCTCTGCTTGCTCATGTGTGGTAGTTTTAGACTATGCCTTGAAATTTTTTCACAGATTTTGAGCAGAAAATAGTAAAAATGTAAGTAAACCACTACTGTGTGTAAAAAAGATTATTCTAAACAAGTCCATTGGAAGGATATTTCCCATAAGATTTGATTCCCAAAACAATTCTCCTCTCTGCTCCTCTCTGCTCCTCTCTGCTCCTCTCTGCTCCTCTCTGCTCCTCTCTGCTCCTCTCTTCAGATATACTAACTGGCTTTGCTGACCTTGGCTGCATTGTTTTGTCTGATATTAACTTTCTCTGCTTCTCTCTTTTTCCCTTTGTCCAGGGGGGGTCAGGAGGAGGCAGGGAGGCAGAAGCCATTACAGCTTCTACCCTGGTCTTTTGGCCAGGGAGGGGATCCTTGTGCTATTTGTTAATTGTAAATACCTGTAAATACTGTAAATCCTGTATATTTGTATATATTCATTGCATTTCATTGTAGATTGTAGTTTGGCTTGTAAATACAGCTTCCATTTGCTTCCAAACTGAGCTAGTCTGGTAAAGTTAATGTTGGGGGGGAATTTTCAACCCACCACATCATGCAATCTCATTTCCCATTGCACAGTTTAATGCCTCAAATCATTCCCCATGCCTTCAAAGAGTTGTGTATTTGTTTAGTTTAGCAGATATGAACACTCTGGTTCACAGGTGGGAAGCCTAAGACTTAGTAACCTTTTGTCCTTGGACTGTGATGTGACACATGCACAAGTCATACATTTAGATACTCTGAGAATATTGAACGGATACTGATTTTAAAACGTGTCCATCAGCTAATGAAATGTGCATCTAGAAAAAAAATCAGTTAAATGTGTTGTAATGGGTTTAAGAACCACAGAAGTTAAGTCCTTCAGAAGTACCAGAGAATACAAGGAAGTGGGCATAGGGAAGTGTAATCTTAGTTATTTTTATTCCCATCATCCTGCACCCCTATATAAGCATGCATCACTGTCTGTTCTTCCCTTTTATCCCTCTCCTCCCTCCCAGCATGGACCACCGTCTCTTGCCGGGGAGGTTTGCAGCTTTGGCAAAGCTAATTTTTAGCTATGCAATTTTTGCCGATTAGGAGGGGGCAGGGAGGCATGGGGTGGGTAACATTGAGGCTTGGTTTTTGGCTTGGTTGGGGGAAAGGTTTTGAAAGGTTTTGTCCTGGTGAGGTTTTGGAACAAAAGCCCAGGTGGAGAACTGGGCCGAGGCTGAGTATGAATTTGTCTGTTTTGTATTTCTGTATATATTTGGGAACAATATTTCCATTTAAACTTTCCCATTCTGTGGAACATTTTTATTTTAGTCCTTTGGAGGAGGGGGTGGTAAAAAAAGCTTTGTCTGCTCAAACCAAGACACGTGTGCACATTTTAGTACCTCTGCAAGATCCTGAATTGATCATTGGATTATGCAAAGTGAGGATTTGCCGTACGTGGCAGCTCTGCTTTCTGAAGCTGTGAATGTTGGAAATACTTGCTGACATAAGCAGTTCAGGGTACTAATGACTCCTGTGTTGTGAAGATAGGAGAAAGTGTCCAAGTGTTATCTTCACCAATGAGTTAAGCTTGAAATAACTTTTCTGTTATGGTTAAAGCTCCCAGCTATTGTTGACAGATAAAATGCTGACTCCGAATCTCAATGAGTCCAGGACTACATGCAGACATTTCAGTGCGTGGGACTAAGTTCTAGGTGGGTAACACAAGATCTATCTTTTTGTATCTCCACTTCAGTGCTCGTTTAGCCAAAACTGTTCCTTAGTCATTTTGTTTGTTTGGTTGGTTGGTTTTTGTTGCTTATTGTTTTGTGGTTGACAGTATGGATGAAAATTTTCCATGTAATGGCAGGGAGGAAGGCCAATAGTTTCACGTTCCTGAAAGATGATGACAGGATGTTAGGCTATGGAAGCAACCTCTGGAGATCACCGAGTCCAATCTCCCTGCTAAAGCAGGTCCATAGAATCCAGCACAGGTCACACAGGAATGCATCCAGATGGGGCTTGAAAGTCCAGAGAAGGAGACTCCACAACCTCCCTGGGGAGCCTGTTCCAGTGCTCTGTGACCCTCACAGTGAAGTTGTTCCTCCTCATGTTGAGGTGGAACCTCATGTGCTGTAGTTTCTATCCATTGTCCTATCCCAGGGTGGAAGTGAGCAGAGCCTGTCCCCTCCCTCTTGTTCCCCAGCCCTCAAACATTTGTAAACATTTATTAAATCCCCTCTCAGTCTTCTTTTCTCCAGACTAAACAGCCCCAGGGCTCTCAGCCTCTCCTCATAGTGCTCCAGTCCCTTAATCACTGGTAGCTGACAGTGATGATGATGACAGTTTAAATCTAACACTTTTCAAATCATGTTGTTTCTGGACGACGGTAAGGCTGACCCGAAGGACTGTGTGGAATGTGATTTTGCCTGGTTCTGTTTTTTCTGAAGGGGTGGGTTGGCACCTTCACCATGTTTCATTTCTCACAGGCATTTTGCAGGATACATCATCTCTTGTAATCTCCTGAGCATGGGCCTGGGCCAGCTGTGTGGAGAAGGAGACACATAGCTTTTGACATGATTTATACCTTGATACTGATATCTTTTTACAGTCTAGGTTTGATGTATGGACCATTCAGTGGATAAAGAACTGGCTTGATGGTCATACCCAGAGAGTGGCTGGCAATGGCTCCATGTCCAAGTGGAGGCCCATGACAAGTGGAGTCCCTCAGGGATGTTTCCTGGGACCAGTCTTGTTTAACATCATTGTCGGTGCCATGGACAGTGGCACTGAGTGCACCCTCAGCAAGTTTGCAGATGACACCAAGCTGTGTGGTGCAGCAGACACGCTGGAGGGAAGAGACCAGACAGGCTGGAGAGGTGAGCCCATGACAACTTCATGAGGTTCAACAAGACCAAATGCAAGGTCCTACATCTGGGTCGGGGCAATCCCAAACACTGATATAGGCTGGGCAGGGACAGCTTGAGAGCAGCCCTGAAGAAAGGGACTTGGGGGTGTTGGTGGATGAGAAGCTCAACAGGAGCCAGCAGTGAGCACTTGCAGCCTGGAAAGCCAACCAGATCCTGGGCTGCATCAGGAGCAGCATAGCCAGCAAGTTGAGGGAGGTGATTCTCCCCCTCTACTCCACTCTGGTGAGACCCCACCTGGAGTACTGCATCCAGTTCTGGAGCCCCTATTACAAGAAGGATCTGGAGGCGCTGGAACATGTCCAGAGAAGGGCCATGAGGATTGTCAGAGGGCTGGAGCTCCTGTCCTATGAGGAGAAACTGAGAGAGTTGGGGCTGTTCAGTCTGGAGAAGAAAAGGCTCTGAGGTGACCTTCTTGTGGCCTTCCAGTGTCTGAAAGAGGCCTACAAGAAAGCTGGGGAGGGACTTTTTAGGGTGTCAGGTAGTGACAGGACTAGGGGGAATGGAGCAAAACTAGAAATAGATAGATTCAGATTGGATGTTAGGAAGAAATTCTTCCCCATGAGGGTGGTGAGACACTGGCACAGGTTGCCCAGGGAGGTGGTGTAGCTACCTCATCCCTGGAGGTTTTTAAGGCCAGCCTGGATGGGTCTCTGAGCAACCTGCTCTAGTGTAAGGTGTCCCTGTCCACGGCAGTGGGGTTGGAACTAGATGACCTTTGAGGTCCCTTCCAGCCCTGACAATTCTGTGACATTCAAAAATAGTTTGGGATATAAATTTTTCTCCTGTTGTACTCAGGGACACAATGGCACAACACCAACCTTTTAAGCTGAATCATTCCAGACGGTTGCCTTGGGAGCACTGGCTTTTGTCACTGATTTTTCAGGTTGGGATTGAAGGGCTACCATCTTTCTAATTTATGTCAAATTGTGATCTGATTAACCTTCATGTTGCTCATGAATTTGTCTCTTAAATGCTTCATGCACTCCAGGTCCTTTGGGAAATATGAGCAGTGTGCGGTGTATCATCAATGCAGGGCACCGCACAGGGTCCAGACTCAAAGTGGAGGGCACAGGGGACTTTGCAGCATGGTGTGTGGTGCCCTCAGGAGGGTGGAGATGAAGTTTTGATGTTAGGTGAACTTCTGCCCACTGTAAAGCTCCCTGCCAAGCATGTCTCATGGTTGCTGTGGAGAAGCAGGAGTGATGGTTTTGCTGCTTCTCACTGGGGCTGGACACCTGCTGGAGCCTCCAGCATCTGTGTCTCCATCCCTGTGTGCTGGCAGGCATCTGAAAATAAGAAGATTGCCCCTAGCTCCCACCTGTCAGTTAGGCAAGTGAAAAAAATAAACCTCAGAAAAAGGAAGGTTCTGACTTAGCTACCCCAAAGGAAGCCTGGAGTCATTTTGACAGTCCAGGCATTGTCCAGCCCTCCAATACATGACATTATTGATCCCCTGAATTTTAAAGCTCACTAGCTAGGCCATGGATTTGTGCCTTTGGAGACCACATAAGCCTTTCCAGGGAATGGGGAGCTGTGGCAGAGTCTGACAAAGGATCAGGAGATACTCTGTTGGGGTCTCCAGATGCACATGGGTTCCTGTGACCCAGTGCCTGGCTGGAAGGTGCTGCTGTTTCTGCAGCAGGCTGTTGTGGTCTGGAGCGGTGGCACAGCACACCCCTTCCGTTGTGGTGAGTCTTTTAAACACACAGTGTGGGTTTTGAGACTAAACCAACACTGACCTCTCAGCAAATAGACTTTAAGATTGTTTACATCAGATAGTGGAACTACTGAGTATCCCATTCATCCAGCAGAGCAAGGTACTATTGTAAGACCTGGTTTTGCCTATCTGGGATGGCACTCACCTTGTTCATCTCTGCAGCACTGCAGGTAAACTACCACACTGAAACAAAGAGCTTCTTCCCCTGTGGTTTCAGAGGAAGCGTATTCAAATGTGTCTTTGGTCTTCCTCCCCTGTCTCTGGAGAATCACACCAGTTAGATTCACACAGAAGAGCTCAGGTTTGAGCTTGGGCAGGCTCTAAATGTGCAAACCTTTTGCAAGTGTCAGGACCCAGATGCACTAAGAGGAAAAATTATAGCTGTGTGTAGAGTGTGGTAATGTGGAACAGTGGAGGAATAGACGTTTTGATTTTTTTCTTAACACTGACTAAAATGAAAAGTACCTGAATTGGGAAAAATCAGACAGTGACTGCATTAAATTGGCTTCTCTCCTCTGTTGACTTGCCAGAAAAAAATGTTGGTGTTACCAACAAACCCAAAGGCAAAAAGAACAGGTGACTGACTTGGTGTCACTCAACATGTAGAAGCCAGAGATGAGTCACTAGGTCATCTTGAACCTGTGCCCTCTTCATTAACCCAAGCTGCCTGACATGCACGCTGTTAACACATGCAGATTATCAGAGAGAAATAAAACTGTTGATTATATTATTTGTAACTGCCTGGTCTTTTCCAAGGAAGAAGAGCCTTTCACTTCTTAGAATTTGTCTGCAAAGACATGTTTCCTCCTAAAATTATGCCAGTGTAACAATTATATTGCATTCAAAGCAAATTCATGTGAACCACAAATAAGATCTTTAGTACTAGGGAGTTGCATCGGTGTGACTGCAGAGGTTTAGTGTTCAGTTAGGGCAGGATAATTGCCTCAGTAAATCTCCCCTCTGCTGACAAACCCTTAGACAAGCAGAGCTGTGCTGATTTCCTGTAAGCAGACACCGACTTGCCCCCTGTGCCAGTGACACTGAAATCTGGATTTTTGCAGCACTCAGAGCAGCATATGGCTAAATTTCATACCTGCTGCACGCAGTGTGGTTGGGTGAAATGGGCCAAGAAAATAAATGCAACGTGCTTCTCCAGAAAAGCTAGCACCAAGTTTTTAATGCTTTTTATACTAAACTACTCTCTTGCAGACTAAAGGTTGAAGTTGAAGGATCCATTTTAGTTTGCAAACACAGAAGACCCTTTGCTCATGTAAATTAGTGTTGTCCATTCTTTTTGGTGCAGTTGAGTTGTTCCATCAGCTGATAACGTTTGTTTTAGTTCTCTCTCAAAGCCTTCCGTTTTTGCAAGGGAGCAATAAGTAACTACACCAATCAAAAACAGCTCAGTGAAAACACTTAAACAACTCTATGTTTGCTTACATATGTTGGGAGTATATTTATATTCTCTTATCAGTGGAGTTGTTGGAAACAGCTTAACGAACCATCTTCTGTGATAAGGTGATGCACTTAGCTGGTGACGGAAAGGCTGTGGATGTTGTTCACCTGGAGGTCAGTGAAGCCATTGACACTGTTTCCCACAGCATCCTCCTGGAGAAACTTGCTGCTCATGTCTTGGGTGGGTGGGCTGTTAGCTGGGTTAAGAACTGGATGGATGTCTGGGCTCAAAGAGTGGTGGTGAGTGGAATTTAAATCCAGTTTGTGGCCAGTCACTAGTGGTGTTCCCCAGGGCTTGGTATTGGGGTCAGTTCTCTTAAATATCTTTGTCAGTGCTCTGGATGAGGGAATTGAGAGGAATTGGGTTTGAATGTCTGTACTGACCCCACACAGCTGCTATGTGCACAGGGATACAGCCTGAGTGTCTGCATCACATCCTGCTGACACCTACTAGGATCCAAAGAGGTGCATGGCTGTGTTTGGAGGGTTCTTGCCTTATGTGCCAGCTTGATGTGATTTGTTATCCTGTTCTACTTGAGTATGCTGCAACAGTGAGGAGGGAAGTGCAATATTTAGAGCTATTGTGTCCCTTGACTGTGTTTTGGGATCTTCATGCGAGGATGCTTCCCTCGTGGATGATCTTTCTGGAGGCTGTCAGGCAGGTGATGTTTCTCACGGCATGCTGAGGGTTGCCTGCTGCAGCAAGAGTGCTGCTCATCATCGACCACTACAGCATATGGTGCCGTGTGGCTGCCTGTGCTGTGCCAGGAGAGGGATGCCAGTCCAAGCCTCCTAGTAGTCTGTCCCCCAGGAGCTCCCCTACAGCCTTTTCCCCTACCAAAGAGAGGAGGTAGGAAGGCAGGGCTTCAGCAGGTAGGAAGGCAGGGCTTCAGCAGGTGCTGGACCGTGCCCAGACTGTCTGCACTGGGGTATTTGCATTTCATTCTTCATTCTGTGCTGTTAGAGCAGATCTCGCCACATCACCCCAAATACTGAAAAATGTAGCCATTTGATTTGAATATCACATTTCCTCTTCTGATTGTTAAGTCATTCCTAAAATAGACATGGAACCTCATTTGCAGTTTGGTCCCTGGAGCTGTCAGGCTAATAGTGGGACAAGGGGCTTTGTGTCAAAGAAAGATGTCTACCTCCAGCACCAGGCTCGAATAAAAATGATAATAAAACACTTTTAAGAATGCGTTTCACAGGTTATCCTTAGTGTGAATTGCTTCTTACACTGTGAACTTTTTGGGCTGTAGGGCTGAGAATTTTCCTTGGAGTCCATCTTGGGTTACAAGCAATAACGGTCTCGTAGCAGAGAAGGCAAAGCTTCTCCTCTGAACTCCAGAGAATGTGAAAATGGAGCTCTAATGAGGACGTCTGTCCTGTGACAGCTTTCCCAGCAAAGCAACAAACTGGCCATACTCTGCTTGAGCAGTAAAACCCCTTAGGGGATTCTAATGTGGCATGTACTCACTTCCTGATTAACTATACCTGCTGAAAAAGCATTTTTTGTTCTCAGGATCTTATGAATTGCTCCAGTCTGAAGCACTTCATTACAGAGCAGTTCATGAGTATGGCATTTCCTGGAACATATTTAAAGAAATGTGGTGCAAGTGCAGGTATTGGCATAAGGGCTTCAATCTTCCTGTAAATTAAACATTGCCAAACTCAGAATGAACATTGCCAAACCCAGAAAACAACCCTCACCAAGGGAAAACCCCAAGCCACTAAAGGTCTGTGAGGTGTCTAAGTATGGACTATGTCAAAAAGTACATTTTGTTAGTATAATACTTACAGTTTGCTTCTGGAATTGGCTTTCAAATTGCTGTTATAGTTTTTCTAGATTCCTGCTGGCATTAGCTAATTTGAGAAGTTAGGTGCTTCCTTGAAATCAAATGGAGAATTTTGATCAACTATCCACAGTGCCAAGGTGGAACAGGCTGAAGATGTCCACACCTCTCAGGTTGAATTGACCAGGCTCTGGTGCTAACCTGTGGTAGAGCTCCTGTGGTTTTGTGAAGATACCTCAAGCCTCTGGTTGCTCCACAGCCCAGGTATACTTTGAAGATTATTTCTGTTTTAACTAGTGGATAGATCCCAAGCCTGCCAAGGCTGGTGGGTTTTGTTTCCATCATCTTCTGCAGCTGTCACGATGCAGTCAGCCCTGTGTCTGCTGCCAAGCGACTTCTTTCCTCCCATGCCTTGTGAAGTCCTTCTAGGAAAGGTCCAGAAAAACAAGGGTAGCTGTAGTGGCAAAGGGGAGCACTAGCTGCAAAGGGCCCTGGAGGGACTCTGCATTTCAGAGCAGGGAATGCAAGACATAGAACTTAAAAGGAAACTTTTGCAGACTTCAGATGTAAATCAAAATACCTAAATAAGCTCTTGGAAGAAGGTCTGGCAAACAAAAGGCTGTTCACCATGAACTATCTGTGGTAATTTTAAACAGCGAGTGAAATGCAGAGAGGTGTGGGCTTGGTGTAAAAGCCATGTTGCATATCACCAGAGATAGTGGCTAAATTGCAACACATAGCTGATTAATTTGGCCTTGCTTTCTTCATCTGAAACATTAATGCAAATTCACAGATACCATGTTTGCATCTGTCAAATGAAAGACTCCCTGAATTACTTAGTTCTGCTTGCAAGGGCTGAACAACATTTCTTACAGACAGTGCTTCAGGCTCACCATCAGTCATTGCTTCTCTCTGACAATATAAAAGCTGTCTCAACAACAATTGGCTGCAGGTACTGAGAAAACTCCAAAATATCAGCAGTTATGAAACCCACAGACAGGTGCTAAAGGCATATTGGCATATTGTAAGGGAGGTGGTGGGGCACAGGGGATGGCAGAAGGGTGGTGCCAGCCTTAGGGCCTTGCTGTAGGAAGCAGCAAGATATGCAGGGGCAGCAAGGCAGCAGACCTGCACAGTGGGTGTCCTAAAGAGGTATTTTGGTTGCTAGCTTAGGCTCTGAGGAGACCCTACTGTGGCCTTGCAGTATCTGAAGGAGGTCTACAAGAAATCTGGGAAGGGACATTTTAGGGTGTCAAGTAGTGATAGGACTAGGGGGAATGGACCCAAGCTAGAGGAGGCTAGATTTAGGTTAGAGTGGCTCCTAGGCAACCTCATCTAGTGGAAACTGTTCCTGCTCATGGCAGGGGAGTTGGAGCTAGATGATCCTTGAGGTCCCTTCTAACCCTGACAATTCTGTAATTCTGTATCCTTTCTAGGCAAACAAAATTCCCAAGGATATTCTATTAATACACCGTGGCACAAATAATGTTATTTTTCTGAGCCATGTTGAAGAGAATAGTTGTGTGTGTGGCTTTTCTTTCCCTTTTAAGCAGCTAGTTAAAAAAACAATATCCAACTTGAAGCTGGGAGAAAATTGCACAGGAAACCTTGCTTGATGAGGAGAACATTATATAGGGAAACAATCCTGTGTTGATAACAAGTGGAATGAATTACCTTAATTTGTTAAGTTGCTATTGGTTGCTTTCTCCTTGCTACTCAATTGTGTGGTATCATCTCCATGGGGTTTTTTGTTTGTTTGTTTTTCTTTTGGTTTGTTTTTGAGCAGAGCAGCAGTCATGGGTTGCTGTGTTTCAGGTGGACTACCAAGCAGGTGTCGTCTCTTGTTTCCTAGCTCACCCTTCTGTTATAAGCAGGCGCAGGAAACCAGTTTGGTGAAGACATTGCAAATGGCCTAGAGATGCTTTGGCACCAATTAAGGATTATTTCTCATACTGGTGAGGGTTAGAGGCCTCAGGTTTTAATTAAGACCCCACAGTCCTTGATATCGTGCAAACACAAGCTAGTGTCTTGCTGTTGCATGGGCACAGCTCTGTATCCATGGAGAGCATCAGTGGTATGGAGAGACCTCCTTGTGAGCTCAGAGGATTGTCAATAGGACACTGGCAAGAGGACTATGCTAATTGTTTACAACCTTTCCTGCTTTGGTGTTTTTGATCTAAATAAATAACTGGAGAAGCAGGAGAATGGGTTTATTGTACCTGAAGCACTTTGGAAAATGGGGCACAGAGAGGCTACCCATGAATACAGTTTTCTATTTGAAGTAATTATTATTGTCGCTCTCATTTTGCAGACAGGAGATGTTAAAAAAAAAAAAAAAAAGAAGTACAAATTCAAGAATAAAATGGCAGTGGTTTTGGCAGAGAGCTGAGCTTGGTACCAACCCAAGGGATGGTCTGAAGAGGCGACGTAGTGGAAGGAAGAGCCATACAGAGCTATAAAGTGACCACTGCCCAGTGTCACCATGCGTTACTACATCAAAAGTAACAAGGAGCTTCCCACACCAACAGCCAGCCTGAAATATTACTCCACAGAAGTAAGTATTTCTTACTTGCTATAATGAAGGAGTAAGGTGCTGTAATTGGATATTGTGCTTATTTACTACCACACTTTGTCGTGTTGCTGTTCACTCTCATGCAAGCATTTAGGCTGTTCTCAGATAGTATCATGGTTTAAGCCTTCCATTTGATGCAGACCAGAGGTCACAGTAAAGGTGTCTGTATATCAGCCTGGGGGAGGATATGGTAGCTCTCAGACTGCTACAGACTGAGATGATCAGTCCAGTTTTTCTTCTTCAAGCTCATTCTCTGGGGAAAACTGAACTTTTCCCAGGCACTAGGGCTGGAGCTGGGGTTGTATTTCTCAGGTGAAAATCAGAAATCTCTTGTTGCCATCTTCCCAGCCAAAAAATATTTTGCCAGTCCATGTAAATTGGAAGAGCATCTAGGTGAAAAGATGCTCTGGAGCAGAGTACCCAGCTGCAGTGATTTGGGCCCCCTGGTGAAAGGGCAGGTGTGGGTGCAGGGTCTCTCGCATCCCTCAGGAGAGTGGTGTAGTTACCAAGTTAGCATTGTGTAAGTGCTAGCATAGCCTCCTTTAATTTACAGCAAGATATTGTTGTCCTTTCTTGTTGTAACCACTTGGAAGTGAACCACACTACTGCAGCAGGAGGCCAGGCAGGAGTTATGCTCTTGCACAGAGAGAAAGGATGAAAAAAAAAAAAAAAATAGACTAAAAGCAATCCTACTGTTGTTTTTCAGTCCAGATTGCAGACTGGAAAACAGGCTGAAAAGTGGGCGTGCAGCCAGACACAAAGTTTGATGGGCCAGATTTTTAGAGGAGACACAACTGATTTTGCAGGTTTTGCCTTAGTGTGATGGTACAGCCTCCACAGGGACTCATTCCAGGTCCTCCCCTCTGCCTCTAGCAGGTGTCTCAGGGAAACCTGGAATATCTGAGCCCCAGGGATGATTTAATTCCTTGATTCTGCATTGTCATTTAATCTCTATTGTTCTGCCTTTCCCCTGTGAATATGGCTTCTGACAGTATGTTTGCTGCATCAAGTTCACTTGTGCCTTGCTCTAGGGACAACTGACAAAGCCCTTCTTGCTCAACAAGCCAAGCCCCTTGTGCTGCCATTACAGAGCTCTCCACACAAACCCCAAGCTGGTATCGCTCATGTTTAATCAATTGTGTCACTGCTCGTGGTATTGGTCATTCCTGAGCTGTGTCTGCTAGGCAGGCTAGGAAAATAATAAGGAATGGCCAGGAAGAAAAATCACTTTGCAGCAACCAGACGTGCAGAACCTGAGCTGGCAAAAATTTACAACGTTTCTTCCTTGGGCCTGAGACAGGATGCTGCCATGCAATGCAAAGCAAGCTCATCTTGCAGCAAATTGCACTGCTTTCCACTCTAAATTTTAAATGTTGGGGTATTCACTTCTCTGCCATGGTGGAAACCATTGGATGAACTCTATTCTGGTACAAAACATCTGCACTTGACATGGCAGAGCCGTTGCTTTTGAGAGCAGTACCTGTGGAACTGCAGACCTTAATTATTGTTCATTGAAAACAAGCTAAATGGAGCTTGAGGTCCATAGCATTAAAGCTATCCATAGACAATTCAGCTGTGCCTGTTACTGTGCTTAGATGATGTCAGCAGCATACTATGTACTTAACCTATAAATGTCACTGGTGTGATTTGTGCTGCTGAAGAAGATTTGGGGAGAAATTCTAACATGCAGCAAAACAAACAAATCTTTGAGGAGCAGATGGACAGGCAGGATTTTCACACTCACTGTTCGTATGTAAGAGCACAGAGAGCCCATATTTAAGGCAGCAGAGATTTTTGCCGGGGTTGAGCACATCTTGCACATCATTTGACATGTGTGCAGGAGCACACCTTCCCTCTGCTCTTCGCATCCACCAGTGAAGCACTGTGGGAGCTTGAGGGGCAGGAAGAGCTTCCGGGTGGGTTCCAGCTCTGTGCCTGCCAAAATAGCTGTCTGCTTAGTGCAGGTTAGGATGAGCATGGCTGGGCTGGGAGAAAAGGAAACACCCAGATACAGCAAACTGCTCCTTTGAACAGAGCTTGCCTCCTGGCAAGTGTACGCTGCAGGCAGCAAGGCTCTGCTGCCGGCCTGCTGGTTCTCACCCTGCTCTGTCCGGGATGTAGGATGCTACTGAGGGGGATGGGGAGACTTCCTCTACCAGCCTGGGAATCCTAAGTAGAAACTTTGCTATTTGGGTGGGAGGAGAAAAAAGGTATCTTAAACTTTTCTGCAGCTGTTTTCTCTCAGCCTGCAAGTTGCCAACAGGTTGTGCTTGGCTGGCTGGACTCCTGCCCTCCTGCATGCATGTGCACACACACTGCACTGTCAGAGCTGAAGGGGATTCGGCCACGGAGCAGACGCCCCAGGTGAGGCTTTCCAAGTGCCAGCTTGACCTCTGGGGCTGGATCTGCAACCCTGCCTGCCAGCTTTTCCTTGGAGCTCCCCAGAGTGTTGATCCTGGGTCCTGCTTCCAGCTGAGGTGAGGTCCTCTCCTCCAGAGATGCCATTGTTCAGCGCAAAGGGAGGACAGAGGACAAGGTTGTGGGGTTATTTTTCAGTTTGGGTTATTGGGTTTTCATGGTTTTGTTTTTCTTTTTCTTTTCTTTTCTTTTTTTTTTTTTTTTTTTTTTTTTTTAAATCTTGCAGGAGGTCGTCAGACAATGTAGGTCACTGACAGGGCAAGCCTGAGGACAGTTAGGTATAGCTGCCCTTTGTGCATCAGGGTGTAGCACAGCATGCTCCATAGCTGATTTTTGTTTTGGAGAGGTGGAAAGGGAGAAAAGTTACAGCCTCTGAATTTAATTCCTGATTTATGTGTGTCAAGTTGGGTGTACGTTTTTCTTCCTCTTTCTCTCTCTCTCTCCCCCCCCCCCCCCCCCCCGCCCCCCTTTTTTTTTTCCCCCTGGGATATTTATACCTTTCTGGTCTCTGCTGTGTTTGATGAATTCTTGGTGCCATCTACTGATTAGAGATGGAATCACCACCGAGTGCTAGTCGGGGATAGCATAATTTAAAATACAATTTAATTACGTGATTAAATAACACCTTTAAACACAGAAAGCACCAAGTAGCTGGGATTTTTTTTCTCCACCTCTCTAAATTACCACGACTACTTTGGGATCTCTGCAGGGTCTAAACATCAGTGCTTCTGAAATCATGCACCAAATGCACAGAATAGCCCCAAGGATTTCTCCCTCCCTCTCTGCTCAGAACATTTGCCCACCTCTGCCACTGCTCTGCCCCTCAAAATGAGAGGTAATTTTCAAAACCATTTTGATCTTTCTGGAAAACTGGAAGGTTCTGGTGGAATTATTTTTCTTTTTTTTTTTTCCCATTTGAAAAAAAATCAGTAACTGAAAGCAATGGATCAAAATGTTATGGTTTGAGTTTGTGAAGCAGACAAATTCTTTCCCCTTTTATCTGGAGTCAGTAATGTTACAAATCTGACCATGCTTCCAAACCTGCAGTTTAAAAGACCTCACATCTTCAGGGGGGGTGGGGAAACACTGATTTCAGCTGTCTTTAATGGATGATATTTCTGGATTTCAGATTTTTTAAATCCCCAAACATTTTGATTACAAAATAAATAAATAATCCTGTGAATAATTTGCTGGTTCTACTGACTGTAGGTGAATGAGGATGAGCTTCCCTTCTGCAGATCTCTCTTCCAGCTTTAACTACTGTCTCATGCTATTATTGTCTCTTCTGTGCTGACTGCTCCTTCTCTCCTGAACTGTCTATTTCTCCTGAAGTATCCTGCTCATCAGGAGTCTGCTTCCCATCCCCAGGCAGATGCACAGCATCACCAACTGAAGAACCTGGCAGTTGACCTGGAAAACTTGAGTTAGAGATTCAGGACATCTTCATCCCTGGGTGGCTTTTGCCTTTTGAATGACTGTCTATGAAACACAAGCATCAGGAAATGTGTGGGGAAAAAAGAAAAATATATGATCAAGTAGAAACATCTTTTAAAAATGTATGATTCACTTCTCAGAATGTGAAAAAGCCAAGAGGCTTAATTGAGGTACAGTGGCTTTGCTTCTGAAATCTCTAGGTTTTTTTTTCCTGTAGAAGAAAATGCAAAATGCATGTGAAATGGCAAACAATTTCCACATGCACCTTTAAAGCACAGTCTCCTTTCTGGAAGCACAGCGATTGCCCATGTAACAGCTTGCCAACGTTCCCAAGGTTAATAGAGAAAACAGATAAGAGGTAATAGTGTTCCATGCAGTGCTGCTTTAGGGAATATTGTAAATATTGAGGTCATTGGGGAAGTCTGCAAGGAGGGATGGTCACCAAAAAGGAGCCAAGGTAAGATTAGAAAAGCTGAGCTGCAGATCTTGGGAACACTTGACAAAAGGTCAGAGCTAGAGGCCACTGGATCATTTTCTCTTGAAATGTTGAATCAGATAAAGAGGGGGCAGACCTAGAGCAGTACCCATTATTTCCAACATCTAATTATTGTACAGGTAGTGCTGTTTTAATAAGATTGGCTAGCAGTAATGGCAAAGCAATAGACCATTCCCTTCTTTGTACATCTGACAGGTTAGTCTGCCTACCAGCAGTGCAGTGCCACACTTGCAGATGGGCATGATAGATGATAGGTTGGTTAAGGACTAACTTTGATGGTTTCCTCCTCTCTTTGGGCAATTTGCTTCAGCTTTGCACAAGCTGTTAATGACAGGTGGTGGGGAGCCAACTACAAGTTAAGAACTGGCCCAAATGTTGCTATAAATGGATAACTGGTATTTATATGAAGAAGGTTTGGAATTTGGAGGGTCATTATTTTTAATCCAGGTCAGCCTTGTTAAAGGAAAGTCTTTAGGTAAAAACAATGGAAATGGGATTTTTTTTTTTTTTTGGTTAATAATGTGCCTTTTTAATCCTGCCCTGGGGACAAATGCAAGGAATATTCTCCTTTCCTACCATATATGAGAGAGATAGGTTAGAATTACCTGCTGCTTCTTAATTTAGAAAAGCCTAATGCCTTGGTTCAGCCTGCTCCTTTTGCAGTCTAAGCTGATTTTTTTAGCAAACATTTTCTTCAAGTCCTAAGCAATTTGGTAGGGCTGTGTCAGCATAATCAGGCTGTAAACAATTGTTGCATGATACTTCAGGAAAGGCAGGTTTGCACAGGCTATAGCTGGTGCTGCTCTGAATGTATTCGTTGGCACCCAAACACATGCAGCAGACTTGCAAACCTGCTTAAGTCAGAGACTGCTGCTCCTCAGTTTGTTTAGAGCTTGGCACACAAGAATCAGACTCTGTTGCTTAGTAGTTAGAATTTGTGTTTGGTATTTCTTGGGTGCCACAGTCATAGACCAGGACTGCAGTGAGAGTGGGACTCAGGCCTGAGGGGCTGTTTCCACCATCATTGTGTAGTACAACATGATAGCAGATGAATAGGGCTAAGAGAGAGACATTATTGAGATGTTAGTAGGTAATATGATAGTCAGAAGTCCCATAATGGAGTTTGTTTTATGGTTGTTGTGCCCTTTTGGTAGGATTTGTGGCAAAATAAAGCTTCTGATGAGGAGTGCAGAGGAGGAAAACTGTCTGTGAAGAATTCCTGCTAGAGAGGGGGAAAGCATGAAGATGCTGATTTGAAAAAGTAATTAAAGGATAATGGAAGCTGGATCTATTAAATAGAAATTGAGGAGGTTATGGTGGGAATAAATTAGGATATAAAGCAAAGCAGATTGTGTTTGATGTGAGAGAAAACGTTGGCCTGATGGAAGCAGGATGTCATGAAAATTCTGGAGTCTTTTTTTTTTTTTGGTGTTGGTTTATTTTTTATTATTTTTTCTATTTTTTTTCTTCCATTCTTTACAATAGCAGTATCTATGGGAAGGCAAATAACCAATGAATCAATTACTCTAGCATCTGCACTCCCTTGCTGTGGTAGGTATGTTTAATGTGAGCGAGGATTTTGTCAAAGGGAGACAAATTCATTTCTATAATTATGGAGATGACTTCAGGGTATTCAGTCATGCCAGCAATGTGATCCATGGAAAATAGAAGTCCTCTGTCTCATTTGTATTCGAAACAAATCTATAGAACACCCCAATAGTGGTGAAAGACATTGCAGTGAAGAGGAGGTGGATATTTCACCTGTAGAAATGTCTTTAGGGTATTAGCCTCAGGTTTTAACCCAAGAACTGGACCTCTTACAAGCCTGTGTTGTTGGAGGAGTGTGCTTCCTTTTGTTTATAGGTCTCCATTAAGATTGTTCTTTCAGTTCCCAGCTCTTCTGTAGACATGCTGAAGTCTGAACTCCAGTAGCAGCCTCTATGGTCAGCAAATGCTCATGCATGTGCTACCAAAGCTTTTTCTTAGGCAAACCTTTGTAAGTGCTGCAGTGCCAGTTTATTGGCTGACTTCTGAACCTGATTGCTGTTAGTGCTCTGCAAGACTCCCACCTCACAAGAGCAGCTGAGCGGAAGCAAGGCAGCGAAACGCAAATTCAGACACCCTCGTTATGTTATAGGCACCCTCAACACTGATCTGAACCTCTTGTGGACCTGAAGTTTACAAGGCAAAAAGAGAATAGTTGAAAGAGTTGGAACAACTCACGGGGGGCTGTGAAAACAAAGAGACTCATTAAACTTTATGCCTGCACCTCAACTAGAAACAGCATAGTGAAGTTTGTTTTTTTGTTAATGCTTTGAATTTTAATTGCACTCTGCCTTAAGTAGTACACATCTAATCCTATATTTTCCCTTCCAGGGTTAGGGAATGAATCTTGAGCTGAATTTAAAAGCTGCACAAGATTTTGAGGAATGCTGGAGCCCATGCTTGTATGTAGGATGCAACTTTATTTACCCTTTCGAGGAGAGAAAAGATGTTTTCCTTCTGAAAGCACAACAGGGACTTGATTTTACTATGCACAGATCATTTAATAAGGTATTAGTGTATATGACTGTATTCTGTCTATCATTTAATAAGGTATTGGTATATATGACAGTATTCTATGTATCATTTAATAAGGTATTGGTATATATATGACTATATTCTGTGTATCATTTAATAAGGTATTGATATATATGATTATTCTGTCTATCATTTAATAAGGTATTGCTATATATGATTATTCTGTCTATCATTTAATAAGGTATTGTATATATAACTGTATTCTGTCTATCATTTAAGAAGGTATTAGTATATATGATTATTCTGTGTATCATTTAATAAGGTATTGGTATATATGACTGTAATCTGTATATCATTTAATAAGATATTGGTATATATGTCAGTATTCTACCATTTAATAAGGTAATGGTATATGTGACTGTATTCTGTCTATCATTTAAGAAGGTATTAGTATATATGACTGCATTCTGTGTTAGCTGACAAGTCCACATGCTTCTGTGTAGAACATACCTTTTTCTGAATGTGACATCTTTCTTAATCACCAAAGAGTATAAATATTGGTCTTAGTGCTCAAACAAGCCACAACTACAAGAGAATCATATTTTTAAAGCACCACATAGTATACACACACACACTATATAGTTATATATGCTGCATATATTATATAATAAATATTATGGAATAACTGAATTTCTGTACAGACCAAAGCTGTGACAAATTCTCATCTTGCATTGAACGCAGCCATGTCCATTTGTTCTGTTCAAGCAAGTAGTATTCCAGAAGGTATCACAGTGTGCTTCAGAATGAGTTCTTCCTTAAAGTTATTCTCATTGAGAATAATGCAGCATCATAGTTTAGAGCTTGAGCTGATTAAAATGTTTTTCATGCAAAGTTTTCTCAGAAAATGCCAATTTTTACTGATACTCCTGCTCTGATGTTCTGTTTTAGGCTCTGGTGTACTCTGCAGCCTGTTTCATTGACAGTGGGGGACAAAGTGATTGCACTTGGAGGTAGCACAACCTGCAACCATGCACATCATTTAATAAATGTTTATAAATATCTGAGGGCTGGGGCTCAAGAAGGAGGGGACAGGCTCTGCTCACTTGCACACTGGGATAGGACAAGGGGCAATGGATAGAAACTACAGCACAGGAGGTTCCACATCAATATAAGGAGGAACTTCTTCACTGGGAGGGTCACAGAGCACTGGAACAGGCTCCCCAGACAGGTTGTGGAGTCTTCTTCTCTGGAGACTTTCAAGCCCCATCTGGATGCATTTCTGTGTGACCTGTGCTGGATTCTATGGTCCTGCTCTGGCAGGGAGGTTGGATTTGATGATTTCCTGAGGTCCCTTCCAACCCCTAACATCCTGTGATCACCTTTATTCTCATGTCTTGTTAATCTACCACCTCTCTCCTTCACAAGGTGTTATTCTTACTGAATCTGGTTTCAGGTAGGAGCAGTAGCATCAGCAGAGCAGCAGAAGTGCTGGGACACTATGGAACAACACAGCACAGTAAGTATCAGAGATGTAGATCAGTACAGAGCTCAGAGATTTTTCACAAAACTGAGCTGATTGCTGCTCTTTTTGGTATTGTTCCTCTCACAGTGATTGCCAGCAGCTGTCAATCAAGTCTAAGATGTTTTTCTCACAATGGTTGTAGATAACCAGAAGTTTGGAAGGCGTGTTTCCAGAAACCTGTAATGGTTTTGGAGATCATTCTCCTAGGTCAGGTCTCAAAACCTTTATGGTGAATGCTGACTATTTTCATCAGTGATTATAGGGAGAACTGATGACTCTATCAGGCTTGAATTTGACACAATGGGTAGGAAAGAAGGGTTTTAATTTTTTTTTTATAGGTTATGAAAAAAAAAATATGGGAAAACCCATAAACTGAATACTGAAAAGCACTGTAATTTTTTTCATGTAAAAGGTAGTGGAGCATCTCCTTTATGAGGAAAGGCTGAAGGAGCTGAATCTCTGTAGCCTGGAGAAAAGGAGACTGAGGAGAGGGGTGACTTCATTAATGTTTATATTGATGTGAAGGGTGGGTGTTGGGAGGATGGAACCAGGCTCTTCTCAGTGATGTCCAGCTGTATGACAAGGGGCAATGGGTGCAAGCTGGAGCATAGGCGGTTCCACATGAACATAAGGAAAAACTTTTTCACTGTGAGGGTGACAGAGCACTGGAACAGGCTGCCCAGAGAGGTTGTGGAGCCTCCTTCTCTGGAGACATTCAAAACCCACCTGGATATGTGTTCTTGTGTGACCTAATCTAGATGATCTTGCTCTGGCAGGGGGGTTGGACTAAATGATCTTTCGAGGTCCATTCCAAACCCTAACATTCTGTGATACATATGGGACATAGTTGTGATCATATGCACACGTGTATCTGTAAGTAAAAAATGTGTAAGTTAGTAGGAATTAAGTACTTAAATGTGTGAAGAGTTTGCAGAATCTTTATCTTAAAGTAAATAATTGTCTCAAGGTCACTTAATGTTTGTGAGTGACTCCAAAGGGTATTTAAGAAATGATATGGAGGAAAAATGGTTTAAAAAAAGAAAAAGGTGTTGAATGTTAATTTACTTACTCCAGAGCTAAATGGAAAAGCCATTAGGGGAAATGTGCTGAACAGGTTTGGCAGCCTGTGCCACAAGAAATATTTCCCATAGCTCACGCAGACAGAGCAGTTAAGTGTTAATAGGAAACAATGCTGTTTTCTTTCCTTGAAACTGGTGTTAGTAAATATGTTAGTAAGAAGTGTTAATTTGATATAAGGCATGGTTATTTAATTTATTAAACCTTCTTCTCTATTGCTATCAGCTAGGAAACCACAAGTAAGAGGTGAAGTGCATCCTTCTGATGCGAGGCAAGCCAGGTTTATAACAGAGATTGCAAGCAGCTGCTGAGATTATGAAAGAGCCACAGCATATATTCCTGGGCTGGTAGAAAAGCTGTGCCAGTGTGAGTCAGAGGGTGTAGAGAACAGGTTTGGATCAGACTCCATGACAGGAGCCATTTCCAGCACATCTAGTGTCCTGGCAGCCTGTCACAGAATCACAGAATACATACGGTTGAAAGAGACCTCCCAGAATAAAAGAATGGTCTGGGCTGGAAGGTCGTCCAGTCCAACCCCCTCTGAGGTCAGCAGGGACATCCTCCACTAGATCAGGCTGCCCTGTCAAGCCTCACCTTGGATATCTCCAGGGATGAGGCCTTAACCACTTCCCTGGGCAACCTGTAATAAAAAAAATTAAAAAAAGAAGAAGCCAGCAGCCCCTCAAAGCTCATCCAGTCCAACCCTCAACCCAGCACTGAAGGGTCAACACTACACCATGCCCCTAAGTGCCAGGTCAACACTCTGCTTGAACACCTCCAGGGATGGTGACTCCACCACGGCCCTGGGCAGACCATCCCAATGTTTGATGTTTCAGTGAAGGAATATTTCTCAGCATCCAGCCCCCCTCAAGCAGCTTGAAACCATTTCCTCTAGTCTCACTTCTGCTCTGTAAGCTGCCACCATGCTTCACCTTTGCTGAGTTTTAAGCAGAAGCATGAATTATGTCACTGCCAACAATGAGATCGCTCATGTATTCCTGCTCTTTCCCATAAGTAAATCTGAATGGAAGGAGGACTGCCACAAAATGCTGTAATTATTTTCCAAAGTGAAATGTGCAGGGTCCAAATCAGTCTGGTTTATATCTCTGTTGCTACCTGTCTGTCTATTTCTACAACAAATCAGTGCCACAGGGCTGTAAAAGAAATATTTACAATGAAATATAGAGAGGAGGTTATACAAGTTTGGTTCTGTTTGGTCTAGTTGAGGATGCCCCTGTTTAATGCAGGGGGCATTGGACTAGATGACTTTTGGAGGTCCCTTCCAGCCTGGACCATCCTGTGATTCTATGATACTGAGGTAATTTTTCTGGCCTGACATTTAATGGAAGATTTGTTTTTTAACCGAAGCAGCAGTTTTTGGAGTACAGATCTACTCAAGCTTTCTGCGTTTCCAAAAGTGATATGGAAGTTTGGTGGCATACTGGGGCCTGATCTACCTATATATATGTCAGATACTTGGGGCAAGAGGGACTTTCAGGAGTCAGTCACCCTGGGTCAGGTGATGTAGTTGTGGCATATCTTTCATAAAAGCAATGAGGACCCTCAGTAAGTTAAATTCTCCGTCATTTTCCACCAGTCCTGGCTCACTGGAGAGGTCCCAGAAGACTGGAAACTGGCCAATGTGACACCCATCCACAAGAAGGGATGGACAGAAGAACCTGGGAACTCCAGGCCTGTCAGCCTGACCTCAGTGCCAGGGAAAATCATGGAGCAGATTGTCTTGGGGGCAATCACTGCGCACCTGAAGGATATCCAAGGAATCAGGCCCAGCCAACATGGATTTAGGAAGGGCAGGTCCTGCCTCACCAACCTGATCTCCTTCTATGATCAGGTGACCAGCCTGGTGGACGTAGGAAAGGCTGTGGATGTAGTCTACCTGGACTTCAGCAAGGCCTTTGACACTGTCCCCCACAGCAGACTCCTGGCCAAGCTGTCAGCCTGTGGCTTGGACAGCAGCACTGTGCTGGGTTAGGAACTGGCTGGAGGGTCAAGCCCAGAGAGTGGTGGTGAATGGTGCCACATCCAGCTGGCAGCCTGTCACTAGTGGTGTCCCCCAGGGATCAGTGCTGGGCCCCATCCTGTTCAGTATCTTTATTGATGATCTGGATGAGGGGATTGAGTCCATCATCAGTAAATTTGCAGATGACACCAAGCTGGGAGCAGGTGTTGATCTGTTAGAAGGTAGAAGGGCTCTGCAGAGGGACCTTGACAGGCTGGACAGATGGGCAGAGTCCAACAGGATGGCATTCAACAAGTCCAAGTGCCGGGTGCTGCACTTTGGCCACAACAACCCCATGCAGAGCTACAGGCTGGGGTCAGAGTGGCTGGAGAGCAGCCAGGCGGAAAGGGACCTGGGGGTACTGGTTGACAGCAGCTGAACATGAGCCAGCAGTGTGCCCAGGTGGCCAAGAGAGCCAATGGCATCCTGGCCTGCATCAGGCATAGTGTGGCCAGCAGGAGCAGGGAGGTCATTGTACCCCTGTACACAGCACTGGTTAGGCCACACCTTGAGTCCTGTGTCCAGTTCTGGGCCCCTCAGTTTAGGAAAGATGTTGAATTGCTGGAGCATGTCCAGAGAAGGGCAACGAGGCTGGGGAGAGGCCTTGAGCACAAGCCCTATGAGGAGAGGCTGAGGGAGCTGGGACTGTTTAGCCTGGAGAAGAGGAGGCTCAAGGGAGACCTCATTGCTGTCTACAACTACCTGAAGGGAGGTTGTAGCCAGGAGGGGGTTGGTCTCTTCTCCCAGGCAACCAGCACCAGAACAAGAGGACACAGTCTCAAGCTGTGCCAGGGGAGGTTTAGGCTGGAGGTGAGGAGAAAGTTCTTCACAGAGAGAGTGGTTGGCCATTGGAATGTTCTGCCCAGGGAGGTGGTGGAGTCACCATCCCTGGAGGTGTTCAAGAGGGGATTGGACGTGGCACTTGGTGCCATGGTTTAGATAGTCATGAGGCGTAGGGTGACAGGTTGGACTCGATGATCCTTGAGGTCTCTTCCAACCTTCTTGATTCTATGATTCTATGATAATAAGCTTGCAAGTCATCAGGTTTCCCACATGCAGTCATGCCCTGTAAGTGTAACAGAGTGTGTTAGTAGTACTCCAATGTCACATTTTCCAAGTGTTCTGTAGCCATGCTGGTTGGGTCATGTACTCCTAGCAAGCATTAACATCCCGCAGGGAAGGCTCGGCGTCTGAAGTGCCTTACACTGTCATAGCATGTGGAATAATCAAATCTGTGAAGGACAGGCCACTGGCAGCCTGGCAGGAACAGAGGACATTGTGTATTGTGTGACAGCCATTCCCTCTGTTTCTGTGGTCAGCTTATATTTTGCAGATTATATAAACCTGCCCAGGCTCTGGGCAGCCTGATCTAGCTGAGGATGCCTCTGCTTACTGCAGTGGGAGTTGGACTCCATGACCTTTGGAGGTCCCTTCCAACCCAGACCATTCTATGATTCTAAGTGTATTTTGATATGGAAAAATGGATGGAACCATATACAAGGAAGGGAATCTTATTTCTGTTAATACTTTACTCTGTGTAATAGGCTAACATCTGTTTTTTACTTACCAAATCTCAGCTTCCAAACTCTTCAGAAATTCATGGGAAATTCAGTAGAAAGCCTCTACACAGAGGATAGGATTAGTTCTCTGTCTGTTTTGGTTTGCTTTATCTAGACTTGAAAGGAATTCAGTCTTACCTGCATGGGTTCAGAGATCTTCCCTCATGACCTGTGAATGGGAATCACAGTCCTACAGCCTCATATGTTATAACACAAAGAAGAACACTAAGGAAAAAAAAAAAAGCCAGAGAAATTGAGCCCAAATCATCATGAGTTGTGTAGAACAATTATTGCACTTTCCTGTAGTCTGACCATTTCCACTACTCATTATTGTAGGCACTTTGTAGTCAGTGGATTTAGAAGCTGTACAGCTCTTCTTTTTCAGACAGCAACAGCCTTGTTAACTCCCTCTTGAAAGCCAGTCTACATTTCATCCAGTCTAGGAAATTCTTCAATTGTCTTGTTTCACTTCTAACACTGTAAATGTCTTGCAGTTGATTTTGATGGAAGTAGACATAAACCTTGAATCATTTCCATTCATTTCCTTGTTTATTGATCTATTGATAATAAGAAGATCCTAACTGAAATACTGAAAATGCTAATAGCTATGTATGGTTATTACTGGTGGAGGAAGGACAATAGTTGCTCCTTTGAGTCTGGCTTCCAATGATGCGAAGAAAATCCTGTCGTCTGAAGCAATGTCAAGGTCTGGTAACCACCATTTCCAAGAGAAAAACATGGCTGGAGAGAGGAAAACCTTCAGAGGAGTTCTTCCATGTTTGGTAAGACCCTGATTTCAGAGATATTTATGAAAAACAGATTTACATAGGCATGAATGCTACCCATATATGGCTTCCTATTTCTTAAATATGTGTTGTGACTTGTGAGATGTTGCCAAGCTGCATGTTAGGTAACAGAGTGCCAGGGTGCTGTGAGGACCAAGAGCTCCCTGGGACCTTGGCATGCTCCTTAGGGGATGGCTGGGCAGAATCTGGCAGCCAGGCTCAACCCACCCAAGCCGGGAGCAGGGCAGGTGGAGGCCAGCATTGGGCACCTCCCTGGGGACTGAGACAAAGTTGAGTACAAGGTAGGAACGTAAGTCACAGTAAGAGGAGGGGAAGGATGTGTGTGGTCAGGGCCCTTACAGAGAGAACTGTTGTTTGGTTAAACCTTGAGGGCTTGGTTGGCTCAAGGGTGATCTAACCAGTCATCCATGGCAGGTAACTGCTAATTCAGAATAACCACTTTTTTTTTTTTTTTTTTTTTACACATTTGAGAGCATTTTGAAATTAAACCTCCTTGTTTCTATTGTATCTTTTTTTCTGCTGCATGGAATGATTATTTGCCATTGTTCTGATATAAAAGATATTTTGTGCACTTGTAAATTCAGCAGGTATTTTCTTGGCACCTCCATATTCCATTGATGCAGCTGGTACTTCACACTCTTCGTTTAGAATAAAGCCAATAACTTGACAAATTAGATGAAGTCTAAGTTGCCCTTCACCTCTGCCCAGCTAAAAGTGGTGACATAACCACCATTTCTTTGTCAGAAATAGAGATGAATGTAGAAGAAAACAAACACAGGGAGTGCTCACAGCTCTCCCATTTATATCTCTCAAGATCAAAGAGCCAAGCATAACAAATTTGTTCATTTTTTTCTGAGCAATAGCTCATAATTCTGGCTACAGATAAAAAAATAATCACATTCAGAAAGCTTGGGTAATAAGACCCAGTTTCTGTATCAGGTATGCAGTGACAGCAAGGTCACAGACAAGTCACTGCCATGATTGCAGTGTCGTGTCACTGCATGAGAGATGGCACAACTGCACCCTATCCCCTCCAGAGACAGCTCATTCACACTGCCAGTGGCTGTTGCTGGTCCCCACCATGGGCTCAGGTGTTTGTCGAGGAGGGTGTTTTTGTGGGACAATGTATTTTAAAGAAGCTTTAAATAAGAGATGTCCTTGTGGCAGTTAGGAACAGAAGAACAGAGAGAAGTCTTGAAAGGAGGACAGAATCTTAGCAAGAGAAGCAGTTGGTGACAGAGAACAGATTTGGTCAATGTGAGAAAGGGGGAAGGCTATAAAAAGAAGCGAAGCAAAGCTTGCTTTGATGTAATTTGGGTCGTTGGCCTCCTGAAAAGCTGCTTCTGTAGCCTGCTGCCCATCACACTGTGGCAATCCTGCTCTCGCTGTACAGGGGCATGTGCTATGGTCTCATGCAGCTGGCAATGCGAACCCATTGCTTTAGCTCTGCAGCTCAACCTGTAACTTTTACCCATGTTTAGAAGTGATAACTGGTGGAAGGTGTGCTGGAGTAGCCTGGCAGGGAAAGCAGAGCAATGCTGAACAGTGCAGTGAGCTCTCATGAGAGATAAGTGTTCATCTTAGTGACTGTTTTAAGTTCTCAGAAAATATGTGCTTCACAGCTGAGCACTCTGCTGGGACCAGAGCCATTACCAAACCAGAGGGGTGTGTGTGCCCAGGCCACGAGGCAAAGTGCCCTATGCTGTTTATAAACACCTGAGGGCTGGGTGTCAAGAAGGAGGGGACAGGCTCTACTCAGTCGTACCCTGTGAAAGGACAAGGGGCAACAGATATCAACTGCAGCACAGGAGGTTCCACCTCAACATGAGGAGGAACTTCTTCACTGGGAGGGTCACAGAGCACTGGAACAGGCTCCCCAGAGAGGTTGTGGAGTCTCCTCCTCCGGAGATTTTCAAGCCCCATCTGGATGCATTTCTGTGTGACCTGTGCTGGATTCTATGGTCCTGCTCTGGCAGGGGGGTTGGATTCGATGGTCTTTGGAGGTTCCCTAACATCCTGTGATTCTGTGCAGGAGGGTGCCTGCCTTGGCTCCTGTGCAGAGAGGGACTAGAGTTCTTTTACCCCCGCAGTAAACAAAGCTCATCACAGCCTGATTCCAAGTGCTCCTAAATAAATGAGCCTTTCAGCTGATGTCAGTAGGATTTCTAGTCTCTTCCCCATTCCTCAACATCCTTTGGTCCCCAGAGAATATAACTGAATACAAGGGACTGTTGCAATCTGGGCTTGGAGTCTGTTTGCTGACATTAAGTTGACTACAGCTTTATGGTCATTTTACACATAACAGCATGTCAGCTGTGTAAACCTTGCTGGAACAGGAGATTGCCTATGAGTAACTGTTGTGAAATCAAAATGATTTGTCTGTGTCTACCTGAACTGAAAACCATTGCTATTGTTTACTAGTCACTGGAATTTCTCCAGCTGCTTCTCTAATTCAGTGTAATTTTGTAGTGGAGACAAGGCATTGAAAGAGGTCCATCATGCAGGTATGTGCCAGACCCTCTATTTGTCAGTGCCTTCCATCAGATTTAGTGGACTTCACCTTGAAAGCAGCAGACTGTATTGTATTTTCCTAACTTACTAGAATCTATTCCAAGGGAAATCTGTGCCATTGCAGAGGGAAGTATTACTCAAGGTCACCTGGGGCAGCAGAATTGAGCTCTAACTGACATGATTTCCGTGAGCAATCTGTGGAATAAGGTAACACTTAGCATGACTGGTGTAGAGTTTGAGCTGGTGGATTCCTATGGTTTTGGTGAAAATATAGATAATGAGAGATGTGTTAGTCTGCACCTTGAAGCAGAGCAATTTTATATATAATGATTGCTCCTGTTCTCATTTCCCATACTTCAATCTGCATAAAATGGGTGCTGTAGTTAAACACCAGGACAATACTTTGAGCATGGATTTTGGACACAACTGTGTACAAGTAACCTATGTTTTACTTTAAATGGTCACACAAAACTTGAGAGTGTTTTGACCTATTATTTTTGGATAAAAACTAGAGTTCCCATGTGTTCTATAACCTGGCCACAGTGTGCATCAGGGAAATGGAAATACTTTGTGTGATATTCTCTTTCAGGTGGCCTGAAGTACAGTAACGATTGGAATAAACAGACTTTATACAACATCATATCCTAGGACAGAACATTTTATAAGAGAAAATGAATAAAGACTCCCACTGAAAAGCTGCTGATGTCAATAATCATTTATTCTGCTGTTGCTGACTTGCACCCATCTGAATGACAGGGGTATAGCTACCAACAGCACTCCAGCAAATCTTGTGAAACCTTGTAAAATTCTTGTCACATCAAAAGCCTGTGTGGAGCTGTGTGCTTTTGGCTTTAGTGTTTTTGGTTTTTTTTAATTGTTTTTTCACAGGCACACAAGCAATAAATGAGGAAATATTTATGCAATGAAGAAAGAAGGCTTTTTCTTTTTTTTACAAGCACCCCTTCCCAGCACATCAGTGGATCTTAAATTGCATGCCTGAAGTTTGGATGTACTTCAGGGTTGATGTCACATATCGTGTTCAAAAGCTTTTTCATCACGCTCTCCATGTTCTTGTGGTAGCTGCTAGTGAGGGTTCGGATAGTTTCTGTGGTTTGTTCTTCTATTTTAGCAGAGAAGTTACCTTGGGAGCCCATTACCTGGAAAGGAAAAGTCCTCTGAGCAAAATAAAGGATAATATATGACTCTGTTTGTCATCCTTTTCTTCATCTAGCATAAACATAACACAAAGATGTCACGAACTGTGAGGTATGATCTAGGTTGAACTGTAGGCACACCACCAGGTTAAAGGGAATGCTTTCATATGCTCGTTAGCAATGGGAATCACCCCTTGTGATGAAAGTTTCCCAACCCCCTGTGGGAGCATCACTGCACACATTTTCTCTTTTATATCACTCATTTTAACTTGTTTTCCATTTTTAATGACTGGTCAGCTAAGTTCCACCACCACTGAGCTCTGCTTGGCCTCACCAAACGCCAATGTGCATGGGGCTAAAGACCAAAACGTGGGAAAGCCTTTCTAACAATGCATAGTTACAGTTTCAGGCTATTTGAAATGTCTTCAGCAGTTAGTGATGTATAACCTTCAACAGGCCTCAGCCAAGGTCTTTCAGTGTTGCATTTTCTTATCTGGCGACATACCAGACAGCTTCTGGCACAGTTAATATCAGGACATTCGCATAGAATTTAATTGACTGTAGACTTGCTTGAACATTTCAGCAAGGTTATGTTATAAACGGATGCACACCTTCCAAATCTGTGCCTTTCTTCTTTCCTCCCCCCACTGCCCCAACATCCCTTGAATTCTTCCCTTATGGAAAAGTCTTTCAGATATCAGCAGAGAAACTGGTTTCCAGCTGAAGAATTCTACAGGGAAGAGTTAAAAGACATGCTGACAGAATAAGAAAGGAATAAGTAATGTATTCTTCTTGTTCCTGCCATGGTTCTCTGGGCTGGAATGGCAGCTGAAGCTAACCTGTGAGGTTAGTGCATACTTAGAGGATGACCGCAAACAAGGCAGGAGTCATTACTTTTATTCTTCTTGTAATTTCAGCCCAAATTAGTCTTTCATGAAGGAGAAGAAGCTGAATTCTGGTCTTTTGCACAAATTACCTTTGCAGTTCTACTTATTGGTACCTGGCAATGCAGTAAGAATGTTGTCCACAGTCCAGATGTAAAACACTTCCCAATTTGGAAGAAATACAAGACATAGACATGATTGTAAATATCAGGAAAAGGTTATGTTTTTTTTAATAGTAACTATTTTTAGCTGGCATTGTATTTTAGCTTTTAGACAAGTTGTAAGGGTCCCATGTGGAAAAGATTGTACAGCTTAGACCAGATTCATGAAGCTGTTTGTTTTATTTTTTTTTTCCCCTGCTGGGGAAAATTGCTTTCCAGAGATCCCAGCTGCTTGCATGTTATCCAGCTAACAAATACTTTCAAAAATCCTCCAGAAAAGTATTACAGTTTTAAGAAGAGCCTCTGCAGACTGGGAACCTGCTTTCTCAGTTCGTACTAATGCTGTAAATCGAGATAGTTGATTCTTACTTATTAAATTCCGCCCTCCCCCACCCCTTTCCTTACCTGAATTTGGAGACCTTCTCTTTGTCAGCATGCAAATGATGCTCTGCTTAGGCTATGATTTCCTCTGACCTTGAAGGTCTGTCCCTTATCTTGGCCATACTGGTTTTATGTCATTCCAAAGTTGCTAAAATGTTACATTGAGAGCACTGGAACAGGCTCCCCAAGGGGGGTGTGGAGTTTCCTTCTCTGAAGACTTTCAAAACCCACCCAGATGCATTCCTGTGTGGATTATCCTAAGTGATCCTGCTCTGGCAGGAGGGTTGGACCTGATGACCTCTTGAGGTCCCTTCCAACCTCTGATATAGTGTGATACTGTTATTGAGTTGGAATCCACAAAATACAGAACTAGGACATCTCCAGCATTTGGTGGTCTTGACCCCAAGTGCAAACACCACTGGCACTAACAAAATTGATTTGAAACCTGGCCTTAAACTTTTCTCTTGGAAAAAGATCTTACATGTTGTAACTCTAACCTCACATTAATCAGAATTTCTGTTGCTGCTCTTGTTCATTCTGGACTGATATAGAACACCTCATAGTATGAGAAAATGTACACCAGTTTGGATATAGCACTATAAGAGGAAGAATAGATAAATAAGACTGTGACAAAGAATTAAAAAGAATTGTGTCTGAATACTTGGTCTAGTAAACTGAACTGAGCATCAAACTCCCCTCTGCAGTAGCTTAGCAGGAATCTTTGACTGCCTTCCAGAAACAGGTTAATAATAATGGTATTTAGAAAGAAATTCTTCCCCATGAGGGTGGTGAGACACTGGAACAGATTGCCCAGGGAGGTGGTAGAGGCCTCATCCCTGGAGGTTTTTAAGGCCAGGCCAGATATGGCTCTGAGCAACCTGATCTAGTGGAAAGTGTTTCTGCCCATGGCAAAGGGCTTGGAACTAGATGATCCTTGAGGTCCCTTCCAGCCCTGAGAATGCTATGGTTCTACAGAAACATCCACCTTGCTGAAATCTCCAGTTTCAAAATGGGAATGAGGTCTATCTGGAGTTAAAGAAAGAGGATCCAGAGGTATTTTTTTCTTAAACAAGATGTTTCTTCAAAGGGAGTTTTTTTTCTTAAATGAGATGTTTCTTCAAAGGGCAAGCATGAGTCAAATATAGAATCTGGACAATATAAGTGGTGAAAGTCTACAATACCTTCCATAAATGCTTACCAAGCCTGTGAAAAAAGTTAGAATGAAGGCTATACATGTTATAGGTGATATCCCTGTGTTTAATCAGTATGACTATGTTGGTTTGCAGAAGGGTCCATGCAAAACTGTTTGAAGCAAATGGTTTTCCCGTTGAGCAGCCAGACACAACGAAAGAACATATGCAGGTTTCCTACTTACATTTGTTTGCTTGCTTCTAAATTCCTTCTCCCTCTGTAAGCGGTAGTGGTCTATCTCAGCTGTGGCTTCTTCTTTGGCCTGCTTTAGTCTCTTTCCTTTTCCTAATGGTTGGAAGAAACAGTGACATTACACTTGTCATTGAATCCCCAAAGATGAATCTCTCTAAATCAGAGATAGAATCATAGAATGGTCCAGACAGGAAGGGACCTCCAAAAGTCATCCAGTCTGACCTCCCCACAGTCAGCAGCAGGGACATCCTCCAGGGAAGGAGCCTCAACCATCTCCCTGGGCAACCTGTTCCAATGTTCCACCCACCTCATAGTGAAGAACTTCTTTCTGATATCCATTCTAAGTTTGCCCTTCTCTAGTTTGAAGCCATTGCCCCTTGTCCTGTCACTGCTGGCCTCCTTCTCTCCATGCTGAACACCCCCAGCTGAACCTCAGCCTATCTTCATAGCAGAGGTGTTCCAACCCCTTGATCATCTTTGTGGCCCTCGTCTGGACCCTCTCCATCGGGTCCATGTCCTTCCTGTATTGAGGGCTCCAGACTTGTACACAGTATTCCAGGTGAGATCTCACCATAGCAAAGTGGCAGAATCACCTCCTTGGATCTGCTGGCAATGCATCTTTTGATGCACCCCAGGATGTGATTTGCCTTCTGGGCTGCAGGCTTACACTGCCTGCTCACATCCAGCTTCTCATCCATCAGCACCCCCAAATCCTTTTCCGCAGGGAAAAGGGAAAGGATATTTTCTATGGCATAGTAAAACAGACAAATCTTTGAGCAAAGTCATCAGCAGCTTTATTTCTACAAAACTGGTCAGAGGTATCAAAGTGATCTAGGCAGGGTACTTTTTGCTTGGAAGCCAGTCTTGCCAGTACCCATCTTCTGACACCAACTCCCTGTGTGAAAGCACACATCAAATGAAAATCTTCTTGGTGTGGTAACAAAAGCAGTCTTTTTGCAAGTACACGTTTTCACATAACACAAATGTAGGCTTTTGGGGGTTTTGTGTGTGTGTGTTTTTTTTTTTTAATCACAGTTTGGTGTTTAAATACATCTCTCTCTTTCCTTCATCGGTGCTAGAAGCAGCCAGATAACAGATTTTAGTTGTCACTGATGGGGAAAAGACATTATTCTGTAAGATTTGCTGTATTGATTGGTTGCCAGCATCCCTTCATCTCACACCAACTGGATTCTGCTTAGAGCTGGCAGACTTCCAAAGTGTGCAAGATTCACTACTATTGAACTGAGTTGCAACCTTCAGGCTTTGTCCTCTTCTTTCCCACTCTATTCCTGTTAAATTCAGAGGCAAGTGATTAAGAGGAAAAAGGATGTCAATGGTATTCTCTACCAATGCATGAAAATGTGAAAGTGATTAAAAAGTTTTTCCCCCCCCCCCCTTTTCTTCTTAAACAGGATGGTGGAGGCATAGGAAGTTCCATGCAAACATGAGGAAGAATTATTTCACTGTGAAGGTGACAGAGCACTGGAACAGGCTGCCCAGGGAGGTTGTGGAGTCTCCCTCTCTGGAGATGTTCAAGACCCACCTGGATGTGTTCCTGTGTGATCTGCTCTGAGTGATCGTGCTCTGGCAGGGGGGTTGGACTTGGATGATCTTCTGAGGTCCCTTCCAGCCCCTAACATTCTGTGATCTGTAAGGTGACTTGTTTACATACTTGGTCACTGTGACTAGTTACCTTGTGATAAGGGAAGTCCTAAGGTTTTGTCAAATCAAGCCCATGTTAAGACATTGAAGGACTGGGCATAAGGTAGTTCCTGGGTCTAGCAGGGTTGTTATATAAAGGATAGGGGTAAAAGGAGAGACAAGCATTAGTATTTCTGATTTGTTTTCTCCAGGCTCATACATCACCTTGGTTACAACTCTGCTGGCCTTCTGAAGCCTTATCAGATGTGGTATGCTTCCACTGAGCATGGTGCAATGAGGAAGCTGAATCTTAGGAGGAAGACTGTTGGCTTTGATACATCCAAGATTCAACAAAAGCCTGGGTAAAAAGCCTCATCCAGTGGTAAACTATTTGCCCAGCTGATGACTCCTTCTGAAGTTATTATCTGCAAATGGGTGAGTAGAAAGAGAGATACTCCTGAAATGTGGATTTCCTCTTAAAATCTTGATTCCTGGATTGATTTTTGTAGTTGTGCTTATTGTGGGACCTGGGGGATATGATTGTATCAAAAGCATTTCACAGGAAGAAGTGAGCTAATGAGGAACTAGAGAGCATTACTGACTCTCGATTCATCAGTGCAGTGCTCTCTTGTGTAGGTAATTATTTCTCAGAGTCTTTCTGCCACAGAGGCACTGTGATTATTTGTAAAGGGGCAAAGAGGCAGTTTAAAACCATGAATGTACTTTCTCAGAATTTTTTTTAATTTGTTTCATAAGGGCCAATTCCTACAGCTTCTGTCACTCAGTGTATGAAGTCTTGGGACCAGCAGGTGTGAACTGATGGATTTGTGAAAGAGCCTGACATTGTTCTGTACAGCAAAATCTGAAACCAGGTTTAGCTCAGTATTTTGAAGTTTCCCTTGTTCTCCTCTCCAAATTTGGAGCTGATCAGCTTTTTATAGAATTTTCCTCAGGAGCTAAGCTGGGGGTTGATTCCCCGGAGCTGGAAGCTGCGAGGAGTGACTACACTGAAGCTCTGCCAATTTTACCAGCTGAGGGACTGGATCTCTGTAGCAAATTAAATTATTTCAGAATCAGTGGGATTTTAATTTCAAATTCCATCTGGGGGGCCATCTGTAGTAAATATGTTGAATATTTGGCCACCAGATAGATAAATACATCCATTCAAATACAAAGAATGGAAAGAGACTAACTGGAAGAAAACCAGTTCGTTTGCCTCTGACAGCACAGCTAGTGCACCAAAATTGTGTATATATGTACATGTCAGATCTTGAGAGTGCACTGGAGGAAGCACCATCTATAGGGTGTCACTGTAAGATGGCAGCTATTTAATTTTTCCCTGGTGCCTTCAGGATTGGCACAGCAGGAAGGTGCTGCTTCCTATTTAATTAAGTGGAAAAAGCTGTGAGTAAATTACTGCTAGTTCAACAACGTTGTGGGCAGAATCGGCACCTGCCAACATATGTGCTGGTGCATATGCTCCACCTGATTAAGTTAAGCAGAAACTAGAGCTTAACCTGCCTCACCAAAATTAATTAATCAGGCTGTTATTAACCACTTGTTTGCAATACAGGATTGCCTTTTCAAAGTCTTTGCTGATCTCGATGGGATTCTCTCTAGAGCACAGCTGAGTCAAAAATCCAACCTCGCACACAGAAGGGTGGCAGAGCGTTGAAATTCAGCCAAGATCATGCAAAAAGAGAGCAAGAATTACAGGAGGATAGGCAAACCAGCCTGTTCCTATGATATTTCCTCTAGGATCATAAAGGGGAGGTACACAAAGCTTCAGCTTTGAAGAGACTTCTGCCCCCAAGGGGCAGAAACCTGATGGGGGCCAGGTTTCCTTATGCACCTTTGTCCCCCTCCTTCTCATCCCTGAATATGGGGAGCAGCGATGCAGCTGTACTATGCCTGGTTTTCATGTCCACTGTTGTCCAGGATTATGACAGCTGACAGCCTATACAGGTCTAAGCATCTTATTAAATTGGCCAAACCTTAACCAATTTGTTTTACAACTGAGCACTGTATTGGATTTTCTTACCTTTCTTACATTGGAAGGCTCTATTAACATGGAGAAAGGCTGTATTCTTCTTGCTCTTGTGTTAGTAAAATACCTAGCTCTAGTTAAACCCAAAAGAATTGCTGGAGTTGTTTGGGTTATTTAGTTCTTGCAAGGCAAAGACAGCAGAGAGCAAAAATGTTGCATTCTAATTTGCCCAAACACTAAGCACCTTACTTTCCAAAATCTGCATGGTAAAATTTGCTTTCTGTTTTCAAACATATCTTAGAATCCTAGAATCATGGAATTGTCAGAGCTGGAAGGGACCTCAAGGATCATCTGCTTCCAACCCCCCTGCCATGGACAGAGACACTTTCCACTAGATCAGGTTGCTCAGAGCCATATCCAACCTGGCCTTAAAAACTCCCAGTGATGAGGCTTCCACTACCTCTCTGGGCAACCTGTTCCAGTGTCTCACCACCCTCATGTGAAGAACTTCTTCCTAACATCCAAACTGAATCTACCCACTTCTAGTTTTGCTCCATTCCCCCAGTCCTATCACTACCTGACATTCTAAAAAGTCTCTCCCCAGTTTTCTTGTAGTCCCCCATAAGATACTTGAAGGCCATAATAAAGTTTCCTCAGGGCCTTCTCCTCTCCAGACTGAATAGCCCCAGGTTACCCAGGGAGGTGGTGGAAGCCTCATCCCTGGAGGTTTTTAAAGCCAGGCTGGATGTGGCTGTGGGCAACCTGCTCTAGTATGAGGCGTCCCTTGCCCATGGCAGGGGGGTTGGAACTGGATGATCCTTGAGGTCCCTTCCAACCCTAACAATTCTATGATTCTATGAATAACATCAGCCAATATTACAGCAAAGATATTACAAGCCAGGATAAAGGTATTGAGCAAGAAGTCTGGAAAAAATATGCAGAGGATCTTTAACACTATGGGTTTTTTTTGCTTAGTTTCATGTCTATAAATATAATTTTGTTTACTAATTGTTCAGTTATCCAAGGAGGATTTTGCATCATGACCAACTGCACACAAAGCCTATCCCCCTTATCTGTTTATATGTAATATGATGTGTGTTCACACTACAGTTTGATCTGGTTATGTATCAACTGTAAACACCGAAGGGTTTGCATAAGGGGAGTTTTGCCAATCACATTTCCTTGCAAATGACTTTTCCTGGTTGTGCCTGTGAACAATCTGCCATTCATTCCTCTCACATGAGAGAATAGTCAGACTCATTCTTCTCATTCCTCTGGTGGTGTTGTGCAATGACTTTGAGGTGACAAAGAAGGTGACAGGTGCAGGTTAGTAGGGATGGGTCTGCATTAGTGCTGGCTGGATTGGTTCATTGCAGCCCTGATCTGCAGAGTGTCAGGCTTGGAGCAGAAGCTGCTGATCTTAACCAGCACCAGGGGGATCTGGGCTGGCAGTTTCTGGGCTGAGGCAGCATGTGCTTGCCTTGTTTCACCAAACTGTGTGTGCACAGCTTAACCAATTACATTGGCTTGTGCTTATATTGGCTGCATTTTGTGTGTTTCCCTTTGTCTTAGTTTTTATGCTCAGAGACAAACTGTGCAATCCTTTATGCTGATCTAACTGCAGATTCATTTTGGAGAAGAGACTTATGAAGTAATTTTGACTTGGCATAAATGGGCTTTTCTCCTTCTCCTACACCGTTTAAGTTATGCTGGTATAGTTAAGTGTCCAGGCTGGCATAGTGGCATTACTATGAGAAATATTGAAATACTGAGTATTGTAATATTCAAGGACAACTTGGAAACTTTTTAGTTCACTTTTTGCCCTTTTTTTTCCCTTTCATTTGTGTGTGTGCATTTTCTTTTTTGTTTGTTGATTTTCTTTTTTAATTTTTATTTTTTGTAGCCTTGCTCCATACAATATCTTCATATATTTCAGCTGAGTCCTGCAGTACAATGTTGTTTCCTGCTGCTAGCTTCTAAATCAAGATAACTCCATGGAACAGTATTAATGTTTCAGTGCTAATGCAGGTCAGTGACTCGTGTAGTTGGTACCTACATCCTGGGGAATAAGGTCCTCATAGTTTGCATGAAATCACTGGGAGGTGAATGCAGAAAATGAAGGAAATAGGTAATGGAAAGACTCTGTCAAAAGAATTATTTCTTTGATTTAAATAATCCTAGCAGACACCATAATTTTTCATATTTATTATTATTTTTGCTTATGTATGACTGGGATAAATATATTTGAATTTATTAGTGTTGGAAATCATTGCATGCTCTGCCCTGGGCACTTAGGCATTTGGTGAACAAGGTGCATATTTTAAATTGAACATTTAATCACTTACTGGTTACTTGTGGCATGTGAAAAGTCTTACATGAATTACCTATTCCAGCACTGACAGTGCCTGTGGTTTTACAAAGACTTTAATTCCACTCATTGTTCTGAATTTCCCCTTTGTTTTCATATGTATTATTTTTTTGAAGCTCAGTTGAGATTAGAAGGCAGGTTACAAGATACTGTAAGAAAAGAGGAACACTGGAAAATTTACACAAGACCTATGAAGACAAATAGAAAACTTAGAATCTGATCCTGTGGAGCTGGCAGCCAGGGGCATGTAGGTTTCTGGTTTAAATAGCTGAGGACGGCCATAATGACACTATTGGCATTGAGATAAACAAGAACTAATCGAGCTGACATGATGAATACAACAAAGAAAATCTTATTTAATGTAATTAGGTATGTATGTGTGCACAATTTTGAGCAAAGTCTGAATATTCAGGTCTGGCTGAATGTCTGGCTGCAGTCAAGGCACAGCACTAGTGCAAGGGAGAAGAAAAAACAGGAGCAGCACAGCTGTGATGCACACAGATGGAATAATGTTGTCTTCTCTGAGCCACTTTGATTCTGAGGAGCTTACAGTTAAAAACTACAGTAAAAGCAGGCCAGCTACTTACTTTTTTTTGCTTCCTCCAGTTTGTCCTTGGCACGTTTTTCTGCCTGCAGAAGCTGCTGGATTCCCTGAGACTGGCTGGTCATGCTGATTGCTGAGGCTGTTGCACTTCTGCAGGGACTGGTGCTCAAAGGGAGTTTTATACAGCTGCCAGGCTCTTGTGCTTTTTTTGTTGTTGCTGTTTTTGTTCTATCTGTTATTACAAAAGCCTTCCAGATCATACCAAACCAGCCAGCTCTGCCTGGATTGCTCTTAGGTGCTACTGCAATCAAATAAACACAACAGCAAGGTCGAAAGGAACATTCTCCTCTCCTCAGGGTCACACAAAAGCTGGTGCCTGATTAATGCATTGGGAAAAGAAGAGAAAGGCACTCCAAGTGGCTTGTAGCTTAATGGGGATTTATTAATTCAGGTTTTGTTTTGGTTGGTTGGTTTGGTTTTTTGTTTTTGTTTTTTTTGTTTTTTTTTTTGCTTGTGAAACAGAATATAGGTAATCTTGTCAGAGGAACTGAGGATAGAAAACCCATTGTTTCTTGGAATGTCCCCTTAATAAAACTTCCCAGGATTGTGAAGAATTGGACTCAGTCAATAAGTAGTTTTGGTTGAAAATAGTCAACAAGTTGTAAGCTTCTCTTTGGTGTTCCTTCTAGCCTGGAGAAGAGGAGGCTCAGGGGTGACCTCATTGCTGTCTACAACTACCTGAAGGGAGGTTGCAGCCAGGTGGGGGTTGGTCTCTTCTCCCAGGCAAGCAGCAGCAGAACAAGAGGACACAGTCTCAAGCTGTGCCAGGGGAGGTATAGGCTGGATATTAGGAGGAAGTTCTTCACAGAGAGATTGCCCATTGGAATGGGCTGCCCAGGGAGGTGGTGGAGTTGCTGTCCCTGGAGATCATAGAATCATAGAATCAAGAAGGTTGGAAGAGACCTCAAAGATCATCGAGTCCAACCTGTCACCCTAAACCTCATGACTATCTAAACCATGGCACCAAGTGCCACGTCCAATCCCCTCTTGAACACCTCCAGGGATGGTGATTCCACCACCTCCCTGGGCAGCCCTTTCCAATGGCCAAGAAATGTTCAAGAAAAGCCTGGATGAGGCATTTAGTGCCATGGTCTGGTTGATTGGACAGGGCTGGGTGATAGGTTGGATTCTTGAAGATATTACTGGTGTTGTGGCCTTCCAGTATCTGAAGGGGGCCTACAAGACAGAGACTTGTTGAGGGACTTTTTAGGGTGTCAGGTAGTGATAGGACTAGGGGGAATGGATCCAAGCTAGAGGAGGGCAGATTTAGATTAGACATTAGGAAGTTCTTCCCCATGAGGGTGGTTGAGATACTGGAACAGGTTGCCCAGGAAGGTGGTGGAAGCCTCATCCCTGGAGGTTTTTAAGGTCAGGCTGCATGTGGCTCTGAGGAACCTGATGTAGGGTGAGGTGTCCCTTCCCGTGGCAGGAGGGTTGGAACTAAATGATCCTTGAGGTCCCTTCTAACCCTGACAATTCTGTGATCCTGTGATGATTCTGTGTTCTTAGTCTTATTTTTGAGTCCTAAGCCATACAACAGTCAAACAAATACCTAAGCATGGCTGTGGATGCACATCTTGTTCCCTGCATTAGGAAATAATATCTGTGAGCTACTGCATGAATAAGCAGCATGTTTGTATTTGGAACTGTTGTTTAAAAAAAGCCCAACCGAAAAAGAAATCCTCTTGTCACAGGTACTTTGACCATTGCACAGGAGGGCTACATGTCACAGTATCACAGTAGATCAGAGGTTGGAAGGGACCTCCAGAGATCATCAGGTCCAACCCCCCTTCCAGAGCAGGATCACTTAGGGTAGTCTGCACAGGAATGCATCCAGGTGGGTTTTGGAAGTCTCCAGAGAAGGAGACTCCACAACCCCTCTGGGGAGCCTGTTCCAGTGCTCTGTCACCCTCACTGTAAAGAAGTTTCTCCTCATGTTGAGGTGAAATCTTCTATGTTCAAGTTTGAACCCATTGTTCATTGTCTTATCACTGTGAACCACCCAAAAGAGCCTGGCCCACTCCACTTGACACCCACCCCTCACATATTTATAGACATTGATCAGATCCCCTCTCAGTTTTCTCTTCTCCAAACTGAACAGCCCCAGGGCTCTCAGTCTCTCTTCGCAAGGGAGATGCTCAAGTCCCCTAATCATCCTCATGGCTCTCACTTGGATTCTCTCCAGCAGTTCTCTGTCTCTCTTGAACTGGGGAGCCCAAAACTGGATGCAGTATTGCAGGTGTGGTCTCACCAGTAGAGATTGAGTAGAAGAAGTAGAGTAGAGAGATAGAAGAACTTCCCTAGCCCTGCTGGACACACCTTTCTTGATGCTTCCCAGGATACCATTTGGTCTCTTGGCCCCAACAGCACATTGTTGTTCCATGGAGAACTTGCTGTCCACCAGCACTCCAAGGTCTTTCTCTGTGGAGCTGCTTTCTAGCAGGGCAACCCCTAACTTTGTTGTTATTTCTCCCCAGATGTAGGACCCCGCACTTGTCCTTAGTGAACTTCATGTGATTTGCCTGCACCCATGTCCAGATGCATAATTAAAATAAATCATTTTTTTTAAATGCTCTATAGTATGAGTGGAATATATTTTTTGAAGGTTCTTCTGATGCAGTTGAGTCAGGACCAGAGATCACCTTCTCATGGAAATAAGTTTTTCTGGCTGCAGTTATATATGTGTTTATTTATGCATATATGTGTACAAACATGCACACACACAAAAAAATCAAATATGTACATATACAGATTATTTGGTGCTCTCTTTTAATGGCCCTTTCTTTTCTGGGCCTTTCCTAGGGCAGCTGTGTCATGGTACTTGCTTGCTGCAAGGCCGTTACCTGGTCCTTAGGAGGAACTCTGCACTGTTGTTATGAAGTTGGAGGCTTTTTCCCCTACAGTAGCTGCAGGCTTGAGGGAAAACAGAGGGAGAAGTATCTTGCCCTATTACTATTTTCAGCTGTATTCTGAATCACAGTAGCACTAAAACTTTGAAAAGGAAGCTGTTTCATTTTCTGATTTGTTGATATTGCAGAGTCAAATTCTATCCAGGCTCCCTCTTGGGAAAATGTCTGTTTCCTACAGCATATTAGTCACCAACTTTCTTCCTTCACCCAGAAACTGCGAGAGGTGCCTCCTCATCTTCAGCAGTGAAATCAGAAGTCTCCTGTAGCTGTAAGAGAGCTGACACAGCCCTATTTTTAGAAGATCTTAATGCATAGCCTTGGAGTTGATTTTATTCATACATAAAAGAAGCAGAGATTATCAGCCGTAGAGAATCCGCAGGGTTAGGAAGGCTGTTGTGTCACTGGGGCTCAGCTCCAAATGCTCTGACTGGCAAAGAGAAGCAGAAGTGGAAAATGAAAGTGAAAAATGAAGAGATCTGGTTTACTTGGGGCAGGAAACTTGGTCTCAGAACTTTAAAGCTTAAAAATTAAATAGGAAGTGGAAATGTCAAGCTTCTCTCAGACATCCAAAGTGCGTTACAGGCAAGGGGTCTTGTCAAGCAAATCGCATTGCTGCAAGAAATGTTGCAAAACTTCTAGCAAACAAAACTGTTTCAGAGTTTCTGGACTTGACTGAAAGCATCAGAGATCAGAGCATTTGATTTTTAGAGAACAAACACAGTTGTCAATACTGTAATTATCTTATATGGGCCTCAGCAATGATCTGAATTTTTATATTTACAATCTGCTAATTTTAATTAGTATTTCACAGAAAAAAAATAGTTCTATATGGTGAATTTTTATGTGGGGGAGGGGAAGAACCCCTCAACATATTACAAAGCTTTTCCATTGTTAAAAAAAAATCACATATTTCTTAAGCAGATCAGCTGAACTGCAGGTGTCACAGTTCACATATTTCAATGTTTTTCTGAGTTAAAAAACTCAGTTTATAATTTTCTGTGTAGTTAGTTCGTGTGCAATGTGGTGACATGTCATGCTGACACTCCTCATGGCATCAGGCTGGTGCTGGAATGCCTCTTGTGGTGGGTTGAAATTACCCCCCAGAATAAAATTTGCTAGACCAGCTCAGTTGAAAGCAAATGAAACTCTATTTACAAGCACAACTACAATCCAGAAATTATGAAATGCAATGAATATGTACAAAATATACAACGTTTACATATATTTACAATTTATAAACAGCACAAGAACCCCCCTGGACAAAACCAGGGGCTACCAATAGCTTCCCCATCTCTCCCCTGGACAAGGGAAAAAAGAAAGAGGAGAAAAGCAGAGGGTAGGTTGTTAGTACTTAGCCACAACAAAGAAAAACAGCCAAGGTCATCAAGCCAACAGAAAGCACCAACTTTGTATTCGTTATCAGACCAATGAGATTATTTAGACCTTGTCATTATTTTTCTTTTGCATCCAATGGTAATTTTATTTACATTCTACCACTTTCTACTCAATCTGTGGAAAATTTCCTAGGCATCAGCCTAAAACTGCCACACCTCTGCAGGGGAGAAGATGATTGTTTATTTTGGCTGGTGCTTGTACATATTTTGTTGGACTGTACACAAAGTACTGCCACTTAGAACTATTTTCAAAGCTTGTCTGATGATGGTGATGATCTCAGACTATGTTGACGTGGCACCTCTGTGTCTCCCACTTCATGGATGATTCATTAAAATGAAGTAGGTTAAGCCATCAACTGACCAAACAGACTCCTACTTCATCACACAAGCTAATAATAAACTCCTCTGTGTTGTAGTTGCTGGCTTTCTTTCCAAGTCAGCTCCAGACTTGCTTAATTAGAGAAGAGAAGGTGATGAGAAGGTGACTGGTGTGGGGGAAGGAGAGTTGTTACCAGAGGGAGAGAGGGCAGAGTCAAGTTTTTTGTCTGTTTGTTGGGTTTTGTTTGTTTGTTTGTTTAAATTCTTCTCCCTTCTCAGCATTTCATCCAGATATCTTGGTCCTCAGAATTTGCTTGAGCCTTTTCTGGTTATCCTTGCCAACAGAAAAGGAAAAATGGGCTCAGTTCTGACATTCTCCCTCCCCCAAAGCAAAGCCATGGAGCAAGGCAATGAAGAGTTTTACAAGGGCTGAGAGAACCTGCTGATCTCTCCCTGCTCATCCACAGCTTCATCAGCAGAAACACTCTAAATCAGGCATTTTGAGTTTAGATGGAGGCTGTGCAGCTGCTCTCTCCTCTCTGCAATGGGAAGGTCGGGGGCCAGTGGGTAAGTTCCTTCCAGGTAGTTCAGATTATTTTATTTACAAAAAAGAAAAACTGCTTGCTATTACTCAGATTGAGCCTCACCTAGCATGAATATAACTTTGCAGTCTATTTCCTGCTGAGCAGTAAGGCAATGCTGTGACATCCTTTTATTGTGGTTTAAGCGTGAACAGGCTCTCCTGTATGTAGGAGGGCAGCAGACAGAGTTTTGTGCTGAAATGGGCTTAAGTTGAAGGTCTCCTCTGCATTGCCTCTGTGACTCTGTGTTTTCCAAAGCACACACATTTTAATTTTTTTTAAATTATATTAAAAAAATAACACTCTTTCTGAATGAGCTGCTATGACTGCTAAGTAAAAGCTTTGTTCAGGCCACAGTTTCCAAGCAGCAACACTGATTTGATGATAGTGTTAAACAGGGCAGCTGGCACAGGTGCTTCTGTGTGTCGGTGTCTGCCTTTTGTGCTGTTGCTCTAGAAAGGTCTAAGTAAGGAAAAGCAGGATGCACACCTGCATAGCTCTGTACATCATGATGGGGACTGCTTTTCTGATGAAAATGGAGCATCTTCAAATGGTGTAAGATCTGTCACCTTGAGAAAGAGCAGAGGGCTTCTGTCAGCATTATGGTCCAAAGGTCTTGGTGCATAAATTAATATATGTGGGATGAAAGCCATCACACGTTTCTCAACATCATGGCCTCTCCTCTCTGAATTCAACAGTCATGTTTGCTTATGTTAAATAATAACAGCAAGAAGAATAAATATAAATAGTTAAGAATTTTGTACCGAGGTTGTACTTATGTCTGTAAGGTAGGATTCTCACCCCAGCGTTTTCTGACAGTGATGGTTTTGCTCTGCTGACATCAGCGCAGGCTGAATTTCACCCAGAGGCCTGAAAAACAGAGGAGTAAATAGGTAAGCAAGGATGAATAAATACTAAAAAATTGGCAAAGGAGGGTTGCTGCCATACTGTCTGGTTGAGCTTACTGACTGCTGGCCAAGTCTGTCAACACAGCCCCAGCTTCAGCTGGCATAGTGTCTGCTTTCCCTATATATTGAACACATACCTGCAAAACCTACTCATAGTTTTTCCTAAATTTGGTCTGTGTCTGGATGTGAGTAATTATGCTTGCAACTCTAGCAGATATATCTGTCACAGAAAGTCAGCGTGAGATGTGTATTTAATTATTTTTTATAAGTCTCTTCAACTCCCCAGAGAAATATAATAACAAAAAAGTGTTGGGTTTCCCCACCCCCACTACCCATGTGATAATTCAGGTGAAGTAAATACTGAAAAAAAAAAAAGTAAAAAAAAAAAAAAAAAATTACACAGTTGCTCAAACTGCCATGTTAATTTTTACCTTGACCTTTATTGTATAGTTGTGATTATTTCCTATTTTCAGTGTACGGTGTGCTCCCCCCAGCCAGCAAGCCAGCCTCCTTCCATGCAGCAGATTGCTCATTCCCTCACAGTGGCGTGGGGAGAGAATCAAAAGAACAAAAGTGAGAAAACTTGTGGGTCAAGATAAAAACACTTAAAAACAGATGCAGGGAAAGGGCTGGGGGAAGGCCAAGTGATGCAAAGGCCACCCACACCATCACCTCCCACATGCAGATCAACACCCAGTCAGCTTCCAAATAGTGGCTACTGTGGGAAGACCAAATCCCGAGTTTTAGTGCTGAGCCTGGAATTACAGGCTGTGCAATACCCCTTTGGTCAGTCCAGATTGTTGTCCTGGCTCCCAGCCTCTTGCCCACCCCAGCCTGCTCCCTGGGGGAGAGGAGAGTGAGGCTTTGACACCCTGCAAGCACTGTTCAGCAACACCTAAAACACTGGTGTGCTATCAACACAATTTTAGTCACAAATCCACAACCTCCACCCCAGCCAGACCAGCACGCAATGTTTCATTTCACTTAATGTTTTCTCTCTTTTTTCTTTTTTTTTTTTCTTAAATTTCCCAGTGCAGCTATTTGCTGCTTCTTTCTCATCCTTCTGCACAAAGAACATGCCTCTTCTCTTACTGCATCCTCTCAATGGTTAGTTTTAGACTTGTGGCCTTCCCGAAAGAAGCTTTCAGCCTCACCAGTGTGTGTTTGTGCAGGCAGGCATGGAGGGGAAGTGGGGAGTCATGTAAGTGTGTTTTGAACTCTGTAGGCTAACCAACAACTTGCAACTGTGTCACAGCTCAGCATGCACTTGAAGAAAACCAAATGTAGTGTATCAGAAAGTTTCAGCGCTGCCTTAAGTTAGATTTACCAAGATAAAGATGCAAGGAAAGTAGTTCAACTTTGCAGCCTAGTGGAGGTGAACCTGAAGTCCTCTGTACTGCACTTGTGTGCTGCTGCTTTGTATGTAGCTCAAGGTCATTTAACTTATTTCTGACCTTTGACAAAATCTTAGTTTTTCTCCTTGGTCATTTCATTGTATTTCATTCCAGTGTTGAGCAACACCAGCTTAAGCTGAAAGTGAATAAAAGGAGTAACAAGAATTTCCTTTCTTCTAGTGAAAATATTAATACTACACTAGGAAAAGAAGGAAAGCTTTCTTTTTTGTGTGTGTCTTCATGAATCAGGGGATTATTTGGAAAGATAAGACACAAAACCTGGGTGGAGAAACGACAAATTCTGGCAATATGTCTTTAAGGCCAGAGTAGGTGCTGCCTTAGCTAAGCTGGTTTGTGAAGCTTCCTGATATTATTCCTTATATAATTATGAAGCTGATGAGGTTGTTTTTCTCCTTATTTTGTAAGAGCTGCTTTTAAATTGGTGTTTCTAAACCAAAAAACATATATATGTACTTATGCTAATGCAAGCACACACACACAAGGATGTCTTTGTGCATTGAGGTTTGAAATCTTTTAGTGTCTTCTAGGTTTTTGGGTTTAATAAAAACCAACCAACCAAACAAGCCCCGAACAACAGAAAACTTAACCTCACTTTATAAAAGAAATCGGAACATTAGCTAATTTTAGCCTATTCACCTCTTTACATCATGTCTCTGGCATTTCTGTTCTCTGTTTCTCTCACTCCTCACATGGCTATGAGAGCAGCAAGTCTTGCCTGTCAGGCAGTTCCTCATCTTAGAGGAGCAAGAACTTTTCTTGTCAAGCTTCATGCATTAATCACTTGTATTTTTTTTTTTTGGGGGGGGGAGGGAACAGGGTGGGAGAGTGTGGGTAACTCATAAGGATTTGAGTTTTGCTTTGCAGAAAGTGATTCAGTTGATGAGGATCTCTGCATGTCTCATGTTAAAGCACTTGACCCTCTTTGGGGCTAGGGAAAAAAAAGTGGAAATTCAGTATTAGTTTTGGTTTTCTGTTAAACACTTTGCTTGCAAGTAATTTCAGAGCTGCCAGGTCTACCCCTTGAGGAGAGGTGATGTGAGGGAGCAAGACATGGGTTATGGGTCTAGTTTTGAGGTTGGGGGTTGAGTGGGGGGGTTTGAGTGGGGTTGGGATAGAAAGATGAAGCTGGTGGGAGCCAGCTGCAGAAAAGTTGGGGTTCTCATTGCACCCTTTCAGAGGAAGGGTGATACTCTGCTCTAAACTTTTGAGTAGTGTTGTTTGAGATTGTTCTTTGTGTGGGATGGAAGATAACAGGAGTGGTCATCCAGATCGTTGTCCTGGAAGAGTCATAGCCTGAAGAGGTGCATTTCTGACAGGAATTGTGCTTATCATGGTGGATCTTGGAGCAGGGGCCACCATGGAAGAGCTCCTTGTATGTCTTCCTCACAGCTCCTCTTTGGAGGTGTTGGTTCAGTATTTCTGTGATTACTGCACAGAAGTTTCAAGGGTCAGACTTTGCCTGGGAGCTGTAAAGAACAAAAAGGAACAAAGTATTGTACATTAAGAACATTTAGAAAGTTTCTTGTCTGCCCATAGGGAGTATTAGCTGGCCCTGGAGAGAGCCACAGGATTTCTGGTATCAGGCAGCAGGAGCATATCTGAGCACCCATCTGTATTGTTCTGAAGTCATCACAAGAAGGAGAAGGATGACTTTAAAAAAGATCATATTTTAAAGATACAATGGAACTTTGTTAGCATGCAGTTAATATTAATATGAACATTTTTCTCTTGTAAATTTATGGCCAGACCAAAACTGCTGGCAACAAGAATGCAGACAAATTATTATCAATTTGGTTACGCTGAGCAGCTGTGTAATTTTCTTTGAAATAAATACCTGTAAAGGTTTCCTTTTCTAGAGAAAGAATTGGAATTAGACAGCACAAAAATATTCTCTGTATTTCTTCCTAAGGATATTGTGGATATTTGCACTGTTCTTTTTTTTGAAACTAAGGGTGACAGCAGAAGCAGCATGGATTTTACCTTCTATTCCAGAGCATGGCACAGGCTATAACAGAAGTCTCTCAGAAAAAATCATGGCTTTGAAAAACTTCAAAAGTTACATTAAAAAAAAGGAAAAGAATGCTCATGCTTGTGGTAAAGCAATCCTTGATAAAAGACTACACAATATTGTCTCTCAAAACCCTCTTGAAATTAAATTAAATCCATTGAAATCCTTTAGTAAAAGCCTAGCAAGTAATAGCTTTTATTCTGTCAGTGTGACCTTTTGGATCTATTCCTTCCAGGCCACCTGAGATCCTCCTCTTAATAGCAGAGGTGTTGATAGATGTGTGCCCTAAAATTCAGAGTATTACAGCACTTCAGCTGCCCATTTTACTTCTCTCCTTTTTCTAGGTAGGAGTGCATACCTTATTCCAAAGTACTGAGAATCTCAGAAATTATTCTTTTACAGACTCTTTCTGGCCACTCAATTCCTCCTTGCCTTCAGATCAAAGATGACTTTGGTTTTGTGCAATAGCCTGTGATAATATGGAGACCCACACCTGCACTTTGTAGGTGCCAGCAGCTCCCTCTCAGTGCTGGCTCTCCGGAAGCTCATGTTCAGTACAACCTTCAGGCAGGCATCCGCACCACCTGTATGCGTTGCACTGCCTTCCCTCTTGCTCGCTCCTTTAGCAATGTTTTTATAGTCTCACCTAAGAAGGAGAGGGATAGAAATGGTGATAAAAGGCCAAGGCTTTCTGCTTGTGAGCTACAGTGAGGTAGGGTGGGAAGCACTCACCTATGTACATGCAACAACTGTTTAGTGTTACAGTGTCAGGCTTTTTGGATGTTGTGCAAACTGGCTCTAAAGCAACAGGTCAATGTATTTTTCATAATGTGCATAATAAGTAAATAAATAAAGAAAAAGTCCTATATGGTGCAATTATTACACTGGGGACTGCTTTGAAGCATTACAGATAGAACACTATCAATTGCCTGTTGTTTCTCAGCATAAACTACTGTGGTGGGTTGAAAATTCCCCCCAATATTAAATTTGCCAGCCCAGCCCAGTTGGAAGCAAATGAAAGCTGTATTCACAAGCAAAACTACAATCTACAATGAAATGCAATGAATATGTACAAAATATGCAGTATTTATAATTAATAAACAGCACAAGAACCCCTCTGCCCAAAAACTAGGGGAGCTGCAACAGCTTCTCTGCCCCCCCTGCTCCATTCCTTACCCCCTGTGGACCCAAAAGGGACAAGAGAAAGAGCAGAGAAGCTGCTGTTAATACCAGTCACAACAAAAGTAATGCAGTCAAGGTCAGTAAAGCCAGGAGAAGCATCAGCTAGAGCCAAAGTAGCAAAAAGAGAGATTGTTTTCATTACTAGCTTATGTTTATTATCTGTCCAATGGATTGCTTAGAACTTACCATTATTTTCCTTTTCACACCCAATAGTGATTTATTTACATTGTACTACGTTCTGTTTGAGATCTGTGGAAAATTTCAAAGGTACAGCCTAAAACTACCCCAGCTACCTCCCCTCATTGTAATATCTTTGGTAGCAGTATTTTCTTCTGACCCTCTCACATTTCTTTTTTTTTTTTTTTTTTTTCAGTTCTGCAGTGTGTGGAATGCTTGTTATTACAGCAATAATGATCCTGAAGACCAAAAAAGGGCTTTACAACATAGGAAGTTGTGTCACCAGGTAAGTGAACTAAAGGGTGGGAAGGGAGCTAGCGGTAAGAAGTTCAGAAACCTGACACTTTACGGTAACTTTGACTTCCTCTATAATTTTTTTTTTTTTTTTGCTGTTTTGAAGTTTGCAGATTAAAAAATACAAAAAGATGACTTCGCTAGGGGAGCCTTCCTGATAGGTTTGTTACCAACAAACCAAAGGTTTGTGTGGAAAATAAACCTCTGCCTGCGGCTAGACGTGTGTCATGATACTATTGGACTCACGAATATTAACAACATCTTAATACTCTCCCTTGTCAAAGAATTTAGTTTAGAAAAGTCAAAAGAGCAAATAGAAGCTTATGGCAAACAATTAAAAACCGTACTCTTAATTATGGAGGACTGGATTTTCAGGGAAAAAGAAAAGAGAAAAAAAGAAACAAGTAAGGTGCTCCAAACAAACTTCATGCACCATTGTGCAAACTGCTTTCAGTCATAGCTCTGTATGCAAATCTATAAACACTAGATAATAAAAGAAAGCTGGATTCAGTTATTGATTCACAACCATCCTCAGGATTCACTCTCCATAAGAAATAACATCTCTACAGAGTCCTAGCATTTCAGAGCTAACTTGTTAATTATGCATGGAATTGAGAAGGGAAGACTGAGAGGGGATCTGATCAATGTCGATAAATATCTGAGGGCTGGGTGTCAAGTGGAGGGGGCCAGGCTCTTTTGGGTGGTTCACAGTGATAAGACAAGGAACAGTGGGTTCAAACTTGAACATAGAAGATTTCAGCTCAACATGAGGCGAAGCTTCTTTACAGTGAGGGTGACAGAGCACTGGAACAGGCTCCCCAGGGGGTTGTGGAATCTCCTTCTCTGGAGACTTTCAAACCCACCTGGATGCATTCCTGTGCAGACTACCCTAAGTGATCCTGCTCTGGAAGGGGGTTTGGACCTGATGATCTCTGGAGGTCCCTTCCAACCTCTGATCTACTGTGGTACTGTGAATAATTAGGAAGTCTGTACTCCTGTAGTCTTCTTAGTCAGCTATGCTGATATTTGCAACTACAAAACCTTTATTATTTTTTTCATAGCATTTGTATGCTGGGTATGATGTATGGAAAATTTGATTCTTCTATTTTTGTTCTTCAGATATGCAACATGATTTCAAATAATACGAAGCATTTGGCTTCCATAATTGATTTGATGGAAACTGATGGATAGTTAGGAATATTTTTAACATCTTGATTGTAGTTTTAAAAAGGAATCAATTTTTTAGTTAATTAAACATTCCTAGTTACTAAAGGAGGTTAATGAAAATGAATGCAGATGTTGGGTAGCCTGATCTTGCCTTTTAGGTGTTCTTGCTGCATTGGAAAGTGTTGCCAGATCAAGATATACTATTGTGTCTAGGCTGAATGATACTGCTGTGTTTACAGTAGTGGGAAGAGATTCCCTTGAGGAAGTCAAGAGAGTTGGTGTTGAAAAATACCAGACTTTCATTCTACCATGTTTTGCTGTGTCCTTACAGGCAGCTACACATCAGGGAAAAATCCTCAATGGAAGCATGGTGATTGGATTGTACCTCTGCTTATCACAGGATCACAGAAACATTCAGGTTGGAAAAGACCCTCAGGATCACCAAGTCCAACCCAGAACCCTACTCTACAAAGTTCACCCCTAAACCATATTCCCAAGCATCACATCCAAACCACCTTTAAACACGTCCAGGGTTGGTGACTCCACCACCTCCCTGGGCAGCACATTCCAATCCCTGACCACTCTTGCTGGGAAATTTTTTTTCCTAATGTCCAGCACACACATGCTGATGAAAAGCACTGCCAGCCCTATCCAGTGATGCAAAAGCAGTTTTAAAGTCTCTTCCTCTGTCCCTGTGGCATCTTAGGGCTAATTCCAGAGGTAAGGAGAAACATAAAGGTGGGCTGCAGAAGGCAGAAGTATTTATGCATAAACCAGAAGTGGATTTTTTTTTTATAAGAAAAATAAAAACCCAAATAATACATGCATTGATCACTTTGAACTGGCTAAGTAGCTACTTCTGCTTATCTGTACCTTAAATCTTTTCTGCCCTTCTCTTCCTGAGTATGGTTTTAATATGTTCATAAAGCTGATCTGAAAGATGCAACAAGAGACTATAGGGCGCTATCTCAAGGCAACTATCAGCTAATCATGCCAAAGAGTATGTGGGTTTCAATGTGTTATGTCTAAAAATAAGAAGGGCTTAAGTTTCTTTTCATCTGGGTAGCTATATGTGGAATGAAGTGTGTTTGCATACATGTGCATGTATGCCTGTATACGTACAAATAGTTATATATGTGTCAGCAAAAGCTGCTCCAATACATTCTAATAGATCTCTAGTATTTATTGGGTGCATTTCAAATGCAGTTTTTCTCTCCATATGGACTGTATTTTAAAGCTCCTTCTCTTTCTGCCCATTACCTCATTGGAGTATTCATTTTCTTTGTTCAGAAGACCAGCAGGAGGTCTGTAAATAGCCTTTCTTTTTTGTGTGTGTGTAAGGACTACAGGATTTGGCCTATAGTTTTAGTGTAAATGAAAGAAATAATGGTTTTCTTTGGGGAAAAAAAAAAAGGAAAATCAGGACCATTTTGTTTGATACGACACCACTGTTTCCAGGAATTGCCTTGCACATTTTGCAAGTCTTTCCACTTTCTGTAAATACATTAACTTTGCAAAATCTCTTATAGCTGTGAGGTGGACCCTTTTGAAGGAGTTGTCTTAAACATTTTTTTTTCTTCAAAGTAAATCATATAGACTTCCTGTCACAATTCCTTCTTCTTAGGAATTATGCTTGAAAAAAAACTGTTTGAATTTCAGTATCAGTCATTTCAAACAAATACATCTAATGCTTCAATGCATTTTTTTTTTCATCTGGTCAGTCAGTGCCCCTAAATATGAAAGGGAGCCTCTGACAATTTTAAATCTATTCCTAGCAAACCTTCGAAGAAAAAAAATAAATCTTTTCATAGCTTCTCTGGATACTAAGAAAAGGAAAGTAGCTGTAAAATAATCTTTCAAATTTTGAAGCTATTGAAAGCAAAAAAAGAACCAATCCCCTCCAAAAACCCAAACCAGCCCAGCCCCCAGATTTCAGAAACCAACCCCCCACCTCCTTCCCCAAGCATTTTTTGAAACTCTTCTGGTTCATATTTACAGAGTTAGAGAACAACCTAGGCTATCAAAGCTTCGGGACATCATCTGCCTATATTCCTTACTTTAGACCAGGGCTTACTTCAGTGTGAGTTGCTCACAGCCTTTTCTAATCAAATTTTGGCTCTGAGGATGGATGCTCCACAGCTGCTTTGGGGACCTCATTCCATTGGAAGACTGTCCTTGTGAAATTTTGTTTCTGAATATCGAGCCATAAATTTGCTTGATGCATTTTGTGCCTGTTCCTCATCTTTCAATTTTGCACTTCTGAGTAGCATTTGACTGTCTTTATAACCACCCGCCAGGTAATTGAAAACAGCAATAACATCCCTTTTTAGCCTTTTTTTTGCTGTGTGTCTAAACTGACAAAACTTTGTTTTCTCAGTCTGTTGCTTTGTCATGTGCTCTGATTCTCTGTACTCTTATAACTAAGACAACTGAGAGGTGCAAAGGTCTGTATGTTGATAACCTATAGGCAGATTTTTGACTCCTAGAGGAAAGAATTTGTTATAAGCATGTCTATCAGCTTAAGTCATCAAATGAATAGTTGTGTGTAAGCTTGCAGAACAAGTTGGATGTAAGCCTGCAGGACAAGGAATCTGTTTTACATATGATAGGATCACAGGATGTTAGGGGTTGGAAGGGACCGTCGAAGATCATCAAATCCAACCCCCAAGCAGGACCGTAGAATCTAGCACAGGTTGCACAGGAACAGATCCAGATGGGTCTTGAAAGTCTCCAGGGAAGGAGACTCCACAACCTCTCTGGGGAGCCTGTTCCTGTGCTCTGTGACCCTCACAGTGAAGAAGTTCCTCCTCAATATGCAGGAATGAGACTTTAAGGCTTTAAAGAATTTGCCTCTAATTTTTTTTCCTGTAGCTAAGAGTGGTTATCCTAGCCATTTAAAATTTCAGTATTCTAGAGTGGGAAGGTTTTATGCGCTACAGATCTGGAAAGTGAAAAGGTACCTTTAAAGTTTAGAGACAGAGGAAAAGAATAGCATAACCTTAAGCAAGCTTCACAGTACAAGCTACAATTTTTTGCTCAGTGTCTCTACGCATCTGCAGATATGAGGAAGCATATACCTCATTTTGGATTCAAAGCCTTCAGATACAAGACAATTAAGGGAGCACACTGATTACTTGAAAGCTTGTCTGGTTGATGTCATATTATTAGAAGATTCCTACAGTTCAAGGACACCATCTTGTTAAGAAAACCAGAAGGGAATTTCCTTCTTGAGGACCAGCCTCATTTTTAAAGTCAAAGTCTCCAGGAAGGAGAATCATAAATCTAGAACACTATAAAATATTTCCCAATAATTCAAGGTTAAGCTATAAATCTCAGTTACCAGTTCTCTTGCTACATATGCATTTTCCTCTGGTGCTTAAACCTTAAACTCCATGAAGTGCTGCTTTAAGTGCCATCGACATTAATTACAGCATCAAAATATGAACGTTAACCTTGCTGAGCTGGGGCAGTAAGAGCTGCTTAAAACAAAGGGGTTCATGGAACATGGAACACAAAAAGGAACCTTTTAGCTTGCTAACACTTCCTTCTAAAAATGACAACTATTTTGCAGCTCATACCTGTGCACATACTTATGGATGTGTTCCTATATACACCTACACACATGTACTGAGGATCTTGTGTATCATTGCCCCTTTGGAGTACTGCTTGGGATTTCATACATGCCTGTAAAACCAGATGTAGAGGACAGCAACCTAACAGCTAGATGGAGCTGGATATAGTGAAGCACAGTGAACCAGTGTTCATGCTTTCTCTGCTGAGATTATTACCATCATCTTGCTTTCACCTGCAGTGCTCTCAGTTATCACCACTTTTTACTTCATGTATTACTTTTCTCTCACATCCCTCACTCACACGTTTGCACTGCCTGTCCAGAACACCTGTCCTGCACAGAGCTGGATTAATTAAAGCATGCCTTTCCCTGAATAGTAGTATGGTTAGGAGACATTGATGAAAAAAGAAAGATGCTGTCAGTAGTTGTCCCATCTAAGGAAACAAACAACATAGACTTCTGCACTGGTCAAGCAGTCAATGATGAAAATGTTAAAATTATTCCAAAGAATGCTGCAGAAATGGCCATAAAGCCACAGCTCTGACTTTTGAAATGTAGAAAATCCAACCTCACACCTCATTAAATGGTAAGTGAAGGAGGAAGTCCTAGTGACTGTGTATATAATAGCTAGATTGAAATGTGTGGTTGAACTATAAGCCAAAACGCACTGAGGCATAGCATGCATCCCGTTGAATGCACTGCTGAAAAGTGGTCTTAGGACTATATCTCCATATCTAATGGAGACCATTTTGTTCTGGATGACATGTTCAAGTCCTGCCTTGTCAACTGGAAGCCATTAACAAGCTGAAAAAGTTGCCAGGGGCCAGATGGAGCAAGAGATGTGCTCTCAGCACTTGGACTGGACAGAACTTCAAACTTCTGCACACTTCTGCAACCCCTCCACTGCCCCAGAGCAGGGTTCATTGGTCCTGCAGGACCTGGGAGTCAGTGTCATGTGTGCTTTAGTTCAGTGCAAACCTCAAATCATCCAATGTATCGTGACAAGAGCTAAGAAACCAGCTTATCAATTTAGAAGAACCTGAGGCAACTGGCTGAAAAAGTTTTGCTGAATCTTTAAAGAATTGGGCTAGTATTTATCTGTCACTACGCCATTCTATTTTCAGTAAGGAATTGCTGGCTCCTGTGGCACTTAAGATACAAAGCCAGACTGGTGACAAGGAGCTTGGTACCTCTCATGTACAAAATGAAATCAGGGATGCTAATCACGTTGTCCCAAAGGACCAGTCCTTTAATCCAAGAAATCCAAAGGTAAGAAGACATGCACTGACATAAAAGGTATCAGTTTGTTAAACTGAGATTGAGGAGTGGGGGACTGGTGCTTTTTTCATTTCCTAGAGTATTTCTTAACTTCAGGGATCAACAGTGGGTTTCATCAAAATACTTTAGCTGATCTCCAGCAAGTCTGTCTTCAAAATGATCTCCCAGAGGCAATGCGAGGGTGATATTGTGACTTCACTGATGCAGCTCAGATTTCACTTAGCCAGAAAAGAACATTATATTCAGGCCCTCAGTTATGAACTTTGCAGTTTTGCCCAGTTGCTAAGCCTTGGTAGTTATCATACAGGAACCAGAAAGTGAAACCAGCTTGGAAAGCTGAGCAAAGCATCACTTTGCAGGCCAAGCTGAGGCAGAAGCAGAAAGCAACTATGAGGAGTTTTGTTATTTTTCAGTTATATTGACTTAATTTATAGCTTTTTTGGGGGTCTAATAATCTTAATATGACAGTATTGAAAATAGTGCTACTGATCTTTTGTGGTGTAATTGGTAGTAAAGGAATTAAATATATCTGATGTTGCAGTTAAACAAAACTTGCTTAGTGTGATAAACACAGCACAAAAAATCGTGCCAGCAGTAAAGTAGCTTAATGGATTTGAATATTAATGAAATCATGAAACTCCTTAAAATAGGTCAGTAAATAAGGGTGCATGATCTTCAGAGAGTTCACATAGTTGGCTGGTTGTACATTTGGAGCCTGCTCATCTTCTCTAACACCAAACTAGGGTATACATCTGTCAAACCCAGACTTTCTCAGAAACCATTTGTTCTACTTCCTATTACCTCTTAGAACAGAACAGAGGCCATTGTGGAAACAGCAGGGAAAAGCTGAGAAAAGCTCTTCCCACCTCATTTTTGTACTTCTTTTTTCTTACCCTACTTGTGTTCCTCATGCAAGCAAAATTGAACGAAGACTGAACGCTCCACCTCGCTCCAAAGTTTAAGGTTTGGTTGGAGTCAGTTTCCTCAGAACTGGTATCTTGGCAGTCTCACTGCCTGAATAGTGTAGTAGAATCATAGAATCGTTAGGGTTGGAAGGGACCTCAAGGATCATCCTAGTTCCAATCCCCCCTGCCATGGACAGGAACACCTCAGGTTGCTCACAGCCACATCCAGCCTGGCCTTAAAAACCTCCAGGGGTGGGGCTCTACCACCTCCCTGGGCAACCTGTTCCACTGTATCACCACCCTCATGGTGTAAAACTCCTTCCTAACATCCGATCTGAATCTATCCATTTCTAGTTTTGCTCCATTCCCCCTAGTCCTATTGCTACCTGACATCCTAAAAAGTCCCTCCCCAGCTTTCTTATAGGCCCCCTTCAGATACTGGAAGGCCACAATAAGGTCTCCTTGGAGCAAAATATATTATTGTATGTATGCAAAAGATTATTGTAGTATGCAAAAGTTATCATTTCCAGCTGGAAGGAAGTGTAAGTCTGACCTTAAAAGTTTCTGATTTAAGAAGATGAGCTATCTGAGGGAAAGTTTAGACATCAGTAGGTGGGTGGTGTTTTGGTTTTGGTTTTTTTTTTTTTTTTCAGGATAATGTGGGCAACTTGGAGAAGGGAAGATTCCAAGAGCAAGAAATAGCACAAAGAATTTTCTGTCTCAGAGAATGTGGAGGGAATACTTGGTCTTATTTTGCTCACTATCTTTTTCTGTCTTTAAATTATGTAGAAGAAGAAAAGGAGGAGGGGAACAAAATCCATCAGAAACTTCACCCCTCAAAAATTCATCTCCGTTGATCATTGGGGCAACTTGCTGAACATTCAGCAAACCAAAAATAAAGCTGGGATGTCAAACTGAAATGTGGTTGATATCTTTCTCATTATGCATTTGAAAGAAAAGCCTTAATTTTTATTTACTAGTTCAGAAACTTGATAGACTGACTTTGCTCTGGGAACTGGCAATGTCTTGTTTTGCATAACCCCCAGTTTTAAACAATGCCTGTCTGTTTTAACCCAGAATTTCATAAACTCTAAAGGAGATCTCGTTACAAGAAGAATACAGCAGGCAGAGCCTCTTGCTAAACAATTGTTGCATGGACTTTTGTCTTCTGTGACATTTCTTAACTTACTAAGCATAGGAAATAACTCTTGCTATGAGGCAGAAAGAGGATGTGCAAGTATTTTATGCTGATGTTGGGAGGGAAAGAGCACATTGCCTCAGTATGTCAGCGTGAGTCTAACGTGGATATGAGCTACGAGCTCTACTTGCTATGCCTGTTTATAGGGAACTAGATGATCCTTGTGGTCCCTTCCAACCCTGACTGATTCTATGACAAACATTTAATCAGATTTTAAAACAGAAGAAACAATAGGAATAGGCCTTTTATTTTTTGACAGGGACTAGATTTTGGCGGTGTACACATGAACACTGTTGTGAAATTGTGTTATTTCTTTGAGCTATGAAGGGATCTTTTTTTTTTTTCTTCTTCTTAAACTAAAGGAATCTGATACTGTCTTTACTTCTGTTGTGATTTGATTGGTTGCCTACTCTGAGAATTCCAGGTGTTTTGAGACTACCACAGCATGTATTCTTTAAGCATGACACAATACAAGCTTTTTTTTCTCTCCTCCTCCTCCACCATCCTCTTTTGTCTATTTTTGGCTACCCCTTTTCATTGTAGGCAGTAAACAGATCGTATGTATTTATAAGGTGTTTCTTGAGGTTTTCTGACCAAGTTAAAACAACCTATTTGTGCTAAATGCCTTTATTTATTAAAAAATACCCTGCACTGAAAGAAAAATAAGCTATAGACCAAAAATAATAAACCAAATCTTTTTACTTCAGTGTGTTCAATTTCCCACTCCTGTCTTTTCTCTTACCTATCATCATGCAAATATTTACTTGGCTCTCTGCCACAATTTTTCTCACAGAAGAGCCTACTGTTTACCTGGCTGTTGCTTTAAAAGTATACATTTTCAATATTTCTGCTCCTCTGTTAGCTGACTTTAATTATTCCCATTAGCAAGAAGTGACAGAGAAGCATTTGAAAAGACATAAATTGCTTTATATGATACTCTTTTAAATTCTTTTAATGACATTGAAATGCTTGAGTCTCTCTCTCTCTCTTACTCACATTTACTTCCTGCACTTCTCATTCAGACTAAACACCAGGCTACCCAAGTAACAGGATTTTCACTGAGCTTTCTGAATACTGTAGAAATTTGGAGAAGGTTAAATCGTAGAATCATGGAATGGTCTGGGTTGGAAGGGACACCTGAAGGTCATCCAGTCCAACCCTCTCTGGAGTCAGCAGGGACATCCTCAACTAGATCAGGCTGCCCAGAGCCCTGTTGAGCCTCACCTTGAATATCCAGCTGGCAGCCTGTCACTAGTGGTGTCCCCCAGGGATCAGTGCTGGGCCCCATCCTGTTCTATATCTTTATTGATGATCTGGATGAGGGGATTGAGTCAGTCATCAGTAAATTTGCAGATGACACCAAGCTGGGAGCAGGTGTTGATCGATTAGAGGGTAGAAGGGCTCTGCAGAGGGACCTTGACTGGCTGGACAGTCCAACAGGATGGCATTCAACAAGTCCAAGTGCTGGTTGCTGCACTTTGGCCACAACAACCCCAAGCAGTGCTACAGGCTGGGGACAGAGTGGCTGGAGAGCAGCCAGACAGAAAGGGACCTGGGGGTACTGATTGACAGCTGCCTGAACATGAGCCAGCAGTGTGCCCAGGTGGCCAAGAGAGCCAATGGCATCCTGGCCTGCATCAAGAATAGTGTGGCCAGCAGGAGCAGGGAGGTCATTGTACCCCTGTACACAGCACTGGTTAGGCCACACCTTGAGTACTGTGTCCAGTTCTGGGCCCCTCAGTTTAAGAAGGTCATTGAGATACTTGAATGTGTCCAGAGAAGGGCAACGAGGCTGGGAAGAGGCCTTGAATACAAACCCTACGAGGAGAGGCTGAGGGAGCTGGGACTGTTTAGCCTGGAGAAGAGGAGGCTCAGGGGAGACCTCATTGCTGTCTACAACTACCTGAAGGGAGGTTGTAGCCAGGAGGGGTTTGGTCTCTTCTCCCGGGCGACCAGCACCAGAACAAGGGGACACAGTCTCAAACTGCACCAGGGGAAGTTTAGGCTGGAGGTGAAAGAGCTGTTCACAGAAAGAGCTGTTAGCAGTTGGAATGTGCTGCCCAGGGAGGTGGTGGAGTCACCATCCCTGGAGGTGTTCAAGAGGGGATTGGATGTGGCACTTGGTGACATGGTTTAGTAGTCATGAGGTCTTGGGTGACAGGCTGGACTCTGATGATCCTTGAGGTCTTTTCCAGCCTTATTGATTCTGTATGATTCTGTGATCTCCAGGGATGGGGCCCAAACCACCTCCCTGGGCAACCTGTTCCAGTGTTCCACCATCCTCATAGTAAAGTAGCTGTTCGTAACATCCAATCTAAGTCTGCTTTTTTCTAGTTCAAAGCCATTGCTATCACTGCAGACCTTTGCAAACAGTCTCTCTCCATCCTTCTTGTAGCCCCCTTCAGGTACTGATACTAGATTTCCCTGGAGCCTCTTCTTCTCCAGGCTGAACAACCCCCATCTCCCTCAGCCTGTCCTTGTAGCAGAGGTGCTACAATGATCAGATGAATGTGATGTAAAAAGATCAGCAAGGCCATCTCAAATTTGGTAGGTCGTAACTGCAGATAGCATTTTTTCCTGAATAATTTGGTATTGTCTTCAGTTTATCTCTTCCATTGTCAGTTTAAATCTGCAGTAAGTGCTGTCTATGTCGCCAGACAAATAAAATCCTTGGTCAAAAGAAAGGATATAGTCAGTCTGGAGGCAGCAGGAAAAATGAGAACATTGATAATTTTGTAAATTTGGATTTATTGTATCTATTATTACAGACAACTAATAATATTGAAATAATTTGGCTAAGAATTACATATAACATGCAGCAAGTAACCTTCTTCTACTGCAATACATCACATATTTTTTACATCTGCCCTTCCCACTTCCCCCATTTCTTACCTGTAGTGTGAAATACATCTGTTTTTTTAACACTGACTCATTTTATGCCAACCAAGGAAGGTAATATCCTGTATTTTAGCACTTCTTCTAAAGGATCAAAGAAGCAAGGAATGTGGACTTTCACAACCCTGAAGAGAAAAATTTTTGTGGGACAAGACTTCTGAAATACATTTCAAAAGTGTATGTCCCAGGATGGAGCTTCATGGGATTTTTCAATTTTGTAGAGGTCTTCGTGTCACAGAGTATTCTGAGAAAAGTTTGCTTCTGCTCATGATGAATGTTTTGTTAATGTTTTCTTCCAGTTTTGCTGACTCCTTTTCTTTAAAGGAACTTCTTATTTGCTGCGTGGGCTAAACATTTTGTTTTTTACAGTATGAGAACAAACACAGGCAACCAGTGTGTCTTTAGAGAGACACTGTCTGAGAGTCAGCATTATGAACTTATCACATTTTAAGATGGCTTATGATGTGTCACTCTGTGCGTAGCACATTTAACTTCAAGAACTTTACAGGTGGGGAAACTATGGGTGAGAGACATGACACAGATCCTGTTGTGCAAGGTAAGTCTGTTGGACCAGTCTCACTTCTTAAGTATTCCAAATTCAAAGATGGATCTTTGAGTTATGATTATAGAGATCTGGACTCTTTTAGCTTTATAGCTGCAGTTTCTTGACAAGCCACTGAGGAAGAAGTAATGCCTGCCACATGCTTATCTTTGGAGACATCTATCTAACCCATTTGGACAGCCCCAGAGAGAAAAATCATGTCAAAACGTGGAGAAGGCTAAGACATGGGCTATCAGAAGATGCCAACAGCGTCACTGTAAGCAGAACAGCCTTCTAGGTAAATATTTGTGGCTTATGCTTGTAAATACCTTGCTCAAAGGCATTTTTGTGCTTTTGTATCATAATGATTGCAATCAGATGTGGAAATACATTTCCATCCAGGAAAAAAAAAAAAAAAGGCATAGTTTGGATGTTAGGAAAGGATTTGGTACAAAGTTATCCCCTATCTTACTGGAAAAATTGAATACAAATACTCTTGGATACAAGCACTGTCATCAGATAGCAAAACACTGGGAGGACTTGCAGACCACAGCTAATAGTGTATGACAATGAATCTGGCATCCTAGGTGGGAAGCAGTCTGGAAGGAAGCAGAACACAGTGCTGGAAGTGAGCAATACATCATTTAATGTCACAGAAGGTAATTACTTAGTTGGGCAAAACTGAAAGATGGACAGAGAGCTCAGAGAAAGCAAACTGGTCTACTCATTTATGACACATGCTAACTAGGAGTTTATCTCAGAAGTGTATTAGTGTAGAAAGACAGTTCAAAGAATAGGTTTAGTAGCCTACCCTGACACTGGCCTTGGTTTGCTTCAGCAGCTTCAGTTGTGCTTTCAACAGCAACAACAAAAAAGAAGTTAAAAATCCCCGCCCTGTGTGGTTATTTCAAGTCCTAGCTTCAGTACCAACAGGCATGTCTCTGAGTATTCTACAGAGCACACAGGAAACAGAGTCCAGGAGATAAGCAAATATCCAGCAAACTGTAATGGAGATATTTTGAAACCATCATGGAAATACTTTGGGAAAGATGGTTGCTATAAGCATTTTCCTCTTTTTGTGTGTGGGCTCTTTAGTGTTGGCTTGTGTTACTATTGCTTTGACTCATATTCTGTGAGGTCTTCCGCAAATATGGCACAATTGTGGCTTTCTGCACAGTGCAGGTGTAAGAAAACATTTCTTGCAGTCTGTCATATAGCTGTGTGTAATTTTGCATATAATTTGGGAAAAATTAACTAGCAGGCACAGATTAGCCAACAGGGGGAAAAAATCAGCAAGTAATCAGTTTTGCTAAAAGAAGGGTGGGTTTGGTGAAGATAATAGAGGGATCTTGTTCAGTACCTCCAGCTGTGGTAATCTTCCTGAGTTTCAGTGTGACTGTGCAGAGCACAGCTTGCTGCTTGGCATTCAACTTCCTGCTTTTTAAAGCTGTGGTTGCTCATTTGCTGGGACAAAGTCATATGAGCATCTAGAGGTTAGCAGCAGAACTGAAACTGGAAGAAAAAAAAAAAGGGAATCTGGCTAAAAGAGGGAAAAATCTACCATTGTTGAAGGACTCTTCCAAATGAGAGTTCAACAAGGAGTAATCTGTGCGGAGCAAATAAATAAACCTTGTCCCTCCTTTTCATGTTCCATTTCAAACTGGATGATAGAAAGATGATGGAAGGATATGAAGGAAAGACACTACTGGTAAAAATGTGCATTTGGTGTTTCATAACGTGAAATGAACTTATTCATTGTGCAATTTTTGAATGCTGTAAATGAAGCTAAATCTTGAGCTATTCTCAGCATCCAGCATTCATTCAAAACCAGGAGGAAGAGCAGATGTTCAGCACAAATCTGACTTGATGGTTACACTGCCAGTGTTTAAGTGCAGTGAAGTCTAAGGGGGCATGTTAAACAGAGCTATTCAAGAGCATTCATTGCACAATAACTGTGCCTAGGATTATCCTGGAATGATTTTATGGGTAAGCAAGAAGTAACTGTCTGGCACTTCTGAGAGCTTATAATAGGCTTATTGCTCATTTTGGGCCAGATTGTGAACAGTGCCTCAGGGATCCCAAAAGATGATCTCTGTCCTGAGCAGGTACAGCACAGATCATGCAGGAAACATATGAAGTGAAGATGTCAAATCATCCTTGCCTGAGGGTTTATAGCAGCATAGCAGAATGCCTGCACAAAGAACTGTTTTGTTTACTCCTGACCTTAAAATAATCTGATCCAATATGACATATTAAATAAAATGTTTTCTTTCTTCAAGAAATGGTTCTTGGCAATTGCAAACAAGCCTGAAAAAACATGTGCAAAATAGATTCCTCAGCAAATAATAAAAAAAAAAAATCAAACCAGGAGTATTGTAATGTATATTCTTTAGCATGAACAATATTTTCACAGTAAAGCTGTCAAATGAATTTTCCAGGATGAAAATTGTTGTGGAGGTATCTCCCTTGAGTTAAACAGAGTTGCCCTTGGGATGAATTTATCCTGTGTCCATTAGTGTTTGCTAAGGTGTGTGCTTTCAGATTCCATGGGGCTGCTTAATTCTGATCTGCAGCCATGCTGAATACCAGAGTAACTGAGCTGAGCCATATGAGCTGACTTCTATGCAAGGAAAATTCTGCAAAACAACGAAAGTCTGCATAACGTTACATCCAAGCAATGTATGGAGTATGTAGAGAATTTAATTTTTATTGAGTGCTGTAGTCTATGCCTTATTCTTTTAAAGACTTTGGGGAATAAAAAAAGAGAACAAATGTGTGTTCCAAAGAACACATTTCTTGAAAAACAAACAAACAAACAACAAAAACCCCTAATGTATACAACACTTTGCAAATGCAATAACACAAAGCATCATCAGGTTTAGGTACCAGTAGAATATACCTTAACCTGAATTAAAAAAAAAAAAACAAACCAACAAATTTATGTCCCAAAGAACACATTTCTTGAAAAAAATAAAAGAAAAAAACAACCCTAATGTATACAACACTTTGAAAATGCAATAACACAAAGCATCATCAGGTTTAGGTACCAGTAGAAAATACCTTAACTGGAATTAAAACAAACAAACAAAAAAACCATAAAAAATTCAAAAGAGCAACCCAGATAAAATTCTTGGTGATGAATGCCAAAGTGACACCATGTTACCTTTACAAATCTGGACTTGGAAGCTGTGTTGGTTGAGGAAGATGAATGGCACATCATTATTTGGATGAAGTCTTAGGGAAGTGGACGCAGACTGGAACCAAGCAGCATGGAATCATATGAAGAGAGAACATTGGCATATCCAGTCACAGTTCCTGTGGTACCAAACACAGCAAGCACCAAGAATGATAGTTTTTGGGTGGCACAGGCCCTGTAAGTGTTGGCATGCAGGGTAACCCTAGCTTTTACTTGATACCTAATAGCACATACAGGGACACCTGATCTTTTGGAAACAGTCTGCAACAATCCAACCTAAACCAGAAATTTGTTTGGCTTGTGTCTATATGAAACCACTGCTCATATGCTTGCTTACTGATACTTTCGCCTTTCCTCCATCTTTCCAGGCTGTTTTCTCCTAGCCTTGCAGTACTTGGCAGAGACAGGAGTGGTTTTGGGACCACTCTGTGTGGTGAATGAGTGAAGTTTCAAAGTCACTTCCATGGATGAAGAGTTCATGCTGTTCCTGTCTCTAGCATAAATAGTGGTGGGGTTTTATGGCTATTCTCTACTTTCCCTGCCTTTCATTCAAATAGGAACCAGCTTCTTGGCTTTGCCCCAAAGAATAGTAAGGGACTTTTTTAGCTACATTTGCATAAGATGGAGTTCTCCCTCCTTCCTGCTTTCTCACACACAGACAGAAACAGATGTCAGTATTACTTGGAAGGGGAAAATGAGGCAAGAATCTCTACTGAAAAGAGCAAGATGCTGCACATCCTAAACCACCTCCAGGTAAAACTATTGTAGAGCAGAGGGCTATGCAGAAGTCCTAGTGTTTATCTGGCTTACATGAGTACCTTTTTACTATCCAGTTATTGCTCATCCTTGGCCTTTCTTAGATGTATTGAAAACACTGTAGTTCCTTTTGGAAAGTTTCACACTTGAGTGCAATTGCCTTCATGAATGACTTCTTTCCCTGTGAGCTGCTGAATGAGCAGGTACAGCCCAGGCTGTCCATTTGGTTCTATTTGAGTCAAACAAGTTCAGCTGAATTTTTTCTTGCTCTGCCTTGCTTTTGCCTACACACTGTGATAAGACTTGGCCAAGCAGGACCACTACTAAGTGCCTTCAGAAGCCAAAGATATAAAATAGTTTGCATAGCAGTGTTTGAGGATCACACCGTGCCCAGTTCACTCTGTGGTCTGATGCCTTTGTGTAGCACAACTTACAACAGAGAGCTACACAAACTCCTTCTAGTAGAAAGGAAGTTGGCAGTGGCAGTGACCATGAAGGCTATTGGAGATCTTGGTCTTTCTCAGCAAGGTGTAAGATTGCCTGGGATCTGAGCAGAGCTTTTGCAATACCTAGGATCAGTCACTGAGTGACTACAGCACTTTTACCTGGTGTGTTACAAGGGGTTGTTCAGGAGGATGGATGTTTGTCATGTTTTGAGGATCGTAACTCTGCTCTGATGCTGTTCTCTCATTACTAGTGAGAAGACCAGACCTCCGTCCTGGTTTAACCAGGGGAATAACTGACTAGCTAAGATTCAGCCTTGGGAGAAGTACAATTTTTGCCCCCATCCCACATTTAGGGAAAAACTTTAGGGCTGGCACTGAAGTGCCCAACTGTGACGAGACTTCTTTTTTCTGTCTAATTCAAGTAATGCTGCCAGGAGTAGTGAATATGTATTTAGAAGGGAAATATCTACCTGCCAGAGGGGCAATCTTGGTACAAAGGCTCATATAAAATGCTAGGAGAATTTACTGGACCTGCAGAGGTGGGAAAGAAAGAGAATAGAAATGAAGGTTGATATCTTTATCATCATCTCCTTATTCCTGTGGAATATCTGAGTTGTGTGTAAATCAATGCAAATCAAAAAATGGAGGAATTTCATTGTATCTTTCCCCAGAATAATTTGACTTTTCTCCTTCCTTACATGATCTCTTTTGTAAATTTATTGCAAGGATAGGGTATCTGAATAGATAGGATCTAATAGCATGGTTCTTTCTTTGAGAATTGTATTTTCACAAGAGAACCAAACAGTTTTGGGCAATGGTGAATCAAGTCCAGATATGTTGTGTTCTAGGTGTTGAAGCTGAAGATAACCTCTGTATGTTCCTGTATATCATGATTATTCTAGGTGAGGCATGAATAGGAAATAATTCTTGGGATTGAAATACACTGGTGTAGCTACAAAATTAGCTTTTAGAAAGCCACAGACTGAATCTATGTGATACAGAACTCAAAATGATGAGTGTAAAATTGCACTATAGCATAATTTATAGTACTGCTTTTAGCATGGGTCTGAACCACACTAGAGCTGGAATTTCCATCCTTTGTAGTCTGCTCTTATGCTTACTCACAGTGCAGTGGTCTTAGCTAGCAAAACCAAGCAATCTCTGCTTGACAGAAGAGTGAAACAGAAGACCTTATATCCTGGCCATTAGCCAGCCCTACATGGTTGGAATTTCCCCTTCAAACCACCTTCTTCTTTATCTGTAGCAACTGCTTTTATGGTCCATATTTTCCACACAGCAAGCCTACAACAACCCCTTTCTGACCTTCCCTATGGCTGAAAGGCTCTAAACTGCCCTCTTTTGTTAATCAGTAGAGCTGAGATTGCTCTGTCAGTTCTGAAGTCCTCCAACATACACAGCTTTATATCCCATGACATTCAGATTTTTCTGCCTAATGAAAATACTAGCAGAGTATACTGGTTCCCTTTGGCTGATCATTTTTTTTTCTTAAATCTGAACTTTCTTATGTGTAACTCCTAGCTTTGTATGTGTAGTTGACAATTACCTGCTCTCAAAGGTTTATTATGAGAGGAGAGATCTTGAGAGAGTTTGCTTTATGTCACACATTTCCTTCCTCCTTCTTAGGCAAGGTCTACAGCTGTTTTGATGACTTAGTGGCTAAAATGTATATGACATATCTCAGTAAAAATACTTGCTTCATAATTAGTCTTTGAAAAGCCAGTTCTTTAGTACCAGAATATCTTTTACTTCTTCCTCAGTTGTGCATACAGACAACCATCAAATAGACAGACTACTGGGATTTGTATTTCAGATGCACTACAAGCAGGTGGAATATGAAAACATCTGATAGTAATTTGAAATCAAAGACACTATGTAATTTCTGAGAAGGTGTTCTTTCTCAGTTACAGAGCACGGGTCACTGACAGAAAATGGATACCGAAATAATTTGCTGATTGAAGGAGCTGCTCACAGAAAGAGAGAATTTTTTTTCTTGCTTCACAGGCTCACAGGATGTTAGGGGTTGGGAGGGACCTCCGAAGATCATCAAGTCCAACCCCCCTGCTAGAGCAGAACCATAGAATCTAGCACAGGTCACACAGGAATGCATCCAGGTGGGTCTTGAAAGTCTCCAGAGAAGCAGACTCCACAACCTCTCTTTGTTCCAGTGCTCTGTGACCCTCACAGTGAAGAAGTTCCTCCTCATGTTGAGGTGGAACCTCCTGTGCTGCAGTTCATATCCATGTAGTTCATATGCCTCTAGTCCTATCCCAAGGTGCAAGTGAGCAGCCCTCAGATATTTATAAACATTATTAAATCCCTTCTCACTCTTCTTTTCTCCAAACTAAACAGCCCCAGGGCTCTCAGCCTCTCCTCACAGGGCACATGCTCCAGTCCCTTCATCATCCTGGTAACTCTCTGTTGGACTCTTTCAAGTAGATCCTTGTCGCTCTTAAACTGGGGTGCCCAGGACTGGATGCAATATTCCAGGTGAGGTCTCACCAGGGCAGAGTAGATGGGGAGGAGAACCTCCCTCAATCTGCTGAACACACACCTCTTAATGTACCTCTTAATGCTTCACTAAGACTTATGACATATGATTTGAGTCCTGAATCCTCCATCCTCATCTGTAACTTTGGCCAGTAATTTTAACAGTTGATGATTTATAGCTTCTCAACTGTTAAATGAGTGTGATAATATTAAATCTGAATGGGGTGATGGCTACAGTGTGTGTTGTAATTACTGAACAATAAAGACAATATGTTGCAATATTTAAGTGCTCTGGAGGCTATGTAAATAACACAGGCAGCAAAGGTCCACTCTTCAAGAATCTGTCTTGGGAACACATCTTAAAAAGTTGAAGTGGAGGTTATATAAAACTGCTGGTAAAGGTCAGGTAGAAGTGGTACTGGTTCTTGTTGGGAGCCTTTATGTGAAATTCACCACAGGATCATCATGCACACTGTTCATCAGATGGCACACTTCAGCCCTTCTGTTAGCCTGGTTTTGTTTAGGATAACAAGAACTAAGATGTCAGTGCTGCAGACAGTGTATGGCTAGAGTCCAAATTCAATTTGCAACAGCTCCAGGATGATGAAGTTATTGTATATCAAAGTTGGAGTCTCTAGAGTGTCAGAGTGCTATCGCTACGTCAGTTCTGTTCTGAACACATTTACAAGGTAATTATTTTTGCAGCCACTTTGTAGAACAGAAACATACTGCTTTGTGCAAGCTAAGATTTTGGCCTGTGGTGTAAGACTCAAAGTTGGATGTGCAGAAGCTGGGTTTAATCTTACCAAGAGTTTGAGCTGCTCATGCCAGCTGAATTATTATGTGAATTCGTACAACTTCTCCATGTGTGGAGTTTAGGAAGTCTTCAAAGGACTTAAAATATGAAGAACAAGCACAAATATATTTTCTCTCCTTCTTCATCTGCCTTATGGCAGGATTCTGCTGATTCTTTTAAAACCTTTGAAATCTCCAATGAGACAAGCTGACCTAACATTTGTTCCTCTTAGAAGCTACTGTATAAGGGGCATTTGTTATCAAGTTGTTGAGTATCATCTCAGTGCAGGTGGTGAGATGTACCTTGCATAAACACCAGGAAAGGGGCCATATTCCTCTGGCATTATCATGGTCAATAATTTCATTGAGCTATCTAATTAGGAACTGAACATTACAGGAAAAAGAATTAGACTGCCTTCATCCAGCTGTTCTGTTTTACTGTGATGCTTAGAACTGCATCCTTGCAAAGAGATTCAGAAACTTGTTCCATGTTTAAAGGTTTTTCCTCTGACCCGCAGACACTTCACTTGAGGATGCTTGTTGCCATCAAGAGCTTGTTGCCAGTATGAGAGTTTTTTTGACTGCTGGTTTGAGGTTCTCTTACCCTCAACAGAGACCTGAAGAAACATCCATAACATAAGTCTCAGTGAATGTGTGCAATAGAAAAGTGCATATGGAAGGATAGAATGACTTCTTGTTAAATCCAGCCCTTTGAAAAGTTTAGTCTTATTTAACTCCAAGTAGAAAGAAATGTCTGAAAATACTCTATTTAATTTGAATTAAGGAAAGTGAGCATTACTGCAGCAACTTCAGAAAAAAACTCTCCTGACTTCCTGGAAACTGAAAGAATCTTTTTTTTTTTGAAGAAGTAATTGTCTCTGACATCACTGAAACGCGTAGCGAGTTCACGAGTGGTTAGTTTGGGGTAACAGAGGAAGCAACTCCTTCACAGATAAGCAGGCAGGGCAATGTACGTGCCTAGTTATTCTCCTTTTTGGTTGAAGTTTTGCTGAGAAATTCTTTTGCAGACAGATAACACTTATTTTGCTTTCCAGAGAGAGAGACACACATGCTGTTTTGCAAGGATACGCCTGATTTCCAGGAATAACCATGTTTCTGTGGCTCAAACTTTTCGTGTTTGGCATTGCGTTTCTGGCACTGGATGCTTTTGCTGAAGGTAAGTAGCAAGTGGTATTTCTTTCTCTCCTTTTGATGCCTGAATGTCCTTTGTAGAAGCAAAGTGAATGAAAAACTTTGCAACGTGGAGAAATGACATCTTTGTTGAGAAACTAGAATGCAATTGGATGCGGTGGTGTCAGAACCTTGATCAGGAAGCTGGATGTGTAATCTGCAAGAGTAAAATGTCTTCCGCCTGGGCACTATGTGAGTGTTATATGAACCATTTATAAAACACCCAAGCCAAGTTTGTAGCTCTACTTGGAAAAAAATACATGGAGATCTCTTAGGTGAACCTGGTCAATGCAGTCTTTAACTTCGGTTTCATCTCACAACTCTCTTTTTAAATCCTTCAAGAAAAAAAATATCGTCCCATCCATTTTTTTTTTTGCTGCTCCATAATCTCAAAATCTGCTTATGATTCCTCAAGTTTTGATTTTTTTGCTGCAATGGGGTTATATTAAAAAAAAAAACCCAACAACTTTGTAAATTAATCTCTACAGCTGAGAAAATACTTATTTTATACTGATTTTATGAAACATAACTTACTTATTTTATAAAAACTCCCTCTTAACGAACCTTGAAAATGTTTCATTGTCTAATCACCTCACTGCAGCTGAATTTTTTAGGAGACTTTTTAAAAAATTTTATGAGAGAGAAAGCCCAAGAGGTTAGTCTTGCATACTAGATGTGAGAGATGTGTTACAAGCTACTCAGAGAGGTTGTGGAGTCTCCTTCTTTGGACACATTCAAAACCTCTCTGGATGCATTCCTGTCTGGACTGCCCTAGGTGATCCTGCTTTGGTGGGGGGATTAGACCTGATGATCTCTGGAGGTCCTTTCCCACCTCTAATGTACTGTGATACTGTGAGTAGCAAGAAAACAAAAATGTTGAGATGATACTTTCTATAAAGACAAAATAATATATGTGTTTAAGGAACATTTAAGAACATGGAACATTCTATGTGTATGTGCCTTCCATTGGTTTAGCTAGTTCATGCAATTTGGGAGAGTTGCTGTAAGACACAAAAGCTTTTCTCTAAGAGTCACTCTAAAACGTGCCTTGAACATACATTCTGAATGGCAGCATAATATATGCAGGGCTGAAACTTCTTTTCACATACTCTGTGTTTGTGCATGCGTCTGTCATCCTGTCACTATAGTAACTCCAGGTTTATACTGATGTAAGCAATAAAATTATCTGCCTTTCATTGATAACTGGCTAAGAAGAACATTTGAAGACTGAGCATTAGTTCCCTTGTCCTTCCAAGTCTCTGAAGAGAGGCAGCACTGAATAAATCTGGTTGGTAGCTGTTGGATTTTGTAAGAAAACAAGTGAGTGTTGTACTGTAGAGGAAAAGAACAAAATTTCCTGTCCTTTTTTTTTTTTTTTCTCCAATCTGCTGTCCTACTTTCCATTTTATAAGTCTTTCTGAGACTTCCCACTGCTCCCTTTTCTCCAGAAAGGGCAGGTTACTGTCTGCTGTCTCAGCCACCTCCACAGTCAGTCAGTGTGTTAGCTAACAGAGAGGGCTGGAAGACAGCAAGAGGAGTAGCAGTGTTTTATTTCAAGTACAAGTTATTCTGTGCACACACAGTCATCTACCATGAGCCAGTTCCTCTCTTACATACTTTTACTAAACAGGGCAGCCTGAAAGAAATGGTAAGTTTTACATCCTCTCTAGTGCACTTAAAATAATTAGCAGTCTCACACTGCAGTATCAAGTACTCAATCTCACAGACTGTTTTCACCGTGTAGTTTGGTACAAGAGCTTGAATCTCCTGTCAGAGTGACAGAACCATTATATTTAATCTTTGATGTGTAGATTACTCTGCCCATAGCAGTGGGTGATTGGGCAGACTTCTATGATGTGTTTGCTGATAGAGAAACAACATTTTGAAAGCATGCTACAGACTTTGGTTTTACTGCAAGAACAGCTTTGAGCCACTTGTTAGTATTGTTGGATGGACATTAGTATTTCTTTTGTTATTACTGTTATTGTTATTCTCCAAGAGCCTATTGCACCTAGTGAATTTGAAGAGGTAGCAGAAGAAATTTGAATGATGTCTGATTTCCACTCCAAGCGCAATCATGCTATAAAATATCTCTAATTTCCTGTAGTTGCTAAGTCACTTTTAAGACAATTGCATTAAAACAGCAACCAAAAAGCTAGGCACGGCTAGAGCTTGCACAAAGGCCTTTTCACTGTGCAAATCCCCCAGATAAAAGGCATGCATCTAGTAGGTTATCCCGGTGAAAAATCCCCAAGTAATGATACTTGAGGATGTTATCTATACAACACATATGTGCCAATATATGGTACCAATAAACACCAAACCTGGAGTGTGATCTGTCCTTGTAAATATTTGGAGTGCTGAAACATCTCATTAAATTCATGAATACTTTGTGCACTGTTGATCGTTGCACTATATAGTCATTAGTCTTTCATCTCTTCCTACATGGAATAGCTAACTTTACAGAAATCTTTAGTTGCCAGACATGTGCTTCTTCAAAGGTTTAGTGTAAGGTTGATAATATAACACTTTTGAATATCTAGGAGGACTTCTCAATCAAAAGAATTGTGCTAACACACCTGATACAATTCATCAATGTTAGTTTATGCAATGTGCCCTCCCCCCCCCCAAATCAAACCAAAATAATCCCAGCAAACTCCCCAACACCTTGTCTCTCTCCCCCCACCCCAGCCTCAACCCAGAAAAAATTCACTTTGTTTCCATTTAGAAAAAAACCTGATCAAATTTTTGCAGGACAAGCACTTTTTTTCTTTTTCCATTAGATCATTCATTCAGGTTCCTCCTTCCCCCTCCACAAAAGTATTTGCAATTTGACAGCTTTCAAAAGCCCTTACCCAGTTCTGAGCCACTTCCTTTATTTTGGGAAACTACAAAATTGCTTGATAGTTTTGAGTGTGACTTTTTTTTATTTTCCAAGTGAAAAGTAAGAGGCTTTTGCAGGCATAGGAAATCTTGGAGCCATGCAGTCTCCATGCCCAACAGCCATGGAGGTTTCCACCTGGAAGTGTTATGATTTCTTTTCATAGACATCAGCATCATTGTAGCTCATCCTATGGTTTTCAGTGGAACTCATTCCCACAGATTAGTTTGTTCCTTTAGCAAGGGTCTGGCAGATCTAACTTTTAAGCAGTGAAACAGTAATATTGGCTCATTTTATGTGTAGGATAGAGGATAAGGGGAATTGCTCTGGCAGCATGATAAGTATTAAGGAAGAAAGTGAAGTGAAGGCTTTAGAGCACTGCCTCTGACTGCTTCCTCTTCTGGGTGCCCCACTGCAGATTCCTACATACCACAGAGACTTGCACTCAGGGACCTCTTAATCACTTGAAACAAATCGCCTGCTTTTCGCATACTGCACAGTTCCAATACTTTATTCAAAATCAGCTGAGACGGAGAGTTGTGTATGCAGAGGTGTAGGCAGTCCTGCTCGCTTCCTGGGCTGACCACACACAAGCCACTTCTAAACCGTGAGCTGTTTAACTTCATTACGGTATTGCACCTAAGCCACTAGCAGGATGCAGGGTAATCAAACCATAGAATCATAGAATTGTTAGGGTTGTAGGGGCCTCAAGGATCATCCAGTTCCAACCCCCCTGCCATTGGCAGGGACACCTCACACTACATCAGATTGCTCAGAGCCACATCCAGGCTAGCCTTCAAAACCTCCAGGGATGAGGCTTCCACCACCTCCCTGGGCAACCTGTTCCAGTGTCTCACCACCCTCATGGGGAAGAATTTCTTCCTAACATCCAATCTGAATCTACCCATTCCTATCTTTTTTCCGTTCCCCCTAGTCCTATCATTACCTGACACCTTAAAAAGTCTCTCCCCAGCTTTCTTGTAGGCCCGCTTCAGATACTGGAAGGCCACAATAAGGTCTCCTCAGAGCCTTCTGTTCTCCAGACTGAACAACCCCAAATCTCTCAGTCAGTCTCCATAGCAGAGGATCTCTGATCATCCTCATGGCCCTTCTCTGGACACGTTCCAGCACATCCAGATTCTTCGTGTAATAGGGGCTCCAGAACTGCATGCAGTATGGCAGCACACTTACATGGCTACATGCTTTCTGGACTAGAGTTAGCTACTGATTTAGACCAAGTATGTAATTTTCTTTCCCTGTTCACCTAGACCTGCACAAAGATACTGAGTAATTGGCTAGGTTGTTGATGTGGTATTTTGATTCTAACTGCAGATATAGCAAGAATCATTGGTGCGGGACCAATGGCTGTTTCTTACATAGTATGGAAAACACATTTCCTAACCATTCTGTATCCACTCACATCAGTGAATTGTCACACCGAGAATGTTTCACCAGTATAGACCTGAAGTTGAAAAATTACCGTACAGAGGCTAGTTCTAAGGAAAATGCAACTCTCATGGGCGTGGTGTGTTGGGACCACTTCCTTTACTTTTAGTTTTAATTTGGTGGACTGAAGTCTGTACTTTTAGGTCCTCATGAACAAATCAATACCAAGTGCTGAATACACCATGAGATAAGGCAGAAGAGCAGGGGGAGAAAACAGAATGAAGTGACTTTTCAACATGTTCTGAGTTTCAGAAATCAAGCTTCGTTTTTCTTACTCCTGTAAGCTATCTGCAGAGCTGCCTGCCTGGGAGCATGTGTGTGCAATAAACAAGTAGGCAGTCTCCTCACTGAAATTTTGAATATATTGTATGTGGTGCATGAAAACGATTCTATTTTCTTTCGCTGTGTGACTGCACCGTGGTATATACACACACTGTGCTGTGCTGGGAGAAAGGAAAGGAGAGCAGCGGGCCATGAAAATGTTCTGTCCTTTGTTTACATTCTCAATCTAGTTTTAAGACTTAATATTCATAAGCATACATCTGACCCACCAGGAAGGCAGAACAAATTGCCCCACATTGAACCCTCCGCTGTCACCTGGCTCGACTTCTCTTCGTACTCATTCAACTACCTTGCTAGAGTTAGCTTGAGCGTCTCTGCATTACCCTCCACTTTTCAGCACAGAGTTGCCCTGAGTCTTGTCACCGTCATTCCCCTTTGTTTGGGTGGCTGTTCCTTCTTTTCTGCCAGCCCTCATGGCCAGACCACAGGGGAGTGCAGAGCAGGGCTGGCTGCAGAGGTGGCACCTGAGACAGCAGAGAAACAAGAATGTACTGCAGGGAAGGGTCAAGTGCTGGGCAAGGCTTGCTAAGTTACCACTTCAGCTGTTTGTGGCTGAGTGTGGAACCCTTTCAAACACTAGCAAAATGCGTGTGTTACAGTAATATAATGGCTTAGACAGGACTTGGGCTTGGACGTCTGTGCCCAGGACAGACATGCCCTTTGAGCTGGCTGCTGGGATGTGACTGCCAGCTCTGTCTGGGAGACAGCGATTGTCCCTGAGCTTTGCTGTGGAGATGCCTGCAGTTCACATTCATCCACCTTTAATCATATCTAACTAGAAATCTAGCAGTTATTTCTTTCAGCCAAACCTATGAAGTACAGAACACCCAATACCTTTCAGGAGAAGTAGTTTACTCTCCAAAACTCAGTTTAGGCCCTGAAGCACTTCTGTGCAAAAAATAGTAAAAAAGTTTTAAAGTGCAAAAATTCAGAAATCTTCCTGTAAATGTCAGGATTCAAATAAGATACAGTTGCAAAAGCTGTTTGGTTTCCTCCTCCCCTGCAATTTTACCTTTCTCTCAGACTGTTGTATGGTGTGTTCTAATGTATTTCCAGGCTATCCATACACTTGCAAACAGATCCTGTTCACTGGTGTTTCAGTAACTGTTACAGTATTTCATCTGTTTCCAGGTTTCTGTCCCTTTCAAGTAAAGCAGTTTGAGGCTTTCAGTGCCAGGATTTTAGAAACTAGCTGTGAGCACTTCAGTGCTAGCTTATGGTATCCATAGTGTTGTATAGCTAACAGGATCCACTCTGCTTTTCTTTTATAGCACTACTTTGCAGTACTGTTCTCCCAGTTATTTCCTTTGTATCGGTGCCTCCTCGGCTAGCCTGCTTGCTTAGGTTTCTATTCTTTGGTTTCAAAGACTTTTACAATCTCTCTGTTCTTCATTCTTAATCCCACCACCCTGCACAGAGCCCTAGAGGTATCTTTTGTTGTGCATGAATGACTTTTCGTTGTTGTTGTAGCAAAAATGCAGACTCCACGGAGCAATGTTTTTAATTGACTTTTGAAATATATTCTTTCCTTGACAAAAAGAGAAATAATCAAACTAGTAGTCTCTTAGGGGGGAAAAAAAAGGCAGCCCTACAATGAATCTTTCTGCACAACATGTAAGGAAATAGTAGATGAGGCATATACGTGCTAGATGCGCTGAAAGATTTTGCACTAGGGAAATGTAGTATAAGACAGAGCCTCAGCTGGGATGGTACAAACATATGTGCCTAGTAATGCCTTTCCAGGCAATATATTGCAGAAGCTGTGAATGGAGCATTTAAAATACTATTAGTCCCTGAATCATTTCTACCTGCTTGCGAGTTAAGACATATGTAGTTGGAAAATGGGTAAGAGAAATAGCAGAACATAAGCAAGGTTCTAGAATATCATCTAAGAGACAGAAGTTAGCTGCAGTCTAGGCTGTCCCAGAAACTCATGGTGTGAAGTGTTAAGTCATTTTCATTTCTCCAGACCTGCCACAAGGATGAGGGCTGGAGCATCTCTGCTGTGAGGATAGGCTGAGTGATCTGGGGCTGTTCAGCTTGGAGAAGACTTCAGGGGGAACCTTATAGCTGCCTTCCAATACCTAAAGAGAACCTACAGGAAAACTGGAGAGGGTTTTTTCATAGGGGTGATTAGCAACAGGACTAGGGGGAATGTTTTTAAGCTGAGTGAGAGTAGATTTAGAATAGATCTTAGGAAGAAGCTCTACATTATGAGGGTAGTGAGACTCTAGAATAGGATGCCCAGAGCAGTTGTGGGTGTCCCCTCCATCTGTTTAAGGCCAGACTGAATGAGGCCTTGGGCAACCAAGTCTAGTTGAGAGGTGTCCCTCCTCATGGCAGGGGGTTTGGAGTAGATGATCTCTGAGATCCTTCCACCCTAAGCCATTCTATGAGTCTTTGATGATTTCTTTATTCACAATACTCTTTCTTGGAAGAATTTGATGATACTGAAACATATTTTTAAAAAAAATTATATGTAGTTTGTTTTACTTGATCCCTGGTGGCAGTGAGATTATTGCCCCAGGTCTCTTGTAAGCAATATACAAATTTCTCTCATTCCCAATAGTGTGTGTGGATGTACACGCCTGTGCCAGGTACCTGTGTGTGGAAGTATAACATTTAGGATACTTGAGACTTCCCAGTAAGTACATGAAAATACTTGGCCTTGTTTGCAGTTCTGTTAATGCTTCTCTGCTCAGCTGTGCTGCCTCAACAGAACTGAAAGACTTTTCTACATCCTCCACACACCTGTGCGGAGTCTGGTGTGTTAGTCTGAAGTATGAAATGAGGCTGAGGTTTGAGGGGAAAATGTGAAATGGTGTTAGCACAACTTAGGAGCATTTCCTACTTTGCTATCCTAACCTGCAAATCAAACAACTTATTAAGAAATGTTTCTGAGAGCTGCCCAATACACTCACTCAGGAAATGTAAGGAATAAAAACTGCTTAACCTAGTGTCAGTTTGCACATTTTTGGTTTAGAAGCCTTACAGTGGAATGGTACTGAATATGAGAGAGGCAAGTGAAATATTCATAAAATTCAGTAATATTTGGCCTCCTTAATTTAGTACTTCATACTTTTGTGATGATGGGACAGTTTGGCCATGAGGATTTTGAAGTGCTAAAAAAAGATAAGGTTTAATATGTAATAAATATAGTACTTATAGAGGCATACTGTCCATGGGACTCTCACCCAAATGCCTTTTGAATCAACACAGGGTGTGCCAAGTTCGTTAGAAATCACAGAAGAGTTCAGGAGAAAAAGTCCCACACAAGTTCCAAGATTTGAGAATCAGATTTCTCCAAAAGCTAATAAAAACCTGACAGCTGCATTCGTTTTCCTCTTGTGATTAATGCTGATCTTATGGGGCTCTTAAAATGTAGTTTTACACCCCCCTGAGTAAACAGAAAAATGGTTGGTGCAGTAGCTTGTTGAAGTTTTTGTACTGATGTTGGGAAGAGAACCATTTAGCACGTGGAAGTGATTCTGCTGCAGCCATGTCAACAAGTGTGCTGCCATTGCAGAAGCTTGCCTTAAATGGTAATGGAAGGATTTCTTGCAAACCACAGCTTCTAAAAAACACTCTTCACTGAGCAATGAAGACGTTTTAGTAATACAGACTATGTCAGATATGCCATTTTCAGCTACTCTCTCTGCAGTTGGTGCTCTCTGTTTCTCTTCACAACAGAATTGCTGCACACCTAAGTTTCACCTCAGGGATGACATAAGTGGAAAGTCTGCAAAAACTTTCAAGTGTCTTACAAATTTTACTTTATCTTTGTAGTGTTTTTAATATCTTTGGCTAGGTAAATGAACATGAAATTTTAATTTTCTTTCTTTCTCCCTTTCTTTCTTTCTCCCTTTCTTTCCTTCTCTCTTTCTTCCCTTCTCTCTTTCTTCCCTTCTTTCTTTATTTCTTTCTTTTTTTAAAAGTTCTGTTTTCCTGTTAGCTGCCCTGAGAAAGCTGATTGGAGGAGACACCTCCAGTTTTGGCAGGTGTAAGCTCCAAAGCATCTGAAAAGAAAATGAGCAGGTTTTCAGAAAACCTTGATGTTGTGGTCACTGAGATGATATGAAATGCTGGAGTATTCATCTGCAAGTTAATCTGTTCTGAAACTTTTTTCTGAAGTTCTTTTTTTCTGAAGTTGTGAATACTGAACACTTAAAAAGTCTGGAGGGAGCTGCTCCTGCACGTGTGTGACTGTCTGACCTGTGTGTACATTATAGTGGCTAGAGTCATGATCAAGAGCTCTTGTTCAGCCAGGTAATGTGCAAATACAGGGTGAAATATCTTATCCTCAAAGGCTTTATGATCTGATTCTGGGTAGTGTGGATGTTTCTTGTAAAGGAATGGTATAGAGGCAAGAGGAAGAAAGGGTAAGGGATAAAGCAATAGTAGCGTAAGTGCCCTGCCAAAAAGCTTGCGTAATCCCCTCTGTTATTTATTTCCTTTTCTGAGAAAAGGACATACAATGTCTTATTCAAAGCAGCATACAACTGAATGAATGATTCCCCAAATCCAAAATGAACTCTTTTACATAGGTATTGCAGATTTTGCATTGTCCTCTTGTAACTTCTTTATGTGTCAACAACTGATGCGTGTATCTTAGTGATAAAGATGCTGCAGGGAGAAACTTAACAGTGGTCCAAAGATCCTCTCTTGCTATATAGAAACAATAAAAAAATAGATTACACACAAAGGCTCTATATTTATTTGCAATGATTATTTTCTCCAGATGTTTAATTCTTTCACTAGCATATTGCATTTAGCAGTGAGTGAAATACACACACACACACACATTCACTCACTTGTATGTGAGAGCATATAAGCTCAGCCTCTGATTCTCAATTTTTGTAGGAGATACTCTGTCTTCAGGAGATCACCTAAAGTGAACAGCATCTGTATATGAAAGAGGGACCACATTCTGTTGGGTTCAGAAAATGGTATACTTCTTTCAGCATTCTCATCTCTAAGTGCTATTACATTTCCTCCTTAATTAAGACAAGTGTGACCTGATTTAATTTTTGAACTTTACAGAGGTTTTCTTTTGTGTGTGGAATTAGTTGGGATTAATTTGCTGGGTTGGACCTCAGGGTCATAAGGTGATTTGGGTTCTAGATGGATGCAAGTTTGACTGAAAAGCTTTTGTTGTGGAACCCTACAGGTTTGGAAGGGACGTGATTGCTATTACAGTAATTTATCACAAGGCAAATTATTAGAGGTGTTAATAGCTTTGAATGAGGCTGATGTTTTGTGTAATAAATGTTTAATAGTATTATCTGTTTGTAAAACCTGAGCTCGATCTGTTATGTCAGCTCGTCCTTGTGACAGTGATCAAGCACAGGTAGAAGGAAACAGATCCATAACACTACCTCCTTTAAAAAAAAAAAATCACTGAAGATCTTGATAGTAGTCTTTGAAAAGCCCTGCAATAACTGATAGAGTGATAAATCTTCTAATTTATGGCTGATATCAGATCTTTACAGTATTAGTGGTTGCAGCTGGTGTCCTTAGTGACATTTTCTGTAGTTATATGAACATTCAGAAAGAAGTTCTGATGTGAAGATAATGCAGTTAGATATGAAGCCAGATGAAGGGAGATCAGTGTTGTTGGACAGAATTGGCATGTGATGATACAGCTATTGCTACTCAAAAATACCAAAGGAAGGATGATGAAACTGGTTTAAGAGAAGAGATTGGACTGAGGTGGCAGTGGGGAGCAGAGCAGCTGAAAGGAGGGGAAGAGAGAAAGACAAGAACTAATAGAAAGCCTCTACATCATTACTGCAAGGCCTGAGATAGCAGCCAAAGTCCCTGAGTTTCATCACTCTGGTGCTGTCAGCAAATATCTGCAAACCTCATTGATGAAAATCTTCTAGCACTGTCCTACACAGCAGATGAAAAGGTTTTAATACTGTGAGTACTCCCTTAACCCCAAGGGGCAGATCTGAGCAAGGAGATATACACTTCCTAGTTCTGCTGATAAAGCCTGGAGAGAACAGTATTGTGACCTTTCATAGAGTTTCTGGTTTTTTGTTTGTTTGTTTGTTTTTTCCTGAGGGTGGATGATGTTTTTAAAATCTAACAGAGTGACATGAAGGTTGCAAAGATAACTGATAGCTGAAGTTCTTCTGGCAGCATTGTAAATGAAGCAAATCAAGGTTTTTTTTCATTGCTCCTTTTCCAATATTCAGCATAGAATTTCAGAACTAATACTGAAATCCCAGTTTGTTGTGTGTTGATGTGATTTCTTTTTAAATTATTATTATTTTATTTGTTTTAGGGTTTGTTTGTTGCTTCCTTTTATTAAAACAACTATTGAGACCTAGCAGTGATGTAGTACCAAACCTAGTAGCCAAGGGCAATGTGTTGGTAGCTCTCTTTCCTACTTATTTCTGAGGATTACAATTGTTTCCATTGTATAACTATGAAAATGTGTCATAGGAGTCCTATGATTATTTTTACATTAATTCAAATTATTGGTATCAGAATGGACATTGCTTTTGTTGATGTCATTTCATTTGCAAAAGGCTTTAAATGTTGCTTTCTGAGGGATTCCTGTCCTATGCAAAATGAATTGAAACACTTTAAAGTAGTTGCTGTATTTAAAGCACATCACATGCATATGGATAACATTTATAACAATCTCCTCTGGATCTGTGTCACATCAGGAAATGGGGACTTAGAGTTGTCTGAACATGTTAGGCTTCAGTTTAGGTGAAGGGCAGGATAATTTCCTGTGGTAGTTTTAGGCTGTGCCTTTACAATTTTTTCATGGATCTTGAGCAGAAAGTAGTAAAATGTAAAAAAAATCACTATTGGGTGTGAAAAGGAAAATAACAATAATTCTAAACAATCCCATTGGAGTGAGATCCACCATAAGATTTGGTTCTGAAAACAATATCTCTCTTCTTGCTTCTTCCCTCTGTGAGAGACTAACTTGCTTCTGCTTGACCTTGGCTTGACTTTGTTTTGGTTATGTCTAGCAGCAACTTTGTCTGCTCCTTTCTCTTGTCCCTTTTGTACAGAAAGGTAAGAGGGAGGCAGGGAGAGAGAAGCTGTTGCAGCTCCCATGGTCTTTGGCCAGGGTGGTCCTTGTGCTGTTCATTAATTGTAAATACCTGTAAATACTGCATATTTGTACACAGTCATGGCATTTCATTGTAGATTGTAGTTTTGCTTGTGAATACAGCTTTCATTTGCTTCCAACTGAGCTGGTCTGGCAAATGTTGGGGGAGAATTTTAAACCTACCACATTCTTTTTTCAACGGAGCACAGATTTGAGATGTAAGTAGGAGGAAGGTCCTACTGAAAAAATATCCTGTTGTATCATGTTTGAGATGTAGCCTTGATATTTGTATCCTTCATTTGTATCCACCACTTTCAAAGTGGATGTTGATAGAAAATTTAACTGCAAAATGTGTAGAAGCTCCCCAGTTTAGGAAGAACAGGGACCTGCTGGAGAGGGTCCAGCAGAAGACTGCGAGGATGATTAGGGGACTGGAGCATGTGCCTTGTGAGGAGAGGCTGAGGGACCTGGGGCTGAGACTGCGAAGGGATTTAATAAATGTTTATAAATATCTGAGGGTTGGATTCAGGAGGAAGGCGACAGGTTCTTCTCACTTGCACCCTGTGATAGGACAAGGAGCAATGGATGTAAGCTGCAGCACAGGAGGTTCCACATCAACACAAGGGGCAGCTTCTTTACTGTAAGGGTCACAGAGCACTGGAACAGGCTGCCAGAGAGGTTGTGGAGTCTCCTTCTCTGGAGACTTTCAAGGTCCATCTGGACGTGTTCCTCTGTGACCTGAGCTAGATTCTGTGGTCCTGCTCTGTCAGGGGGGTTGGACTTGATGATCTCTTTGGGTCCTTTCCAACCCATGACATCCTGTGATCCTATGATCCTCTAATATCTTTGCTCAGTGGCAAGAGAAGTGCAAGGAGAATAAAGAAAGCTGATATGTTGATAGTTTCATCTTTCTAAGTTAAGAAGTAAAGCAAATTTTATGCTACTGATGTAACACCAAGATAAGAATTAAGTCGTAAAAGAAAGTATTTTAGCCTCTTGGGGTTATGTTCAGATCCCCGCAGCACAAACTGTTTTCAGGCAAATTTCGTTGTATTACTTTTGACAGGTAATTTTTTTTTTAATTGGTTTAGTAGAAATCTTGAGAATCACTTAAGCCTCCTAAATCCCTGATATTCTTTTGGAAATGTTGACCTTTGAATGGCTTACAATGAATGTGTTGAGATGCTGATAGGTTGTATTAGTTACTGTAGTCCTGGTGCTAAACAAACTGCATGTGGAGCTTTTTCCAATTAATTGGGGATTTCTTTCCTGTGCAAGGAGTGAATAAGTATTAAATACTGAAGGCATGCTTACAGTTTCACATGCTAGTCTAAAGAGAATGAAAGCCTAATGGCTTATCTCCAGCATTTTTTTGTAGCAACACTTTTTTCCCCTCCTTTTTAAAACTAGCATTTGGTGTTGACCTCATAACTTTCTGATAACCTCCAGAACTAGTGCAGAGCCACTAGGGATTAGTTTACTGCTTGGTCCCTTGTCTCCTGTCAACAGTTCCAAAGCCAGGAAGGACCTGGACAGGGGGTCCACAGTAGAAGAAGCTATGGAATCTGATAAGATTGTTAATTCTGAGCACACTTACAGTCATGGAAATAATGTCCTTCATTTTTGTAGTGGTAATATCTGATTCATTTTGTGGGAGAAGCACTAACACTCTTGAATTGAATCATTAAGCTAGGTAGCTTCTTTGTTTCTAGATGAATATGGAAAATTACCTGACCTTTGATGGATATTTTGATAAAAGCAGACACAGGCCTAGGCTGAGTTTCCAGGAAGTGTGGGTAGAAAACTATAATTCTTCCACTTATAACAAAGATTAAAGGCAGTTCTTAAAGGGGAGGGTAAGGAATTCTTGCTCAGAAAAGTTGCTGAGAATGCCTCTTTTCTATAGCATTTGTGCAGAACAAATGCAGAGAGGAAGAAGCAGCATCTCATTAAGAAAAACACATTCTTTTTTTTCCAGTCAGGAAGGCATCTCATTCATATCTTAATAATGGTTAGAGCTGCACTATTGAAATGATTATGGTGTCCCCTCAGAAAGTTCTTGCCTGGAGAAACTTTCAAACTATGTTTGTGGGAGTTTTGCCTAAGAAACAAATATCCTGTCTTTAAAATAAATAAGCAAAGAATTACATTGCCTCAGTTGTGGAAATCCTGGGTTAACCTTCTGCATGAAATACTTGTTACCCAAGCATGGGATGGACACATGAACTTCATCTGATATTCAGCAAAGACTGGTGAAGGAAGACAGGAGAGTATTACAAACCCTATGAGGAGAGGCTGTGGGAGCCAAGAGTGTTTATCCTGGAGAAGAGGAGGCTCAGGGAAGACCTTATTGCTGTCCACAACTGTCTGAAGGGAGGCTGTAGCCAGGTGGGGGTTCTTCTCCCAAGCAACCAGTGACAGAAAGAGAGGACACAGTCTCAAGCTGCACCAGGGGAAGTTTAGGCTGGATGTGAGGAATAAATTCTTCCCAGAAAGAGAGATTGGCCATTGGAATGTGCTGCCCAGGGAGGTGGTGGAGTCACCGTCCCTGGAAGTGTTTAAAACAAGACTGGATGAGGCACTTAGCGCCATGGTTTAGTTGATTAGATGGTACTGGGTGACAGGTTGGACTTGATCACAGGATGTCAGGGATTGGAAGGGACCCAAAGAGATCACCAAGTCCAACCCCCCTGCCAGAGCAGGACCACAGAATCCAGCACAGGTCACACAGGAACACATCCAGATGGGCCTTGAAAGTCTCCAGAGAAGGAGACTCCGCAACCTCTCTGGGTAGCCTGTTCCAGTGCTCTGTGACCCTTACAGTAAAGAAGTTGCCCCTTGTGTTGAGGTGGAACCTCCTGTGCTGCAGCTTTCCTCCATTGCTCCTTGTCCTAGCAAGTGAGAAGAGCCTGATGATCTTGAAGGTCTTTTCCAACCTGGTGATTCTGTAATCTTTCTTCCTACAAGATCACTGTCAGCTTTAAAAGAAAACATCTCTCTGTTTCCAGGCAGGGTTACCACCTTGAAGCACAAATAAAAGTGTTGCTTGGACAGTTGGATAAGATCAAAGGGTGGCACCTTTCAGAGGTTCTGGAGCATGAGCAAGAGTAAATCAAGAGGAGGGAAATAACAATCATGCACCAATAATTTTGCAACAGTGGTCAGTACATTTAGCAGCTGCACTTGATTTTATGATCTGGAATTACTGTGGTATTGGAGGAGGCAAATGCAAATGAGAATTAACATGATCAGGACTAAAACAATAAACTTTATCGAGACAGATTTCTGTAACACTTACCAGCTACTCTCCTTGTAAAATAAATCGAAACCCCAAACCAAAATATTTCGGCTGTGGTGGTGATGAAGACTCCTAATCTATGTCTTAGGTCAGAGTGACACATCTGTGAGTCCTGTTTCAGTCTGTGTGCATGTGAGAGCATTTTCACTGGAAGTGGAAGGCGTTGCAGGGTGCATGTGGTTGCAGTGTTGGTGCAGTCACAGAGGCAGATAAGAAGTCTCCCTACAGGAAATGTGATCATTAGGGAAATGATCTGTCACAAAATTCATTTCAGAGGGGAAAAGGGGAAAAAAAAAAAGGTTCAGCGGTTTTATCTCAAAATCAAACTCAACCCCAAATCCCTAGGACTACTTCTTGTACTGAGGTGGATTTCACTTATAATGAAGAACACTGGGAATGACAGACAGTGTGTGATGCTGAGTATTTGAAGTGCTGGGTATTGGTTTCTTTTCCACTGATTCCATCTAGAAGCTTCACAATACAGTTGCTGGAGAAGCAGCCAGTTCAATTGCAAATAGATCCTAGTGTGGTCTCTCTGCTCATTATCTGTATGGTACACCTGCTTTTTATAGGCCTGCTGTTGTTATAACATCCAAAATGTTTCCTGCGTTTCAATTATTTGGTGTCTCCTTGCTAAAAATAATTAGATTTAATATTAGTTAAGTGTATTTAAGTGTACAGTGTTTGCAGTCCTACAGGTGCATATTTTTAATAATGCTTTGGGTGCATTTATTAATTTAATGATCAAACTGGCAAGCACAATCCCAGCTCACACCTTCATAGGTGAAGCCTTGCTGTGAGGAAAATAGAGAAAGTCGAAAAGATTACTTAGAGTTTCTCAGCTTGGACAGGAATTGTCTTCATGTAACAGAGGGGAAAAAAAAGAGGAAAAAGAAAAAAAAAATTTAGACATGACACAGTACAGATTCTCCAGATCTGGAGGGATTCAAACGATTCTCTGAAAATATAAGGGTTGTTCATCTCCTGCAAACCCCAATTCCTGACATTTGCTTGGCTTGCAAGGCCAGAGGCATTTCAAGGATACATCAAGGTGCATTGCACTGGGTTAGTACTGTCAGCAGACTAATAATTAATCAGAATTAATGTTCTTTATTTCTTTATATAAATAAACCTTTAATCCAGGTTAGGAACCCATATGTTCAGTGACACTTATGACCAGCATATCAAGGTAACATTATTGAAATAAATATTTTTTTTTTGCTGTTGTCTAATTTTCATAATTCTGTTAAGACACAAGTTTGTTTAGATATTTTTAAAATTTGAATTGAATTGAATTGTATTGGTAAGAGTCTTTTTGAAAAGCTTAATAATACAAGCTATGAAATAAAACCAAGCCTAAAAAATTATAAGGTATATAAATGTGAAATGCCCAGGTGTGAATTGACTGGATCTATTCTGAAGATAGTAATACACTCTAAGTTGCCTCTTGCAGTCCTTGCCCTCTGACTGTCTGGTGGGACATCCTGGCACAAGCTGCTGCTCCCCTCCCTCTTGCAGGTTTGGGTTTCCTTTGTGCAGCAACCAGAGTAGGGCAGATGGAGTTGCTTGGCATTTGGCATGCTTGATCTGGAACTGTAATTTTGGGAAGCGTTTTCAGATCAGTTGGTACAGAGAAACGAATCCATTTCTATTGCTGAGTTCAGGGTGAAATCTGAAGCCACTTTGATGCCTCTTGCCATACTGTGTCCAAACCTGATAGGCAATGTGTGATTTTTCCAGTGATTGCATTGCTCTTGTTGCAGTGAGTCACCACTTCAAATACAGACTTACTTTAACGTTGTGTGGTAACTGACATTATTTTACAGAGTATATTTTCTACTTTAAGAAAAGCACAAGCAACAATAGACAGATGTGTAATTTGTTTTTCACTTCCGTCAGTGTTGAAGGTGGTCTGAAAAATCTTTCTCCATCTCATTCCCAGTGCTCTGGAAATGCATAGTAATTGAGTTTGCATTATTCTTTGTGAGGACAAGGCACATATTCATAGAGACTCACTGCAAATACCACCAAGTTAGACTGGAAAATGGGCATACAAAACCCCAAAGTTAATTCACACAGTTGTATCAAGTTCCCAGTATACCTAACCAAAGGACTTCTTGCACTGTTTGAAGCCTTGGTAGAGATTTACTGTGAAGAGGTCCTGTCTTCTAACTAGGTATTTGGAGGTAGTCTTACAAAAATCTGTGCACCCTTGGTATTAGAAAGTGAGAAAATATACATAAATGTGATGTCTTACATATAAATATGCCATCTTTGAGGCATGATTTAAACACAGTAAGTTTCCTCTGAAACCCTTAGTGGTCTTTCTACAGAATATGAGCATTAGTGTTCTGTGGGACTAGTGTTGTTTGGAAGTTATCTCTAGAGGAAAGCATTTTAGACTGAGCTGAAAGAAAGTATAAAATAATTAACTGTGCAAGTGTGTGCCTGAGGGGAAAAAAAAAACAACATAAAGCTTGGCTACAAGTGTTTGTTTAGGTACTGGGGGTGTTCTGAAGCTGAGAATCCATTTAATGTGATCCTAACTAAAGACAATATCAACTGCTGTTGGTAAAGTTCAAAGTAATTAAGACTGAAATGAAGAAGAAATTATTTCAGAAAATAATATAAACCATAACAAAGTTAAAAGATTCCAATATATGAGAAAAATTCCTGAATATCTTGATGGGTCTGCTGGGTGGTTAAAAATCAATATGAGCATCAAACAGAAGACTAAAGCTGCCTTATTACAAAGTTTTCATGAAGCTGGCTCTGGAGAGATTCCTGTTCAGTGGTTGAGAGTATAAGGCAGTGTAAGTGTAGTGGCACAGCAGTGTAACAGCACAGGGTGTTTTCTTCTATGAGCAGCAGCAGGGAAGAATAGAAATGGGACCTGTTGCCTTTTTCTTTTTTTTTTGTTTTTTTAATGCTAGATACTCTTTTAGCAATGAACACTTGTGAATGTTGTCTTGAGGAAATAAGCTTCAGAGAAGAATGATGTGGGAATCACTGAAAATTTCTTGAAGGACTTAATGAATATGAACTTACAATAAAAATGAAACATAATTCTAAGCATCAAGTGCTGTAATGGAGGCAGCCAGTGTACTACACTAATCATCTTTTCTGGACTTTAGATCATGAAACTTCAGTAACGAAAGAATGCTTGAAATAGCAATAGCAGAGCTATTAAAGGAAGAGGTACTTTGTACTGGGAAATTCAGATCATCCTAACCCTGGACAGTCACTGAATTTTCTGTGTACAGTGTAATGCTTATGGAAGGTAAAACATGAACTGCCTTATTTCTCTGCTATTACCAGTCTCACACTGTGATGTACCATGGCAGGGGGTTTGGACTTGATGATCTTTGGAGGTCCCTTCCAACTCCTAACATCCTGTGATGAGGCTTGTGGCACTGTAGAGGCTGCTTGTGTAGCACTTTGCAGCCAAATAAACATGGTAAAAAATGAAAGATGAATCATTAGGACAATTACACTTTCTGGAAGTTTTGCAAAAGTCTGTGTTTTCAACTGATGTAGGCTGAAATATTAATATTGCTACTGTTCACCTTTACCTCAGTGAGGAAGTTTACTCATTTGTGGGTTGACAGGCAGCCTCACCATGGGAACGGGAAGGTGCTTGCTTACAAATGCAAGCTGAGAGCTGGTTTGCTGAACACAGACCAGTGCTCTGCTAAATGAAGATAAAATGAACGCACCCACATCCTGTGACACCATATAATTCTTGCAGGCTACCATTTACCAGGAAACGGAAAGAAGTCCATTAGTTCCAGACCTTGTTAAGACATCAAAAAGCTTAAAGAGTTAGGCTTGTTTTCCCTTATACCATGTACACTTAAAAGTGTGCCTTGTGCTGTAGATCTTCTGCTGATGCAACTCACCCTCTTCCTGGTGGTATCAGCTCTAGCTACTTGTCTGCCACATTAGTTTTGCAGGTGAGCATGAGGACGTTACCATAATTCATAGCTAATGGAACTCTTCCTAAAGATCTATAATCACTTTTTGCTGTTAGTGTCTGTATTTGTATCCCTTTTTCATCAAATGTTAAAAATGGAACCTTAAGTTATTTAAAAAAATTCATCTGTGCTCTATTTCTGGAATACATTTCAGACAAAGTTATAGACTAGGTGGAAATAGACATTTTCTTTTTATTCTTATTTGACAGGAATAATGGTACATATTTATTTATTTATCTTTAGCAATAGACTATTAAACTGAGCTGCCCAGGTCTATTTTGGAAATTCCTCTGAAACTAGTCTTGTCATCTGAAAAGCAAGAGGCATTTTCATTAAGCTTGCTGGTTTAGCTCCAGTCAAAGTCTCCCCAATGAAATCTGATCAAGGGTAAGGAGATAAATGTAGTGCCATGGTCACATGTCACAGGCTTTCTGGGCAAGCAGGTCTAAATTATTTCCTCTGTAGAAGGCTGAACCAATCTCTTTGATCTTGTCACCTCTGAAGCTCAGAATTTCTGATCAAGTTGTCAGGGAGATAGCAAACTGTTAAGGCATCCTAAAATAGGCAACCTAGGTGGCAGTTCTGAACCAACTGCACATTAACAGTGAAACTGTGGTGTAAGAAGAGATCCATGTTTAGAATATGGAGAGTAGACACATCTTCTACATGGAGATATTTGTGCTGTGGAGGCATCCTCAGTCACAGAACAGTTTCCTGGAGTGCAGCATAATCAGAAGCATGATGATAAGCTGTGCAAGAAGGCATCAGCCCCTTGAACATGAGACCATCGCAGTTTAGAGGTACGCTGCTGAATCTGATTGAGAAGCAGCAGAGAATCAGAGAGAAAACTTCTAACCACTGGTGGGAGGCAGCGAATAAAAAGGCAGGAAGTAGCCAATCACTTATGGCTTTTGCAATTTTAGGCTTCCCAGCAGAAAGCAATGGAGCCCTGCACTGGGGCAGCTAACCCCAGCCCTGTCTCTTAGCCCATTAATGTTGCAGCATGGCATCATAAATTGTTGTATCAGCATTAATGCAGAGAGACTGGGAAGGAACACATGGGAACATTTTGTTGGATGAAGTTATTACTAGAGACCAGTCCCATTTAACAACAGATTTGTTACTTTTAATTGTTCAAGCAATTCTTCTGCATATTTCAAGTGAGGTGGTGGATTGCAGTTTTATTTAGTTTGTGTGATATCTCTATAGCTCTGGCAAACCAGCATATGAAGAGTAAGTGAGACTTCAAGCTGACTAATGGATGAACACAACATTGACCTCTCAGTTTTGTCCCCTAAGGTCCAAAGGCAGAAACCTAACAAGACAATGGGAACCCTTCTCTGGTTAAGCCACTCAAATCTAAACTGAAGTTGATTTATACTGAAATGGGAGTTTGACCATATGGCTGATTAATTGTAATGACTCATAGCCAAAAAGGATGTGACTACAGGGCACAGGAAAGCAATGCAGAGAGGCCCCTGAACAAGCAGTAACAAAACTAGCTGCAGAAGCAGGATTTTTACAACCACATTTGGTAGCGTAGTGCCAAGGCTCATTAACGTTGATGAGGTAGAAGATGACTTTCATTAGCAACTGCCATTAACTTAAAACTGAAAGACAAACTGTGCTTGGTGATTAAGCCATTTTAGCATTGTGTACCTTTGCAGAAGTAAAAGCACCTGCACTCCTGGCTGGAAAGCAGATGCTCTGGCTAGAGGCCCACATTCCTCACGTAATGTAGGCTGTTGTTCACAGGGAGAAAACCATGGTAAAATAGGCTGTAATTGGGCTAATTTGGGAAGTTCTCCACAATACCAAGTGCAGTGGGATCCCACTCAGCCATGAACCACTCCCTGAGGAGCAGGGCCAGCTCCTCAGCTACAGTCACCCATGATGGGGGAGTGAGCAGGGGGGATGTCACCTTGGTAGAGGGGATGTTGGAGGCTTTAGTGCCATTTGTTGCAATCTTTGAAGAATGTTGTTGTAGAAGTTCCATTTCCCTTCATCAGAGAACTGTGCTCCTTTGGGACAGCTGTCTGCCCCAGGCATTTGCCAAAATGAATTGACAGCTTTTTGTAGAATCATAGGATGCACTGGATTGGAAGGCATCTCTGGAGGTCCAACCCACCTGCAGTAAGAAGGTACATCCCCAACTAGATCAGGCTGCTCAGAGCCCCATCAAGCCTGATCCTGAATGTCTCCAGCAATGGGGCCTCTGTCACCTTGGTGGGTTAATTCAGTTGTCTTTTAAACCTTCTGCTGTGTCCCTAGAGGACTGGCTACTTTTTCCCTAACAGAAACACAATGTGTTGGGTCAGGAGTTCAATTCCTGACTTCCTGACCACTGAGTTCCTTATTTTTTGGGGAGTTTACTAATCTTTAGGAAGAGTTCCTTTGGCCCTATCAACCTAAAGAAAGCTGGTGGTTTCCAGCCTTATTTTCCACTGCAACATTTCAGATTGCTTTATACTGTCATTGTTGCAGATACTGTTGGCCTGTCCTTAATTTATTTAGGTTGTGGTTGTATAAATCTACACAAAGAACAAACTTTGTTTCCAAAAGTAGAGAAGGACATCACATTGTGTTCACAATGCACAGTTGATTGAATTTGCAGCAGATGTGGCAATGGGCAGAGCATCGCCCCTTGCTGACAGCCAAATTTCCTACGAAACAATCTTGTGCAGAGAAGTGGGAATCCACAAGGCAGAATTGTGCTTTTTAATAGACTTTTTTTTTTTTTTCAAGGTTTCTGGATGTCTAGATAATCTTGAAAAACCTAACTGAAATGCAAGAAGGCCAATGGGATCCTGGGGTGCATTAAGAGGAGTGTGTCCAGCAGATGGAGGGAGGTTCTCCTCCCCATCTACTCTGCCCTGGTGAGACCTCACCTGGAATATTGTGTCCAGTTCTGGGCTCCCCAGCTCAAGAGAGACAGGGATCTGCTGGAGAGAGTCTAAGAGAGGGCTACCAGGATGATGAAGGCACTGGAGCATGTGCCCTGTGAGGAGAGGCTGAGAGACCTGGGACTGTTTAGTTTGGAGAGGAGAAGACTGAGAGGGGATTTAATAAATCTGTATAAATATCTGAGGGCTGGATGTCAAGAGGGAGGGGACAGGCTCTGCTCACTTGCACCCTGGGATAGGACAAGGGGCAATGGACATCAACTACAACACAGGAGGCTCCACCTCAACATGAGGAGGAACTTCACTGTGAGGGTCACAGAGCACTGGAACAGGCTCCCCAGAGAGTTTGTGGAGCCTCCTTCTCTGGAGACTTTCCAAACCCATCTGGATGCATTCCTGTGTGACCTGTGCTGGATTCTTTAGTCCTGCTCTAGCAGGGGGATTGGACTTGATGATCTTCAGAGATCCCTTCTAACCCTAACATCCTATGATCCTATGTTGTTTGAGTCTTCAGCTACAGTGACCTCAATTGCCTTGCTAATGCCAGGCACCATCTATAAATGGTCTTTCATAATTTTAATACAAATTGAATATTTTCAGTTTACAGCATCAAGTGTTATGAAACCAGGCACACTGACAGAGTTTGGCTGTGAGTGCTGTAGATTGTGTAGGGTTTTGGTCATAGTTCAGTTTATCCAAGTACTCCCAATATGCTGGCGTATGCTGGTGCAGAGCCAACCATGGAAAGCCAGGTGATTCCACAGAGGAGTTGGTCTGTGAGTACCAAGTGGCAGGCAGAGAAAAGGCACTTGTGCCTTTTTCAGGCAGTAGTGTTGGTGCTGAATTAAGCACTTTTAGTCCTCACTTCCTACTTGCGTTTGTTTCTGAAGTGATATTAGGGATGTTACGTGCTTAAATGCTAGGCTCTGTAGCAGTCCTGATTCAGAACATCCTCTTAATTACACCTATAAGCTTAATTCCTACTGAAGCCCATGAGGATTTTGTGTGCAGGAGTGCTGCCAAAACTTTTTGTTCCTTTTGGTTTGTTCATATTTGTGCAGCATGTATATGAAATGCTGTATAGGTGGTAATAGTATCTCCAAGTGCCTTAATCTACGCAGCTGAAAAAAATCTGCTATATTCCCTTTGTTAAAAACAAAGGAGTTGATTATTTTACCAGGTCACCTGATCATAAATCAATCAACATTTCAGGAAAATGCTGTTAAAGTATAGACTTTGAAAGAATAAAACCTTACCCATATTTGCAGGTTATTGCATCTTTCTGCTTCAGCTTTTCCATCTGTCCTCACAGAAGACTCTACAGATGCTACTTCCAAGCTGTCCATCTATGTGTATACCAACTGATACTGGTTCTATAGATCAAATCAGGTGTCTGATCTCCTGCTTTCCGATCTCCTGCTTTCCAAGTGGGAGTTGTTCTTGCTATTGTCATAAGATGTGTAATGCTACCAATACACATCTTTCACATTACTAGGCATCAGAAATGTTTACAGGTCTGCTGAAAAGAGAGACTGAGATCCCTGGGGCTTTTTAGTCTTGAGAAGAGAAGACTGAGAGGGGATCTCATCAATGACTATAAATATCTGAGGGGTGGGTGTCAAGTGGAGGGGGCCAGGCTCTTTTCTGTGGTACAATGTGATAAGACAAGGAACAATGGGTTCAAACTAGAACATAGAAGATTTCACCTCAACATGAGGAGAAACTTAACCATGAGCACTGGAACAGGCTCCCCAGGGGGTTGTAGAATCTCCTTCTCTGGAGACTTTCCAAACCCACCTGGATGCATTCCTGTGCAGACTATCCTAAGTGATCCTGCTCTGGCAGGGGGGTTGGACCTGATGATCTCTTGAGGTCCCTTCCAACCTCTGATATACTGTGAGACTGTGAATTTCCTGCACAAGGCATTGCTGTGCCTATATCAAGAATGTGAAACTATTTTGAGCATGAAATTGGATGTTCTCTTAGCTTTAGCCTGAGGGCTTTCTCTAAGTCCCTATACTTTGAAAGGTCCATAAATTTTTTTTCCCTAAATAAATTCTTACCTACTTGCTTTGCTTTTACTTTTTTATCCCTCTCCCCTCTCCAAGTATGTTGACTTAATATTTTAAAATTTCACCCCTCTCACCCAGAATACTCACTTAATATTTAAAAATAATAATAAAATTAAAATTATAAAAAAATGAAAATGTTTGTGAAATGCTAATGAAAATTGCTTGCTACACAAAAAAAATGGGAGTATAGATTGTTTAAGCTTCTTTTGCCTTGAATTATTTAAAGCTGGATTGAAATTAGTCTTCAAATCCTGAGGAGCTTGAGCTTTAGATTTTGCAGGTTCTTTAGCAGACTATGAGGCACCACAACCTCTGTGGAGAGAATGGTCAGCATAGCCTTTAAAGCTAGATCAAATGAACTCTTTTCTCCCTTTTTTGATGATTCTCCATTTTTTTTTTTTGCTTATGATTATCAGACAGATTGTTAGTTAAAGAGATATGGGACTCATATCTCGCATTTGTTATAATGAAAACAGAGAAAGAGAGAAATAGGACACATTTAAAATGCAGGCAACTGCCCAGATGTGGGCATCAAAATTGATGATCTGCTTATCAAAAGCAAAAGAAAGGAGGGAAGCAGATTGAGCAACCACTTTCACTCAAATTTGTATTTAATTCAGCAGCTGTGTATGCTCAGATCTCTTCTGAAATCAGTTCATCACTGGCATAGCAGGAAGTACAGGTTCCTCCTGTACTGGGTCAGCTTCCCTAAAGGGGCAGTGCTCAGGTTTTGCAATCCTGATTTTGAGATAGTAAGAAGTTTTGCTGGGGAGCTCAGGTTGTAGGAGTAAGAGTTTTTCTCATTGCAGCCCTGTGACTGTTCCTGTTTATGCAATCAGACGGATGTGAGAATTGTTTTGGCTGGGGTTTTTCTGGGGCTTTTTGTTTGTTTGTTTTAATAGCACTTTCAGATCATTTATCTGTAAACTTAATTTTAAATGAATTTTTAATTGCAGTATGGTAGTTTAGTAAAATAGTGCCATTATGTCACAGAATCATAGAATCATAGAATTGTCAGGGTTGGAAGGTATCTCAAGGATCATTCAGTTCCAACCCCCCTGCCATGGGCAGGGACATTTTCCACTAGCTCAGGTTGCCCAGAGCCACATCCAGCCTGGCCTTAAAAAATTCCAGGGTTGAGGCTTCCACCATGTCCCTTGGCAACCTGTTCCAGTGTCTCACTGCCCTCATGGTGAAGAACTTCTTTCTAACGTCTAATGTAAATCTGCCTTCCTCTAGCTTGGATCCATTCCCCCTAGTCCAAACTATCTGACACCCTAAAAAGTCCCTCCCCAGCTTTCTTGTAGGCCCCCTTTAGATATGAGAAGGCCACAATAAGGTTTCTTTGGAGCCTTCTCCTCTCCAGACTGAACAACCCCAACTCTCTCAGCCTGTCCTCATAGGAGAGGTGCTCCAGCCCTCAGATCCTCCCTGTAGCCCTTCTCTGGACATATTCCAGCATGCCCACTTTGCATGGAATGGTACAGAGGCACAGAGATGGAGGGTGTGACCTGCCACTCACACAGCAGTAAAATGTGGAATACCTGACTTGGACTTGGTCTATGACAGTCCCAACACTACACTGGCCAAGTAGATGATGGATTTCATTTTATATTGAATATAATTTGATTAAAAGTGAATGATTCTGTGTTTTCTTATATAAGAAATAGTTTTTAACAGGCACTTTTCCTAAAAGTTGTTGCTATACTTCACTTGAATGATTTACTTTTTCAAATGATTTTTGCATGAACAATAGTGATAGAGTCTGACCCTTATATGAGGCTTTCCGTCAACATTTTGTGCGTGTATTTTGCTGTGTTTTAAATTGTACCCTAACAAGTATACAGCTGATTTAGCTGTTAATCAGTGAATACTGTTTGTCACAGTATTTCATGTAAAACAAAACACATTGTTCAGTAGCTTATTTGATAAATGATATTTAGTTCTGATCATTTCTGTCCTGAATGTCTGGAGGGAAAAAAACAGTCAGGATAGTAACCAAATAAAATCACTCTCCCTTGAAACAAAGAGTTTACTGACTGCAGCTGCCAGCCCTGGGAGTGAGGAAGCTGCCCAGCAGGCAAAGTTGGTACAGGAACAGTTCTCCTCTGAGCTGGCTGATTTTTTTTCCCCTCTGCACTCTCTATCCTTTTAAGAAACAGAAGCTAGATGTCTATCAGCCAGTGCTGGTTAGGATCTTCTCTTCATGCTGGAAGAAATTTGGGTCATAGGAGATGACTGAGACTAGCAGGATAGTTTAGAGCATTGCTGCTTGGAGATGTGAGGCTGGGACTGTGGCTCTTGGAGCACAGAGACTGCTGAGGGTCCTGTTAAGCTTGGAGCAAGAAGTTGTAGAAATACAAATGACAGATCGCTGTAAAAAGAAATTTTTGTGCCACATCTTTATTCTGATTTGTGCCTTCCTGCTGTAGTTAAGGATCTTTCAAAGGCTGGGGCTGTGCAGGCAGAGTAAGTGAGTACAGTAAAACCTGGTCTTGTGCACTGGAGGTAGTGAGCAATGACACGTGCATTACTCTGCTGTGGAACACAGCAGCTAGGTTTCTTTAAGCCTGAACTGCACAATCACCAGAGAAGTCAATTAAACAGTCAAGTCATTCTTGTGAGCAGATAAAGTCAGATCCTCATTCTGACTCCAGTGTGTTCATCTGAATCACAGGACCTGTTCTCGTAAAAGACAGCAGCTGGCTCCCATCAGCCTTGGGCTCTGTAATTCTGATTTAGTAGCAGCAAACATCACTGCAGTCCTCAGATCACCTCTCCTGTCATCTGCTTGGCATCTCCTGCAAGTGTGGGAGATTTGGTATTTGAGACACCATTTGAAATATGTGGGGTTTTCAGCAATACTGAATTACTGGGAGCTTCATCTTGCTGAGGGGAAGAGCTGTCCTGTGGGAGCAGTGCTGTGCTTGACCTGCCAGTAGGTTGAGGGAGGTGATTCTCCCCCTCTACTTCACTTTGGTGAGACCCCACCTGGAATACTGCATAGATTACAAAAAGGATCTGGATGTGCTGGATCGTGTCCAGAGAAGGGCCGTGAGAATAATCAGAGGGCTGGAGCTCCTCTCCTATGAGGACAGACTTGAGAGAGTTGGGGCTGTTCAGTCTGGAGAAGAGAAGGCTCCAAGGTGACCTTCTTGTGGCCTTCCAGTATCTTAAGGCGGCTACAAGAAAGCTGGGGAGGGACTTTTTAGGATGTCAGGTAGAGATAGGACTAGGGGGAATGGAGCAAAACTAGAAGTGGGTAGATTATGATTGGATGTTAGGAAGAAGTTTTTCACCATGGGGGTGGTGAGACACTGGAACAGGTTGCCCAGGGAGGTGGTGGAAGCATCATCCCTGGAGGATTTTAAGGCCAGGCTGGATGTTACTCTGAGCAATCTGATCTAGTGTGAGGTGTCCCTGCCCATGGCTGGGGGTTGGAACTGGATGATCCTTGAGGTCCCTTCCAACCCTAACGATTCTATAATTTACCTTAATCAATGCTTTTCTGTGACTGCAGCTTTGGAAAGATGTGGGGCTCTGGGTTGTTTCTGTTCCCAGCCCCTATTGCCTGAGAGTCTCAATAGCCAGGTGCTGTCAGAGTGTCAGAACAGCACCCAAGAATACCCCATTACACCTTGGGAGCTCTCTGGTGGGTTGCTGCTCTGCAGTTCATCACAATCTGATCTCACTGAAATAGGGCTTGTTGCTACCACTCTTCCTTGCTTGGTCTGCCCTCACTTGGCCAAAGTGAAGCCATGGCACTCCTGTGATTTCTCTATCCCTTTTTTAGTTTGTTTGTTTTGTTAAAAATAATCTGCAATGCATAAAAAATGAAGAAGTGATTTTTTGGGGACTAGCCATTTGTGATAGTACAAGGATGGATTTGTGAATTTTCACAGCACTAAATTGTTGTTTGTATCCTTTTTCTTAACATTGCCTCAATTTTTATGGTTGGTTTGGTTTTGAATCTTAATATTCCCTTTGTAACACTGGAAATGTTTCTTCCCTTTTCTCCATCTTGTCTGACTGAAACCTTTCCATAGCATGGGGGGGTGGAACTAGATGATTCTTGAGGTCCCTTCCAACCCTACCAATCTTATGATTCTATAACTCGATTTATACAGCACCCATCAAATGTTGTACCAAGGAGTTATGGTTGGGATTGAGGCATACTGATATTTCTATATTTATAAATAAAATTTAATTAAGAGGAAGTAATTTCACCTTGAAAATTGATCTTTCAATTTTCTAGGTGAAGTTATTTCCTCTTAATTTAATTTTATGCTTTGGAATAAAACACTCATCTAAGGTTACAAAAAAAACCCAAAAAACAAAAAAGAAATTGAAAGGAAAGTTTAAAGGAAATATTATGGTTTCTTTTCAGAGCCCATGTGTTTTCTTTCCATTTTTGATTTTTGCTTTTTTCTCTTTTGTGTAGGAAAGCTAAGTATTTGCAAATTCAGGGTGGTGGCAGTTAGAGACATTGGTGATCAGAGCACCTGAGTATCAACTATTTATCCCTGTCATCTGCACTCCTTCCTCAGCTTCCCCAGGACAGTTAGCTATTTTTCTTTGGGAACACAGCAACAGGTCAGAGAAGAATATTGTTACAAAAAAGGAAAAGCTCATAGAGGGTATAATTTTTTGAAAGAAGTGTTAATTTCTTTTTAAAAACCACTGTCTGCATCTTTCTGAAAATCATTGATTTAAGTCCCCACTGACATGATGCTCCCTGTAAGTACAGAGCCTTTGATGCAAGGATTTCATGCTAACAGATCTCTACCAAACACAGAAAGTGTCTGATTTCAACAGACTTTATATTATCAGTGGCTAAAATGCCACTATTCATACAGTGCCTAAACTGTTTCTGTTTTGACATTTGTGCTAATTAAAGATAGTTTAGAGAAATGTTATCAAGTTGTTTCTGTTTTTCAGGGCAAAGGACCATTTTCTATTGCTGGTGAAATTATGTGGAAAGTAGTAATGTGCAGTCAGGAAGTGATCTACAATACCAGATAATGCTTTCAGCTTGAAGGAACTCAAAGTAACAATGAGAAGCAAGTCAGATATTCAAATAAACCATGGGCCGATGTGATAGTCTGAGATGAAGAAGTTTACCCCTACCTTATGCTCTCACCAACAGTCAGCCAGTCAATCAATCAGTTCTCGGTTGCAGCCTTCTTTTCTGGTCAACATTCATGAGAACTGAGCTGCCTTCAGCTATGCTCAAGAACTTCCCAGGACTAATAGAGTCAGCAATTGCAAAAACATGGGAGTGGGAATTGAGAAGACAATGTAGTAGCTGCATGTTCTTTGCTCCTTATGCTCATCGTAAACAATATGCATTCAGCAAATCCAGAACCAGCCTGTCAGTGTCATTAAGCAGAGCAATATGGAGCGAGGGCTTCTCTCTGCTTATGGTAGATGCGGCAAAGGAAGATCAAGGAAGGTACAGCAGGATGAGAAAAATTGTACCTAAGCTATGGACAGGCTTTTGACAACACGCAGGGTTAGCAGGGCTCTTGACTTTATACATGAACAGATACTGAAAACATACAAAAGGCAAAGCCAATATCAACAGTGTTTCTTTTGTATGTAGCACAAAATTGCCAAGCCAATATTGCAGCCAATCTTCTATTCCTCATGTAAAGGAGAATAAATCTTATGAGGAGTGACTGAAGGAGCTGGGGATGGTTAGTTTGGAAAAGAGGAGGCTGAGGGGAGACCTCATTGCTCTCTGTAACTACTTGAAAGGATACTGCAAAGAGGCTGGTGCTGGTCTCTTCTCACAGGTAATTAGTGATAGAATGAGAGGGAATGGCCACTACAACTGTGTAGGTTTAGACTGGATAGTAGGAAAAAGTTTTCCCAGCAAGAGTGGTCAGGCATTGGAATGTGCTGCCCAGGAAGGTGATCACCAATCCTGGATGTGTTCAAAGGTGGTTTGGATGTGGTGCTTGGAGATGTGGTTTAGGGGTGAACTTTGTAGAGTAGGGTTCTTGGTTGGACTTGGTGTTGCTGAGGGTCTTTTCCAACCTGAATGTTTCTGTGATTCTGTGACTGAGTTTCTAATGACTGTGGATAGTAGCCAGCGTTTCACAATGAAAGTAACTCTTGCATCAGGGTTTGGTATTCACAAGTTACACGGTGACAAGTACTCCCTGCATAACAGCCTGGAGTACATCCCAAAGATTGCCACCCACCCCTGTCTGATGTTAATCAGCCTGTACAACTAAAAATAATTACAGATGCAAATTTGATGAAAAGGACTCTAACAGGGAAATTTCACGACTGCACTAGAGAAGTTGCGGTTTAGCGCTGAGATAGGGTCTGATTGCTTGAGCATGTGGGTGCTATGGTAACTCAGTTTCACCATTTGGAAGCACTTAAGCTCTAAACCACAGTATGCTGCACCCTCTTCCTTTTGAGCAGGGTTCTGTAGAAGAAAAAACAGAAGTAAACAGCATGAGAGAAACCACAGAGCAGCAAAGGCGTTGTTAGCTGGAGTTGTACAAGTGGGTTACTGTAGTTGTAAAGTCCTCCTATGAAGACTGAGAATGTCATTTAAAGTGCAGGGCAATAGACACAAATGCCTTCCTTCTGCCTGCTAAGTACACAATATTCCTAGATGTTTACTTTAAGTTTTCATGTCAAACAATATTTGAATCACTAGTTGTAGGTTTTATTCTATTTTGGCTTGATGCTTGTGAGAAATTCTAGATATCATTGGTAACAAATGTTGTTGTTTCCATGAAATTAATATTTCTGGAGAAAAAAATTGCTGGTTTTCTCTGTGTTTTTAGTTTTCTCTGAAAAAAAAAAAAAAGAAAAACTCTTAAATGTATTTTGCAAATATAGATTTTTTTTTTTAATTTTTTTTCTTTTTTTTCTTTTCCTTCAGAAATATGGTCAGAAATATCTCATTTCAATTCAGGGTAGTCAAGAAAAGAAAAACCACACCACTATTTCAGTCCGTTTCTTGTGCTTTTCCTATCTTTTCTTCAAGACAGACTCTGTATGTTAGCAGAGGTTATGCTGGGTTTGTTTTAGCTGCTGAATGTTGATAAACTGCAGTTTGCATGAAGTTTGTCTTTCCTCCTCTTTCCTGAGCTTGCAACATTTTATTCTTCCTTGTATCTATCAGCTATAAATGCCTCTTAATTCCATCTCTTTCTTCTGGCTTCTGCCCTTGTACTTGATTGCTGGTTAATTTGAAATTTTTTGCTTTCTCCAGTGCTGTAAGTGTTGCTTAATGCTTATTGTTGATTCTGAGGAGACAACTCCCATTCTGGAAGCTGGACAGCAAGGAGTGGGTCATCAGTGTTGGGAACCAAGAACAAGCATTAATCTAATAGGTCAATTGTCATTAAAAATTTATGCCACCTCCTGCCACATTCACCTGTGGTTTAGGCCTGCACTTATTCCTGAGGTGTGGTTTGCAGCCAGACTACACCTCCCACTCTGCAGTTCAGCTCTAGAGCACCAGTAATGAAAAAGCCTTTGGCTCCTCAGATACATCATAACGAAAGATCAAAGATGGTAGGAAAGGAAGACAGGATCAGACCCTGAGACAGTGATTGCAGTGTTTTAAGGAACCACTACGGTGGGCAATTATTAATGAGCTTGTATGAAAGGAAATACTTTGAGACATTCAAATGGAATCTATTTTAATTATCATTTTGAAGAGTCAGAATGAAAGTTGTTACATCTTGACAGCAGAGGGAAAGAATTAACATTTCTCAATCAAGACGTTTTAGAATAGCTGCTAAACCAAAGTTTACAATTTCAAGTTTTTATCCCTGATTTCTGGTGAAAGTAAATATTGTAAATACTACTGTGGGAAAGGAAATTCTAATATTTATTTAGTTTTAATTCTCAGCCACAGCAAATGTATAGCATTCCTATGGTGGCTATAGGACTATGAATCCTTTTACCTATTATTTTATGGATTACTTTGAAGTGGTTTTGTGGCTGTAGAAGCTTCTGCATGTTAAACTCAAATGTGTAATTTGCTCTTTGGCTTGGAGCATGCAAAATTTCACATAATTTTAATGTGAACTTTATGTTGGATTCTTTTACTCAATTTTCAGAAAGGACCAGTTTGTCCAGAAACTGGGAAGGGTTTTCATTTTTCTCTTTCCCCAGAGTTAGTGATAAAGAATAAAGAGTAATTCTGAAGTCTGTGATTATAAAAGCACTTCAGCACACATGATCCTATCTATAAAATTTGAGGGGTCTTCTGTGGTATAGGATTACTCAGAGGTTTAAGTCTTTGCTAGCCTAGTCACAGTTCTGCCCAGGTTTATTTATAAAGTAGCAAGGGATCCCTTTATTTCATGTTTGCAGCAAAAAGTAGCAGTAACATCTCTGGCCCTGATGCTCATTTGCTTTAAGATCCCTTTAGCTGGTTCTGACAGCACAAGGAAGCCTTAAAGTAGGTGTGAATTACATCCTATCCCACTCCAAGCTTGAAAATAAATCAAAGAAGGGTGGCTGGCAGCATTTTGTAAGGCTCCTTGCCTTACTCACCCTTCACCTCCCACCAGGAGCTGTTCTTTTTTTGGCTTGCAGTAGACCTGACTAATCTCCACGCTGTTTGCTAGAAGACCCCCTCAAAGAGCTTTACTCCAGCCGAACAAGTAGACCACATCCTGTTGCTTTCTGTGCAGATGTGAATATCCCTGACCCTGCTGAAGCAGTGCTGCTCAGCTGTAAAAAGAGGGAAGACAGAGTCTGGACCAACACTAGCTGCTTTTGTAAAGTGCTGCTCAGTGGGAGATGCTGAGCTCTGGCCAACATGTTGAAGCGTGGAGATACCCAAGGAAAAGGGCAGCAGCTTTGAAAAATCACTAAGCAGTTTTCCTGGCAGGAAAAAAACCTGGCTGCAAATAGTTTTGCAGACATGAGGCTGAGAGGAAGGTTACTTCCTCTGCCCCTTCCCAAGGTCTGGCAAAGACACGTGGAGTGCAGATGGATCTGAAGAGCCATCTGGTATGGTAGGTATCACATTAGACAAACCACAAAATACCCTATTGGCAGGAAGGCATCCTCCTTGCCACATGTCTTGTCTTTTCTTTTCTTTTTTTTTTTTCCCTTTGTGGCCTGGTTTCTCTCACAGTTTCCCCACTTACTTTTGTTGTTGAACATTGAAAGGTTTCTTCAAAATAGAGTAGTCCTATATTTCACTCCCAGGATCTGTAAATCTTTGTGCTTTCAGGAGCAAGGCTGGTCAGCTTATCCATTTTAGGTGAATTTCATCTACAGTCTGTCCTTCCATCTGAAACCTTTCTTTCAAGCAACAGCTTCACTCTGCCAGCTGATAGCCAGAGAAGAAAGAGAATCAAAGTAATTAGCCAAGCTCCTACCTGCCCATGGGATGTAGTGGCTGCATGTTTTTCATGGCACTCAACTAAGGCCACAGCCATTACTGATAGGTTGCAGATCTTTTGAGTAAGTCAGTAGGAATCACCTGATGGCCAAATCAAGAGAAGGGAAAGGGAAGCTTAGCGAAGTTCCTCCAGAAGCAGAAACTTTTTGTACACTTTAAATTCATCCATTTGTGGGTTTCTGAGCCTATCCTGTGCATGGTATCCTTAAAACGTCTTATGGCTGGATGCAGTTTAAAATTTGAGACAAAATTTGGAATACTTAAACCCAGACCAACTTGCTTGGTGTGGTAATCATCAGACTTCCATACTGCACAGCATGGTTTGTTGTTGGTTTTTTTTAGGGGGGGGTGGGGCCGGGGGGGGGGGGGTGGGCATCCTTATAAAGGAGGAGACCTTATTGTGACCTTCCAGTATCTGAAGGGGGCCTAAAAGAAAGCTGGGGAGGGGCTTTTTAAGGTGTAAGGTTATGAGAGGACTAGGGGGAATGGAAAAAAAATAGGAATGGGTAGATTCAGATTGGATGTTAGGAAGAAATTCTTCCCCATGAGGGTGGTGAGACACTGGAACAGGTTGCCCAGGGAGGTGGTGGAAGCCTCATCCCTGGAGGATTTTAAGGCCAGGCTGGATGAGGCTCTGGGCAACCTGATGTAGTGTGAGGTGTCCCTGCCCATGGCAGGGGGGATGGAACTAGATGATCCTTGACATCTCATCCAACCCTAACAATTCTATGACTCTATAAAGTCCTTGAAGGATCCCAAGTTGTGTTTTAGAATATAAAAATGAGTAGACAGTTTTGACTTTGGGGTTCATTTTGTTAGCCCAGTGTTAGCTCAGACATGCTTAGCTGTGGGACAATTTTGGGGAAACTAAGTTGGAAAAATAAACTAATTATAACAATATGCCTATTAATACTGGAGTAACACAGGCTGGTGTGTTGGGATCCTTCTTTATTTTCCCCTCAGCTCGCCTAGTATGACTCAATAAGGTTATATGGGGAAATTTATCTACTTTGTGCTTTGAGAGGATTTTTTTGGTGTTCTGGTGCCACCTACAGAAATCTTTTCAATTGCATCCTATTCCATTGCTACAATAAATCATAGGAGAGCAGGAGACCTTTAAAATGCTTAGAAGGACATAAACCTTCCATGAAATTCTATTAAAATGCCAGTACTTATTTGGGGGGTGGGGGGGTGGGGGAAGGAGGCTAGAAAGAGCCATCTAGCACTGCTATTTTCCAAATGACTTAAGAAATAATCTGCTCTAGTTGGTGCTGATCTGAGGAGGGCAGTTGTACTAGATGGTCTTGAGGTCACTTCCAACCTCGAGTTCTATGACTGTGTGTAACATTTAGCATCTGTCACCTTGTGTGAGCACTCAGCCACATGCTATATTTAAGCCAGTAACATTATTCCTAACTTTACGAGGGAGAGTCTGGAGATATCTGCCTATGGTGAGCTTCTCTGTCAGAGATGAGAAGCTTGGTTTTGATGCAGGCAGATGGAGAGGGTAACAGAACTTGTACCCTACATAATTATTGCAGACTTTCACATGAACCTGGATTTTTACTTTAAAGGTCAAAGGAGTTTACTTTCAAAAGAGTAGAGCTTCAGTTGTGAAGTAACATGCAGGGATGCGGATGGAACAGAATAGGCTGTGTTAGAGAGACATCTTGAGGGACGAGGCAAAGTCTTGGGATGGATTTGATAATTCTAATATCAGAGGAGGGTAAGGAAGCTGGGAAGGGCCTGGAGAATAAATCTCATGAGGAGCGACTGCAGGAGCTGGGGATGGTTAGTTTGGAAAAGAGGAGGCTGAGGGGAGACCTCATTGCTCTCTATAACTACTTGAAAGGACATTGTGGAGAGGCTGGTGCTGGTCTCTTCTCACAGGTAATTAGTGATGGAACAAGAGGGAATGGCCAAAAGCTATGACTGGGTAGGTTTAGACTGGATAGTAGGAAAAAGTTTTCCCAATAAGAGTGGTCAGGTATAGGAATGTGCTGCCCAGGGATGTGGTGGAGTCACCAAGCCTGGCTGTGTTTAAAGGTGTTTTGGATGTGGTGCCTGGGGATATGTTTTAGGGGTGAACCTTGTAGGGTAGGGTTCTGGGTTGGACTTGGTGATGCTGAGGGTATTTTCCAAGCTGAGTGTTTCCGTGATTCTGTGATTGCTGCTCTTCTGCTGTAGCTGAAGTGGCATCTACTTCTTTTGTGCATTGATTAACTCCATCATTGTTAAAGCAACTTGGCCATCTATACTGTCTGAGGTCAGTTCTATTGCAGCAAACCAGTTGATGTGATGAGGACATATTTAGGGTTTTTTAACTTTAATTAAATCATGTTTTTCAAAGAAGTCAATTAGAATTCAACCTATAACATTCTGTTCTTATGAGTTCATGTTTTGTTTATGGACACTCCTCCTCTAGCTCTCAGGTGAGAGTTTCCTGCAATTTATGCAGAGCTCCTTGGGCACCACAACAGCATCTGATGGCTGTGGGAAGAGGATCCTTTCTGGGGTCAACAACATGAAAACAAATAAGTCTGGGCTTTTTGCAAGTTGTACATTAAGTTACCCCTTGGGATAGTGTTTTTGAACATCTGGAATCAGTGCATCCCACACACCTTGCTAAAGGATGGCTGAATATCTTTGCCATGAAGGCACCCCAGACAAATTGGTGGGATTTTGGAATTGGTGGGATCTTGGAATTGGTGGTCTTGCAGACCTAAACGCAAGCCGTGCTCTTGCAATAAATCCAAGCAGCTGTGTTGCACAGCTTGTGCAGGAACTAGAAAGTGTTGAAAATGAGTGCTTTTTTCCAGTGTTAGAGGGGGAAGTGTAACTCAGAGAGCAGCTGGCAGCCTTTCTGCTTGCAATGAGCTTCTCACCTTCATGCATTGCTCACCTGTTATCTTCTCCCCACTGTGCAGCAGGAGATGAAAATGTGGCAAACACCAGCTCTCCCTCCCTTAAGTCACCTCCACCTGCACGCTCCACATCACTCTCACCTCCAGGCACCACTAAAGGTAATGGTGAATTTGGGACCGTGGCATTGCTGAGCTGGCAGCCACCGCAGCCGTCCTCTTGCTGTCGACGTCCCTCAGGATGCACAGCACAGATTCCTGTCTCAAGGAAGAGTGATTTGTCATATGGACCATACCAGTCCACATCATATGTACTTGATATTTTCGGGGTCTAATTGTTGTTATGTGCAACTAGGTGTTACTTAAAAATGTGTGAATGCCTGGGGAAAGCTCAGCTGATACTTGGGAGGAAGGAATGTTTCCTTTTATATTTTTGCTGTATGGTTGTATTTAATTCCTTGAAAGTTTAATTTGCACTTTCTCTCTCTTTTCCTCTTTTAAAGGAGTCGAGCCAGCCATGACTACACCTGGTAAGAAACTTTTCACTTGTATGACAGAACTGCATTGACATCTTTTTTTCTGATCATTTCTCCTTTTGTTTTCCTGCACACAGTTATCTCATAGTGTGTGATGCTTTTTTATTCAGCCCCATGAAATAAAATATGCTGTCTTAAGAGGCAAGAATATCAAACATGACTGGTTTTGAGTCATGGCTAATGAGTATACTTTAAAATGCACATTTAACATGAAAGAAGTGAAGTCAGTGCTGAAAAGTATTATACTTACTGGATGTTTAGCTGACACTTCTTGGACCCCAAAACACCTTGAACATTGGATGTGCCTTTGCTTGCTAACAAATTTACAGTGTCTTCAGCATGAGAGTGCTCCAGCACAGCAGTCCCGTGTTGTGTGCAGCTTTGTGTTCTTCCTTGACCAAGCAGCTTCCTAAGCATTAGTGAAACTGCTGTGCTCTCACCACAGGTGTCTCTCCTGGAGACAGCACATACCTTTCCACGCACGCAGGCTCCAACCCTGCCATGGGAATCAGCAGCCTACCGCACAGCAGCACTGCTGCCCTCACCACACACGCCCCCATTGCCTTCAGGAATGCTTCACCAGGTTTGCGCCTTCCTTTAGATACTCTCTGAGCTGTAGGGGAAAACTAAGTCATTCAGCCTTAGGGTAGGCTTTTCCAGCTTATGGAAGAGAAGGTGGTTATCAGGAGTAGTCAGCATGGATTTATCAAGGAGGAATCTGATAGCATTCTATGATGCCGTAACTGAATGGGTAGATGCAGGGAGAGCAGTGGATGTAGTCTACCTTGACCTTAGCAAGGCCTATGACACCGTCTCCCATGACATCCTAGTGAGCGAGCTCAGGAAGTGTGGGATGGAAGAGCAGACACTGAGATGGATTAGGAGCTGGTTCAAATCTAGTTCAAAGAGTGGTGATCGATGGTGCCAGGCCCAGCTGGAGAGCTGTAACTAGTGGAACCCTCCAGGGATCAGTGCTGGGTCTGGTGCTGTTCAACATCTTCATCAATGACATTGATGAGGGGACAGACAGACAGAATCTGCTCAGCAAGTTTGCTGATGACCCCAAACTGGGAGGCTTGGCTGATACAGCTGAAGGCTGTGTGGCCATCCCGTGAGACTTGGATGGACTGGAGAGCTGGGCACAGAGGAACCCAATGAGGTTCAACAAGGACAAGTGCAGAGTCCTCCATCTGGGGAGGAATAATAAATTGCACCAGTACAGACTGGGAGATGATCTGCTGGACAGCAGCTCTGTGGAGAGGGACCTGGGAGTTCTGGTGGATAACAAGTTATCCATAGGACAGCCATGTGCCCTTTTGGCCAAGAGGGCCAATGGGATCCTAGGGTGTATTAAGAAGAGTGTGTCCAGAAGATTGAGGGAGGTTCTCCGCCCCCTCTACTCTTCCCTGGTGAGACCTCATCTTGAGTACTGCTTTCAGTTTTGGGCTCCCCAGTTTAGGAGGGACAGGGACCTGCTGGAGAGGGTCCAGCTGAGGGCTATGAGGATGATTAGGAGACTGCAGCACTGCCCTATGAGGAGAGGCTGAGGAACCTGGGGCTTTTTAGTCTGGAAAAGAGTAGACTGAGAAGGGATTTAATAAATGTTTATAAATATCTGAGGGCTGGGTGTCAGGAGGGAGGAGACAGGTTCTACTCACTTTCTCCTTGTGATAGGACAAGGAGCAATAGATGAAAGCTGCAGCACAGGAGGTTCCACATCAACACAAGGGGCAACTTCTTTACTGTAAGGGTCACAGAGCACTGAAACAGGCTCCCAAGAGAGGTTGTGGAGTCTCCTTCTCTGGAGATTTTCAAGGCTCATCTGGATGTGTTCCTCTGTGACCTGAGCTAGATTGTATGGTCCTGCTCTGTCAGGGGGGTTGGACTTGGTGATCTCTTTGGGTCCCTTCCAAACCCTGACATCCTGTGATCATCAAGCAGAAAAGGTAACTGCAATCTGGTACAGGGGCCATACCAGGATTATTTCCAGGGTTTGGTGTCTTATGTCCACTTCTTGTAGCCATCACTGTAATATCAAAATGCCAGCTGCTGTCAACAAGACTTTTGTGAATGCAAGAGCAGTAGGAGTGGATTTAAAAGTGGAGGTAGGAACCTGCCAGTGTTTTATAAGCAGGGAGGTAAATACTGAGATATAGTAAGTAATACAGTGAGCAAGGCAAGTGAGTGCTACTGGAGTGCTTGTTCCTGAAAAACAAAAGGCACAGGTGCTGGTTGTAATTGTGTTCTACTGTAAGAATATTTTGTTTTTCCCAGTTCACAATTAGTAATGCCATTTTTATGGTGACCCCATCCTGGATGCTCCTTGCACATTACAAAATTCATTTATAAGTAGTATATTCTAAAAAAAAATGCTTTCTATTTAAATGCTCTCTTGAAAAATTTTATTTTACTGGATATATTATATTTCTGGATATATTATGTATACTGGAGATATTACACTTCTTTCACTGTTCTTCTCTATGTTACAAAAATTACTAAACCAAAACAAAACCAGAAAAGAAAAGAAAACAAAACAAAAAAACCCCAAACCAAACCAACAACAACAAACTAACCAAACAAAATCAAACCCCAAAAAGCCCCAAATCAAACCCAACCAAAAAACCCAACCCAAGAGTAAAGGACTGTAAGATGTTTTTGATAGTGGAGCCATAGGAAAAAAAGCCAACACTTTTTAATGCTGATATATTGTTTATTTCCTTACAGATTATCACACTTCAGCATCCTTGCACAGCACCATCTCACCAGCCAGCATGCCAGCAAGCACTGGGATCACCCCTACTCCCCTAATAGGTGACAAACTTGCACACAGTTCTCACAGTTGTGATTCTGCAAGCATGGAAAATGGGATAGAATGAGGGAATTTGATTTGAATTTCTTTTATCAAACTTAAGCACATGAATTAGGCATACAGCTGCATTAAACTTCAGGGGGTTTCTAGGAATCTTATTAATAGTTTATGAGTAATATTAAAGACACTAGATTTGCTGCTTGTCAAGCAAATGAAAAATAGAAATTATTTCCACCCAGTGGCATAGTATGAAGGTAAGTCTGTCAATCACTATGTCAGTAATCTTCTTAATATTCACATTTTTTGCCCAAGCAAGAAAAAAAAAAATACATTGAAGATCTGTGTGTTTTCCTGTTTTGTGGTGTCTTCCATTTTGTTTCCCTCAGCATTAACACTTTCTTGATATCTATTATTGCAAGCACTTGCATTATTATTATTATTATTGAAATTGGGCTGGAAGGAATTTCTCAGGTCAGTAAAATATATGTGTGTACTTTAGTAAAGCACACCCAGGATTTGAACTCTTAACATCTTTGTGCTGCCGTTCGAGTACCTGTAGATTCCCATCTGCTTTTTGACAGACTGAGTGTTTATCATCTTGGTAGCTCTCCATTGAACCATCTCAGTTTACCCTTTCACTCGGGTCACTGTTGTGCTCTGTAAAAAAAAAAAAACACAACACCAAACCTGCTGAGCTACACCTTCATTTTGTTTTCTTTTTTTTGTTTTTGTTTTTGTTTTTGTTTTCATTTTCTTTTTATAGGTGTTTCCACACTGACAACTGAAGAACCCTGTGGTAAGAACCAAACCCCTTATTTTTAACTCAGTCTTGACATTTGACCAACCCAGCATTTCTAGCTGTTTTAGAAACTGTCTCACAATTTTGGAATAGTAAGTTCAAAGTTGTTAATGTTTCTGGTTTTCTCACCTCCTTTGACTGTTCAGTGGAATTGCTCTGCACTGGATTATTGATATCAGGGCGGCAGAAGAGACCTCCCTTCATTCCACTAAGCCTTCCCTAATGAGTTCACATCAATGTTAATAATTGCATGCTGCAAACTGCAATTCGTAACTAAAGCAAACCTAAAATTTGGACATAGCCTATGTAGACTATGACTTGCTTTTACTATATGGTTATTAAATGCTATGAATAAGAAAATTTGAAATTTCTATTCAAACAAATGATTCCATGTGCCAAAACAAAGTATTTCACTTTGAAATGTCATTTTACATTAAAGCAGATCTGTTTCAGGAAAGTTCATCTTTCTAATTCCTCAGTTTTCCTAACTAGAGAATTATTGAAAATATTTTTTTTTCTTAAGAAAGTTAGGTTTGACTAAACAATATTTTAAAGACAAATAAAAAATAAAAATAAACAATAATCACAGCTAGTTTTGCTGTGAATTCTGCCTGTTGAAACACATATCGGGCTCGGGGGGGGGGGGTCGTAAAACATTTGATGGCCCTTAAAAATTGTCATAAAATCGCTGCCTGCTGTTTTATCTTTCTCTTTCAGTTCCTCTTCAGCACCATATTATAGGAAATGTAAAAGGCAAAAAGAGCATGGTTCAAGTTGCACTGCAAAACCCCAGCAAGACCAGAGAATATGAGATTTTGGAGGTTAATGAGACCATACCTGTGGGTTCTAACAACCACACAATAACGCTCCAGAGATGCATGAGATACACAGTCAGAGTTAAAAATTACTCATGCATTCAATATCTTGATATTCCACCTGGTAGGTACAAAAGCTTCATCTTTATATTTTTTTTCCATGCAGTAATTCAGTTTCTGTGGATTTCTTAGTCTATTCTTGTCTTTTCAGAGATTCAGACAGATGGTTTTCTTACTTTGTGCTTGGTTTGCAAGATACTTTGCATTTTGAAGTTGCATCTGAAAAAATCTCTCAGTGTTTTCTTAAAGCAGGATGCAAGAAAATAAGTTGCATTTTGAAGTTGCATCTGAAAAAATCTCTCAGTGTTTTCTTAAAGTCGGATGCAAGAAAATAAAATAATTTTCTCCTCGTGAAGGGGAAAGGGATTTTTTTTTTTTTTATGTTGGCAATATGCAGCACCATAAGCAATAACAAGACTGGCCAGACACATTTTTTTCTAGAGGTTTTATTCACTAAAGGGATTGTTAGATTACAAGTTTCATTTGTTGTTTGAGTACCGACATCTTCCTCTCATTTAGGCTTTTGTTAGTCTTTGTGGTGGGTTGAAAATTCTCCTCAATGATAATTTGCCAGCCCAGCCCAGTTGGAAGCAAATGAAATTGTATTCACAAGCAAAACTACAATCTACAATGAAATGCAATGAATATGTACAAAATATACAGTATTTACAATATTTACAGATATTTACAATTAATAAACAGCACGAGAACCCCCTGGTCAAAAAATAGGGGAGCTAATAGCTTCTCCCCACCCTGTTCCTCTCCTTACCCCCAACTTGGACACAAAAGGGACAAGAGAAAAAGCAGAGTTTTTGTTGTTAATACCAGTCACAAGAAAAGCAGTGCAGTCAAGGTCAGTAAATCCAGGAGAAGCATCAACCAGAGCTGAAGAAATGCAAAGAGAGAGAGATTGTTTTGTACAACTAGTTTAACTCCATTATCTCTTCCAATGGAATAGTTTAGAGTTATCATTATTTTCCTTCTTACACCCAATAGAGATTGATTTACATTTGATCACTTTCTATTCAAGATCTGTGGAAAAATTTAAAGGCACAGCCTAAAAGTGCCACCGTCTTTATTTGCTTTTTCTTCCTAAATTCGTTGTGACTTATTCTGTGCCAATTGTACCTTCATATTGGGGAACAAGTCAACACATATAAGAGAAAAATTAATATTTAAAGAATCAATATAGCCCAGGTCACAGTGACCTAATATATGAATCCTATTTAGACACAGGTGAGAATCCTTTCAAAGTTGTGGTTAAAAACAGCAGATACGCGCAAGTATGTTGGAGCAGCCCATTTGCCTGTGATAAAACAACTGTTACCTGCAAAGGTAAGGCACTTGGAAGATATTTTGGAAGTGGGATTATTTATTTGTTTATTTTTAAAAGCAATGTTAATGTTGTCTCCTGAGGAGAGAGACAGATTTAAATGAATTGTGTCACTTTGAAGGAAGGGCTGCTCAGGAGTTCTGGGATCACCAGGTTGGGGATAACTGTAATGGAAGGCTACAAGGATGATTAAGGGACTGGAACATGTACCCTGTGAGGAGAGGCTGAGGGACCTGGGGCTGGTCAGTCTGGAGAAGAGAACATTGAGAGGGGATTTCATCAATGTTTATATATATCTGAGGGCTGGGGGTCAAGAGGGAGGGAACAGCCTCTGCTCATTGCACCCTGGGATAGGACAAGGGGCAATGGATGTAAACCTCAGCACAGGAGGTTCCACCTCAACATGAGGAGGAACTTCTTCACTGTGAGGGTCCCAGAGCACTGGAACAGGCTGCCCAGGGAGGTTGTGGAGTCTCCTTCTCTGGAGACTTTCAAGACCCATCTGGATGCATTCCTGTGGAACTTGTGCTAGATTCTATAGTCCTGCTCTGGCAGGGGGATTGGACTTGATGATCTCCTGAGGTCCCTTCCAATCCCTAACATCCTGTGACCCTGTGTGATCCTGCGAAGTGTATGCACTGCCAACCTGGGGAAAGTTCAAACCCAGCAAGCTCATTTACTGAGTTTAATAACTTCACAAACCACAGACTTCTGGAGATTTTGGGGGTCCTGCTTGATGATCTAGAGGGGACCTGAGAATTTGGAAATCTTCAATCTGTGAGTGTGATGTGAGCTGATTCCTTGCAGGCTATCTAGGCAGCTGGCTCTTGGAGCTGGCCAGCCTGAGGGGATGCTTGCTCAAGGGCAGCTGGTGAGATGGTATCAACACTAGATGTCCTCCTGTGTCCTAGAAAAAATGTGTGATGAATGTCTGGGGCTGGAGATTTCATGCTTCAGGGAGCTGAATAGCTAAGAAATCACTCCTGGGTTCTGCCAGACTCCAATGAAAATGTTTTGATTTCTGTGGGTAAATGGTTTAGAAATCATATGGGCTCTATGCAGATGAAGTCAATATAAAAGAATCTAAAACCTAGCCATTGGATTAAGTTATGCACTTTTCTGTTTGGAGTATTGTGATAGTTTGTTGCAAATTATATTGAATAAATACAGTAGAGAAAATCCCAGTTAAAAGTACCATGTAATTTTGGAGTTGTGAAAAATAATGAACCTCTTTTTGTGTCTAAAGATTCACCAGGCTTTAAAGAATTTAACCAAACTTGTAAATATCAGCACACCTTATTACCCAACCATGAGTACAACTGCACTGGGGTCGTACATTTTTTTGGAAAGGACTTTAAGTATAGCTTTCCCATAGCAACAGATTATGGTGGTAAGTGAAATGCTTATTTTTTTGCTTTACGTTCCACATACTTCTCTAAACCCACTATCTGTGCTTACTGGAGATGAAGAGAAATTTTTGAGCAGCATGCTGAGCCTCTCTTAGGTTCTCCAGCTCTTCCTGCTCAGTCTCTTGTTCTTGTGGTTCAGCTGCAGTTACAATCTTCCTTTCCCTCTCCAGCCACAGCTTTCGTCTTCCAGTCTGATGTCTTCCTCTCCTTCTGTCAGAGATTGTGATTATATTTTTGGAGGGTCAGAACATGACCAAGCGTGTAGAGGTTTGGATGAAGATAAAAAAGAATAAAAATAAAATAAGTGAAGGCCTTGTCAAAACCAAGGGTAGAATTATTGATTTGAAGAAAGATGTGATAAAATAATTGCAAAGCATATGTCCAGATAAAATGTTTTTTTTTTTTTTTCAATAGCATAGCCCTTGGAAATAGCTTAGCTTTTTTTTTTTTCCTGAATTAAAGAGGAAATCAACTTCAATCAGGTGACATGCAAATAAAAATTCAAACCAAACATTTAAAGTTTGTAAACATTGTAAGAAAAACAATAAAACTGAACAATTTTAGTACTCTCTTGCTGTTTTGACCTCGTTTTGAATTAACTAAATATATAAAATTGCTGCAGTATGATGTTTTTACTTACAGGCAGTTTAAACTTATGCATAATTTCTTTAAGTGAAATAGACTATGAAAAATGTTACATCTTGCTGCTATCTTGATTTGCTATCCAATACATTTTAATTTAATCAAAGTAGGTAAAAAGAGGAATATTTGCACTTTCAGTCAAAGATTTTCTTCCCCTCGCCCCCATTATTTTTCTTTTACAACAGCTCCAGGAGCACCAGAAAACCTTACAGTGATTTCTGGTGAAAGAAATGTAACAGTTACATGGCAGAAACCTAGTGACATTTCAATGGGCCCTATATATGGCTATACAGTGAGATGCAATGGCACAAGTAAGTATATTCTCCTCCAGTATTAAATAATTCATTCCATGATTTAATATTTGCAGAGCACCAAGCATGATACACTGTCAAAGCATGTTGGAGTCTCTTCAAACTGTGCATAATTATCGTTTTATCTTGGTATAGACATTAAAGTTTCTTCCCTTTTGGTTGTTCCAGTTGAACCATCAGGTTGTTCAGTTTACCATTTCAGGATACCACTCTGTCATCCTTCAGCTCTTATGTTTCTCGTTCTGTATTTTTTTAATTTGGTTCAAACTTGTTATCAAAAATATTATTGTACCAGTTTAAGGAATATATCCATAACCAGGCACTAGGATCTGCATATTTAGATTGATAAAAGGTTATTAATATTTTTATATTAATAAATAATAAAATATCAGTTAATAAGTTTTCGTGAATCATAATTAAAAACCTTTTTCATCACAAGGACACAACTCTGTCACTCTTCAGTTCCTGTGCTTCTTGCATTAAGAATAAGTTCTGCCAAGATCGCCACTTGATTGATCAGTTTGTAGCACGATGCTCTCTGTCTCAGAAATGCTGTTATAGCTGGTTGAGATATTGTCTGAGAAGACAATCACAGAATCACAGAATTCCAGCCAGGCTGGAAGAGACCTCCAAGATCATCAAGTCCAACCAATCACCCAACCCTTAACTAATCAATTAGACCATGGCACTAAGTGCCTCACCCAGGCTTTTTTTTAAACACCTCCAGGGACATCGACCCCACCACCTCCCTGGGCAGCCCATTCCAATGGGCAAGCTCTCTGTCTGTGAAGAACTTCTTTCTAAGATCAAGCTTAAACTTCCCCCTGCACAGCTTGAGACTGTGTCCTCTTGTTCTGTTGCTGGTTGCCTGGGAGAAGAGACCAACCCCCACCTGGCTACAACCTCCCTTCAGGTAGCTGTAGGCAGCAATAAGGTCTGCCCTGAGCCTCCTCTTCTCCAGGCTAAACAACCCCAGCTCCCTCAGCCTCTCCTCATAGGGCTGGACCTACCTTCTGATTAACAATTCCGTATGTAGAAGTCAGGGGTCTTGAGTATAGCAGTTAGCATCTACATGTTTAGAAAGGTAAAGCCAGGTGGTTTGTCTTCTACTAAATGGTCACTCCTTTCAGATTTGCTGTTTTACCCATTTAGCTGGAAGTCTGTTACACTGGGGCTGTGTTTTCCGGGTGTGAGCTTGGAATAAAGAGGCTGATATATGAGTCCAGGAAATATGTTTATGTTTAAACTAACCTTGAATTAATTATTTCTTTCTATTCATTTACTGCATGTTTTGTAAAACTGTAGTGTCACAGGAACTAAAGTTTGTCATATTCATTTTCTCCCCAGACACAAGTAATCTCTCCCATTCCCATGCCTCTAGTTTGACCACCACCCAAAAAGGCAGCAGCCCTGTGTACTAGTTTCTGTGGTTGATCAGGCTAGGCCAGCACAGGAGACAGAGGTAATGTGCTGGGGTACATGGAGGTCACATCTGAAGCAGCCAGAAGAGAACATGGAAGGACTATTCTTCACTCTACAACTACCTGAAGGGAAGTTGTAGTAAGCTGGGGGTCAGGCTTTTCTCTCAGGCAACTTGTGACAAGACAAGAGGACATGGCCTGAAGCTTGCCAGGGGAGGTTTAGGTTGGATGTTAGGAATCAATTCCTCATGGAAAGGGTGATTAGACACTGGAATGGACTGCCCAGGGAGGTGGTGGAGTCACTGTCCCTGGAGGTGTTTAAGGAAAGATTGGATGTAGCACTTAGTGACACGGTCTAGGCGATGTGATGGTATTAGGTTATATGCCGGACTTGATGATCTCAGACGTCTATTCCAGCCTCAATAATTCTGTGATTCCCCTGTTTCCTGAGGCACCACAGCCCCAGCTGTGATGTGGTAATAGTTTTGTTCATGTTGCTTCTTATGCAATTCCTTTCTGCCCTGCTTGCAGCTACACTGAAAGCACATCAGGTCTCTTGCATCATACCAGAACAGACCTGCCTAGTGTGCAGAGTGATTTTGAAATCTACTAACCCCTTCCCAAGCTGGACAAATTATCAGCCCCTCTTTATCAATGCCCTTTAGGTTAGTTTTAAATCACACCTGTTTAAATGGCATACTGAGGTAGTAAAAAAAACTGAAACAGAACTAAACCTCAACTTTACTTTCTTGATTGGGGAATGCATTCTTCTTCCTCCTGAGCCTTCACTGATCATTAGTAAGCAAGACAAACCAACCAAGTACAAGAAATAGCGGTACACGTGACATTGGTTTCAGGTAGTTCTGATGAAGTGTGGGAGTTCCTACGCTCGTAACAGAAAAGTCATTAATTAATCTAATTGTTCATTTTCTCTTAAAGAGACAGAATTTGTCAACAGGACTGAATTTACTTGCCATGAATTAGAACCTTACAGGAACGGTTTTGTATCTGTGACTCCATGTACAAAGAGCAAATATTACAATGAAACACTTACAGGGAAAACTGCAACACGCAACTTCACAACAGAATCAGCAGGTAAGGCTCTGCTCTGCTGTTACCAACAAGGCTGATACTAACACAGGGAATGTGCACTTTGCTCCATGGAGAAAGACCTTGAAGTCCTAGTGGACAGCAAGTTCTCCACGGGACAACAATGTGCCCTTGTGGCCAAGAAAGCCAATGGGATCCTGGGGTGCATCAAGAAGGGTGTGTCCAGCAGGTCTAGAGAGGTTCTTCTACCTCTCTACTCTGTCCTGGTGAGACCACACCTGCAATACTGTGTCCAGTTTTGAGCTCCCCCGTTCAAGAGAGACAGAGAACTGCTGGAGAGAATCCAAGCGAGAGCCACGAGGATGATTAGGGCACTTGAGCATCTCCTCTGTGAAGAGAGACTGAGAGCCCTGGGGCTGTTTAGTCTGGAGAAGAAGGCTGAGAGGGGATCTGATCAATGTCTATCAATATCTGAGGGATGGGTGTTAAGCGGCGGGGGCAAAGCTCTTTTTGATGGTTCACAGTGATAAGCCAAGGAACAATGGGTTCAAATATGAACATAGAAGATTTCACCTCAACATGAGGAGAAACTTCTTAACAGTGAGGGTGACAGAGCACTGGAACAGGCTGCTTAGAGAGGTTGTGGAGTCTCCTTCTCCGGACACTTTCAAAACTCACCTGAATGCATTCCTGTGGGGACTACCCTGAGTGATCCTTCTTTGGCAGGGGGATTGGACCTGATGATCTCTTGAGGTCCTTTCCAGCCTCTGATATACTGTGGTCCTGTGATCCTGTGAAATGATGAGCATAGAGCCATTAACACTTCTGTTGTGACAGAACCACAGCAAGTGATCGACGTTAGTGCAACACTGACAGCTGATAATGCAGTCCAAATCACATGCAGAAGTCAACAAGTGTATGGAAGACTAAAAGTATTTAGGCTGATGTGGGAGAATGATGGGACGAAGGTCTCCAATGAAACTGGTTGTGATTTTAGAAAAGAAAATCTCTTGTACCTGACAAACTATTCATTTGCGGTAAGTAGCCTTATTAAATTAAATAGCTAAAGTATCGCTGTATTTTCATGGTTTAAGCATAGTCTACTTGGTTTTAATAAAAAAAAAAAAAGAGGCAAATGTGGTGGCAGGAAAATTAATCCATTACTTCAGAAATAAAATGTTTATGTGTCTAGCCTAATCAACCAATCCCAGTGCTCTTCCACATGGGTTCTGACAGCTTGAAAGATGCAATCTGAATAGACTGTACTTGGGAGAGGGAGAAATTTGAAATTTCCATAAGTTGGTGGTTTGGGTTTTTTGTTTGTTTGGTTGGTAGGTTTTGTTTTTTCTCCTTGTTTTTGTTGTTGTTGTTTTGTTTGGTTGTTTCTTGTTTTCTTAATGCTGAATGGATATTTTTGTGTTTAAAGCACATTTCATTTAACCAATGTGCAACTATCATTTTGATCAGAGGATAAATGTGTGATTTAAGTCTTAAGAGAGCTTCTCAGAAAGGAATTGTTCAGAGTTTTTCACTGTGAAGATTTGTGATGTTTCAAGGACTAGTTAGTATAAAGGAGTTTAGATCCTTTTGCATGTTCTTATATCAGCCTTTTACAAGCCAGTCCTCGTTTCCATGCAAGGTATATAGAATCATAGAATCATTTTGGTTGGAAAAGGCCTTTAAGATCACTAAGTCCAACCACCATCTAACTCAATCAAGTCTGGTGCTAAAACACCACATCTATTTGTCTTTTAAACACCTCCAAGTGATGGTGACTCAATTATGTCCCTGGGAGCCTATTCAAGTGTTTACAAGCTCCACTTTCCTGAAGGCTTCCTGCTATTTTCTCTTCTTTCAGGCATTTCACCCTTTTGGCATTTGTTGCTTGCAGAGCCAGTGGTCTTATATGATTCCCCCTAATGTGGCCAGAAGGAATATTTTTATATCCTGATGGCTCTTAGTAAAGTTTAGGTAAGGAAGTAACTAGTAGGAATGATGAAGTTTTATTACTTTTAGAAAGCAGTTTCACTCATTTTTCACAACCTTTTCCTCTTTCCTCTGTGTCTTTCTGAGGAAATGCAGTGCTAGGGAACTTGACAAGTCTAGTTTTTGTTCCAGGGCTTTGTTAGTATCATCCTGAGAGGTTCTGCTCAGAATGCTTTGTGTTTGGAAAATAAAGACAAGGTCCTGCAGGAGGAAAAGCTGTTTGCATTGCCCCTATAGTACAAGAATCTCTTGTAATCTTTTTGTACACCACTTGCAGTCAGTAGTTTGCCTTGCAGAAAGAATCAACTTGTCTCTTGCCCCTGGCTTCTGTTTCGAACTTACCCAGATCTTACTGGAAAAACAGAGAAAGCCTTGTGGCTGCAACTAGTAATGAAAAGACTCTGAGTCAAGTTAGAGAAGGCTCAGGAAAAGAAAAACCTGTGATGGTTAACACATGTCAAGATTCCCTTCTATCTGCACATTTGTGTTTGTTGAGGGAATAAGCAGAAGCCTACCCAGCATGAGTTTTGGTGTAGTGATGTTTTGACCCCAACTGCTGCACTACGTTTCTGGCTTTTGCTATTTGAGAAGCTTCCTGCTTGTGGCTTCTGATACTCTTCTGGATGTTGCCACCTAACATGGCTTTTGTTCCAGCTGCAGAACTCAGAAACCAGCAATCCTCTGAACATATTGCATAGGGTGGGAGGGGTCCTCTGAGTCTTCAGGACAACTTTCTCTTAAGGGATTGAATAAGCTCAGTAAGAATTCAGCCTGCAGTCAGCAATGGTGCTGAAAGCCCTTCTCCCCTTTTGTATTATTTGCAGCCGGGGAATGTGACAATTAAAATCGCTGTTGGTATTAAATGTCTAAGTCTAATCATAACATTAATTTTTCTTCACATGAAAAGTATGAAATATTCAATGTACAAACCTCAGGCTGCCTACTAGATCTGATAGAAAGTTCTGTTCAGGAAATATAAAGGATTGGATAAATGTAAATCATAGTATGAAATATAAACACATCTAAACAAAATTAGTATTAGGACACCAGTTAAAGTACCCAAAATGTAATGTTGCAAGAAAGCAGCTTATTTAGAGGTTTATTTTGTCTTCTGTAATTTAACCTTTTATTAATTACTTCCCATAAAGGAACTTGTATGAAAAATATTCAGTACAGTGTACTACTTGTATACTTAGAGTTGAAGCAAATAAAATAATGATGCTTTATTACATATTGCATAGTCAGACTTGAGTGATTTTATTTTGATTTTATAAAAAGCAGATCTGATTTTTTTTTACTTTGGATACATTTGATTTTGTAAGATATGTCTCCTACCTTACTAACTTTTTTTTTTCCAGTCACCCATGTATTTTTGGGTCTAGATCTTGCTTTAATTGTTGGAAGCCTAAGCTGCACTATAAAATATTGAGAGCAGATCCTGCTGTCAGTGAGGCTGGTTCATTGAAAATAGCTGACTGTATTTCAAATATACATTGTGTTTCACTTGAAGCTTTTACTTGTCATATCTTAACATCTCTATTATTTTCACCCACTGCATACAGATCTCAGTGTTTAATGGAGCTTATGAAGGGCAGCCAGTAAAGAGCAGTATAAGAACCAGATGTGAGTAAATATATACAGTATTTTTACTTTTACGCTTCAGTGTAGCATAGAGTAGTAGTGTAAATTGTGAATTTTGTTACAGTTGCTCCTGATTAAAGACCTAAACTGTCTGGTTTTCCAGTTAATGTGCATTTGAAGCCACAATATCCTCATTCAGCCTTAACATAACAGATCCTGTTGACAAGTCATTGACTGTAGTTCAGAATTATAATACAGCTGTGGTCTCTTCAGGAAATATTTGAATGCAGCTAGAAATTAATTTCTCTAACTTAAATTGTTCACTTTATGATTATTTTCCTGTGCACACATCCTGCATTGCAGGAGCTGAACGTCCATGACTTGTCAGGGATTCCCAGCTGGGGTGCATTCAGAGGACAAGCTTTTCTCACTTGCTCTCTCTGATAGGACAAGGAGCAATGGATGTAAGCTGCAGCACAGGAGGTTCCACCTCAACACAAGGGGCAACTTCTTTACTGTAAGGGCCACAGAGCACTGGAACAGGCTGCCCAGAGAGGATGTGGAGTCTCCTTCTCTGGAGACTTTCAAGGCCCATCTGGATGCGTTCCTCTGTGACCTGAGCTAGATTGTATGGTCCTGTTCTGGCAGGGGGGTTTGGACTCGATGATCTCTTTGGGTCCCTTCCAACCCCTGACATCCTGTGATCCTGTGAATGTGTCCAGCAGATTGAGGGAGGTTCTCCTCACCCTCTACTCTGCCCTGATGAGACCACACCTGGAATAATGTGTCCAGGTTTGGGCTCCCCGGTTCAAGAGGGACAGGAATCTGTTGGAGAGAGTCCAAGGGAGAGCTACCAGGATGATTGAGGGATTGGAGCACTGCCCTGTGAGGAGAGGCTGAGGGACCTGGGGCTGCTCAGTCTGGAAAAGAGAAGACTGAGGGGGGATTTAATAAATGTTTATAAATATCTGAGGGCTGGGGGTCAAGAGGGAGGGGACAGGCTCTGCTCACTTGCACCCTGGGATAGGACAAGGAGCAACAGATATCAACTGCAGCACAGGAGGTTCCACCTCAACATGAGGAGAAACTTCTTCGCTGTGAACCTCTCAGAGCACTGGAACAGGCTCCCCAGAGAGGTTGTGGAGTCTGCTTCTCTGGAGACTTTCAAGCCCCATCTGGGTGCATTCCTGTGTGACCTGTGCTGTATTCTATGGTCCTGCTCTGGTATGGAGGTTGGACTCAATGATCTTCTAAGGTCCCTTCCAACCCCTAACATCCTGTGATCCTGTGATATCCCAGATTAGGAGCATCTGAGAGCTCCACTGCTCAGGTATACAGGTCAAAGAGCACAGGCATGGTAATGCAAAACCAGCAAGTGTGGCATTTTGACAGGTGGGCAAGGAGAGTTTAAGTGCAAGTTTTCTTAATGAAGAAATAAAATTCCCTCATTTTCTGTAAGCTTAAAGGTTTTAGCTCTTTGGAATAACAGACTTAAACTAAACACTTAAAAGTAGTAGTTTAGTTATTTTCCCACACACATGAAGTAATAAAATAACAGGAAGCCCTGGTTCTAGGAATTATACAGCTTTAAAAGTAAAAGAAATGTAATTAAAAAATGCAATTAATTACATATGCGAGAAATAATGAATGTATTCTTTTTCTGTTGCTAGATAATTCTAAAGCCCTGATTATATTCCTGGTGTTCTTGATCATTGTGACAACAATTGCTTTACTCCTGGTTCTGTACAAAATCTATGATCTTCACAAAAAAAAGCTTAGGTAAGCTTCCTGTTTCTCTCCCTATCTTATATAAATGGAGAGTAAGTTTTCTCTGTTTTTCCACAAGGTTTACTGATGGGTAGTATAAAAGTGTTATAAGTTTGGTATTTAATTAATAACAAGGACACACACACACATTCTTTTAATCCTTTTAAATTTGCCTGGCAAATACAATTAAATCTGTTCAAGATGTTTTTGCTATACTCTTTCTCAGGGCATTGAGGAGCTAAATGATTTGGCCTTAGTTTCGTGAGGGAAAAAAAAAAAAAAAAGGATAAATACCTGGAACACTTTTTCTTCATGATTTAAATTAAGAGTAATGAAAACAATTCCCATTTTCTTGGAACTCTTTCAAATGTTTACTCGCCCAGAACAATATCTCAGGGAGGCTTTGTTTATTGTAGTCATCTCTAGGTGACTTGGCAGTTCTGTTTCACAGTGGATAGCAACAGAAGAATGATTGTTGCCTTCCCTGATGACTGTGCCAGCACCCTGGAAAGCCAGGTTGCTGCTATTGCTGTGGAGGAAGGTGGTGCAACATGTGAGTGGGCTTTTGCTACTGGTGGAGATGGAGAAGTTAGGACAATTTTGTCAGAAACCTCTCAGCCTTCTGGCAATAGGAGAACTTGGTGACTTGTCTCTACCGGACCCTTTTCCTTCATCCTGCTCTTCCCCTTAGGGGTGACATGGAGTTGTTCTTGCTCAGATGCAAACTCTTATGCTTGTACAGCTCCAGATTCAAGCTTGTTCTTGGTTACTTAGCATTTGCATTTAATTTGTTTGTATTTTATGTAAGGGTTAGCTTTTTGTCACTTACTGAGCAAGAGAAATTCACAGGGTGTGAGCAGTCAGTTCAGTGAAGAAGTTAAAGACATTTGCTGCAGGTGATATGGACAGCATCATGCAAGCAGTAAAGCTCTTTGATGTGATTCCCTTGGTTCTCCTCCTCAATAGTCTTCCAAGTAGGAAGCCAAGGATCACAACCACCTCTGCACAGGGCCTGTAAGTTCCAGTTGTAGCAAACTTGTTTCAAAAGGAGTTTGTAATGCAGTCAGCTGGGTATGAACAGTCCTGGTATTCACAAAAAAAACTGCTTTCATTTTACTGATTTTCATATATACATCTTACTAGTCAAAGGTTTTACAGATGTTTTTGCTTCTTCCAGCAGTTCTTCTGAAGGCATGGACCTTGTTCCAAGTGAGTATCTTTATATATTTAGCCAGTTGAAATAAAATTAATCCTACACCTTGCTGCCACCTTTGGATTGTTTACATTCTAGGTTGCATACATAGATTACAGATACCAATTTGTATGTAAGATTGAAGATATGAACATGATAAGACCTCACTTGGAGGAAAAAAAAAAACAAACTTCAGTAAACAACAGAACTATTTATTCTCAAATGAACTGAAAGTTTATCAGTGATGGAAAAAAAGCCTTACTTAATTACAAACTAGATGTTGCTATCCCAGACAATGGGTGTGATGTGTTTAACCCTGCGAGTAAATCCAGAACCAAATGCAATTTCAGCCAGATTTTCCCTTTTCTGTGCCTCCTTTTACAATGTAAGGATTTAAACATATGACAGTTGGGTTTTACTGCAACATTTTGAAGGTTTTCAAATCCCAGAGACTGAAACAACACTATGTGCCACTTTTTGCACAAGATTTCAAAGCCTGTGAAGAAAGAAAGAATCAACCAATACCAGAAAGCTTCCAGAAGAAAAAAGTCAGTCAAGCCCACGGAAATTAAGTGCATTAAGTGGGAAGTAATATTGTGTTGATATTCAAATCCATTTGTTTAGATAGTCATTAAAAAACAAAACAAAACAAAAACACTTTTCCATGTAAATGGAAAATGAATAAATGCCTACTTGGGAATGTTAAAACTTGTTCAATCATTACTTTATCATTAAAGGTAAACAATCAGAATTGAAGTACAGGGCAAGGCCATGTAACTATTATGGTGTTGGGGCTGTTGCTGTCACCTGAGTATGACAGTTGCCACTGTATACCTAAGTACAAAGGGATATGAGGATGATTAAGGGACTGGAGCACTGCCCTGTGAGGAGAGGCTGAGAGACCAGGGGCTGTTTAGTCTGGAGAAGAGAAGACTTAGAGGGGATTTCATAGAATCGTAGAATTGTTAGGGTTGAAACAGACCTCAAGCACCATGTAGTTCCAAGTCCCCTGCCATGGGCAGGGACATCTCACACTAGATCAGGTTGCTCACAGCCACATCCAGCCTGGCCTTAAAAACCTCCAGGGATGAGGCTTCCACCACCTCCCTAGGCAACCTGTTCCAGTGTCTCACCACTCTAATGGTGAAGAACTTCTTCCTAACATCCAATGTGATTTAATAAATGTTTATAAATATCTGAGGGCTGGGGGTCAAGAGGGAGGGGACAGGCTCTGCTCACTTGCACCCTGGGATAGGACAAGGGACAATGGATATCAGCTACAAGACAGGAGATTCCACCTCAACATGAGGAGGAACTTCTTCACTGTGAGGCTCACAGAGCACTGGAACAGGCTGCCCAGAGGGGTTGTGGAGTCTCCTTTTCTGGAGTCCCATCTGGATGCATTCCTGTGCAACCTGTGCTGGATTCTATGGTCCTGCTCTGGTAGGGAGGTTGGACTTGGTCTCCTGAGGTCCCTTCCAACCCCTAACATCCTGTGATCCTGTGAAGTGCTATGAATTCAGTGTCTCTGCATGTGCCCTCCTCCTGAGGTCAGCAGATCTGAGCAAGTTCTGTTCTTCCCAGGGCCTGTTTGCTCACAGCTGGCTCAGGTAACACCAATTCTTTGAAAAACAGGCATGCTGACTGAAAATGAAAGGGTCTGCTGTTTAGTTAATTTATCTGACCATTCAAGAACCACTTTTACTGAAAGGTAATTTACCTCTTTGAAGTCAGTGTTGATAAAGTATTCACACAGTTCTAGATGAAAGGCAGCTTCTGAACATAGAGCCAATACCTTCGGAGAACTTGCTGGACATGTACAAGAGGAAGATTGCTGATGAAGGACGACTCTTCTTGGATGAATTTCAGGTTTGTCACTGGCTCAAAATATACCACAGATTTGTAGCTAGGTGGTCAAAATAGGCCTGTTCAAGAGTGCATTTGATGTCTTTACGCTGGTTATAAAGGAATGAGGAAAACAAATAATCTAGAAACCTTGAGTGAATTCTCATTTAAGGTCAAATAGTTTTCAGTTATTTTTACTACCAAGCTCTTCTCATTATAAGATGATGGCAATTAATTTTGTTTCTGAAGGTGTTTTTCAGCATAGGTATGAATTAGTCTCAATACTTCTCATTCTAAAGTACCTTTTAATGCATATTTCTATGATTCTCTCTTACTGGGTAGCCACAGGGATATAAATCAAATATAATTATGGACATATAGATTTTTTTTTTATGTTCAGGGAAAAAAAATATTTATTTTAGGCATAAGAAATACCTAAAGCAATATAATTTGAAATGGAATGTTATCTCCCAGACCCAGTAGTATTTCCATATGCATTTGACTGCAAGTAGAAGGTGTTTTAAATATGCATTTACCTAATGAAAGAAACACTGTATTTTACAGAGTATTCCTAGAGTGTTCACTAAATTTTCAATAAAGGAGGCCAAAAAAAGCCATAATCAGAACAAAAACCGTTACATCGATATCCTTCCATGTGAGTATTTGTTGACAATGTTTGCATGTCTCATGAATATTTGGCTTCTCAGTACTTTGAGATAATATAATTCTCTTGTTTTAAATGATTTAAACAGATGATCATAACCGTGTCGAGCTCTCAGAGATCCCAGGAGATCCAGGGTCAGACTATATCAATGCAAGTTACATTGATGTGAGTGACTTCTACTTATGAAAAGTCTTGGGATCTATTTAAAAAATGATGTAGTCTCAACATTTCATGCACCAAAAGACTGTTCAGGATTTCCATTTGGGTTCTTACCATCTCTTTTTGGTGTTGTTGTACTGTTGAATATTTAATATATATTTTTTGAAGTTGCAAGTCTTTTAAACTGTTCATGATTCCTTTCTAAAAGCTGACGATGTGATTTTTCTGTAGGGCTTCAAAGAACCAAGAAAATACATTGCTGCACAAGGTAATTCTGACCTTAAAAGAAAATGTTTGTTTCATTGTCTCAGAGTTTTGTTTTGTTTTGGTTTTGTTTGCTTGTTTGTGGTTTTGTTTGTTTGGTTTTGTGGGTTTTTTGCTTGTTTGTCTGATTATAAATTAGTAAATGTAAAGAAAAAATTGAAAATAGGACATTTTTGAAATTTAATGTGAAAAAGTTACCAGGGAATTTTTGTTTAGGGAATTTCGTGAAGCTGAACAAATTGTTCTTCAAAGGCAAATTTCTCACGATGTATAATTCTGCACCAAAAGTTTTTATATTTCATGGCTGTGCACTAAAGATAAAAATGAGACGTTTGAAATGTTCTAGCCTAGTGGCAGCAGTCGTAATGAAATCAAGTGTGTGGCTATTGTTTTCATGCTTAGCTGGTTAGTTTTTCAGACTGCATTGCTAAGCTTATCAAGAAAGCAAATTTTTTTTTTCATGTAGCTGTACTCTGAAAAATTCCCTTAAAATATCTCCTGCTAGGCCCTAAGGATGAGACCACAGATGATTTCTGGAGAATGATCTGGGAGCAGAAGGCAACAATTATTGTCATGGTGACTCGCTGTGAGGAAGGAAAGAGGGTGAGAGATACTCATCCATGCATGCATCCATCTAACTACCTTTCCATCCTTCTTTTGCCTGAAAGCAGAACAGGTTGCTGCCCTGTGGTGAATTACATTTGCTCCTTAGTACTTTGTTTTCATTCTTGGCTGTTGTCTCACTGTAGCACAACCTATGTTAGAAAGCATGCCGCAAGAGTGCTGCCTTATGAAATCACCAATCTTCTCAGAGAATACCATTTCAGCCACAGCTGCAATTAGCAGAGGGTGAGCTTCAAATTGCAGCTAACAAATTCAGAAAAATGCTCAGTGCAGCCCACATCCCGGGCTTCATCAAAAGATGTATTGCCAGCAGATCCAGAGAGGTGATTCTGCCACTTTGCTCTGGTGAGACCTCACCTGGAGTACTGTGTACAGGTCTGGAGCCCTCAATATAGGAAGGACATGGCCTGATGGAGCAGGTCCAGAGGAGGGCCACAAAAACGATCAGGGGGTTGGAGCAGTTTTGCTACGAGGACAGGCTGAGGGAGCTGGGGTTGTTCAGCCTGGAGAAAAGAAGGCTCCAGGGAGATATAACAGCAGCCTTCCAGTACCTGAAGAGGGCTACAGGAAGGATGGAGAGAGACTGTTTGCAAAGGCCTGCAGGGAGAGGACAAGGGGCAATAGCTTTGAACTAGAGAAGAGTAGATTTAGATTGGATGCTAGGAGCATGTTCTTTACTATGAGGATGGTGGAACACTGGGAGAAGTTGCCCAGGGAGGTGGCTGAGGCTCCTTCTGTGGAGATATTCAAGGTGAGGCTTGATGAGGCCCTGGGCAACCTGATCTAGGCAGGGATGTCCCTGCTGACTGGAGGAAAGTCAGAGCAGATGACCTTTGGAGGTCCCTTCTGGCCTAGACCATTCTATGATTCAGGGTAGAACTGTAGCTCCTCACAGACCTGTCAATGGTATCCTGACAACGCCCTCACTAAATCCTAGGCAGAAGATTTCTCTTTTGTTTCATATTCCAGGTATAACAGCAAGAAGGAGAACTGTTCTTTTAATTGCTTTTAAAGATAAACATTCAGCATCCCCAAGTTAAGGAGGCAGGCAGAGGCAAGGTCATTCCTTGAAGACTGAAAAAGAAGCCATAGAAGTAGCTGCAAATTTTTCTACAGTCTTCAGGCAGTGGCAACAGTAGTTGTTCACTTTTTCAATTAGTGTACAGGATTTTTCCCCCACTTTATGTACCAAGTTAATTTCTGTGGGCATAAACTTGAAGAGAGACTGAGATCCCTGGGGCTGTTTAGTCTTGAGAAGAGAAGACTGAGAGGGGATCTGATCAATGTCTATCAATATCTGAGGGGTGGGTGTCAAATGGAGGGGACCAGGCTCTTTTTGGTGGTTCACAGTGATAAGCCAAGGAACAATGGGTTCAAACTTGAACATAGAAGATTTCACCGCAACATGAGGTGAAATCACCCTCCTTTGGTGTGAGGGTGATAGAGCCCTGGAACAGGCTGCCCAGGGGGGTTGTGGAGTCTCCTCTGGAGACTTTCCAAACCCACCTGGGTGCATTCTTGTGCGGACTACCCTAAGTGATCCTGCTCTGACAGGGAGGTTGGACCTGATGATCTCTTGAGGTCCCTTCCAACCTCTGATATACAGTGAGACTGTGAAACTTCAGGTCAGAGACCTGAACTGTGGGATATTTAGCACTAACATCCTAAGAAGTCAGTGCCTTTTCAGGAAAGATCAAAAAGGTGGAAAAACTATACCAAGTTGCTATCTATTTCAAATCAGATTTTTTTCTAGCTCTCAGCTATCTGCCACTTTGCTGACATGCTGCTCACCTAACTTCATATCATCATAGAACAAATGTGCCCAGTACTGGCCATCAATGGAGAATGGCTCTGCAACATATGGGGACATCATTGTGAAGATCAAGGAAAGCAAAACATGTCCAGACTATGTCATTCAGAAACTGCACATCACAAATGTAAGTCGATTCAAAAGGGTTAAGATGAGAACTGGAGTGTCTGTTTGAAGTATGTTGGAGAGGAGAAGGGTCAGCCATCAATGGAAGATGATCTGCTGGTTTTTTCATATGCAACAGATAGTTTAAAAGAGGTTAAATATATTTAGAAAGAAATTAAAAAAAATAAAATCTGTTGTCCCTTCATCAGGCTACTCCTTGGAGACATAAGAGAATTAATCAACCTGTATCCCTTGAAATATGCAGGGCTGTGCACTGGCCAATTTGTTTATGAGTGATTTTAGGAACACTTTGAACATCCTACTCGGGCTCTGTTGGAGTCCTTGTGTATTCCTGATTCATTGATAGTTTAAAATTGAAATGAAATGTGAAAAATGTCAGAACCTGAGAGACGACTGAGTTTGCAACATTACAGCACACACCTTGACTTTTTTGTTTCAACATTTGATGACTGTTGCCCTTATTTTTTCTTCTGTTTTGTATATCTCAGCAATTGCTTTTGGCTTTGTGCATCTGTATATGTATATTTAGAGCTTTATACATTAAAAATCCTCACACTTCTTCTTGTCTAGGGAAGAGAAAGGACAGCTGGAAGAGATGTAACTCATATTCAGTTCACAAGCTGGCCAGACCACGGAGTCCCTGAGGATCCACATCTTCTTCTCAAACTCAGACGCAGAGTTAATGCTCTCAGTAACTTTTTTAGTGGTCCAATAGTGGTTCATTGCAGGTAAACATAAATATATATATAAATATTTACTTTTTTTTGTTAATGTTAAATGAAAGTGAATTGAAGCTATTCAGAAAAGGGAGCTGGCAAAGGTATTTGACTGATCTCAATTTCTGTGACTGATAACTTGAGAATGGGGCAGACAAAGAAACATAAAAGGGCCTGTTTTCTGAGGGAGCTAAGGATATTCAGGCTGATAAAACCCAAGGATACACAGACATTTGGAAGGCAGCCAGATAAATGTTGGACTACTCTGGCTATAAGCACCATATTTGGCAACATTTGCCCTACTTTTATTACCAGATATTAAAAATGCAAACTCACAATGTTTTAGGTTGCCAATTACTTTACAGCAAGAATGGTTTTTGGTTGCTTCATATCCTGGTGTTACACATTGTGGTGGCTTTAAGGCTATACCTTTAGTTTGTCCTCACAAAGTTTGAGCTTCATTTGCTTCCAAACTGAGTTAGCCTGGTTATTGTTAATGTGGGAGGGGGATTTCAGCCCACCACACTGCAACACATGTTCTCACTTTTGCTCTCTCATTGACTTCAGAATAGGACTGGGAGGTGTCATTTCCTCTCAATAACCAAATCCCTTTGTGCTTTGCAGCGCTGGTGTTGGTCGCACTGGGACATACATAGGAATTGATGCCATGCTGGAGGGGCTGGATGCAGAAGGCAGAGTGGATGTTTATGGCTACGTTGTGAAGCTGCGCCGGCAGCGGTGCCTCATGGTTCAAGTAGAGGTATTTCACTAAAACTCTTGCCCCTTAGAACTCTCCTTTGGTAGGGCTTGATCAGTACACCTCAGAAGTGCACTGCTCATTCTTGGGTACTGGAGGTCATGAAGGTGGCCAGAGGGTTGGAGCACATCTCCTATAAAGACAGGCTGAGAGAGCTGGGGTTCTTTGGCCTGGAGAGGGGAGGGCTCCAGGGAGACCTTTTTGTGGTATTTCAGTATCTGAAGGAGCCTACAAGAAAGTTGGGCAGGATCTGTTTAGAAGGGCTTGTAGCAATAGGATGAGGGGCAATGTTTTGAAGCTAGCAAAGGAAAGGCTTGGATTGGACATTAGGAAGAAGTTCTTTACTGTGAGGGTGGTGAAATACTGGAACAGGATTCCCAGAGAGGTAGTAGATGCCCCATCCCTGGAGACATTCAAGATCAAACTTGATGGGACCCTGAACAACCTGATCTAGTAAATGATGTCCCTGCTTACCAAAGAAAGGATGAACAAGATGACCTGCAAGGGTCCCTTCCAACCCAATGCATTCTGTAATTCTATAACTCTGAAAAATATTAAGAGAGAGAAAAACTTTCCATCCAGTTTTTCACTGTTAGAAATATCAATTTTTTTACCTTTAGCCTTTATAAAAGCAAGCCAAGCAGAACATTTTAGATTTTATAACCCAGTTTTTGGTATATGGTTCATAAATACAGAGTTGAGTTTGCATAGACAAGCTTGATTTTTTAATTCTGAAGACTGTTTGCCTAGGTAGGATTTTCAGTTGAGCTGAGAGTACAACAAAAAGTTATGAACTGATGCACTGCATAATTTTTAACATATTTAGGTGTTTTTCAGATCTTTCAAATCTCAAATGTGTCTTACTTGAATGATATTACATTGACTTGCAGAACACTTTTTTCACAATACAGTAAATATGCCCCAAAATGTTTAACTGATTTTAAATTCTTGTGTTAAGTACCTATTTAATATTAATTCTTAGTTTTATTAACACTAATAATATAATGGGAGTATATGTTTTCTTCTAATGGTTTTTAAAAAGTGATATGTTTTATATGTACTTTGTTTATTTTTTTACTCTTTGCCAACTTCTTTTTTGATTCCTTAAAATGGGAAACGCCAGTCACAGTATATCCTTATCCACCAAGCACTTGTGGAATACAATCAGTATGGAGAAACAGAGGTCAGTCTCTCAGAACTGCATTCCTATCTTAACAATCTGAAAAGAAAAGACCCTCCAAGTGATCCTTCCCTGCTGGAGGCAGAGTTTCAGGTAACTAAGCATTACACACCCATACCTCCCACTTACACTAGAAAGTGCCTTAAACAATAGTGATGAGATAGAGACACTATACATGATAGATAGCTTCTGTGTTTATTTCTCTGGCACAGAAACAGTTACTTTAGCTTCAGGAAAAGAATCTGTGAATTAATGGAATTCTATTCCTGCTTTTGACATTGCCAATATTTTTAACAAAGTGTTTTTAATAAAGGCTGAGTTACCAACCCTGGATGTGTTTAAAGGTCATTTGGATGTGGTGCTTGAGGATGTGGTTCAGGGGTGAACCTTGTAGAGTAGGATTATCAGTTGGACTTGGTGATCCCGAGGGTCTTTTCCAACCTGTATGTTTCTGCGATTCTGTGAAAGAACCAAGGCCACACCTTGAGTACTGGGCCCCTCAATTCAAGAGAGACGTTGATGTACTGGAACGTGTCCAGAGAAGGGCAGCAAAGCTGGGGAGGGGCCTGGAACACAGCCCTGTGAGGAGAGGCTGAGGGAGCTGGGGGTGTTTAGCCTGGAGAAGAGGAGGCTCAGTGGTGACCTCATTGCTGTCTGCAACTACCTGAAGGGAGGTTGTAGCCAGGTAGGAGTTGGACTCTTCTCCCAGGCAACCAGCAGCAGAAGGAGGGGACACAGTCACAGTCTCAAGTTGTGCTAGGGGAGTTATAGGCTGGATATCAGGAGGAAGTTCTTCACAGAGAGAGTGATTGCCCATTGGAATGGGCTGCCCAGGAAGTGGTGAAATCACCATCAAGAGAAGACTGGATGAGGCACTTAGTGCCATGGTCTAGTTGATTGGATAGGGCTGGGTGATAGGTTGGACTGGATGATCTTGGAGGTCTCTTCCAACCTGGTTGATTCTATGATTCTATACTTGTGTCTGTGCCCATGATTTCCTGTGCCATTGTGCATGGTATAGGAGGCATTTCTAAATATAGCCTGGATGTGACCAAAGTTGAATGAATTAGAAGTCACAAATGAGGCACTGGGAGGTGAAGACTGAGTGTGGGTGTCCAGAGGTGACAATGTGTCATGGGCTGAGTTTTAGTCTGCTGCTATTCATACCCTCCTGCCTCACACCAGCTTCAGAATGAAAGTGTTGGTTGAAGCAAAGTATTATGGGGCTTGAAGTTCAGGTTGTAACAGGAGAGGCTTCCAGTTTAGTTGCTGGTTCTGAGTTCTGGGTTATGGCTGTTGGCTTTCTTCTGCTGAGATTGCAGCAGGACAGGGAGGGACGGAGGGATAACTCCCTGGCTTGGGTTTTTAGCTCACTTACTTCTCTGCTTGCTGCTGCTTTCTGCTGTGTTATTTTATTTTTTCTGCAAAAAGGCTAAGGTAATTGTACATTTGTATTATCAGTATCTGATTTTGCTCAGTAAACTCTTATCTATCTCACTCTTTTTTTTTTTTTTTTTTTTTTTTTTTGTCTCAACCCAGAGTCTTTTGGTGTATTGTTTTTCCCCTCACTTCTGTGTTGGGGGAGGCAGACAGGTTTAACCCACTGTTTTGATTTAAACTATTACACAATGATGCCAGGAAACATTTTAACCAAGCATAACACCAAACACCTTCTTTCTTTAGAGATTACCTTCCTACAAGGGGTGGCGGACACAGAACACTGGGAATCGTGAGGAAAATAAAAGCAAAAATAGGAATACCAACATCATTCCATGTAAGTATTTTTTCATAAACCTTGCCTTGGTTAATTTGTTATTTTCTGTAAGAAAACCTACTAAATTTAGAAAAAACTCAGCACAGTACATTACCTCACTGAGATGAGAGAAGACCTATGAGGAGTTTAGCCTGGGGTGCTTAGCCTGGAGAAGAGGAGGCTGAGAGGAGACTTTACTGCTTGAAAGGAGGCTTCAGCCAGGTGGGGGTGGTCTCTTCTCCCAGGCAACCAGTGATAGAACGAGAGGACACAGTCTCAGACTGAGCCAGGGGAGGTTTAGGCTGGATGTTAGGAAGAAATTCTTCACAGAAAGAGAGATTGGCCATTGGAATGGGCTGCCCAGGGAGGTGGTGGAGTCACTGTCTCTGGAAGTGTTTAAAACAAGGACTTAGTGCCATGGTTTAGTTGATTAGATGGTGTTGGGTGATAGGTTGGACTTGATGATCTTGAAGGTCTTTTCCAACCTGGCTGATTCTGTGATTCTGTGATTCTGTATTTAGCTGATGGGTTTTCTCAACGCTGTAATATTTGAAACTTCTCACAGTTATGTTATAACTTTAATCATCAAAATTGACTTTTCTTCTACATCTTGCTGCAGTGATAAGATGAATCTTTTTTCTGTTACATGATGCTACACTGTGCAATCTCAAACAGAGTTAACAGAGAAACACTTTTTGTGTGTTTTTAAAAAAAGTGAATTATTGGGAGTGTTTGCTTCAATGTTGTGCAGTCTCTTGTGAAAGGAGTGGCCTTTTCCCTCTTTGTTTTCTCCCCTGCACCTATGGGGACAGCTCTACTCTAGTGCAGTGCCTAAGCAGCAGTGTGATGTGATGGTGACACTTTGTCTCATGCAGATGACTTCAACCGAGTGCCAATCAGGCAGGAAGATGAACGCAGTAAGGAGGGTGAACATGATTCAGATGATTCCTCAGATGAGGAGAGTGATTGTGAGGAATCAAGCAGATACATCAATGCCTCCTTCATAACTGTATGTATTTAGAGTTTCCACTCTTAATTATGCCACAAGCTTTCAGCTAAAACTCTCTTCTAGTTTGAGCTCTTATTCTTTTATTGGCTTCAAAAACTGAACAGAATTTACCTGAACAGGGGAGAAAGATCTAACAGTCTATTGGCAAATTCATTTATAGCTTTAATCATCAAAATCTACTTTGGTCCCACTTCTTGCTGCAGTAGTAATAAGATGAATCTTTTTCCATTACATGATCCTACACACACTGTGCAATTCTCAAACAGAGTAAACAGAGGAACACTTTTTGCATGAGTTATATGTTTAAAACCATTAGCTTTCAGACTGTCTTCATGATAATATGTATTTCTTTTTGTGGACAGCTGCCTACAGTTAGATCCCTATTAACATGGTGAGGGACTTTTTAGGATGTTAGGTAGTAATAGGAGGAATGGATCCAAGCTAGAGGAGGGGAGATTTAGATTAGACATTAGGAAGAAGTTCTTCACCATGAGGGTGGTGAGACACTGGAACAGGTTGCCCAGAGAGATGGTGGAAGGCTAATCCCTGGAGATTTTTAAAGCCAGGCTGGATGTGCCTCTGGGCAACCTGATCTAGTGGAAGGTGACCCTGCCCATGTCAGGGAGGTTGGAACTAGATAATCCTTAAGGTCCCTTCCAACCCTGACAATTCTGTGATTCTGTAATAATTTCCTTGTTAGAGAAATGTCAGTATAGTTATTGACATGCAGAAAACCCCACTAATGAAAACTGGGGCCACCAGTTTCTTGATGTCATTTATGCCTTCAAAAGGAGTAGAGCACTTATTGATCACTAATGAAGTAATTGATTTTAGCAGAGTTTACTAGCTAAACTCATCTGAATTTTTTAAAATGCTGCACAGCTAAGATATCTATTCAGAGTAACCATATCTTTACTTCAGTGTAGCTCAACATGAACTAACTGGTGCACCAAGTTTGAGCAGTACATACTCAGGTTTCTTAGTGGTCAAGTTAAACACCTGTGTAGAATTAAACATTTTAGCCCTTAAAAAATATGCTTTGCAGAAAAGGGCAGATCTGAGGCACTACAGCATGCAAACACCTTGTTGTCAATCTGGAACTGACTCTTGTTAGGAGGACTGAGTTTAATGCCACAGGTAGATTTTCCCTATAAACAGAAGGCTTCATTAGCTAATTTCACTGGCTCTTCTTTAAATGTCAATGAGTTCTGTTGCTTGGCAATGACATTTCAAATTATTTTAAGAAAAAACAAAAAATAAAATTTTATTTTACAGGGTTACTGGGGTCCAAAAGCCATGATTGCCACACAGGGACCACTGCAGGAAACTGTCTCTGACTTCTGGCAAATGGTCTTCCAAAGAAAAGTCAAAGTCATCGTTATGCTGACAGAGCTGAAAGAAGGAGAGCAGGTATTAAGGGTCCTCTGTCTGCAAAGAAAACACTACACTGCATTCTTTCATTCCCTTCCTCCAGTTAAGCCTGTTTTATAGAGTGAGGAATTTGGGATTTCACTTTAATTTGTTCTATTATTTACCATCTTAATTTGCTTGCAAAGGAATTTTTGAGGGGAAGAGTGTATCATGCTGAATTTTAAAACACAATGACACTCCTGCTACTTTAAAGTCAATAGGTTCTGTGGAAGATAAAATAAAAGGAAATTTGAATGGTAAGCACTGACCTGTACTTTAATCCATTTTAGGAACTCTGTGCACAGTACTGGGGAGATGAAAAACAAACATATGATGGCATAGAAGTTCAAATGACAGATGCCAACTGTTGTCCTAGCTATACCATGCGTGCATTTGACATTACACATCTGAAGGTAAAAGTTTCTTCGTAGATTCCAAAAGGAAGTTCAACATATGTTTCCCTGTCTTAGACTTAGCCTAAAGAAAGAGAAAGAACAGGTTCCTCTGAACTTATCTCTTGCTCTAAGAAACGGAAATATTTTTATCTTTAGGATCAAACAGTCAGTCATGATAAGTGCTATAAACAAGCTCAAATTTCCCATTTGGTGAATTGCTGAGATGGTGGTAGTGGAGTCTCAGGAGATCAGCTGTTTGGTTTTTTTCTCCCTCACCTTCATGAGGTAGAACTGACATCACCATGCAGTTCCTCGGGAATGCAAATTTTCTTTTTGAAATGTGGTGGGTCGAAATTACCCCCAAAATAAAATTGCCAGACTAGCTCAGTGGAAGAAAAGGAAGCTCTATTTATAAGCAAAACTACAATCTAGAACTATGAAATGCAATGAATGTATACAAAATATACACTATGTACCTGTATTTACAATTCATAAACAACACAAGAACCCCCCTGGACAAAAATAGGGGGTTACCAACAGCTTCCCCCTCTCTGTCTCCTTCCCCCCCTTTACACAAGGGAAAAAAGAAAGAGGAGAAAAGCAAGAGTAGCTTATTAGTACTTAGCCAACAACAACAGCACAGCCAAGGTCAGCAACAGCCAGCAGAAGCAATCAGCTAGTGTCTGCTAGAGCGAAGAAGCCAAAAAGGGAGCAAAAGTTAGTTTATACAGCTAACTTTCTATTAGTTATCAGACCAATCATCATTTTCCCTTTACATCCAATGGCAATTTATTTACATCCTATCACTTTCTACTCAACCTGTGGAAAATTTCCTAAGCATCAGCCTAAAACTGCCAGACTAAATCAGCTGCAAAGATGCACTGCGTGAATCTTCGTTTTAACCGCAACACTGACGACATCTTCACTGCTGTTTTTCAGATGAAAGAAACACAGAAGGTGTATCAGTATCAGTATCACAAGTGGAGTGGCTTCGATGTTCCAGAGAATCCCAAAGATTTAGTCAGCATGATTCTCAACCTCAAACAAAGAGTGCCAGCCAGAGCAGTCACCGAGGACAAGAGTACCCGCAGCATCCCACTTGTCGTCCACTGTCGGTGGGTCTAAATTCAGCACACACCTTAACCCAGTTCTGTGGTTTAGATATACATAGCAACCACAATTTTGAGATGCCTACTTTTTTCCCCATAAGCCTTTTCATGTGTCTGGAGACTCAGCTGTTCCTAGATTTGAATGGCTCAAAGTGTGACCTTTTTGGAAAAGTGAGCACACCTCTCTCTCACAAGCGTAGGCATGGAGCAGGTAGTCAGAACTACCTGATCTTGCCTGGTATGGATATTTTGAGAGGAAATGTTGAGTCAGAGTGCTCTTGTAGCATACTGCTAAACCAGGAGAGGTTTAGTTCATATCTAGCTCCAGTACATAAGCCCATTTTTAAAGACCATTTCCAGGAATAGCCTTGCATGCCATCTAAAAGAGAAGGACAACCCATTTAACAATAGTTGAAACTGAAAGTCTGAAGCTTCTGATTTCTCTCTTACCCCTTAAGTGGCCACATGAGATCCAGTAGCCCCTAGGTAAATTGTCTTGCATCTTTCCTACAGATATTTTTAATTGTAACAACTTCAGCCCAGTAAAAAATATCTTGGAAATGCAGTTCATTACGTGGGTCTTGAAATAAATCATAAACATTTAGTCATATATCATAAACATTTAGTTGGAGGACTTGCTGATTTTACATTTTCGTTTTCCATGTACATTTTGCTTAATCTTCTAGTGATGGATCACAGCAGACTGGTGTGTTCTGTGCTTTAATGACCCTCTTGGAAAGTGCAGAGACAGAAGAAGTAATAGATGTTTTCCAAGTGGTAAAAGCTCTTCGTCGCACCAGGCTGGGAGTGGTCTCCACCTTTGTAAGTAAATCTTACCAAGTGCCATAATAAAAATCATGGTCACTAATATCTTTGTAATTTTATGCATCAGTTCTGCTTAGGAAAAACTAACTTCAATCAGAACATTCACAGCCACCCACCACTACTTGGAAACTGGCCATTACTGATAAGAATGAAAGGAGTCTGTGAGCTGTCCAGAGCTGCAATGCTGTAATGCCTTTGTTGGAAGGGTGCATGCTATAAAATTACCAGATGCATAAATTGATGTTTCTGCAGTTGTGTCAGAGATCTATGTGCATAGTGCCCCCTAACTTCTTCACAGCCTAGCAGCCATTGTTTTGTTGAAAGCCCTCCAGATGAATTGTGTCTCTATAGCATACTCTGTGAATTTACTGACAAACCAGACCTCGGTGTCATCACAGAATCATAGAACCATAGAATTGTTAGAGTTGGAAGGATCATCTCAAGGATCATCTAGTTCCAACTCCCCTGCCATGGACAGGGACACGCTACATCAGGTTGCTCACAGCCACATCCAGCCTGGCCTTCAAAACCTCCAGGGATGAGGCTTCTACCACCTCCCTGGGCAACCTGTCCCACTGTCTCACCACCTTCATGGTGAAAAACTTCTTAACATCCAATCTGAATCTACCCATTTCTAGGTTTTTTTTTCCATTCCCCCTAGTCCTGTTATTACCTGACACCCTAAAGAGTCCCTCCCCAGCTTTCTTGTAGGACCCCTTCAGATACTGGAAGGCTACAAGAAGGTCTCCTTGGAGCCTTCTCTTCTCCAGGCTGAACAGCCCCAACTCTCTCAGTCTCTCCTCATAGGAGAGGTGCTCCAGCCCTCATTGATATGGGGCAGGTTGTTAGATGACTTTCCTAGACTTCTTACAATATGTATTGTATACAACTTAGCTACTCTAAAACCCCTAATTTTGGTGCTTTGTGAATCAGAATAATACTGAGTGACTCCTTGGAATATCTGCTGCAGGCTGTTATGGAGGCATTGCATACACATGAAACCAGAATCAACTACAGAAGCAACAGTCTGTACTCTAGAAACTGGAAGCTGCTTCATATGCAGTCTTGCATGTTCAATTTCATGTCCCGTTTCTAATAGTTAAGAAAACAAACAAGGAATGGATATATTCTTGGGTTCCAAACATCCCATTTATACTAACTTCTCCTCTTTATATTTAAGGAACAGTACCAGTTTCTGTATGACACCATTGCCAGTACCTACCCCGCACAGAATGGACAGATAAAGAAGAACAGCGATCAGAAAGATAAAGTTGAATTTTGCAGTGAAGTAGAAAAACCAGATCAGGAAACTGATTTGATCACTATTGATCTTAACCCACCACCACCAGAGGAAAAGGAGCTTTCTGAAGGATGTGATGAATCCAAAGCTGCAGATAGCACTAAGGGAACAGAAAGCTCCTCAAACGGCCCCACTGCTCCAGTTCTCACTTAAAGGCTATACTAAAAAAAAGCCCAAACCTACAAACCCCAGTGCTTTTACATGTGCAAAAGATCTTAAACAAAATAAGAAGTAGAAGATTTCCTCTTCTTCCCACCTTTCTTTTTTTTTTAGACTGTTTACTGTTGTATCAGTTTTTCAAAGGTACAGATTTAAAGGAATACTTGAATCTCGGAGAAGGTGACAAAGAACTGTGAAAACTGAATTGTTGTGTAGATTCGCATTTAATACTTCTTCAGAAACCTTTTCACTATTTTTTAATTTTTTTTTTCTTTCAAAAATATGTACAGTGTAATACTATGCTGGAGAGTAGAAAGATATTTTTATTATTATTTCTGGGACAAGGAGAAAAGCAGCTCAGAACAAGATTAGTGTTTGTCTTCAAAACTATTAGCAAGTAAATTAATCTAATCTGTAAGCATTTCAGGGATGCTGACCAGCACTGTTTTAATAATCCTCTCTGGAACTTGCAGAACTTTGATATCAAACAGTTTTAAGAGGTTATCATTTGACAATTCCAAGGAATTCAGACTTAGACTCTGTATGTCCTTCCCTATCAGCAAATGTTTGCATTTTTCTCAGTTGCCTCAAGGTGTCCTTGTTGCTCCACACATGGTAATGTGAGAGTTCAATGTTAGACTCGAAGGGTTTGGACACTTGTGACAATTCTGATAGAAAACACATTGATTACTCTCAAAGCTGGAACTGCTGTGTGCTTGGACATCTATTTCATATGCTTAGTGTTATTTAAAGGGATTTGCTTCCATGATTCTATCTGACCTGTTTCCAGAGCTGGAAAATACTGAACATGTTTTTCTTCCAAACCTTGTAGATTTTAATAGATAGGGGATTTTAAGTTTTTTTTTTTCTTTTTTTCTTTTTCATTGCAAGATTTTATATGTTACAGTTGCCATCTTTTTACTATTTCTTTAGCCTACCATTTTTAGAACAAATAAATAAGATAATTAAACGAGACATAGTGGAAATTATTTTATTCTGTTGGACTCTGTGAACTGATCATTTTCTCCCAAGTGCATGAAGTCTTCTGCCATCCCACCCATGGACAGAGTTTGCAAATTCCCATAGTAAAACACACTGTTTAATTCTTACCATACCACGTGTGAACCCAGGTGAGTGTCATAATTCTCCTGTTACAGAGGAACAAAACTTCATATTTAATTTTGCTTGAAGTCGTTACAGGAGCAGTCGTTCGACAGCTCCTGTGCTCCTTCTTCAGCATGTTCCTAATCTCTCCTTACAGAATAAACTGAAAATAACTTAGAGAGCCACGAGCAGTCGTGTTTGGTTGAAACATTAATTTTGCTGTTACTCTAGATCAGATATTTCATTCACAATTATCAGGTCAGACCAGTGCGTGCTTCCAGGAAGTCTTGGTTGAACAAGTGACAGCAGAGAGTCACAGAGGCAGTGGAATGCCCCTTGACTATCAGCTGAACTACCTTTTAGGCGAAGAATCTTTTCAGGTGGTGAACTAACAAAGGTAAGGCAGTCACTTGCGGAGAAAATGTCTTGAAAGTAAATGTGAAGACAACCTAAAATAATTGCAGGCCCAAAGCCTGTTGGCTGTTTTAGAGGAACGTGTCAAGGTATGTTAGAGGGAAGGGATGCCATCCAGAGGGACCTTGACAGGCTGGAGGGGTGAGCCCATGACAACCTCATGAGATTCAACAAGACCAAATGCAAGGTCCTGCATCTGGGTTGAGGCAATTCCAAGCACCAGTGTAGACTGGGTGGTGACTGGCTTGAGAGCAGCCCTGAAGAAAAGGACTTGGGGGTGCTGGTGGATGAGAAGCTCAACATGAGCCAGCAGTGAGCACTTGCAGCCCGGAAAGCCAACCAGATCCTGGGCTGCATCAGGAGAAGCATAGCCAGCAGGTCAAGGGAGGTGATTCTCCCCCTCTACTCTGCTCTGGTGAGACCCCACCTGGACCTCCTATTGCAAGAAGGATCTGGAGGTGCTGGAACGTGTCCAGATAAGGGCCACGAGGATGATCAGAGGGCTGAAGCACCTCTGCTGTGAGGACAGACTGAGAGAGTTGGGGCTGTTCAGTCTGGAGAAGAGAAGGCTCCAAGGTGACCTTATTGTGGCCTTCCAGTATCTGAAGGGGGCTACAAGAAAGCTGGGGAGGGACTTTTTAGGGTGTCAGGACTGGGGGGGGGGGAATGGAAAAAAATAGAAATAGATAGATTCAGATTGGATGTTAGGAAGAAATTCTTCCCCATGAGGGTGGTGAGACACTGGAACAGGTTGCCCAGGGAGGTGGTAGAAGCCTCATCCCTGGAGGATTTTAAGGCCAGGCTGGATGTGGCTCTGGGCAATCTGACCTAGCGTGAGGTGTCCCTGCCCATGGCAGGGGGGTTGGAACTAAATGATCCTTGAGGTCTCTTCCAACCCTAACAATTCTATGATTCAAAGATTGTAAGTCTGGCATACGTTTGAAGATCAAAAGAATCAAGAGCCTTGGATGCAGATCAGTTCTCTGGTGCTCATTGAGTGGCAGAGAACAATTAATTTCCTTTTTGTCTTCTAAGATTTGGCCACTGTAAATCCACTCTATCTAGTTCAGGTAATAAAGTAAAGAGGTCAGCGCAGCTACCTCTTTGAAGACTGTAGAAATGAGGAGTAGTTATGCTTTTAGGAATAACTGATAATGTTTCCCAACCCAAAACCTAGTCCCAGATTTTCATTTTATGTAACTGAGGGGACTTATGCTCTTAATTCCTTGAAAAATGTGTCTGCAGCACCTGGGCTGTAAATATTCTGGAGTGTTTGGTTTTGCTTAAAATATTTTCCAGAAGGATTTCAATGTTCTTTTAATGGGGCATTCTTTCTTTCTTATAAAAGGTATTTATTATTTTTAAACACATGCAAGGTTAACACTTGATTTGTGCATGTGTTTTGAAAGAAAAGTCCTGAACAAGGTTAAATTCTGCCTCACACATGTCTTCGTTATCAGCCTTATTACAGAAACAGAGCCTTGGCTTAGAACTGCCTCATGTGCCTAGTGTAAAACACTTTTGGACTAAAATTCCTTTTGGTCACAAGGGGATAAACTGAGCTCTTGGCTTTTAATGACTTTCAAATTAAATAAGAGTTTGTACAATTAAATCTCATTAAATCCCAGTGTGATGACTGAAGGAGCTTGTCTTATCACAGCTGAGAGGTTCTGATTGCTTGTAGCAACTTGTTATGTATGTATCAGGGATGGTTCTTTCCCTTCTGAACTCTCACTTGAACCTCAAACATCCACGAGGTGGTGACACAGAGCTTGGAGGAGATCACTGTGCTGGATGCTCCATAGCCGTTTGGCTTACTCGCTTCTGGGTTTAATTTTATGTCTCCCAGGAAGACAGTGAAACATATGGTAGGCAAGGCATGAAACCCCAGCTAATAAGCTCTGCTAGGAAATTGCTCTGGCTTTGTTAGGTCAAGAACAACATTGTAACAGTATGGAGACTTGGCATAGCCTAAAAGCTGAGGAACACATATGCAAAGTATGATGCAAAACGTTTGTCTCCTCATGTAGAGGTAAGCTACACAAAGATTGATACCTCCTGCCTCAAGCTAAGAGCTGTTGTTTCCAAGTGTTTCATAAGCTGAAGTCCAGAATAAAAATAACTAAGCAACAGATCAGCTGGGAGAGGATTTTGAGCAACAAATCAAGGGTTTATATGACCCAAGAGAGTGGATTTCTCCCACATTTTGCTGGCTCAAATCTGACAGAAAAGGAGATATGAAAAGGTGCTGTGTTAGCAGAGTTTGGTGTGGGAAGGATGGGCTAGAGGAAGTATCACAGTTTCCACAAGATTCTGCTTGCTCAGGTAACTGCAGTGAGGAATGAGCTGTGTGTTTGCTTTTATTTTAATGTGTTTATAGGTTTCCTGTGCTCTGTAATAAATGAGGTAGTTATATTAATCTCTTTCTCAGAGACTGTAGTTTATGAATATCAACCACATGATGATTCTTGGGATAAATGTTATGCAACACAAGAATCAGGCAGTGCAGTGAGCTGTGGTGGCCAGGGATGCCAGTCAAGGAGATGTTTACTTTCTCACACCCCAGCTTCCACTGCTGTGTTTAGGCTCTTGTGGGATACATTTGTGCCTGCCCCTTTTCCCACCCATTCAATGCAGCTGGTGTCCAAGAGCTCACCCTCTCCAATTCTAAGAGAATCCAGTGGAGAGCCTTGAGGATGATGAAGAGAGACCCTGGGGCTGTTTAGTCTTGAGAAGACTGAGAGGGGATCTTATCAATGTCTATAAATATCTGAGGGGTGGGTGTCAAGTGGAGGGGGCCAGGCTCTTTTCAGTACTGTGCAATAATAAGACAAGAAACAACAGGTTCAAGCCAAGCTTGAACATAGAAGATTTCACCTCAACATGCAGAGAAACTTCTTTACAGTGAGAGTGACAGAGCCCTGGAACAGGCTGCCCAGAGAGGTTGTGGAGTCTCCTTCTTTGGAAACTTTCAAAACCCTCCTGGATGCATTCCTGTGTGCACTACCCTAAGTGATCCTGCTCTGTCGGGGGGGTTGGACTCAATGATCTCTTGAGGTCCCTCCCAACCTCTAATGTACTGTGATACTGTGAGCAGGATGATGCTGTCAGAGCTTCCAGCCTGTGACGGCAGTGAGCTCATTCCCTGAAGGGGAGGGGAGAAATTTCTTTCCCTCGCTCTGAATTGCTCTGCCGGGAAGGACATGGCGACCACAGGCAGGAGCCTGAGGGGCTGGACCAGGCCTCGTGTGTCCCCACCTGCCCCTGCTCCTACCCCACCTCTCACTGCTGTGGCTAGGACATTGCCTGAAGAGCTGAGGTTGCTGGAGGAGTGAAGGAAGCAGGGGGGTTCAAGCCTTGCTGCAGAACAGGAACCTAAGCAAAGTCTTGTGAGAGGCACAAGCAGAGCTGTAGGCCATGACTCATGGCAGTGTTGAAGCGAAGAGCTACGGAGGGCAGTAAAATACATCACGGGCAGTTTGTTTATGTGAGATGGCAAAGACAGTCAGGGAGAACAGTGACTCAAGTCAGGTGTCTCATTAAGCTGGGAATTATATCCTTTATTTACCCTTCTTCAGAAAAGCTTTCCAGTAGCAATGCTTATCTCTTCAGCAAGGCATATTGCTTTTGTAAAGGCCCAGGCTTTTTGACATCGGACATTCTCCAGACTGCCTCCAGAGGAGTACCAGGATTTCCCCTTGGGCTCTACACAGCTGTACCACAGCTAATTTTTTTTCCATACATAAAGCAACCATTTGCCAAGAACCAGCATGCTGTGTTTTAGACTAGTGAAAGCCAAAGCAGAAGAAAAGGAAAGTTTCAGTTTCAGAGCACAATATGTTTCTGTATGCATCAGCTGTACTTCAGAAAAGATGTAACTCTTCTGAAGAGGAACAGAATCCAATCATTTTAAAGGTACAGCAATGCATAAATGGGGTTTTATACAAATGCTTTGTAAGTCAATCTTTCCTTTCAATGCAATTGAAAGAAGATGTCAGCTACAAAAGGACTATGCAAGCTTATTCTAAAAGATCTCCTTTCTAGAGACGAAATCGTGATTATTTAGGAAGGATGCTTAGTGGGAGTTGCTGTAAAAAAATGGTCTCATTTTAACTGTAGTGGAACCCAGAGTTTTATTAAATAGCTATGTCCTCAGGATTGTCAGCATCAGCAATGCATAATGCTACTGAATCTTTGAAATTGCCATCATAAACATTTTTCAGAGGAGCAGGCAGGTAACTACAGCTGGGTTGTTTCTTGACTCCCACAGCTGCACACCACCATGCAGTCGTAAGTGTCACTGTCTAACATGCAGAGGAAAAAAATAAAAAGGAACTTTACTCTGGACCAATTCTAGAACTCAGCATCAAATTTTTGGTTTAGGAGATGAAACCTCATGGCAGCCTGACCTTGCCTGGCAGTTATCTTGCTCACATCAATACTCCATAGAGCCCTTGGTGTGGACCTGGTGTCTTTTCAGAGCTTACCCACCAGGCTGTGCTGAAACTCTTCAAATGCCTCTTGTTCTGTTCAGAGCCTCCTGCAATGCATTCAGCTTGCTCCATTTCAGTTCTGTGGAGCCATTTGAGGTAATGAAGATGACTCTTGTTTATACAGCACTGCAGAGATTGTGTCTATCCAAGACCAAGAGTGCCTGTGTGCGTCATTCATAGCTGTAAGTGTGAGATTGGATTCCCAACTGAAAATTGATGAGTTGTTGCCTTGGCAGCTGCTTGGCTTGGAAAAGGAAAATAGGAGAAACAAAGATGATGTGGTGGGCCTCTGCTAACTTCGTTGTGGGACCATGCAGCACTAAGAAGATATTGGATTGTGTGGCTGAAGGGCTTTGTAAGAGTGGTTTTAAAAGATGAATTGCAAAAAAATAACTGCAGATGAGATACAGGAGACTGTATGCATGCAGAGCACTCCTGTTGTCAAGACTAAATTGGTGCTGGCATCAGTGGTTACTAAAAAAGTGATTTGTCCTGGTGTTGCAATAGAAGTCAATGTGAATGTCATTCAGCTGCAGAGAAAAATCCTGAGAAAATAACACCACCAAGTTATCACTGGAAGCTGGAGTTTGTGCTAAATGCAGATGGTTGGAGAGGAATGTCCATTAAAACAAATTTAAGAAAGTAATAATGAAGACATTTCTTCCAATTTTTCTAATGCTAATATGTCACTTTCAGAATAACAATATCTTGTTCTAAGTTTAGCCCTGTATTTCCTTTTACTCCTATTCTGAAACATTTAAATATATTACTTTTAATATATCATTATGCCATTGAAACCACCTCAAGATTAGAACAGTTCAGTATAGTTAAGTGTTTCCTTTTTCCATGCTGCTTTCTTAATATAACTTCTATTCAGCAACAAAATGAAATTCTGACTTCATGTATTGATTTAGCATAAATAAAATTCCCACAGAACAGGAATTCAATTTCTTAAATGGCATTAATAAATTATTCCATTAAGAGCTTTGTCTCCTTATAAGAGAGTGAAACGTTTCCACCAGCAGGTAATGCCTTGCTCTGCTCCAGTTACAGTACAAAGATGTTTTTGGTGGCTGTGCAGGGCGGAGAAGGCTCACAACTCCCCTCTGCCCAACAGACAGCCCTACTGTCTTCTCCACAGGCCAAGTAGTTGAAGACTCTGACTTTTCCTTCTGTAGCTTTTGCTTCAGTCCTTCAGAATGGCAGCCTCTTCCTATGTGGATATTCATATCACCGTTCTAGGTTTTCTCCTTATTTGGGATATTCAGCATTTCATTGACTTGAAGACCTATCTCTTTTCTGCAACAGTATTGCTCTCCCATCCCAGTCCCTTTCCCCATCATTCTGGGTGCCAGAAAGCAGCAAGAGCCCTGGCTGCTCTGTCAGGGAAGTGGAGCCCAGCTCAAGAGTCAAGTAAGGCAGGCAGAGAAGACACAGTCCCACAGTGCCCAGACAAGGTGAGCACAGCAGGTCTGGTGACAGTAACCAGCATTAGACAGCAGTCCATTGCTCGTCAGACAAGCACAAAGTGACGGAGCAGGCCTGAGGCCCAGGAGTCATGGTGGTGAGTCAGTCTCAACCATGAGCATGGCCAGGTGCAGGTAGACCTACAACACAGCAAGTCCAGGCTGGACTCTTTACCCTAATGCCTTGTTTCCTGGGCTACGCGACAATACAAGTTTCTCTTACATCTTCTTTTCTCATGGTTTTGGATTCCACTTTGTAGTTGCTGGTGATGTAAAGTGCCCAAGCCACCTGGCTAGACATTGTGGAGGTTGATGATTTGTCATTGGCAAGTGACATGCTGGCTCATCACAGAATTACGGAATTTACCAGGTTGGAGAAGACCTTCAAGATCATCAAGTCCAACCTCGTGAAGATCTCATACCAGGATGGTAAGGTAGGAGCTGTCAGTATGGCATCTCAGCAGCTGAGCTGTTGTATCACGATGCACAATTCCATGGGCTCTGTTTTATTGTTTCTGAAGACTGTTGGTATTTTAGGTCTTTTATGTTTAGATTGTAAAAAACCGTTGACCCTTGTGTAATCAATGCCACAAGCTGAGTGCCAACTGAATATTTATTGATGAAAAATATTAGTATATTATGGTCTGTGCAGAATTTAGAGTTGAGTCAAATATATATAGAGGCAAGAGAAAAGCAAGTTAGATGAGTTCATTGACTTACAGATGCGATGTATATTTCCATTCAAGGCCCATCTCTACTCTGCAAGCTACATCTCCATCTTCTGCATCCTAAGTGAATCCTCTTGTCATCTGATTAGCTGAGGGTTTATTCTGAAATTTCATCCTAGACAAGATAGGAAAGAAACAGCCAAAGCCAGGTATCTTGTTCTCAACATTTCCATGTTGCAGGACAGCTTTCTGACAGTGGTTTGTCAAAATCACGGGTTCAAGCTTGCTAATTTTGAATTCCAAATTCAGTACTCCTTGAAGTCATGAGCTGAGCGCTGCTGCACAGAAATAGACAAGCACCACATCTCATTTTCTTGTCCCTTGTAAAAGGACAAAGGTGTAAAATGGCTGTATAATTATGTTGTTTTCTGAGAGAGCTGTCTCTTCCTCTTTTTAACAAATGAGAGAGTTGGGATTTTTTAATTTATTTTCCCCCAGAAAAGGAAGAAAACTTTCCTTGTCGCAGTAATGTATGCATCCAAGCGGCACTGCAGCTACAGTACAAAGTAGAGGTTTACGTTTTGATTAAAGTAATTTTTTTCACCTTAGTCGTTTTGAGCTTTAAAGACCTTGAATCCTAGGCCACAGTTCTAGTCTAATGCATAGGTGGCAGCATGATTATGAGCTTGGTGTGTGAAATGATGGTCTCAGTCTCATTCACACGGGAAGGGGCAGTTTCAGTGTTAGGGCAATGGCAGCGCTCTGCAAATTCAACTGCTTGCCCTTGGCGTAATTGGATAAAACGAGCGTGGATTGGTTTCCTCGGGGCCCATTTACTAGCTTTTGTGTACTTGTAAAGGTTTTCTTTGGTAGGTACATCTCATAGCTTTCCTGTAGGATCCTCTTCATAGTGAGGAGCTTTGTTAAGCCAAAACAGAGCAGGCACAAAGCCAGAGGTAGCGCTAGCTGCCCGACAGGATGCTTCGAGCAGGAGGCACAGTTGGAGGAGTAAGGCAGCTTGAACTGAGGTGGCCCACACTCATATGCTCTTTTTATAAAGCAGTGCTCAGGAGTCATCAAACAAATGCTGTTCATCAACCATTTCAATCTCTTCTCCCTTTTCTCCTCCAGAGTGTTTGGATGGAGCAGGTGGGCTTTTTTTTTTTTTCTCTTACATCTATGGGGTTTTCTTTTGCTTCAGTTCCTTTCTGCATTGCATTTGTTTTGATTGCATGTAGTACTCTATTAACTTAACTTCAAGCTCTTGCTTGTAGCCAAGAATGTAAATAAACCAGGAGTTTGTTTAGTTTAATTCCCGGTGCTGCGATTTTTTTTTCATCCAACTGTCATTATGAATTAGTCATTTCTTTGCTCAAAACCATCAAGTACAAGAGCATCCAAGGTAAATACTTCAGTAAATCAAGTTTGATAAATTATATAGTTAGAGCTTTAAAAATCTAAGATAAATAGGAAGGAGAGAATATTTTTATAAGGTTTATTCAGGTTGCCTTGGCAAGAGATTGATCTACAGTAGACATCCCAGCCAGTACTTTCCCCTGCAACCTGACACTCTTGGCTGAGAGACATCACAAACACAAACGAGTGACCATGTGATGGTAACTGCTCTGAACAGCTACAACTGTGTGTGGAAGGCTCCTCTGAAGTGGTTCACAGGCAGAGATCACATAGAAAGGGCTGTTGAAGGTAGCATTGAGTAACCCAGCCCAGAAGCTAGAACAGGATATGCCTGCACGGCAGGGAAGTGGGCTGTATGCAAGAAATAGCTGCAGGTGTCTGGCTGTTCTGTTGGACTTCTAAACTGGAAAAGGGCACATCAGATTCAGTGAGGAAGATTTTTTTTTTTTTAGACAATTATATAATTTTATAGCAGCATGCAAGGGAAAAATTGCTGCCTGCACTAAACGTTTCTGTGGCAAATAAAATGGTGTAATTGAAAAGAAGATGTTCATTCCCTTTGCTCTCTCATGCTGGTTCTGTACTTGTCCTGTAAAACTGAAGCGTGTGTATTTTGTAAGGCTGCCCTCTGATCCTCGAAAGATCAAGGCAGCTTCCTCATAGAGGACTGAACTCTGTAGGGCCAGCAGCAAATATCTGAGCATCCATTGTTTATTGATTACTAAATAAAACAGAAGGTTATACTAAGGAGGAAAAGAGCAAATTTTCAAAGTGTGATTACTTTGAGGCAAAGGATGAGCCATACCAGTATGTCAGAATTCAGCACTGGCAAGGAGAGCTCTGGAAACTGCAGATGACTTTTTCTGTCCAAAGAGGGGATGCTGCGAAATGAAGTGTGTCATCTTAGTCCTCTGGTAAAGAGCATTTTTGATGACGTTAACCAGGCTTTGGAGGGCAGCTGTTATGAAGTGCAGCTCAAGAAACTGTGCTGCCTCAAGGCATTGGAGCAGCCTCTTTCACTTTTATGTCTTGGCTAATGAATAGACTGCCCTTTGGCATCTGTTATATAAGCCAAGAGCTTTTTAAGCCCAACACATTTCACATTCTCTTGAAAAACAAAATTTTTTACTCCATAGGATAGTATGTAAGCAATTGCCTGAGTTATAGCCTTCCTTGAGTTTTCCTAGTTTGGATTTGTGCTCCACAAAGCACATTTTGAGCATGGGGAAAGCAGTTCCATGGACAGACCGCTTTTGCAATGCTACTTAAAAGTGTCCGGTGATGTCAGTCTGATCATACCACTCTTCTGAGCCAGGACTTTGTCCTCTATGAACTGAAATTTGTGGGATTATTACCAATGATTTTGCTCTGCAGTAAACTGGGACTTAAATAAGAAAAGCAAGTGTAAATAGAATACATTTTTCTTTTTCCCTTGTTCTTCATTACCAGAGAGATTGATGCTGCACAGAAAGTTTCTCTCCTGTAATAAGCTCTTTTTTCTCTCCCAAAACAAGGGGGAAAAAGAGAGGTCATCTACATAAAAATGTGCATTTGGCACACTGCTGTGCCTTGCAACAATTCAGTTCTTGGATCCTGCTGCCCTATAAGTGGAGAACAGCACAAAGTTGTGTTTGTGGCAGACTCAGTATTAACTTTCACATTCTGTTTCTTTAAGGAAAAAAGATACAAATAATAATCTGTTGAAGTTTTACCTGGAACCCACTGTTAAACTGGTCTTCAGCCAACAGCAATCTAAGAATATGCTTTCCTTCTAATTTAGTTCGGTGATAAGATCCCTGCCAGCAGTATATAGTGAGGAAACTGTGTGGTTAGCTTCGATTCCTTGGCAATCAGGCATACAGCTTGAACAGCAAGTGGGAAATTCCTACTGACCTGTTTTTCAGAGGTTAACACCTGTTTCTTCTTCAATGCTCTCTTCCTCTGTCTCAGTTTTTTTCTCGGGTTTTCTTTATTTTTGGTGTTTTGGTGTGGGTTGGTTTGTTTGTTTGTGGGGTTTGTGTGTGTATGCGTGTAAAAGATTAAAGAGCAAGAGGAAACATGAATTTGCTCTTAGAAGTGGCCTCTGTTATACCAAGATTCAGTCCAGTAGATTAAAAATTGGCACACTATAAAAAATAATCCTGAAACCCATCATCACAGATGCAACTTCTTCTACCTCATGGTTTATTTTTTGATAGAGCCGATTACATGAGCATAGTTGGAGGACACACAAGTACCTGTTATGGTGTCAGAGTCAAGCAACAGGGAAGTGTAATTAAATGTGCTGTTCTGGTGAGCTTGAAACTTATTTGCAATCAAGCAAACCATTGAGCTTTTCAGCAGATTTGGCACTCTCCCCTCAGAAGAGGTCCAGTCCTGGGACTGCAGCCATGTTTCTCTGGCACTGCTGACAGAGGTGCATTGCCAGAGACACATGTGAGAGATTATGCAGGGTCTGCCTGCATCAAACCTCTCTTTGGCCAGGGTTGATCTCTCCACTTTACTAGCACTAAATTTCACCACCGTTTACCCCCAAATTAAAAAACTAACAGGAGTGTATTACTAAGGCAAACAGACTTTGCTTTTTCTGCATAAATGAAGCGGAATTGTATTTGATCTTTGTTGCCTTGGATGAAGAGAACATGGTATGAAGTGCCAAACCTTCTACGGCCTCCTGTATATGCCTGAAATGATCTCATTGAAAGGTAAGTGGAAGTGATGAGTCAAACACAGGTTTGCAATTTCTATTTATCTTCCATACAGCTAGGGCCAAAGTGTCAAAATCTTGAATATTATTAAGAGTCTAGGTACAACATTGTCACTCAAATGCAGCTAGCTGAAGCTGCTGTGCAGTAGAGTGCAGCGTGGGAGCTCCTCAGCCAATGCAGAACCAGTGAGCTTGCATCCATGCATCAGATGCAGCATAGCAATGTTATTCCATCAGTCTCATCAGCATTAATTAGCCTGGCTGAGAGGCAGGACAGATTTGGCCTGGGCAGACTGGAAAGACAGAGCAGCTACAGAGCCTAGTACCTGAAAAAGTTTATTTGAAGAAACATGGAAGTGCTGTCAGTGATGAGAAAATTGTATCGACTTCAATGGGTGCCAGATCATGCTGCTTATTAATCACCTGTCTCAAGACATATACACAAAGTTATACCTAAACCAGTTTTGCTCCTGTGCTTTTCCTTTTGGATACAGCTCCAAGAGAAGCAAGAGCCTCCGTATGCTTGCTCAAAAAGCCTTTATCTATGCCATCAGCAAAAAAAAAGGTTAAATTGTGGTAAAACAGTTCCCTTTCCCATCTCATTTGCATGTACAAATATTAAGAATGGAAACAGAAGTAGCAACAGAGATGTGTATCAAAGTACAGCTCTCTGAGGTGGATTTGTACCCTCACCGATCTATAACAATTATATTTTACTTTAATACAATCCTTTAAACAAATGTCTGCCAAAACATCTCTTTTAGTTCTGATGTCTAAATAGCTAAGTAACAGTAAGCTAAGTCAAGTTAAGCATATAAGATCACATGAATTAGCTTCCAGGAGAAAGGAATTTGGGAACACAAGCTGATGCTAAGACCTTTCCATGTAACGTGAGCCTTGCATCTAATGGGGTTCTCTTGGATCAGAGCTGTTATTGCCAGGCACTTTAACTCCATCTTCAAGGAAAGAAGGCTAACCTGGAAGGAGATATATCCATTAGGGAACACTGATGGAGGCTTAGCATTTTCCTTTGCCCTAGTCTTCATCTGTGATTCTAGGCAAGTAACTCTGGGAAATAAGACACAAAGGCTGTTTGGAAAGTGAGGAATATAATACTTTGAAATAGTGTTAAGCTATTGTGAGAGTGTTGGCCTTGAAAAAGTGTGAAGTTATCTTCAACAATGGGGAAGAAACAGGCATTTTAGCAAAAATACTGTTATGTGCTTGTTGTTACGGGGATCAAAGAGGAAACAGTGTATAAATGTGAGTAAGAAAAAGTGTTTTGTATACACATACATATAACTGATGGGATCAGTAAAGAGGGAGGTATCCCTCTCTCATACCCTTCACATTGCACAGTTCTATCTTGATCTTACAACAAAGTCTGTGTTTCACAGGTGAGAATCTTTCATAGCTATACAGAGAATTCTTCATGGCTATAGATGCCATGCAGCTGCTGCTGTATTAGAAAGCACTCAGGGCTAGGTGCTGCGGTAATTTGGCAGTTCCAGTGCAGATTTAGGACTTTCAGTGCTAGCCAATAAATTTTCATGTCTGTTTCAGTTCATTTAGTGGAATAAAAATCCAGGATTCAAGATCTCAACCAAGAATCTCTGGAAAAATACAGGGTAAGGCATATAGGTAGTTCAGAAAGTAGCAGATAATGTGCACGCTTTTTTTGTGCAAAACTGTGCTGTATGCATTCTGTGTTTAAAAACAAACAAAGAAAAAACCCCGCAAAAACAAACAAAGCCAAAACAAAATGAAATTAAAAAAAAAAAAAACAAGCACCAAAGAAGTCAAAAAACCCAAACAGCAACACTAATAGGTAGACACATGAACAGGAGTGCTGATTCATATCATTAATGTGGGCAGGCAGGAGCTGTGGTGTGTGAAAGAGCTGTTGGAAGATGCTTTTCTTGAGAACACACCTAAATGAAGAGGCTGTCACAGACATGTGATTCATAGTGCTGGCAACCCAGGGGTAACAAATTTCCAGGATGACTAGTGGTGAGTACTAACAGCTAAAAAAAAAAAACCAAAACAACAACAACAACAAAAAACCCAAAACAAAACAAAAAACAAAACCATTCCTAATTTCTTGCTGAATATAGAGACTTAAGTGTCAAGGAAGAACTGGGAGCTGGTAAACAGAAATGAAGGGCAGTTGGGATTCAGGTGTGAAGCCATGCCCATTAGCAAGGAAACCATAAATGACTTCCAGATGGCATGAGGTCCCAATCAAGTCATCTAAGAAAAAGAACCAGGAGTGGAGAGAGTGGAAAGATCATCTCATACTTTCTTAGTGCAGAAGCATTTTGTCTTGGACCCTGGATATGTGAGATATGGCATTCCTGCTTTCCTGTGTTTGCTTTTCTGTGGCTGCGTTGTACAATAATGTTAATTGCACTGGGAAAACACACCTACGCTCTCCTGCAATTTTTTTTTCCCTGAGTGCTACATTGTTCTTCGTTTATGGATCAGTTGTAATGTAAATGGAACCACAGAGATGATGATAGGATTTTATTTCCTGAATGCAAGTGATCGGTGCCTGAGAAAATTGCTTTATTTCACTGGGGCTGCTTTGCAGAGCGGAAGTGGGAATTAAGCAGGCCTGTCAAGGATTTTTGTGTACTATACTACTCTGCTCCTTTCCAATTATGCAGAAACATTAGGCACATGATAGAAAGGAAACTAGGCCTTTGTGCATTTTTAATAACCTTCAGTTATCTTGCTAGTAAATCATTCATTTGTTTCATGTTTGATTATTTCTTTTTATTATTATTATTCTCAATTTTTTTCACCTGGAAATTCTCTCTGAATTCTAAGTAAGGATTAAAGAGAAAAGGTAGATCTTCTGATGCCAAACGTTAAGACAGAGTTCAAGGTTGTATAATTCAGTGGGTGATGTATTATTGGCAATGTTTATCATGAAAAGGTTAAAGTGGTGATCAGTTTAGCTATTTTATTAGTTTTTATAGGACTGCAGCTTGTGGTTAGGTGGTTAGTTTAGCTGCTTACTGTTTAGTCTTGAGAAGAAAAGACTGAGAGGAGATCTGATCAATGTGTACAAATATCTGAGGGGTGGGTGTCAAGTGGAGGGGGCCAGGCTCTTTTTGGTGGTGCGCACTAATGAGACAAGGAACAATGGATACAAACTTGAACATAGAAGGTTTCACCACAACATGAGGAGAAACTTCTTTACAGTGAGGGTGATGGAACACTGAAACAGGCTGCCCAGGGAGGTTGTGGAGTGTCCTTCTCTGGAGACTTTCAAACCCCATTTGGGTGCATTCTTGTGTGGACTGCCCTGGGTGATCCTACTTTGGCAGGGGGGTTGGACTTGATGATCTCTTGAGGTCCCTTCCAACCTCTAATATTCTATGATTTTTTTTTTTTTAAGCAGGTAGCCTCACTTCCAGCTTCACCTATGGCATATAAAGATATGAGATTCATGGCACTGATTTTTTTTAAAAACTGATTTTTTTCTTGCACATTTAAGAAGTTGGGGTTGTGTTGGCTGATGATTATAAACTGCTAACCCATTCCTGAAGCAAGGAATCCAGGCCAGTGAATACAGTGACACTCAGACCTCCAGATCACCTCTGAAATATGTGGAGTGCTTTTTCCAGAAACCACTCTGCAAATCACTGTTGCTGGTACCAGAACTGTGGCCAGCCAGGCACAGCAGGTAATGTAGCTCCAGGTTAATAAGACTTGAACACTGGTGGGTGGGTTTTTTTTTTAAATCACTCTGTACTCCACACTTATGTAATTCTACAAATTTTATTTATTTATGCAATTGATTTATAGTGTTAATTAAAATTATGTCTGGGCACACTTTGGAAATACTTGTTATTTAGGATTTGTGTGTAAAATCTCTGAAGGATAAGGGAATGTTCATTCTCCTGAGTCTTTCACATGATGTTTTGCAATGTGCAGTAAGTTTGACTAGGCATTTGAGCAGTACTTGGAATCTGTATCTGTAATGTTTTCTGGGGAAGAAACAGCATCAGAAATGGCATCATAATTTATTATGTTGTATTGGGTTTGTGTAGCAAGGTTTTGGTAACCAGGGGGCTACAAGAGTGACTTCTGTGAGGAGCTGCCAGAAGCTCCCTCTATGTCCAATAAGGCCATCACCAGCTGGTTGTAAGATGGACCCACCTCTGACCAAGGGCAAGGCCATCACTGACAGTGGCAGTGCCTCTGCATAGCATATTTAAGAAAGGGAAAAAACTTGCAGAACAGAAACTGCAGCCAGAGAGAGAGAAATGAGACTATGAGAGATGCCTCTGCAGACACCAAGGTCGGTGAAGAAGGAGCAGAAGGAGGTACTTCAGGCACTGGAGCATAGATTCCCCTGTAACCTATGGTGAAGACCATGCTGAGGCAGGTTGTCTCCATGCAGCCTTTGGGGGTTAACACTGGACCAGATTTGTACCTGCAGCCCATGGAGAACCCCACACCAGAGCAGGTGAATGCCTGAAGGAAGATGTGACCCTGTAGGAAGCCGTGACCCTGTAGGAAGCCCATGCTGAAGCAGGTTTGCTGGCAGGATTTGTGACCCTGTGGGGGACCCACAGTAGAGCAGTTTCTATAGGACTGCAGCTCGTGGGAAGGGGTTACACTGGGGAATTTGTCTCCTGTGGGACAGACCCCACACTGAAGCAGAGAAAGAGTATGAGGACTCCTCTGCCTGAGGAGGAGGAAAGGAAAGAAGCAGTTCCTTCTGCACTGCTTAGGCAGATGAGGTAGAGAATTTGGGAGTACAGTTGAGCTTGGGAAAAAAGTAAGGGCAGAAAAATGTTTTAATATTTGAGTTTACTTCTCACTACCCTACTCTGATTTGATATTAATTTAATTTCTCTGAGCTGAGTCTGTTTTGCCTGAGACAGTAAATTGCTGAGCGGTCTCCTTGTCCTTATCTTGACTTCTGAGCCTTTCATTATGTTTTCTCCCCTGTTCAGCTGAGCAGAGAGAGTGGTAGAGCACATTTGATGGGCACCTGGCATCCAGCCAAAGTCAAACCACCACATGTTTCTCTGACCACTTGAGAATTTGCTAGTGTTGTCTCAGCTAGGCAGAGAGTGGGGGACTTTGTGGTCCTAGTCTTCCCTGTAATATACTTTCTAGATAGTGCTTATCTTAAGCAACTGTTTCTGGTGTCTGTGTCAGGCTCACAGAACCCCATGATCCCATGGGGATCCTTCTAGATATGTGCACAAATGATGGTGTGACAGAGTAACTTTATTTTCTGCTCCAGGATACAGTTTTATGCTGTGTCTCTCCTGCCCCTCCAACAGAAGCTTTCTTCAAGCATAGCCTTTGCTGTTCGTGGTGCTTTGAACTTGAAACGTTGGGTACAGCAAGAATAACCATCTGGAAAAGGAGGCAAAAGGCACATAGAGTAACAGCTGCATTGCAGCCTCCCAAGCAGCCTGGGTAGCCCTCACCTGCTTATGAGTAAGGACAATAAAAGCACATGGTCCTAGGCAACAGTAAAAGATTTTGGCTATTTCCAGGAAGTTTATGTCACTTACTGATCCCTGGTATGTCTTTTCACTGTTTGTCCTAGGACTTTAGCTCCAGGATTTATCCCTTACATGCAGACAGCAGATCCCAAGTGGCTGCACCAGCCTCTGCAGCATTCACTTCTGCTGCAGACACACCAGAGGAGTGCCCTTGTTCCTGGGCAAAAAGGGGTCAGCAGGCAACATTTGAGTCAGGCAGGGGTCAGGAGATGAGTCAGAATCAAGCCAAAGCCTAGAAAAGCTTGTGCAGGCTGACTGTGGAGCAAACACTGAGCCTAATGTTCCCAGTGTGAATGTGTTTAAGATGCCCTAAGGCTTTGGACTCAGAAGTATTTTAAAGGGATTGTGTGATATATCCCTTCTAGTACTTTATGAAGCTATTTATAATAGTTGAATGTCAGGAGCCTGGGAGTTTAAAGAAAAAAACAAAGCCATTCTAGAAGTACTCTTTCTTCTCTTCAATCTTGTGGGGTTTTGGCAGATGGATAACACAGAGTAGTCATATTACTATTTCAAATTGGCAGGCTGTATTAAAAATTAGTCAGCAGCTACCCTGCAATGTCTCCTGAGTCCAAGAGAGCTAACTCGGTTTTACACTAACATTACTGAGAAATTGGCCAATTTTGGACATCAGCATTTCCTAAGCAAAGGGATGTGTTGTGTCTCCAATAAGACTTCATAACTTGAAGAAAAAATCAACTGCTAGGCAACAACTTGATTCTGTGCATTCTGTGCAAGCTAATGCTACATACTTTTTATATTTAGTAACAAAATACCTGCCTGGGGCAACTTTTACACTTTTGCTTGTATGTGCATTGTGTCTGAGCACTTTGTTTTTATTTCTGTCAGAGAGCTCTGCTGTCTGTGATATAATATGTTACACAAGGAGAGGTTTTTACAGTGCTTAGTAAAGTTCTGTTTCACTAAGATTGGATTCTGGAATGCTCAAGTAGGGCATTCTCTGCAATAACTTTCCATCATCCCTTCCAACATTCTTTGTCTCCTTTGAAAATCATGGATGATTAAAAGTCTGATGCAACAGCTGTTTGTGATCATATGATAGATATGTTTTCTAGACAGATGCTGAGCATTAGAAGCAGAAAGTTTCTGAATTCTTTGCAGTGCTCAAAAAAAAATTGAATTGATACTTTTTAAAATATCAAGAGGAGAAACTTCTTTACAGTGAGGGTGACAGAGCTCTGGAACAGGCTGCCCAGGGGGATTGTGGAGTCTCCTTCTCTGGAGACTTTCAAAACCCACCTGGATGCATTCTTGTGTGCACTACCCTGAATGACCCTCTTCTGGCAGGGGGGTTGGACCTGATGATCTCTTGAGGTCTCTTCCAACCTCTGATATACTGTGAGACTGTGATGTATCTACCAGCTCTTCATATACCTGTTTATTAAGTTTCCTGCTTTATTATACAGGGCCTAAAAGATTCGTTACTGGGATCACTTGTAGTAAACCTAAGCATATGCCTTGATGATGTTTGGCTGATGTTGTTTCTTTGTGTTTTCCTCGGGTATTTAATAATGATTTAATAATTTCAATTCATTATATCACATACTTAACAGGAGGGACAAAGAAAATGGGCAGCTGTGTAAGCCAAGTGGTGAATTTCACTGAATTCAAGTCGTGTGAGTAACCCAGAGTATACCATGCAATTGCAGGCCTGGCAAAGCCATTAGAGCACCACTGGCATGGTGTTTAGAAGATGCTTTGGGAAATAGAAGGTCAAGTTACACAACAACTTGCATAAAGCGATAAAGCGTAGCTTCCTTGAAAAAGTTTCAAGGGCTTTGTTTCGGTTTGGCTTCTTCCATGTTGAATCAGGATAATTTCTCCCAAGCCTGAATGTAATTGTAATTGTCACAAAATCAGGAGGCTACTGTGGAGAGATGAAATACAATAGGTTTGGGGGTTGTTTTCCATGTGAAGTATCCTTTAATTGTAAGAAGCTGGTAGCACAATCATAGTTGATTAGCTGGTTGATTAGTTATCTTCTAAAGGATCCTGTAAACATCTGGGGAAACAGGTGGTGCCTCTCCTAAATGCATCTGCAAGAAGTGGAAAGCTGAATTGAATGTCTGCCCTGCTTGCATCCAGAGACTTTATCTTTGACTGCCCATTAGCATTTTCCTGTAGCTCATCCTAGCTTCTGACTCAAATGGGATCGTGTCCTTATCTGGTGTAAATACTTAATATGCCACCCATACTCCTGGCACCACAGTTAGCTTGCCAACTGTTAACATTTGAAAGATCTCTTCCTAAGAGCTTTCTTAGCCCCTTGTAGATTCGATTAAAAAAGTTTCGAGCAGATATTTGATTTAGAGCCTGGATGGACAAGCTCAAGAGAATATTGACAACCATGCTCCCTTAAGGGCAGATGGCTAAACTGCAGTGAAAATAGAATAGAATCATAGAATTAGTCAGGGCTGGAAGGGACCTCAAGGATCATCTAGTTCCAACCCCCCCTACCATGGGCAGGGACACCTCACACTAGATCAGGCTGGCCAGAGCCTCATCCAGCCTGGCCTTAAACACCTCCAGGGATGGGGCCTCAACCACCTCCCTGGGCAAACCATTCCAGGCTCTCACCACTCTCATGGTGAAGAACTTCTTCCTCATGTCCAGTCTGAATTTCCCCACTTTCAGCTTTATTCCTTTCCCCCTAGTCCTATCACTACCTGATATCCTTAAAAGTCTCTCCCCAGCTTTCTTGTAGCCCCCTTCAGATACTGGAAGGCCACAATAAAGTCACCTTGGAGCCTTCTCTTTTCCACACTGAACACAGGCATTACAAGGCATCTTTGTGACTATGTATTTACAGTAGTATCTAATGTATCTTTGTATATTCTGGTAGTATGGATGCCGATGTATTCTGCCACATAACCTTCTTTAGTAAGGAGATGTTTTTTTTGAGAGAGACTGTGGTGGTTTGGCCCTGGATGGGGGCCAGATGCCCACCAAAGCCTCTCTATCGCTCCCACTCTTAGATGGACTGGGGAGAGGGGAAAAAATATAACAAAACCCAGTAATAAGATAGAAGCAATGTAATAATAATGATAAGCACAAGCAAAGAGAAAGGTTATTCTCTACTGCCCATCAGCAGGTGGTGGTTGGTCTCAGTGAAGGACAGATGCCTCTGATGAATATAGAATCATAGTCAGGTTTGGAAGGGACCACAAGGATCATCTAGTTCCAACACCCCTATCCACCCCACTTCCTTCTTTCACTTAGTTCTTATATCTGAGCTGACATCATGTGGCATGGAATACACCTTTGGCCAGTTTGGGTCAGCTGGCTTGGCTGTGTCTCCTTCCAAGATCTTGCCCCCCTCTCAGCATGCTCTTGGGGTGGGGAAATGTTGTAAAAGCACAGCCTGGGTGCTTGTTCAGCAGTAGCCAAAACACTGGAGTGTTATCACTGCAAAACAGCACTAGAAAGATGCTCTGAGTAGAATTAACTGCAGCTCAGCAAAAACCAATACAGAGACCTAACAGGGGCTGGAGCTGTTTAGTTTGGAAAAGAGGAGGCTGAGGGGAGACCTCATTGCTCTCTACAACTACCTGAAAGGATGTTGTAAAGAGGCTGGTGCTGGTCTCTTCTCAGAGGTAATTAGTGATAGCATGAGAGGGAATGACCTCAAGCTAGGACTGGATATTTTTAGACTGGATATTAGGAAAAAGTTTTTCTCAGCAAGAATGGTCAGGCATTGGAATGTGCTGCCCAGGGTGGAGTCACCAAACCTGGATGTGTTTAAAGGTGGCTTGGATGTGGTGCTTGGGGATATGGGTTAGGTGGTGAACCCTGTAGAGTAGGGTTCTGGTTTGGACTTGGTGATCCTGAGGGTCTTTTCCAACCTGAATATTTCTGTGATTGTGCTCATTAACACAGCTTTGCTATGAAGCTGGCTGGGAACCACAGAATCACGGAATGTTAGGGGCTGGAAGGGACTTGAAAAGATCATCCAGTCCAACCCCCCTGCCAGAGCAAGATCAGCTACACCAGATCACACAGGAACGCAGCCAGGTGGGTTTTGAATATCTCCAGGAACTCGGGGCATATGCTTCTTTATTAATGGTGTACTTTGTACTACGCATATAAATCAACCCCATCAAAAAGTCCATTTCTGATTTGTAGCTTGAAATTCAGATCTTTAATAAAGTTCATTTCTGTGCCAAACATTTGCTCGTAAAAGATATACAGGTTTGTGTGCAGCTCAGAGATCCTGAGATTCAACTGGTGTAAAAGAAGCAGGCTTGATTGCTTTGCTTACTAATGGGCAAAAGCACTGTCAGAAAATTTTACAATAGAAGTTCAAGACAGACAGCAAGGCACCACTGTGGGAGCTGATTGCTCATTATATTTATAGACAAGCATAAAGCAATGTGTGAAAGATTGCTTTAAGGGGTGAAGTGTATGATATGAAGTACCAATTGCTGTTCCTGAGAGCTGCTGACAATACAGATTTAGAAACGAGACCTTGTCTTTAACGCTGCTTTTAAAGTACCAAGTGAGAATTCTCTCTTTTTAAAAGACTTTTTTTTTAAGTTGTACTAGCTCTTATTGTGTGAGGACTTTCTTAATTAACACTTACCTCTGATGAGTGATGAGGAACTTGTGAGCTCTGGAGTAAAAGTTTATCGTAATGTTGCATAATCCGGTACCTGTGGTTGATAATGATTGGCAGTACTGTGACTTCACCTAATTTATTATTTGACTTATTTTAATTAATTTTCATCTGAGGCCTGGTGTGCAATTCAATAAAGGGTTGGCTTACTTTAAATAATATTCATCTGAAGCTTGGTGTGCACTTCAATAGAGAGGTGGCTTCCCACTCAGGCAGTTCAATGCACCATGTGTTTCACAGTATCATCACAGTGTATCAGAGGTTGGAAGGGACCTCCATCAGGTCCAACACCCCCCCCTGCCAGAGCAGGATCACTTAGGGTAGTCCACACAGGAATGCATCCAGGTGGGTTTGGAGAGTCTCCAGAGAGGGAAACTCCACAACCCCCCTGGGCAGCCTGTTCCAGTGCTTTGTCACCCTCACTGTAAAGAAGTTTCTCCTCATGTTGAGGTGAAATCTTCTATGTTCAAGCTTGAACCCATAGTTTCCTGTCTTATCACTATGTACCACTGAGAAGAGCCTGGCCCCCTCCACTTGACACCCACCCCTCAAATATTTATACATATTGATCAGATCCCCTCTCAGTCTTCTCTTCTCCAGACTAAATAGCCCCAGGGCTCTCAGTCTCTCTTCATAGGGGAGATGATTAAGTCCCCTAATCATCCTCATGGCTCTCCCTTGGATTCTCTCCAGCAATTCTCTGTCCCTCTTGAACTGGGGAGCAGTATTCCAGGTGTGGTCTCACCAGGGCAGAGTAGTGAGGTAGAAGAACTTCCCTAGACCTGCTGGAGACACCTTTCTTGATACATCCCAGGATCCCATTGGCTCTCTTGGCCACAAGAGCACATTGTTGTTCCATGGAGAACTTGCTGTCCACCAGCACTCGAAGGTCTTTCTCTGTGGAACTGTTTTTTGAATAAACTTGAAAGCTGGGTGATCCCTACTATGTTTGTGTTTCAACAGAGTCATTTTCTGTCCTTGGGAAGTTCTTAGGCTTGCCTAAGAGTAGTAATTTGTTTTCTAAGAGGAAGTCTTATATAGCATTAATTATGATTTTGAGACTTCGGACTCCCTCTCTAGTTAGCCCTGGTGAGACTACACCTGGAATATTGTGTCTGGTTTTGGGCTCCCCAGTTCAAGAGGTGCAGGGATCTTCTGGGGAGAGTCCACTGGAGGGCTACAAGGATGATGAAAGGACTGTGGAGCACTGATCTATGAGGAGAGGCTTGGAGACCTGGGGTTTTTTGGTCTGGAGAAGAAAAGATTGAGTGGGGACTTAATAAATGTTTATAAATATCTGAGGGCTGGGTGTCAAGAGGGAGGGGACAGGCTCTGCTCAATTGCACCCTGTGATGGGACAAGGGACAATGGATATCAACTACAGCACAGGAGGTTCCACCTCAACATGAAGAGGAACCTCTTCACTGTGAGGGTCATAGAGCACTGGAACAGGCTGCCCAGAGAGGTTGTGGAGTCTCCTTCCGTGGAGACTTTCAATCCCCATCTGGATGCATTCCTGTGCGACCTGTGCTAGATTCTATCATCCTGCTCTGACAGGAGGGTCTGACTCGATCATCTCCTGAGGTCCTTTCCAACCCCTAACATCCTGTGAGCCTGTGACTTTAATTTCCATGCTGTATTGAATTTGACACAATGTTTATGAGGTAAATGGACATCCACTTCCTTCTCCTCAACTGCAGCCTTTGCATATTATGAAACAGCTATCACCACAGAGTATTTGATTTGTCTAAGTGAAAATAGTTCTACCTTTTAACATGGATGTTGATTCTTGTCCTTTAGGAGGTACTACATGTCTCTTTGGGTGAAGAAAGAAAAATGATTTGGGGTTTAGAACTGTTATGGGCCTTTTCCTGACAACAGTGGCAAAGTCTACTGAAGTGGAAAGACTGTAAAAGGAGCAGGAAAGTGACTTAGTTTTGGCTGGATTTATTGTTCAGCAGGTTCCCTGAATTGATGGTTTATCCACTGCCAAATTTCCTCTTCAGTGGTATACAGAGAAAACTACAATGGATTCTGTCCCCAGCCTACCAGTTTGTTATATGATCCCTGACATCTAATAAAATCCTGAAAAAAAAGGTAAAGATGTTCCTTGCACTATAACTAAATACTGCTTATCAAGAGGCTTTGCAGTCTTCTGGTTATATGTACGTGCATCAAAGCACAGCTGTTCAATAAAGCTGGACTTTTTCAGCTCACTGATTGAATTAATTCATTTGAAAGGAAGAGAGGGAAAATGGTTTAAGGACAAACCAAACCAGATGGGAGAATCCTGCCAGTTTCTTTTGGGTAAACTGAAATATGTGGTCTTAAACTTATGTTTTAACTTAAGAATTGTTATATGCTTGTTTAATCTATAATTAAAACAGTTATTTTATTTTTTTTAATTAATAGTGCTCAATGTTCTTTTTTCCTTTGAAATGCTGAAATAAATCAATCTCCCAATTTTTCTCTTATATTTTGGTTCACATTGATCATGAAGTTTGAATGGACCTCACAAAATGCTTATACTTCTGAGCAAATGCATTTTATGGTTAATCCTGGGAAATCCAGTTGTTTATATTGAATGCTTTGACTTGTTTATTTCATTTTTAACTGCTGTTGCATGTCCAAGACTGATCTGAGAGAAGAGTGATTTCTAAACTCGAGTTGCACTGACCATGAAATCATAGAATGACAGAATCGTAGAACGTTAGAGGTTGGAAGGGACCTCAAGAGATCATCAAGTCCACCCCCCCTGCCAAAGCAGGATCACTTAGGGTAATCTGCACAGGAATGCATCCAGGTGAGGTTTGAAAGTCTCCACAATCTCTCTGGGCAGCCTGTTCCTGTGCTCTGTCACCCTCATTGTAAAGAAGTTTCTCCTCACGTTGCGGTGAAATCTTCCATGTTCAAGCTTGAACCTGTTGTTCCTTGTCTTATTACTGTACACCACCAAAAAAAGCCTGGCCCCCTCCGCTTGACACCCACCCCTCAAATATTTATAGACACTGATCAGATTCCCTCTCAGTCTTCTCAAGACTAAACAGCCCCAGGGCTCTCACTCTCTCTTCATAGGGGAGATGCTCAAGTCCCCTAATCATCCTCATGTCCATCACTATGCCCGTATCAAGTGATACAGGAAAGAATCTGTCATACAACTTTATCTTAATTTCCTCTAACATCTCATTGGTTTGAATTAAGTAGTTTTGTTTGGTTTTTTTTTTTTTTTTGGCTCAATATTATTTTTTTTTAAATGTATTGAGATACCAATTAAGTCTCTTCCCCATATTGTGTACTAGATTTGGAAACATCCATTTTTTAAAATTTCAAATAGAATTTTTGATGAGAAAAGAGATGTTAAGTCTTTTGGATCAGCAGAAATACCCACTGTAAGTCTAATTTTGGATTCTCACTTGGTTGGATGATAAAAGCAGTATTTGCATGTGTTAGCTGATGGAGCTATTTTGATCCCAGTTGTAAAGGGCTTCACAGTCTGATGCTATATATTGCTCTGTTTACCTAGAGGATGATGTGTGTGGACAGTTGGAAAGGTTAGTGCTGTGGTTACTGTACCGAATTTTGTAGGGGACTCTAAATAGGGATGTGAAAGAGCTACACAGATTGTTTCAAACAGCAGTGCATACTGTGGTTTTGGCTCAACACATCTATGCCTTTCTAGATGAAAGTAGAACATAAGTTTGCTGGAAGCCAGAAGATTTTTTTTTTTGGGTGTGTGTGAACTCTAACAGTCTGGAAAAAGAAAATTGGCTCAAAGCAAAGAAAAATAAGATTAAAAAAAATTAACTCCTAGAAAAGAGATTTTGCCACTTGCAAGAATATCACAAATACATTCGTTGTTCATGGGTTGGGTTTCTATGTTCTTGCTAAGTTTTGAAGTAGAAAGTAACAGAAGTCTTACTTCTAATGCCACAGAAGAGAGAAATTTCAAAATATTATTACAAGAATTTAGCCAGGTACTGCTGCAGCTTACTGCTTAAAACCAGTGAGCTTTCACAGGTTATGCTATATGTGGATGGGGTCAATCCTCTTGTGCATATAAGAACATCACAAATTGAAGAGCTGCTCTAAGAGAAGTGTCAGGAATGTTAATTCTTACAATCAACAGTCCCAAAAGGTACTTATTTCTTAAAACAAAATAATGGAGAAAATATTGATGAAACAAATTGGGGAAGAACAACAACAAAAAATAAATATCTGGATTATTTGTTTTGATGTGGCAGTGCAGACGACTGCACTGAGACATTGAATCAGCAGCTGTGCATGGGCATAGCTGTCTGAGTGTGCTGGCAGGAATGGAGTGGTTTGAAAAATCCACCCAGAAACAAAGCATTTCAACAAATAAAAAGAGCAATGAAATGCTTAAAGATTTTTACCCCGGGACTGGCTACAAAAGGACTAATATTTATTTGCCAGAATTCACAATGAATTTATGAGACACTATTTTCCTACAAAACAGCTAAACACTTCAAGTTGAAAAATACACACAAAAATGAGGAAAAAAAAACCCATTAGTTACACAAGCAAACTTTAATTATATTTTTTCGTCCTTCTAACTCTCAATTCCTTATTTAAATTCTAGAAGTAGGAAAACTTATTTCATGGAGCGAGGGGAGTAGGACAGACCTTGGAGTCCTAGTGGACAGCAAGTTCTCCACTGGACAGCAATGTGCCCTTGTGGCCAAGAAGGCCAAGGGTATTCAGGGGTTGCTTTAAGAAAAGTGTGGCCAGCAGGTCTAGGGAGGTTCTCCTCCCCCTCTGCTCTGCCCTGGAGAGACCACACCTGTGTCCAGTTTTGGTCTCCCCAGTTCAAGAGAGACAGAGAATTGCTGGAGAGAATCCAACAGAGAGCCTTGAGGGTGATTAGGGGACTTGAGCATCTTTCCTGGCAAGAGAGACTGAGAACCCTGGGGCTGTTCACTATTGAGAAGACTGAGGGGGGATCTGATCAATGTCTATCAATATCTGAGGGGTGGGTGTCAAGTGGAGGGGGCCAGGCTCTTTTTGGTGGTGTGCAATAATAAGACAAGGAACAACAGGTTCAAACTTGAACATAGAAGATTTCAGCTCAACATGAGGAGAAACTTCTTTACAGTGGGGGTGACAGAGCCCTGGAACAGGCTGCCCAGGGGGGTTGTGGAGTCTCCTTCTCTGGATACATTCAAAACCCACCTGGATGCATTCCTGTGTGCACTACCCTAAGTGATCCTGCTCTGGCACTTGATCTCTGGAGGTCCCTTCCATCCTCTATTGTACCATGATACTGTGATACTGTGACTTTTTTTATCGGGTAAGCAACTAAGGCTAATAACATGTTAGATGTCACCAGTTCGTTCCAGCATGTGCCTTGTAAAATCTTAGCAAAACTGCTTGGCCAGGTTGCTAACCTGACAAACAAGGAGGTCTGGAAAAGGTAGATATCTAGATTTGTAGAACTATCCATGCACGGGTAAGCCCAGCTGAATATCAGTAGGTGATCTTTTTCTGAACTGTTAAAGGAATTAGTGATTGGAAAGGGCTGTTATCCAATATGGAAGTGAGCAAGAGCTGCTATTTATGGCCTGTCCCTCTATGCTCCTTTTCCTGATACATATGTTGACTTGTTATCTCCATTCCTGCAAAATGTCTTTCCTGCATTTGCTGAATGTATATTTTGATCTAAACTGAGACACCATCTGATGTTTCTTTCTTCTCTCTTGTATGACTTTTAAGAAGATTTAATTTCACACAACCTTTCCAAAATTCTTCTCTCTGGAATCTGTCTACAGAGAGCTCTTTTCTTATCTGTCAGTACTATACTTCCTTCATGTCTTCTCCTTCCACTGTTCCTACCTTGACCTAATCCCTGCTGCCATTCAACTGTGTCATCAGTGTCCCCAGTGTCTGTTACTCAATCACATCTGTGCTGTCCCAGAGCAAGGCTACCTGAGACCAGCCTTCCTTCAGGCTTGCATCACACTAAATGTCACTTGTTCCATTTTACTATTGGTCTGTAGTGAGAAACTGGGTCATGTATTTTTGTCTACAAGTTTTTCTTAGTTCTGGTATACTTCTGCTCAAGTAATTTTTCTCTTTTACTGCCAAGTGTCCTGTGCTTACAGTGTCAATCATATGTAAAACTCTTTAGTTTCTCTCCCCCACGTTTTTTCTTTCCTGAAAAAATGCCTGAAAGATGTGTTTTCAAGGAAAGATCCAAAAGCTTTGTAAAGGACAGATGATAGATAGAAAGAAAAAAAAAAATCTTTCCTATCTTTAAGAATTGTGAACGTGGTAAGTGTTGTCACAGAATTGTTGGTCTGCTGGCTGAAGTTAAATTCTTGGAATTAATACTGGAATAAACGGTCCAACTTTCAAAAAAGTTGAAATGTTAGGAGAATGGGAGTCATAATGAATATTTAATGAGCAAACTGACAAGTTAATTTCCTTTACAACTGGATAACAGGATTTGAAGAAAACAGAGAAACAATAACTCTTATTCTTGTATCAGTGATGTTCAATGCAGTTGTCAGTTATTCACTCTTAAAATGAGAAGCTATTGAATGGTGATGTGCAGGTGGTACCCTAGTTCCACATCCAGGACTGTCCAGCAGCTTCACTAACAAACTGGTGCTGAACTTGAGAATTAAATTGGGAAAAGAGAGGCTGCAAGTATGTTGCAGGAAATGGTTGGAAGGTCTATCTACTGTAGTTAGCAGTAGTAAAGCATCGTTCAAATTACTTCATAAAACCTTTGATGTGTTCTAATGGACAAGCTGCTGAATATGAGCAAGGAGTGTGCCCAGGAGCAACTGAAGGAGCTAGGGATGGTTAGTGTGAAACAGGAGACTTAGGGGAGACCTCATTGCTGTCCACAACTACCTTGAAAGGACATTGTGGAGAGGTTGATCAAAGTTGACCCCTAAACCATATCCCCAAGCACCACATCCAAACGACCTTTAAACACATCCAGGTTTGGTGACTCAACCACCTCCCTGGGCAGCCCATTCCAACACCTGACCACTCTTGATAGAGATTTTCCTAGGTTTTTTCCTAACTTTTTCCTGCCTTAGTCATAAACAGCTGAATTAATATTTTAAGCACACTCATAAGTTGATCATCTACTGTAGAATATGTATGGATCTGAAAAGAGAATTCAAGTCTATAGTCACAATTTCTTTCCTTCCCACTGAAAGCATATATGCTTACATAGTCTATATGTAAATTCTACAAATATCTATGAATAAATATCTGTAAATTCTATCAATAACTGAGGGGTGGGTGCCAAGTGCAGGGGGCCAACCTCTTTTCAGTGGTGTGCAGTAATAAGACAAAGAACAACAAACACAAACCTTGAACATAGAAGGTTTCACCTCAACAAGAGGAGAAACTTCTTTACAGTGAGGGTGACAGAACTCTGGAACAGGCTGCCCAGAGAGGTTGTGGAGTCTCCTTCTCTGGAGACTTTCCAAACCCACCTGGATGCATTCCTGTGTGGACTACCCTAAGTGATCCTGATTTGGCAGGGGGGTTGGACTTGATGATCTCTGGAGGTCCCTTCCAACCTCTAATGCTCTATGATTCTAAAGGAGGTGAACTAATCCAAATCCAAGACAATTTGGAAGACCAAATTGTTATGGATTTTTTTGTTGCTTCATTTGTTTGGTTGGTTTTTTTGCTTAGTTGGTTTGTTTCATGTTTTTTTTTTCCCCAAATCTTTCATGCAATGACAAAAAAAGCCTTTTGAACTTCTGAATGCATTCTAGAAGGTTGTAATTTTATCTTGTCCCAGTCCCATGCCATTAAACGTCAGAAACGTGGTACTGCTAACTTATGTGTTGTATAACTGTTTAATTCTCTGTTACACCAAAGTGCATGCATCTGAAAATATTAATTTCTTCCTGTGGGCCCAGGAAGATTTCATAAATTTAGTTGCCCCAGACTAATATTATCTTAATGGTACTATTTTGCCTTTAAAGAAAAATCCTGAAGAATGGTGAGATGATGTAATGTTTAAAGAGATAGTAGAAAAAGAATTGATACTGGTGGTTGTTCCTGTAGGAGTACACTTCACATCTGTTATTTATGATGTGAAGTGTCACTGGGGACAGATACAGTAACTATGTACATAATAATACCTTTAATTAGACTAACAGAACAAATATTGCACACAGGCTTTGGGGGTCTTATAAAACCTTTACCCCTGATGAAGAGGAAATTGGTGCAACTGTAGAGTGATAACTCCAACAGGATCTACAATCTGGGAAGATCAATATCTCCCAACTTTTTGTGCATTGCAGAGCTTTTGGGTAAACTTATGACTCCTCTATGAGCTTTCAGAAAAAAAAAAAAAAAACCAACCAACAAAAACTTCCTGGGAAATTGGGAAGCTTAAGAATAAATCTTACTTGTCAGTCAAATGACAAATATCAGATAACCTTCTGCTATTATTGTGTCTATATCAAGATTTAAAAAAGTTAAATCTGATCTCTTTTGTAAGTGCTGCAGAGACTAAGTTATTGGAGCAGAAAAATATCTGTACCTGAGACTATGCTGCCTCTCTTCTAGGCTGCACTGCCTGAGGAACAGAGCTGAAGCTTAGGGTTATGAAAGCTTTGAAGTTAAAGCATAACAGCCTCTTTGTTTTCTCTGTTTTCCTTCCCATAAAGAGCACATAACTGGAGTGCTTTCCATGGCTGCTCACTGCAACACCTGCTGGCAGCTGACTGTGACACCAGTGCAAACCTCTACCCGTGGCAAAGGAAGGGACACAGAAGACCATTATTGAGTCTTATGTTTGATAACAGTCAGAAATACACACGTGATGGTTGTGTTTTTCTCATTCTTGAAGCTAGTTTTTCCACGCATTTCAGCTCAAGCAATGTCTGCAGACACTAAGTCTAATTTTCCAGCTCAGTACTTTAGAAGTAACTGTGGCAATCCTACAACCTTTGTTATCTTTAGCTTGTGAAGATTTTGATGGGATATGTTATTACCAGGCTGGATGAAAAGTCTTATCAAAACTGGATTGTTGATCCTATTGATTGTTTTTGTAATATTGTTAATTTTGACTTGCTTGCTTTTATCTATGCAAAAAATGTTATTGAGTTCTTTTAGAAAAAGAAAAAAAAAGGGAGCAGATGTAGGAAGATAGCAACCTTTGAACAATTTTTGAGAAGGCTATGTTTTGCCTTTAAGTTGGAAAGAATGTAAGCATCTTGTAACCGAAGAGAAAGACTAGGCAGAAGTTGACTGGATATGTTGAGAAGCTTCTTTGTCAGTATTAACCTGTTGTATGCTTTGCTTGGACCCATGTCAGTGGAGGGATAGCCAATTGGGACGTGACAGCTCTGTATTAGAAAAGTATGTAAGTTGACTATGTAACAGAGTAGTAGGCGTTTGTTTATGCTTAGGCTTTGCTTTTGCTTGTGCTTAGTGCTTTGCTTAGTTGCTTAGGCAATAAATGCTTTTGCCTTTCACAGTAAGAGTCTTCTTGTCCTGTCTTCACCTGGAAATATCTTGGCACGCAGCCTGAGGAGAATAGTGCATGCTGCCGTTATAGATTGGATCTTAGGAACAAGTTCTTTACCATGAGGGTAGTGGAACACTGGAACAGGTGGTCCAGGGAGGTGTTTGGGGCCCCATCCCTGGAGATATTCATAGTGTGGCTCAACAGGGCTGTGGGCAGCCTGATCTAGTTGAGAATGTCCCTGCTGACTGCAGAGGGGGTTGGACTGGATGTCGCTTCCAACCCAGACTGTTCAATGATTCAATGATTCTAAGATTCAATGCCCTTACACTGATATTTCAGGCAGAGTTAGGTGGGCAAGGATATTTTAATAATCTGTGGCTGTTGCTTATGCTTTGTAGCTTGTGTCTATGTTGAAATACAAGACCAATTGGTCAGGCTCTAGAAGGAAAGACAACATGGGGTTTTAAATTTGGGTTGTTTTTTGTTTTTTTTTTTTCTCTTTCTTTTTTTTTTGCATGTTTGTGGCAAATTGAGGACTTCACCTCAGGTGAAGGTGGTGGGGGAATTAAGCTAGAGAAATATCTGTGCTGAACCTTTTGGGTGGACTGAAGAAAGTATGCCCAAAACTGTGGAGTCTCAATAACATCTGCTGTGGAACCAGTTCCACAATTTACCAGACTCCAGCTTGAGGTTGTGTTCTTTCTGTGTTCTGTTATCATTTGCATGTCTTGATCTACTAACATCACTCCTTAAACAAGCACAAAATGAAGGGCAAATGTTTGGTTTGTTTGTTTAAATAGAACCTCTCTAAATTGCTTTATTTTGTTTGTTCATTTGTTTGCTTGTTTATAAAAGGTCTACTTGTCCTTCAATTGATGAGAACTGCTCTTAGAACACATAGCACCAACCAGATATCTTTCTGACTTTTAAAATGCTCATTCAAAACACAAGGCTTGAAAAAAAAATAGCAAACCAATGCACTTTGTACACAGTAGATGCTTCTGAGCCGCATTTGATATGAAATAATTGTGTTTGTTGTTTTTGTTTGTTTTTTTTTTTTTTTAATTCCAAGAATTAATATTGTGGTTTACTGTGGGAGTTTTAAGCTGTGCCTAGGAAATTTTTTTGCAGATTGAGTAGAAAAGTGGTAGAATGTAAATAAATTACCATTGGGTGTAAAAGGGAAAATAATGATAAGGTCTAAATAATCCCATGGTCTGATAGCTAATGTAAAGTTAGTTGTATAAACTCACTCTCTTGTTTGTTTCTTCACTCCAGCAGATGCTAGCTGGTTGCTTTTGCTTGGCTGTTGCTGTCTTGGCTGTGTTCTTTGTTGTGGCTAAGTACTAATAAGTTACTCTCTGCTTTTCTCCTCTTTTCTCTTGTTCTGTGTAGAGGGGGGAAGGGGGAGAAGAGGAGGAAGCTGTTGGTAACCCCCTGGTTTTGTCCAGGGGGGTTCTTGTGTTGTTTAGAAATTGTAAATATATGTCTAAATATTGTGTATTTTGTACACATTCATTGCATTCCATATTTCTAGATTTTAGTTTGCTTGTAAATATAGCTTCATTTGCTTTCCAACTGAGCTGGTCTGACAATTTTATTTTGGGGGGGTAATTTCAACCCACCACATTTACCCACAAATAATGTCTATGTAAAGTGAAAATGGCTCTATTTTGCTGTTTAAAGTTTTATCTGCACCATCACTAGTGACTCTTTGCATGAGATGCAGTCTAAAGCCTTATTAAAAGTAAAAGCTGAACACACTGCATTCTCTATTTAGTTTTATTAATAGTTGAGGGCTTTCTTGGTGGAAGGCATTTTGATGTTCATTGCACAAGAAAAAAATCTCTACACGTATAAATAAAACTTGATGATGAAAAGTAGGTCAGTCCTTCAGTCTGGCTTTTAGCTACATCTCAAAAAGATTTTTCTCTGCAGTGATTTGCTGATCCACTTATTCTTAATATCATAATCCTTAAATTTATAATCCTCAGTGATAGTTAATGATTGCTAACGTGTATAATTTTCTTCATGCAGTGTCAACAGCGCTGCAGATACATTTGGCCATGTGTTTGTAAGTGGCTGTCTGTTTCAGAATCTGGGTATTTAAAGTGTATCTAATTTAATTACCAAACAGCAAATACACTGTCTGCTAAAAGTCACTGACCTAGAATGTTGCCTCTAAGCTTTTGAGCACGGCTGATAGTGGAATGATGTAAAATGACATGAAAGCTGAAGACATAATTGCTCATTGTGAATCTTTTTTTTTCTTTTTTTTTTTTTTTTTTTTTTCAGTTGCTAACATTATTCCAAAGATGAAAAGTGACAGTTATATATTTTTGGCAACGTTTCCCTGCAGGAAAGGAACATGCAACCTACTTATTTTTGCTACTGTTAGGGCTGACTCAAAATTATAGTCATAAAATGTTTATTTAATGACATTATGGACTGAATTTTTGATCAGTCTCTACTCAAGTACTAATTTAGAGATCTTATAGTCTAGGTATGTAGTCATACAAAATGAGCTGTTAGAAGTTTATCCACAAAATACCATGAGAGTTATTTCTAGGAGCAAAATGCTGTGTTTTGAGAGTATTAAAAAAAAAAAAAAAGTGAAGCATCCAAAATTCAGATGCTGCTTCTGAATATCTGGCCACACAAAACTTAAAAATGCCATCTGGTGACAGCTTTACCTTCTACACAGATTCCATCAGACTGTGTGCATGTGTGTGTCTTACCATTGCTTGCAAATTTACACTTGTAGCTGATGGGAGTGATGCATATGTGAAAGCTTGGAAAGCAGTTACTGAGCAACCTCATTTTTAAAAGAACTGATAAAATGTAGCAGCCAACAACCTTAAAGTGAACACAGAGCTTGAGCACATATTGCAGTATTTGGTGCTTGTAAGGATGCAGGCTCTGTGTTCATTCCAACACTGACTGTTAACAGTTTCTGATGACAATAAAGATACATGAGCTGCAGTCAGCTCAGGAATCTGAGTCCTATCTATGGGAAATGCAGAAATGCCAACTGTAATGCTCAACAAGCTAGGAGGACTTGTTAAAACTGGCTCTTTGTGTTATGAGGAGGATAGTGGCATCAGCACCCCGTGAGGTCAAGCACAACAAACAATTTATGTAATCTTACTGATTTGGGGATCCAAGTCAGAATTTCTTTGTAGATATGACCTATACCCATTCATTTGTGATAAAATAATGGAAAAAAAAGCAAACAACCCTTGAACATAAAAGGTCTCACCTCAATGTGAGGACAAACTTCTTTACAGTGAGGGTGATGGAGCACTGGGCTGCAAAGGAAGGATGTGGAGTCTCCTTCTCTGGAGATTTTCAAAACCCACCTGGATGCATTCCTGTGGGGACTACCCTAAGTGATCCTGCTTTGGTAGGGGGATTGAACTCAATGATCTCTGGAGGTCCCTTCCAACCTCAAACATTCTGTGATTCTGTGAAAAACAATAGTGTGTTTAATTTTGATGATTGCAAAGAGTCCTTAAAACATGGTCTACTACTTGTAGGCACTTTACTGACTCACCTTGTAGTTTGAGTTCAGCGAGGGCTAGTATATCCTCCTATCAAATAATTTTTATCACAAGTATCCTGAGCTAATCTGACAGCATCCTCAGAGAAAATAAATAAGGCAGGAAGACTTCTCTTTCAGGAAAATATAGCTCAGGTACCTCATCTAAGTAGAAAGAAGCCAATAGTGATAGACACTTCAACTGGTCAAAACCTGCTGTAATGGTATGCACTGAAGTCCTAGCAGAAAGATATCTGTGTAGATATACATGGCTCACTCCTGGGTTACTCCTGAGAAATGCTGCTTGTTAGCAGTAATTATGGTAGTGGCCCTAAAATATCCCACACAGATAACAGTTGCTATAAGGAGAAAGGAAATGTTGTTAATTTTTATTTTTCTCCTTAAGTATGAAGTGACTTAGGTGCCTATCTGCATCCACAAAGACAGGCTGTCCAGGAAGGTTGTGGAGTTTCCCTCTGTGGAGATATTCAAAACCCACTTGGATGTGTTCCTGTGTGATCTGCCCTAGGGGATCCTGCTCTGGCAGGGAGGTTGGACTGGATGATCTTTTGAGGTCCCTTCCAACCCCTAACATTCTGTGATTCTGTGGCATTGATGAGATGTGTAGTGTAGCAGTGGAGAGAGGAAAAGAAGAAGGAACTGGAACAGGTTGCCCAAGGAGGTGGTTGAGGACCCTTCCCTGGAAATATGCAAGGTGAAGCCCCACGAGGTCCTGGGCAACCTGATCTAGTTTTGGATGTCACTGCTGACTGCGGGGAGGTCGGACTGGATGATCTTTGGAGGTCCCTTCCAGCCTTGACCATTCTACGGCTTTTGCTGGCTTGGGTTGTCTGTTTTGTTGGTCAGGTTTTTGGGGGGTTTGAGGGAGTGGGGTTATTTGGTTGTTGGTTTATTTGTTTGTTGGTCTTTTTTGTTATTGTTGATTTTTGGGGGTTTAGTTGGTTGAGTTTTTGGTTTTATGGATTTTTTGGTTGGTTGGTTGTTTTTTAAGAATTTACTCTTCACAGTCAGATTGTGGTATTCATCTTAACCAGCCCTGTGGTTTGGTTATCACAGTAGATCAGAGGTTGGAAGGGACCTCAAGAGATCATCGAGTCCAACGCCCCTGCCAGAGCAGGATCACTTAGGGTAGTCTGCACAGGAATGCATCCAGGTGGGTTTGGAAAGTCTCCAGAGAAGGAGACTCCACAACCCCTCTGGGCAGCCTGTTCCAGTGCTCTGTCACCCTCAATGTAAAGACGTTTCTCCTCATGTTGAGGTGAAATCTTCTATGTTCAAGTCTGAACCCATCTGGATCCACAAGGCACTTCCAGTCTGAAGTTACAGTCATTTATGCATGTACCTGCAAAGCCTAAAATTGTGCAGAATATAAATCACCTCTGGTAAAGGCTGATAAAAATCTGAAGTCAGTACATGGTTCTAGGCCAGAGAAAAAAGTCCTGGGTATTATGAGAGAGGGTACCTTAAGTGATGTAATAGTGTTCTGCCTCTACTTTTTGTTTGTTTCTTTATTTTGTTGTTCTCTTTTGCTTTTCCCCTCAAATGCTACTAGTGAATGGCTTTGTTTTATTAGCTCTATGTGAAAATAATGAGAAATTCTGTGAAGTGCACACCGTGAAGGGAGAGATGGGAAACAAGCTGCCACTGCTTCAAGTATGTACACTTGTGCTGTGGGAGCCATCCTCAGTCAAAAATATGCTGTGAGCTCTTTCCCACCCACACACCTCAAGCTTCATGAAGCAAAGGAGACTGTCATGTGGTGGCAAGGGCCAGATTATCATAATGTGGGTGTGACATTTCTACCCCAAAATACTCTCCTGCCTGTTGTTTCAAAACTCCTTATTTGCACCTGCAAAGCAGTAATCTGCACAAACGGAGTAGTTAGGCATCCAAAAGCTGTGTCCAGAGCCTCCCACAGCTTATCTGTGGGCACAAATGCTCTCTCTGTGGGTAGGAACATGTTTTTTTCGAGTACATATTCCTTTGTTTCTCTCTTTCCCCTCCCCCAAGAGTGACATCTACCTTTGACTCCATTTTTTAGTGTAGGACGTGCAGGGCCATACTTTTTTTTTTTTACATTTGTCTTGTGTGTTGGCTTGCCAAATCCTCAGCTTGTACAAATTGGTATGAGTCCACTAAAATCAAGAAAAGTATGTCAACTAAAACAAGCAGAAGATCAAGAATCAAGAAGGTTGGAAGAGACCTCAAGGATCATCGAGTCCAACCTGTCACCCTACACCTCATGACTATCTAAACCATGGCACCAAGTGCCACGTCCAATCCCCTCTTGAACACCTCCAGGGATCTGAATTCGTTAGTTAGCAGACTACAACACATGGGAACTTCTGGAACAATCTCCTGTAATTGTCTTGAGGATGTACAGAGATCTTCCTAGAGCACCTATAAAGACTCTCTTTCAGATAACCCATAGGCAACAGATGGGTGATGCCCTTAAAGTACTGTCCTTATTCTTCTTTAGCTGGGGTTGTTCAGCCTGGAGGAGACTTAGAGGGGACCTTATCACATTCCTTTTAGGTAGTTGTAGTTGGGGGGGGTTTAGGCTCTTCTCCCAGGCAACCTGTGACAGGACAAGAGGGCATGGTATGAAGCAGTGCCGGGGAGGTTTAGGCTAGGTATTAGGAAGCAATTCCTCACAGAAAGGCTGATTAGGCACTGGGATGGACTGCCCAGGGAGGTGGTGGAGTCACCATCACTGGAGGTCTTTAAGAAAAGCTTGGATGTGGCACTTGGTGACATGGTTTAGCTGAAGTCGTAGTGTTAAGTCGTAGGCTGGGCTTGATGGTCTCAGAGGTAATTTCCAGCCTCAAGAATTCTGTGATTCTGTGTGATTCTGTGGTTCTTGTCTTCTACAGTTATATCCTGAATGTCTGTCTGAATGTGCTGTTAGTTTTGATCTCTCTCTGGTAGTTTGTGGCCTGCCTGTTCTGCAGGACAGTGGATGCAGCAATTTCCTTATGCCTGTCAGACTGGTACCCAGCAGCGGACTGCTGCTCAGCGAACTGCAGGGTGGGTATTTAAATGTAAATCTATTGTCATGAATGCTAGGCTTATCATGGCTCATTATTTTGAGGCAAATACAGTAATTAGCACGGGGTGTACTTTATGATAATTAGGAATGTTTTACACATCAGATGGTGATGTTGATTTGTGAGGGCAACCACCTGGACTCAGCTTTCACTAGCTAAAATTATATTTTTTAATATTCCTTTTTTGATTCACTGTTTCAAAACGCCTATGACAAAACATTTTTAACTGTTCAATCTTTAAATAATAGATCCATGCAATCAATTAGCTTAAAAGAATGATTATTGGGATAACATGCCATCAGCCATAGGTGATACTGTAGGTTAGATAGTGTTTGTATTGTAGTATTGTAGTTTATCATGGGCGCAAAGTGAAACATCCGTTGTCTGAATGTCCAGGTGGATGTTACTTTCCAGCTCTCTTACCTCTGTCTGGCCTGGTATCTGGTAACTTAGGAGCCCAGAATTGTGATACCTAGCCCATTGTAGACTTTTTTTTCATCATAAAGACTAGTGTGACATTTCTAATAGAAAAAAAACCCAAACAAAACACGTTTAAAAAAAACCCTAAGCCACCCAACAAAAATAACACAAGAACTTATATCATCCAGTCTCATGATAATCTATTTACAACCTAAGATAGGTCTAAAGTGGTTTTCCTACAACATACCATTTTTAGGGTTAGTTTGGAAGCAGTTTTTTCTCCTGGAACAAAAGCAGGAAAGGTCAGAATGTGGAGTGTTCGCTAGCTGCAGAGCTTGGGATCTTATTTCTGATTTATGGAGAAATATAGGCAAAGTTCCTATTGTAATTCATGGCTTGTGTGGATTAGTTTCTGCGCCTGAAGCTTTCCCTGATTTTTTTGGTACCAGTTCAGATCCGAACCCAGGTGGAGGAGAGACTAATTTTTGTTCCAGTGATAATGTGAAGGTAGTGCCATAACCAGCAGATGGAGAAATTGGCCAGTTCTAACAGTTTTATTGTAAGAGCCATACTGGAAGCTGCGCAAGAGACCAAGAACATCTAGATTCTGCTTCAAGTTGAACTACTTGCTACTTCTATATGTAACTCTTTCACTTACTGTATGTCACTTCACCATCTGGAAAGTGAGAGATGTTGGTGTGGTGTGAGTCTGTGCCAAAAAGTGAGTCTACCATACTCCTCATACTGTGATCCTGAACATCACATAGTATTTCTGTCACAGCACAGTTCTTTGACTTGCAGTTCTAGAGGGTAAACCAAGTGTCTTTCTGTACTTGTTAAACAGAAGTTATTGACTTGATGGAGAAACTGCTAGGTTAGATGTTTGGACACATCTTATACCAGAAGCCAGGGTGGGGTGGGGGAGGAAAGGACATTTGGAGGTAAGAAGAAAAAACCCAGCAATTACTCCAAACCTTAGAACGAGCCCTTAGAACTACCTCTGCTGTCTTCAGGTAGAGTATTGTGTGCACTGGGGAAGAGGAACTGCTCTCCCACATATGGAAAGTGTATTCCTTCTCCTCCTCTGCTGCGGTAAAACCAGTGCTCCTGTTATGTCAAGGTCCATCGTATGGTATGCTTTGGTATGCTTGACCTAAAAAAATTGCTGTGAGTGAATTATTTACAATGACACTGAGGACTAATTCTCTAGACTGTCTCTGTGGCCTGCGGGCATTGCACTGGGTACATATGTATCATATTAACAAGAAAACATGAAAATTACCATGAAACCTGTGCAGAGGATTTTTCAGCTCCTGCTACCAAAATGGGTGTGTTCTGTGGTTTGCAGCATAAGGAAAGATGTGTGCCAGGCAGCATCTCTTGTGGGTTGTGGAATAATGGTATTGTGTTGCCAATGAACATTCTGTAAAGTTTGTAGAAGCTGACTTTTAGTTAAGTTGTGTGAAACGTTACATAACTGTATGCTGAGAAGACATTTTTCTGTTTACATGAAAACTTGAAGCCACTAAAATCACTGATAAGTGTTCTAACAAGCACCATGAAACGAAGTCATGCTGCAGAGTCTGTTCTTCAGAGCAGTGTAGCCAGCAGGTCAAGGGAGGTGATTCTCCCCCTCTACTCTGCTCTGGTGAGACCCCACCTGGAGTACTGCATCCAGTTCTGGAGCCCCTATTGCAAGAAGGATCTGGATGTGCTGGAATGTGTCCAGAGAAGGGCCATGAGGATGATCAGAGGGCTGGAGCTGCTCTCCTATGAGGACAGACTGAGAGAGTTGGGGCTGTTCAGTCTGGAGAAGAGAAGACTCTGAGGAGACCTTATTGTGGCTTTCCAGTATCTGAAGGGGGCTACAAGAAAGCTGGGGAGGGATTTTTTAGGGTGTCAGGTAGTGATAGGACTAGGGGGAATGGAGGAAAAATAGAAGTGGGTAGATTCAAATTGGATGTTAGGAAGAAATTCTTCCCTATGAGGGTAATGAGAAACTGGAACAGGTTGCCCAGGGAGGTGATAGAAGCCTCATCCCTGGAGGTTTTTAAGGCCAGGCTGGATGTAGCTCTGAGCAACCTGCTGCAGTGTGAGGTGTCCCTGCCCGTGGCAGGGGGCTTGAAAGTAGATGATCCTTGAGGTGCCTTCCAACCCTGACAACTCTATCAGTTTATGAAAACAGTAAAATTTGCAGTCCAGGTGAAAATATTTGTCTTGTATTTGTAAAGGATGTGCCCTAATTCTCTCTGCCCAGGTAGATGATCTTCTAGTAGGGTATAAACTGTCCGTAAAACATTTAGTGAGTGGTGGAAACAAAATTATGGTAGAAATCAAGCAAAAACATGTATTTTGTGGTAAAGGATATAACTTTAATCTTTTTCCCACACTGGAATCTGTCCCTCTAATGCTAATTGTTCAGATATTATCATTTAGCATAGAAAACATATATACAGAAACCACTCATGCACCAGGATACCTCAGTTCTTTCTAGTGTTGCCAAATTCCAGTACCTTCTGTTTTGATGAGTGTTTTCTCTGCTAAAAACACATAACACAACTACAGCTAGCGTTATTGAATGTACTGCTGTGGCAGTTTTAGGCTGATGCCTAGGAGAGTTTCCACAGATTTTGAGTAGAAAGGGTTAGAATGTAAATAAATTACCATTGGATGCAAAAGAAAAACAATGATAAGGTTTAAATAATCCCAGTGGTCTGATAACTACCATAAAGCTAGTTGTATAAAGTAACTTTTTCTATTTTTCTCTGCTTCTTTGCTCTAGCAGATACTAGCTGGTAGCTTTTGCTTGGCTTGTTGTTGACCTTGGCTGTGTTCTTGTTGTGGCTAAGTACTAACAAACTACTCTCTGCTTTTCTCTTCTGGTTTCTCTTTTCCCTTGTACAGGGGAAAGCTATTGGTAACCCCCTGCTTTTCTCCAGGGTGGATCTTGTGTTGTTTATAAACTGCAAATATGTATAAATATTTTATGTTTTGTACATATTCATTGCATTTCATATTTCTAGATTTTAGTTTGCTTGTAAATATGAAGTTATGACCAAGTAGGTAGATGAGGGAAGAGCAGTGGATGTCATATATCTTGACTTCAGCAAAGCTTTTGATACTGTCTCCCATAACATCCTCATAGAAAAGCTCAGGAGATGTGGCATAGAAGGTTGGTCAGTGAGGTGGATTGCAAACTGGCTCCACAACAGAGTTCAGAGGGTCATCATCAGTGGCACAGAGTCAACTTGGAGGCCTGTGGCAAGTGGGATCAGTATTTGGTCCAGTTTTTGTTCAATATCTTTATCAACGACCTGACTGAGGGGATTGAGACTACCCTCAGCAAGTTCACTTATGATACAAAACTGGGGGGGTTGGCTGACACTTGTCAGGCTGTGCAGCCATCCAATGTGACCTGGACAGGCTGGAGAGCTGGGTGCAGGCAAACCTCATGGAGTTTAATAAGGACAAGTGCAGGGTCCTGCATCTGGGGAGAAATAACAACAGGCACCAGGACAGGTTAGGAAAGCAGCTCCACAGAGAAAGACCTTGGGGTGCTGGTAGGCAGCAAGTTCTCCATGGAACAGCAATGTGCTCTTGTGGCCAAGAGAGCCAATGGGATCCTGGGATGTATCAAGAAAGGTGTGTCCAGCAGGGCTAGGGAAGTTGTTCTATCTCTCTACTCTGCCCTGGTGAGACCACACCTGGAATACTGCATCCAGTTTCAGGCTTCCCAGTTCAAGGGAGACAGAATTGCTGGAGAGAATCCGACAGAGAGCCATGAGGATGATTCAGGGGCTTGAGCATCTCCCCTATGTAGAGAGACTGAGATCCCTGGGGCTATTTAATCTGGAGAAGAGACGACTGAGATATGTGAGGGGTGGGTGTCAAGTGGAGGGGGCCAGGCCCTTTTCAGTGGTTCACAGTGATAAGACAGGAAACTATGGGTTCAAACATGAACATAGAAGATTTCACCTCAACATGAGGAGAAACTTCTTTACAGTGAGGGTGACAGAGCCCTGGAGCAGGCTGCCCAGGGGGGTTGTGGAGTCTCCTTCTCTGGAGACTTTCCAAACCCACCTGGATGCATTCCTGTGCGGACTACCCTAAGTGATCCTGCTCTGGCAGGGGTGTTGGACCTGATGATCTCTTGAGGTCCCTTTCAACCTCTGATATTCTGTAATAGTGTGAAACAGAGCTTCATTTTCTTCCACTGAGCTAGTCTGGCAATTTTATTTTGGGGTAATTCACCCAATTAGCTGAGGGGAGTAATTTCCACCCACCACTACTGCAGAAACAAGTCCTGATTTTCATGGTCCAGCAAGGAACCTCAGTGTATCGCAAGAGTCTCCTTCCAGATAGAATGCATAGCATTTAGTCCTTTTTTAATATGATCTTTATCTATCTGCAGTATATATGTTGCTAGTAATCCAAGCTCCCATTTTTGTAGAAATGAGTAAACTTAAAGATATTGGCTTATCTCTCAACAGTGGTGATAAAAATCATACATGCAGAGCAGAACAAAGTATTAAAAAAGGGTTGCTGTCTCTGACCACCGTAGTATTCAGCCAACAACAGGGCTTGTGAGTTATTCTCTAGTACAATAACACAATCTTCTCAAACATCAGTTCAAAATAATGTCCATACAAGTCCAGAATTTCATGCTAGTGTGGTGGTTTGGTTCTGCACCTCCTTAACAGTTTGGAGTTTACCCTAAGAAGTGAATTACCACACTACTCAGAATTTGGAAGTTAAATGAAATTATTATTTACAAAAATGGGCTAAATATCAAAGGTAATAAACATATTCAAGTAGATAGATGCATATACAACTAGACAACAGCCCTCTTACCCCCCTGGACAGATTCCCCTGAACACAATAGCCCAGAGGGCTGTTAGCAGCTAACAAGGTATCTCTCTCGTCCCACAGCTGTTTCTTGCCAATAACCCAAACAAGAATGATCAGACCAAGCAAGCAAGGTCAGAAGCAGAGACAAGAGGGAAAAGAAGCAAGAGAGAGAAAAGAAGCTGTGCTGCAAACCATATAGAAAATCTGCAGACCAATGAAATGAGATATACATGTCTCCTATGTTCTTGTTCAGCCCCTTGGGACTGTCCCTCCCCTGGACTCTATCTTGAATTCTCTGGAAAACCTTTTTCTTTATCGTTTAATATTCAAACTATAACAGTTAGTGTGGCTATGTCTTTTGAGGAACTGTTTTATTTATTTTTTTCCTTAAAAAAAATCAGTCTTACTCAGGGCTGGGATTGATCTCTTTCATGACTGAAATATTCTTATTATTTAAATAGACTGGTAAGACAAAATTCAAGACGCAATCAAAGATGTATACTGCCATGACAGCCTTGATGTCTGTATGCTGTTTAGTTGCTACATGGTGGAACATGGATCACAGTATATCAGAGGATGGAAGGGACCTGAAGAGATCATCGGTTCCAACACCCCCTGCCAGAGTAGGATCACTTAGAGTAGTCTGCGCAGGAATGCATCCAGGTGGGTTTTGAAAGTCTCCAGAGAAGGAGACTCCACAACCCCCCTGGGCAGCCTGTTCCAGTGCTCTGTCACCCTCACTGTAAAGAAGTTTCTCCTCATGTTGAGGTGAAATCTTCTATGTTCAAGTTTGAACCCATTGTTCCTTGTCTCATCACTGTGAACCACTGAAAAGAGCTTGGCCCCCTCCACTTGACACCCACCCCTCAGATATTTATAGTCATTGATGAGATCCCCTCTCAGGCTTCTCTTCTCCAGACTAAACAGCCCCAAGGATCTCTTCATAGGCAAGATGCTCAAGTCCCCTAATCATCTTTGTGCAAGTACAAACAATCAAACAAGTACAGTATATAAGGCAACTGTTATGCAACTGATGTGCTGAGGAAACTGTGTAAATAAGTGGATTAAAGCCTTATTAATGAGGAGGAACAATGTGAATGTTGTGCAATCGGCTAACCTTTGGAAGCAATTCTTACTGCAGAATAACTGCGTTGGACTGTCTAAAGGCTGAACTTACCTTGGGTGACTGGGTGATATAGGCTGGTCCTTCTGACCAGGTGTGTCTGACCAGGTTAATTAAGGGTTAGAAGGAAATGATGACAAAGTTGTGAGTTTTATTGACACTTTTATTTTCTTATTGCTGCCAGCAATCCCAAGAGTGTGACATAGGTAACCAAAGTTTACAGTAATTTTACAGTTCAACTGCAGTTCCATTATTATTTCTGCATGTACATTTCTCTGTCATCTTTCAAATCTCTAAAAGGGCAAATGTAGTAACTCTTTGTTGTCTAATGGTATTTATTTAGGTACTTAATATCAGTTTACAGAGAATCAATTAACTTTTTGGTATAACATTTGATCTGTTTTGTTGAATTCCAGTTCTCATTTGTATTTGTAATGACAAGGACAGAAAAAATCTTTGACCTACTCCCCAGCACTTAGTTAAAATGAAATTTCAGTGCTCTTTACTCCTTCAGAGGGGATACGCACAGTGTTCCCCTTACTGTTATTTATTTCCACAGACACACTGAATAAGAATTATGCTTTCAATGATGCTAGGCTATGGGATGCCAACATTCCAGAAAAAGGCAATGATTTCTTTTTTTTTTCTAGCCAGCTAAGTTCAACACACTTTAAAACAAGCAAGTAAAACTTGACCGTCCCCAACTATACCTTGGACCAGAAAAATGCAACCTGTACATAAGAAGTGCTTGCTTCTTGCTACTGCTTTCAGAGCTGATGTTCCTCTCAACAGCAACTGTAAATTGTGGGGCCACAGTTGCATTCATTGTTCAGTGAGCTTGTCCACATAGTTAAACCCACCGACAGCAATGAATGTTGATTGTGACCTTTTTGTAAAGCTTGGCAGGGTAGGGGAGAAACATCATGTGATGATTAGGTTGCTATCTTCGGTGTTAAGGCCTGAAAGCATGAAGTAAGGAGGAGGATGGTTAGCTGGAGGGTACAATCAACGGTCGATGGTTTTCACTTTAATTCCAAACTCACCGACAGCGTTGAATGTTCACTGAAGCAACCACTACAACAGAACTCCATTGACTTGACAGCATCCTCAAATGTCTGAAAGGAGTGGGGGGGAAATAAAAATTCACACAATTATTTAATCATACAGATGATGCAACTTGAGTCTTTTTTCTCTTACCAACACCAACGCCCTTCTCTGCCCATCCTATTTCAGTCTTTGTGCAAGGAGCTGGCAGTTCCCCAAACTTCTTTCTATGAAAAAGAAAAGATATTTCACTTATTCAGGCTTTAACAATATGGGATGGGGTTCTTGGCACAAGTGAATTAATGTTGTCTGTTATTTCACGAAACTGAACTTCATAGCAAACCAAAACACAAGATCCCATACGTGTACAGAGCTGGCTAAAAGTGGTGTGGATCAGTGCTGCCGTTGGTAGATTGCCAAACTGAGTAAAATTTCCTGTGCTGACATAGTCCATTTAGATTTAAATTTGCTTAGAACTGATGAAAACTGCATTTTATTTTGGAAAAAAAAATTAATTTCTCAATAAATATTTGAGAGGCAAAACACTTTTAATTTTTTTTCCCCTTACAAATTGTTGTACTTACAGAACCCATTCTGAGAGTTTCCAGGAGGAAAAAAGGCAAATGTACATTGAGACTTGATGACTTCAATTTCTTTTCATGTGCTCTTTCAGGTGGCCATATCTAGAACTTGCTCATCACACATTATAGTCCTTTTCCCAATCTTCTGAGCTCTCCAACTCAATTGTCCTAATTTCTGGTATAAATAAATAGAAATTAAAGAAGAAATGTGTAGGGTTGCATTTTACATGTTGTAGGGGAAGGGTTTTAGAGGCTGGATCAGCAGGCAAACCACCATAACCCAGGAATTTTACTTTATTTGTACTTGTGAGCAGAGTTTCCCTGCAGAAAACGTGATCTTGAAGATCAACTGGCCTGAATTTTTTTTTTGCTAGGTTCACCCTTAGCTTGTTGCACTGAAACTATGTGACTGATTCGTTGGTTTCTATGAATTGCTTCTTTACCTCGTCCTTTGATAAAAGATGTCATACCCTTTCTGATCCCTTTATGACTATCTTTAAAATCTTAACCAACCCCCCCAATAGTTATAAAATGTTGTAAGTGTGCTGCCTGCACCTATTTTGTAAACAAACACACAACAAGGACTTGTTTCTTTCCAGTAATGGCTTTGCATGTAGAGATATTTAACCCAACTCTACTTCTATCAGATATATCTAAAGGACAGAGTAATTAATATAGCTTACTGGAGAGCTAGATAATGGAATCAACTAATTTTTTCCTTTATGGTAGATTAGATATGCTATGTTTAGGAAGGCAACTGTGATTATGAAGACATCTAAATTATGAAGGTGACAGAAGCCCCCTCCCTAGATGTTGTTAAGGCCAAGCTGGATGTGGCTCTGGGCAACCTGATCCTAGTGGAGGGTGTCCCTGCCCATGGCAGGGGGGTTGGAACTAGATGATCCTTGGGGTCTCTTCGAACCCTGACAATTCTGTGATTCTGTAAATTCTAACCAATTGTGGCAGCCAACCCTCTGATATACCACCACGAGATGTCTGCTGCCTATCCTTTAGCTCTGAAGTTTGATTTTATTTTTAAAACCAATTATTTTTTTCCTCTACTGGCTTTTCTTCCAGTTTAATCCCATGGATGTTACAAAGGGAGTTCCTTACAGCAGCATGAGTGTTGAGGAAATAAGGCTCTCCAGCTCAGTAGTCTCTTGGGCATCTGCATCTGTTCAACATTGTTCTGGCCAAATGAACAGACTTTATGGTTTAGGGAGGCTCATATTTAACATCTGCCCTATTATAAGCTTTCTTTCTGTATGACATTTCCTTCAGCTCCTATTCCTATGCTCTCATCCCCTCCTTCCCTGTGCCACTTCATGTTTCAATATGAGGTCTCACCTGGCTGATACCTGGCAGTTAGAATGGAGTGTAGGGGAAGGAGGGGAGCTCTGTGGAACTGACAGCTAGGTAGACTGCATCTTAGGAGGAATTACTTCCACAGGTGCTGCCTGTTCCCTCCTTATTTCCCATAATGGAAAAACTTCAGTATGCCCTTGCTTACCTAGCCTCTGTTGAAACAGGCTGAAACTTGTAAGTACAAAAACACACAAAAAAGTATTTCTAAGCTCCAGCCCTGACTCCTGATGTGTGCAGGGTAAAAATGCTTTCATCTTCTCTCATCTGGTTTTCATTTTAAAAAGGAATTTTACTGGTTTTAGCTAGCTGTTACAAATGCCAGCTTGATTTCAAATTTTATTTCAGGCTTACGCAAGCATTCAGATTGCATGTGTGGGTTGTTTGGGGGTTTTTTCGTTGTTGTTTTTATTTAAGGTTAGTAGGTCATAAATAAACCAAAGCACTTTCCTTGCTGTGAGCAATAGGGTCATGGTGTACATGAAATACTGCTTTAAAAATATTGGAACCTAACTTGAATTGACAGAGGTACATGAGGAAGTAGTTCATTGTGCTGTTGTAAAGGCCATAGGGATTTGGACTGCTAGAGCTGCCTGTTTTAGGAATAGATTAGATATCTTGCCTGATGACCTGTACTTAATTTAAGTGACTGCCTTTGCCAGCCCTTCCAGAGGGCAACTGTGTGAAGTAGAGCATCTCATCTTCAGTCTTTGGTCCTTTTCCTCCTCTTGATAGCCTGACCCAAATTGAAGATATGGGTGCTGTGCTGCACAGACAATTGTTTCCATGCTATGTGAACTGCATCTTTGGTTCTAATTAGTTAGTTTTTCCATTTTGACCTTGGTACCTTGAATCAAAAGGCTCATGTTCAGCTTCCTTGTGCTGGTTAACACTAGCAACTGTTACACAGTACACTCATGTTTAACAGCTGCTTTATGTAAAGCAATGATAAAATCTCCATCTCCCTACTTAGGAATGGTGGACAGAATTATGAAGTACTATTCTGCCCTGCTTATTGCCCCATCTCTTCCTTTCTTCCTTCTCCCTCCCCTGCATAAACACTGGATTATGCATACATGATAGATGTCAGACAAAGCTGGCTTGCAGGCTGCTTCAAACAGTTGCTTTAGTACTTTTAACAATCTTCCTGCATGTCCAGCAGTGAGATTGTTTAGGAACAAATACTTAGATGAATCCATAGATCTCAGGTTTGGGAGGGTTTTTTTTACTATTTTAGCCAATTTCACAGATCACAGCATCACAGAATTATTGAGGCTGGAAAAGACCTCTGAGATCATCAAGTGCAACCTATGACCCAACACCATGACAACAGCTAAGCCATGCCACCAAGTGCCACATCTAATATTTTCTTAAAGAAAATTTCCCTAATGATGGATTAAAGCAGCCTGTTCAGATTGCAGACTGATTAAAAGAGTATATGAACCTATTTATGTAAGGTGGATACTCTGCATGGCTTATGGTACCTTTTGGATTTTGCTGGCATTGATTTGTTACTGGAAGGTGGAGTTAAGTCTTCTCAAAAGGAAATATTCGTTTGTATAAAAGGAAGACAACAGAACAATGGTGTTGATATTCATATTGCTATATTGTTGGCTACTTCTACCTCCCATTTGCCTTCTCCCACACTCTGTCCACAAGCTTTCAGTTATACACTCGGGGGCAGGAAGAAGCGCAATGTGTGGACGCATTTTTAGTTGCGTTGCAAAACCCAATTCCAGTGGCAGTGTCTAAAAAATGGCACCAAGAGCCTTGGAATCAGATTCTCAGCTTAGTGTAAACTGACACAGCTCTCAAAAGACAAATTTTCATGTTATGCTGATGGTTTGGGTTTTTTTTACCTGCAATAAATTAGCACTGTGTTACAGTTTGGAGGGGGAACTTAAGCCTAGATCCTAACTACAAAGGCTGAAAGTAAAATTATTACCATTGGATACAAAAGAAAAATAATGGTAAGGTCTATATAATGCATAGGATTGCTAATGGGAATATAGAGCAGAGGCATAAACAGTTCTTTCTCTCTTCTCCAGTTGCTCCTGCTTGCAACTTCCCTCTCTCTCTCTCTCCCATGGCTTTGCTGGGGTATCTCTGTTTTAACTACCATGTGAGGTAATGGAGAGGAGGGAGGGAGTGGAGGAGGAGGTGAACAGGTCCCCTAGGTCCATCCAGGGGGGTCTGAAGAGTTTCTGTGTTGTTTATAAGTTATAAAAAAAATATATATATAGTATATATATATAATACATATATTGTGTATTTTGTACATATTCATTGCATTTCATGTTTCTAGATTTTAGTTTGCTTGTAAATAGAGCTTCATTTGCTTCCATCCTAAACTAAGCTAAGTCTGGCACTTTTACTTTTGGGGGATAATTCTCTCAAATTAGTCGGGGGGGGGAGGGTGGGTGTGTAATTTCAACCCACCACACATTAAAATTAAATCTAAGTATTGACACTGCTGTGCTTCCACTGAAAGGAGTCAAATCCCGCTGACCAAAAGTTATTAGAGATTCAATTTATTCTTGGATGACTTTGAGTTACACGCTGGAAGTTAAAACTTTGTGTGGCTATCAAGAGGAAGTCCTTTGTCTGGCAAAATGAAAGTGTCACTTCTGTGGTCTTAAAAACTGCAGGAAGAGAGTCCAATAACCTTCATTGTGGCCTATGCCCTTCTGTATTCTGCAAACACTAACTGCAGTGCGTTGGAGTAGAACATTGGCTCCTAATTCCTAATGCAGTAATTTTAAGGCCAATGTTTTTCCAGAGATCCAATTAGACAATCACGATGTTTTCATCTTGCCTTCAACCTATAGAAACATCTTTGTAAACCTCTGCTGAAAAAAAAAAAAAAAGATAAATAAATAAATGGTTTAGGGAGTAAAACTGGAATACAGCCATCTCTGGGGAAAAGTAGCAGCTGCATGACATCTTGAAGCACTAGTGCATGCCAGCCTGAGACAGGAGGGGAAAATGTTTAAATGCTTCTCTCTATAAGGCTGCCTTTTTTTTGTGTGTGTGTGTACATTATGATAGGAAGAAATCTGAAGTTATGCAGGATTGCCTTGATTCTTGCTGATGAAATAAGAAGGAAAATCTTGGCACACCAGAAAACTTTTTTTTTTTTTTTGAGGCAAAATAATAAGTGCAAGACTTTCTAAAACTAAATCAGAACTTGTTTGATATTCAGAACCATCACAGAGCAATCTGCGATTCCTTGAGTCTTATCAGAATTCTGCTGGCCAAAAAATGACTATGCTTACAAAACTAATCCCATGAGACGTTTGTTGTATCTCTGCAATGCAGGCTAGGAGCTGGGATGCTGATGAGCCAAGCTAATTTAGGAAAAGAACAAATGTGAGGAGAAGCAATGATTTTAGTTCAATTAAATATTTGATTGCGCTTCCAGAAATAATTTAATTGCAGCATTCAAAACTATGCTTTCCCCATTAGGATTTTACCTGATCAGTGTTTTGGTAAATTCTGATATTAAAGGCACTTCCAACCCAAAAATGTCATGTGAAAATACCCAAGCATATCTTGTCTTTTTGCTTACTGGTTTAGACTTAGTGTACTTACATCAATATAAATGGTTACTCTTATTTAACAAATCATAGTTACATGCATGTGTTCTAACCAGACTTTTATGTCTGACCTATTGAGCCTGAGTCTGCAATTTATTACTTCATCACAGGATGTTAGGGGTTGGAAAGGACCTCAAGAGATCGAGTCCAAACCCCCTGCCAGAGCAGGACCCTAGAATCTAGCACAGGTCACACAGGAATGCATCCAGACAGGACTTGAAAGTCTCCAGAGAAGGAGGCTCCACAGCTTCTCTGTGGAGCCTGTTCCAGTGCTCTGTGATCCTTACAGTAAAGGTGTTCTTTCTCATGTTGAGAAGGAACTTCCTGTGCTGTAGTTTATATCTATTGCCCCTTGTTCTATCATGGGGTGTAAGTGAGCAGAGCCTGTCCCTTCCTTCTTGACACCCAGCCCTCAGATATTTATATATATTTATTAGATCCCCTCTCAGTCTTCTCCTCTCCAGACTAAACAGCCCCAGGGCTCTCAGCATTTCCTCATAAGGCAGTGCTCCAATCCCTTCATTATCCTTGCAACCCTCTGTTGGACTCTCTTGAGTAGATCCCTGTCCCTCTTGAACTGGGGAGCCCAGAACCGGACACAATATTCTAGGTGGGGCCTCACCAGGGCTGAGTAGAGGGGGAGGATGTTGTTAGTCCTGTTTAAAATTATAAGAGCTTTCCCAACACAAAAATTGTGGCACTGGACCTATCTGCTTTGCTTTTTGTTGAGAGCCAAGGAACTGGTGAATAAATTCTAATAGTGCTTGCAGTTTCCCAGCCTTTTGGATGACAATTCTCCACACTTTGTTGCTGGAACACATTACTATTTATGGAAGATATGCACATATTTCAGTGTCCACAAATCATATGCAAACAGCTGTTCTTTAGATCAGTAGTTGGAGTACAGTAACTGCTTTTTACATTAATAGCCACGAAATAATGCTCACTCATTGACATTAGGCTTGAACTTTAATTTGTAGCAGATCTATCAGTAATTTCATTTTTTTGGACAACGTAAGTCGAAACAGTAGAAGCTGCAAATGCAGTCAGAGTTGCGTGGCTTGTACCAGAAAAATATAGAGGGGGAAAAAGACCAATGTGATCAGTTCTGCTAAAACAGGAGATTCTGTTAGTAATCCTCTGTAGTCATTACTGCCTTTGAAGGGAATTTCTTACTCTCCCCTTCCTTAGGCAGGCATCCTTTTCTTATTTGGTGAATCTGGTTTGTGTGTACGGTCTACATTTTTGTCTTAGTAATATGATCTATTTCCCATGTGAACCTGCAGGCAAGGTTCTAAGGCCAGCAACTGTGAAGCTGTGCTCAGAAAACATGTGGTATGTGTGGAAACCAAGACCGTGTACAAGTTAGAAAGATGTGGATCTAGTATGAAGTGTCCCTGCCTGTGACAGGGGGGTTGGAAATAGATGATCCTTGAGGTCCCTTCCAATCCTAACAATTCTATGGTTCTAAAAGAACAACATTGGATGATAGGATAGGTGGTGGATGAGAAGGCAGAGGATATGAGTTTTATTATTCTGTGTCTTCAATCGCAGTATGTTTACGTCAAGTCTTTTGAGCTATAAAGAGAAGATTCTTTAGGGTGTAAACTACCTAAGGTTTGTCAAGCACTTACGTAGTTGTCGTATGTTGAAAACCAGAGTCCTTGCTTGTTTTTTGACATCTCTTTTATCTTTTTAGTTTATCAGAATGGGGACTTGGTATTTAGAGGATAGGCTTAGATATGCCAGCACAGCAACAAAAGTTTCTAGAAAATATGTATGAAAATGGAGGGGCTTTGCTTCTTCGCAGTGACTGTATGAAATACATATATTCAGAGAAAATTTATTTGGGGAGGTTTAAAACCTTTTGTTTAACTTCTGCTTCTGATTTTTATTTATTCTTAGAAGTCAACAGAAAAGGTGCTGTTTGAGTGCAAGTGAGCTTGGGGTTTCTCTGTGCCTATCCTGCTGCCAGAGCAGAGTGCAGTAGCAGCTTAGCTTTACTATCCCACCCCCCCCCACCCCCCACCCTTTTCTAATTCACTATAGGAACCGACTGCAAGAATTACCAAATTCAAATAATTATGTTCCTGCTGCACAAAGCTTCTTTTGATCAAGAGCCAGTCATTTAAACCCTAATGTTTAGTGGGTAATACTTACAGCCTCATAAAAGTGTAGTGATGGGTGATATCTCATAGTGCTTTGAACATGTGAAGTGCTATATAAACAATATAGGGCTATTGCACACAGCTCAGGCTATTAGCATTTGAGGCGCACTGCCCCAGGCCCTCAGAGGGGAAATGTCTTCACTGGAAAAGAGGCACCTTTTCATGTTCTGGCTGCTTTCAGACTGAGTATTGGGAGCTCTCTAAACAGTACGCAGAAAAGTAAAAGAATGATTTTTTTTTTTTCCCCCTTATACTGTGTTTATTACTAAGTACTGGGTAATAACCAAAAGACAGAGCAGTCAGTTAGAACCGTGAGTCTGAAAATGTCAGGAGGGTAAATCGTTGCCTGTTTGCATTATTTTCATTACTGTAATAGTATTTTGGCATGCTTGCATTTTTTTCCCCTTTTGAAATGTCTGTATGCAAATCTATTTGTTGCTAACTTAGTCAGTATTTTTCATGTGTAATCTGAAACAGATGAGAGGTTATGCTTTACCATTGTTCCTAAAAAAAAAAAAAAAAAAAAACACTGTATTTTACAGAAGTAAGACCCCTAATGCAGTTTGAGACTGTATTGAACACTCCATGGGTATAAATGTTGGTGGAATCATGTTCTTAAGATGCCAATATAAGTTAAGAAAATAAAGGGGCACTTGTTAAACAGCTGTTGTAACATCTGTCTATTAGAGCTGAGGGTTCTGCTTAGGGTTGGTGGAACTGCCCGATTTGCTTCATTTTGATTTTTCCATCAGACTTTCTGTATGTTCTGATAACTAAAGGCAACTGCTTAGGTTCCATAAAGACATGCCTATCTCACAATCACTACAATCTGCAGTCTAGGGAATGGGAAAGGAATTTTTTTTTATGCCAGTCATTGCTCCAGATTAAAAGGAAAACAGGTCTTTTTTTGTTGGTCCAGAGTTGCCAAAACATTCTTTTTGCCTTTTGGTGGTGTAACTTTTAATTTTCAACAGCGGAGACCATTCTAAAGAATTGGATTTTTCTACTTGCCTGCTTTTTTTGTGTGTGTGTCTTGAGCTAAGCTTTTAGGCATGTTAAATGGTGTAAACAAGTTTGGAGTTTTGTTACTGTTATCTGGGAACAACCATTCAAAACAAATATGCTATTGACTCAGTCCTACAAAGCTCTGAACACACAATAAACCCAGGCTTTGAAGAATTGAGCACACAGTTTAGATATTTAGCATAGCAAAATCCATTGCAGTACAATTACTTGTGCTGGATCCAATGATTTATAGCATAAATGCAATACATAATCCTGTGTATTTAGGGAGCAAATGCCTAGTTTACTGTTTTCTGGTGTGACTTTTTTTTTCTTTCCTTTTTTTTTTCAAATTTCATAAAGACCAACACAATTTCTTTTCTGCTCTAGCTAAGATATTTTTAAGTAATGTATATTATTCTAAAGAAAAATGGCCCACAAGAAATAGATACAAGATCACAGGAACTGTTATCTTTATTGTTGAAAAATAGTGTACCCTTAATGTTTTTAATCTGCCTGTATTTTTGTGGTGCTGTCTACATCCTCCTATTTGTCCCTGTTGAGCTCAGCTGCTCTTGGAAAAGCTCTTTGTGCATCAGTGACCACTTTAAACTTTCTATTGACAAAATTAAGCTGGACTCCTAATTTATTTTTTCAACAGATAGTGAAAGTTGAAAGTGGTCATTGGCCCAAAAACCTAGGGTGAAAGCAAAGATGGTTTTATTGGGAAAGGGAAGTGATGTTTGGTCTCCTTTTCTCTCTTTCAATCCCCTTTTGCTAACTTCTTACAACCTTTTTGCTTCCTCCCACCTCCTAGAGTCCTGGGAAACTGCAGATTCTACAACCCTGGGGTTTCCCTTTTGCAGCCCCACAGCAGTGAAGTTTCCCTTTTTGTAACCATCTGCTGTAGCATGGCAGGGTAGGCCAGGAAATGTTTAAGACCTCAGCTGAATCTGGTTTGTGAGTCCAGATTCTGTCTCTTAAAACTGGGAAGGCTGACTGGGAGATTGGCAATGAAGTAAATGAGTGAATGGGATGAGGGAAAACATGAACAGGCAAAGCAAGGGGCAATTATTAAACCATACCCCTTGCTTCAGGCATTCTTATATGTGTTTTGGTAATATATGCAAGCTCATAGGCAGACATAGCTTAATGCAATGGAAGAAAGGGAACTATCTCTTCCTTTTGGAAATTTAAGAGCATCAGATTTGTATGTGTGCAGCATCCAAAAGGTTCAAGTGCAATCAAAACGTAGTTCTGCGCAGCTGAGTCTTGCTCCTCTGAAGTACCTAATACACTTGAATGCCCAACCTGTAGTGAATTAATAGCTTTTGGAGTGGATCCATTTCATTCAGTCAGCACTTTCTCTGAAAATCTCGAGAGAGCCCTCATTACCATCCCAGTAACCACTCTTAATCCAGAAATCATAACCTGAAAAATCATAGGTGACATTGGTTATCCTGTGAAGCTTTATTTCTGCATCAATGCCTCCCTTTTTTTTTTAGGTACCTACTGATTTTTCTTGCTAAAGGTAACTGGGGAATTTGAGGTTCACAGATTAAAATTTCTGTGCTGCTTAATGGTACTTTAGCAAGCTCTGAATTAAATTCTAGTAGGTGTGGAGGCTCCAGCATTTAAGTCCTGCGGTAACTTCGCATTCTGAAGACCTAATGCAGAGACATTATGCTGACTTTTAGCAGATAGGATGAACTTCATTCTTAGTGAACCTGACCCAGGTGCTAAAAAGCTGTAAGTGAGAGTGCTAGGTTAAAAGCACAAGTCAGCTTGGTACATAAATATTACATGACTGTACCTTTAATGGGTTCCTGTCATAGACTTGCTTTGTTTAAAGATTTCTATAACCCTGCTGATTTATTGCATCTTTTCTAGAAGTATGCTGTTAGCAGGAAACTCAACTGAAGCACTTTCAATCACGTTGGAGGATCATTATACTTTCACTTGAATAACTAATTAGCTGCAAGAAATTAACCACTGCTGTTTAGCACAAAAACACTTCCAAGAAGGGCTTTCATTTTTTTGTTGTGGAAAATTACCTCAGGCACTTGAGGAGGTGGGCAGAAGCGAGAAACAACAGTCCTGCTGCCTTTTAATATAACTTTTGTTTCAAATTCAACCTGATAGCTATCAGGAAACACAGCTGTCTGAATGGGGCACTGCACTCAGACTTAGGATGAATATGTCCTCATCTTTCTGGTACCATGAATCTGATGACTAACCTCATCTCATTGGTTGAAACAAGTTGAAGATCCTAAATGCTGTCCCTTAAGGCCATGGGAGACAGAATGTGAGACTGAGGAAGAAATAAATTAGTGAATAGGACAGAAGGAAGATTATAACATGACCAAAGAAAGGATATATAAACAGTCTGTTTATGTATCTGGAACTTGTTTTTCTTGTGAAATGTAGACTATGATTAATTGGCATAAGAAGGCTTATTCTGAGCACCTCGCCTAAGAGCTCAGTCGCATTGTCAGATGCTATTCATAGCACTGCTAAAATAATGTGAGACAGGGAAATGAGGAAGGAGAATGAAGAGCAGTTAAAATACTTAACAGTTTGCCCCACCTCTCCTAGGGCAAAATCCGGAAAGTAATTGAGGACAAACTAGTTTTGGGATCTATATTTTTCCTGTAATATATACAATCTGTTTAATGAGGCAATAACAGGGTGATCACTTTTTTTTTTCCTCTGGAACTTCTATTTCAACCCCACTGTTTGAGAAATATACATATAAAACACACTTAAAAATTACAAAATTTAATAATAATAATAATAATAATAATAATAATAATAATAATAATAATAATGTCTTCTTCTCCTTCTATTGCAGAGATATTGAATTTCTGAAGTGCTTGGAGAAAAAAGATAAGTATTGTCCACTGATTTAAGGGCAAAGGGGAGAGGAAGCTTACCAGTATTTCTTGCTCCTCCCTTCTCTCTACCTACACTTCCAGGTTTAGAAAGTTGTCTTCAGTATGTGCGAGAGAGATGTGGTGATACTGAAACACTGGGAATTATTCAGTGCAAAAGGGGAGTGGGCTACTGCAGTCATGACAAACTCCTCCTGAATATCAAAAAAGGTAGTGCTACCCCATTCCTATAATATTTTTAGCACTTTCCCTCTCTGTTCTTTGCTTTCTTTCCCATGCTTAGCCTCAAGAGTCTATTTTGAGTATCTGAAGATTAGGATTAGAAGCTCATTCATCTGTTTATGATTCTGTTGCTTTGGCAGGGGGGTTGGACCTGATGATCTCTTGAGGTCCCTTCCAACCTCTGATATACTGTGATACTGTGATATTTGACTACCTGCATTTTTTAAGTTTCTACTGAAAATATTCAAATAAACCCAGTACTTGCTGGATGTGGTTTTTTCTCCTGGGTGTTGGTTTCATCGTTGGTCTTTGTTTGGTTGGGTTTTTATTGGCTTATGACAATACAGGAGAGATACATCAGACTTTTTGGTAGAAGAGGTGAGTTGCATGCTAGGAAATGTAACTTTGAGTGAAAACGGCAGAGCTGCCCTCTAGAAAGAGGATATGAACAATGCTGTAACAGCTTCAATCAAACCCATGATAGCACTTTTCTTCAGGAGCTATGGGACAGGCAATTTCAGCCCAGGCATGCTGCCACTAAAACAAATTGTTACAAACATAGGCAGCTAAGAGCTTGTGTATGTGCATCATGTGTGTGTTTACATGTGTGCAAAGTCACTGCTTCAAGACTGCTGTGCATGAGAACTCATTAGGGGAAGGGCTCCATGAAAGTTCTTTTGACTGCCAGGGTTTTTTAAAAACAAAGTGTTACCCTGAAACCACACACAGGGAATTTCAAAAGGAGGAAGGGATTTTAAAGATCCCTTCCCTTGACACTCAGTGGAATGTCTACTAAAAATTCCAGTGTTTTTTTTATGCCTCATTGAAAAGTGCAATCTGAGTACAAGGATATCAGAGAAATGTGTTAAATTCAGTGCAATGTGTCTTTCAGGTGAACAGTATGCAATGGCCTAAGATTCTTTAGGTCTAGTACTCATGGCTCATCCAAACAAGGTCTGCATTCTCTTGGCTTTGGTGTCCTGCACAGGATCTTTTCCCCCCCACTGTCTTTATTACAAAAAAAAAAAAAAAAAAGAGAGAGAGAGAAAACAAACAAACAAAAAATTAGTTGTAGTCTTAGAGCTTAGGATCTACTCTTTCTCATTCTTTCTTGTGCTGTTTTGAGCTTTTGCATAGCTCTAGTATCAGCTATTCAATCAGTGTCTTTGCAAAGTAACCTACCAGGCTGCCAGATGCCTGGTGTAGAGAAGCTAGGTGGTGCCAGAAATCAGTCACTCTGTGCTAAATATTGCTGCTGGCTCCACTCCCTGTCTCTCAGAGTCTGTAGAAGTCTAATCCTCTGTTCTTCAATGAAAAGATGGCAGGATTTAAAACTGCTATCCGAAGTTGCTGTTACATAACAAATGTCTTGCCATCCTGAACGAGTAAGGAGCTAAAGAAGTCTGGTCTCAGATGGTAGCAAAGCTTTGTGTTTTGTTTCTTTTGGTATCTTTTATTACGTGGAATGCCTTTATGCTTAACAATCATGATATTTGCCATGAATTCTGAAATTCTCATCTTTTAAACCAAGTGTTTTACTGACAACCAAGCCTGAACGTCAACATATAACTGCCTTTCTCATGCACAGGATGTGCCAACCAGCAAAGTAACTACAAAGCACTTCAGTGGTCCTCAGCTTTCACCACCCAGCTGGTAGACTGAAAATTTAAAATAGTGTAATATTAAAACCAAGTCAGAAAAAAAGTAATGCTGAAGCTAATGTGCAAACAAATCTTTTCACATTGGTAACTGTATCTTCAAGGAATTCTTCTTCTTAGGAAGAAATTCTTTGGTAGGAGGGTGGTGAGACTCTGGAATAGGCTGCCCAGAGAGGTTGTGGATGCCTCTTCCCCGGGGGTGTTCAAGGCCAGGCTGGATGAGGCCTCGAGCAGCCAAAACTAGTTGAGAGCAACCTGGTCTGGTGGAAAGTGTCCCTGCCTGTGGCAGAGGGGTTGGAACTTAATGATCCTTGAGGTCCCTTCCAAACCTGACAATTCTGTGACTGTGCATTTACAGGTTTTGTATAAACCAGAGACGTTCCCAAAAATACCAAGAGCCACTTGGTTGTGTAAGAAAGAGTAGAATGAATGAATTTTCCAGGCACACTTACAATACAAACATTTTTTAGCAAGCATTTGAAACCATGATTATTTCATTAGCCCAGTGTAAATCTAATTCAGCATTATTTTGCTTAAACAGCTTCCACAGCTGGCTTTTGTGCTTAACCGGCACATAGCACCTAAATTAAAAGCCTGACTCCTCCAAGCACTCTATTCAGTGCTTCTCTTGCTATGGAGGTGCTCATCTACATTGATTCCCCTGGTTTAGGCCAGACTGGTGCTGAGCACCCATCTGCAGAAGTGCCCTACTGCCATTACCTCAGCATGTCCTGCAGGAAAGTCTGCAAGAGTGTGCAGGTCCCTTCCCTTGTGTTTTCTGCTCCTATGAACAACCATTGGATCAAATTCTAAAGAGGAGGGGAAGCTGAAGATGTAGCTAAGCATATTCTCTATCACCAGCTGAACATCAAATTGCCCTTTTCAAATTCTGAAAGCTTATTGAGGAGGCATTCAAGAACATCTCTCAGTCAGAATACCCAGTTGTAGGTAGGGGGGAGATTTGGGTTCAAAACCCTATTGATAAAACTGGAATTTGAATCCAGGTCAGATTACCTGGCTGGGTAATCTGTTCCTTTTGAGAAAGGCAGTAACAGTCCTGCTCTTTTGGCAGCTGGGAGAAGAATTATTTCAGGGCCAGACTCCAGGAGAGAGTTCCTGGTCATATCACTGTAATGGCAGCAACATTAAATTCAGTTTCAAGGCTGCACTTCTAGGCCTGTGACTCTCACTATTTCCCCACCTAATTTAGGAGTGCTCTCTTCAATCTGCTGGCTTCAGAGAGTACTTTTATGTGCATGGTTCTTTAAGCAATATATATAAGCTACCTCGATATAAATCTGTATGGATATTTTTTGTATAGGTGCTTAGAAGGTAACTGCAACATTTATTGTTTCTATAACAGCCTTTGGTTGCTCTAACCTACCTTCAGAACTTCCCCCTGTCCCAAAATTGGGAAATGGGTGTAATGATTACCAGTTTTGTTTGACTCTTCTTGTTCTTATCTAAGAGACTAGTATTTTCTTTGCTGGATCTTCTACTTCTTGGGCCTAACTTTATATTGTTCCTTCTAGTGACGTGACAGCTCCTGGGTGATGTGTGACACAGCACAGCCAAGAAATCTGTATGTGGGATATGTTTTCTCCAGCTGGAGAGTTCTTCAGGAAGAGTTTTAGCAGGTAAACCTGAGCCACAAAGTCTGTATCAAGGGATTTAGCTTCAACTGCTAATTCTAGACATCTAATATATGAACCCAGTTCTTATGTATATGACTTTGAGAGCTGAAAATGTTAGCATATGAATGTGAGGAACTGAGAAGGATTTTTAGAATGCAAATTAGCTTTTAGCTAAGCTACACTTGAAAGTATACTTGAAAAGATAAAATAATATTCATGTGTCTCAAACTGCAGAGTTGATTTCTATTTATGACTCTGGCAGCAAGCTGGAGGGTCCAGATGAAGACAAAAGGCTCATTATATCTTAAAAGTTCTTTTCTGGAGTTAAAACTATTTAAACCAGCTTTTTTTAAAATTAACATGGAGAAATACCACTGGGAGCAACCTGTTAACTGTCAAGATTTTCCTCCTGTGTGTTTAAAACAGAGAAAGAGGCTTTGATAACCTTTATTTTGACAATGTTGTGATTCACTTTTGATGTATGGGAGTCTCAAGTCTTCCTTATATGCAAAGCTGAACCATAAAGATGCTACGCAGTTTTCTTCCACTCAGAATAATATCTAGAGTCTCTCCAAAAAATAGGAAGGGGGGGTTTTCTGTTTAAATGGGGTTTGCCTAAGGAGGGATTTTCTTTTTGCAAGGATTTTGCTGTGTTTTGAGTTTCTTTGTTCAGGTTCACCTGCTTGAGTATGTTGTTTGACTGCTTTATTACTGAAACTTCATGTTGGTAGCTTTTGTTTATTATTCAGAAAATCAGGTAATTGAAAATCTGGTTCCTCCTTTCCAGATGCCTTTGGGGGGTACTGGGAAAAACTAATTGTAAAAGTATGCTTTGGTATGAATCTTCCTGGCTTTCATTTGGTTTTTCATTCGTTACTGTAAGACAATGAAGGAGAACAAATGTTGCTTATGTAAAATGAGGCAGAGTGCAGAAGCATTGAAAACATGCCTGTTCTTGTGAGAGGTGTGGTGTGATGAAGAGCTTATGATGAAATGTAGTTGAAGAGCTTTTATGAATAAGATGGATGCTGCCTAATACAGGTCTGGTAAAGCCACTGGGTTTGGTTGTGTGTTTCTTCCCCTCACCATCCCTGCAGATTCTCTTACCACTGCAGCACTGTCCTATATTTTCTCTTAGTGGGGGAGGAAGAATTTATGGGAGAATACCATTTAGCAACAGAAGCTTGCTTCCAGCTGGACTCTAATGATAAAATTTAGAAACGTGTTGCAAAAATGCACTACAAGAAGGAAAAAAAGAGAATTAATAGCCTCGGGAGCTATCCTTCTGTTGTGAACTGTGGCAACGTAGATTGCATCACAAAGGGTTTATGGCTGTGGTTTATGACGAGTGGGTAATTAACAACTGAAGATAACTCAGTGCACTGCTTGTGTAATTTCTTCCTAAACTCGTCATAGATATTCACTTAAGATGTGATTCTGTTTGATTTTGGCTTTTTCATCATTCTATATTCTTATTATTCCTGGTTTTCTTATGTTTGGAAGCAAAAAAAAAAAAAAATAACCAGGCAATAGAGGCTTTTTTATTTTTCCCAACACCAGAATGCAGTCATAGGTGTTTCTAAAGGATTGAGAAGTCTTTTGGGTTTGGCTTTTTTTTCCTCTGCAATTATGGTTCCTCCATATTTTTTTCATAGCAGATGTATGAACGTCATAATGAAAACAAATAATGTTTTAAATGCCAGGTACACGGTTAACAGTGTCAAAATTTGCAGCTTCAAGAGGTCTCTGGATAAGCTCAGCAAATAATTCACAGATTATGTTAATTCATGTTCAGTCTAGAGAGTATCCATGGCAAATAGTCTGATTATAGCAGTAACTATTACAGCAATATGAAAACTCTTTTTACTGTACTAACAGAAATTTTATTCTAATTTGTTTGATTTTCATATCATTAAATCTACAGCAGTATTTAAAAATCATAGGTATGGTGTCACTCCTGCAAGTTTCTTTACATCCCTATGCATTTGAGTGATGATAAACAGTGAGGAGCCAAGAGTGGACATCATAGAATCATGGAATTGTCAGGGTTGGATGAGACCTCAAGGATCATCTACTTCCAAGCCCCCTGCCACGGGCAGGGACACCTTCCACTAGGTCAGGTTGTCCAGAGCCCCATCCAGCCTGGCCTTAAAATTTTCCAGGGATGGGGCTTTCACCACTCCCAGTAATTCTCACTTAGTTTTAATTTGTGTTTAAATGCAGTTCCTTCCTTATTCTGTGATAATGATCAATGAGCTTCCATTGATGAGGTCAACATGCACATATCAGTTAGTTTATGAAAGAACCTGATTTCACAGTTCAGGGCAGGGATAGAGGGGAAGCTATTCTAGTATTCCCCTAATATGAATTTTCAATTTATACTTGAAACACAAATCACAGCGTGTGATCAAGCATGAATTAAATGTTTCATGTAACACTGCATGTTTTCAAGCGCGTGTTTGAAGACAATACTCAGTATTTTTACCCTTTATTTAAAGGCCAGATATCAAAGTCTTCATTGAACTGACTAAAGGAGACAGCAACAGATCTCCAGTTCTTAAGTAATCAAACCTAATATCTTTTAATAGATACTTCTGCATCTGTCATATTCACTTATAAACACTGAGTCGTTCCAAGGGTAGTTTTGGAATAATCAGTAGTATCATCAGAAGAGGTTTTCAAAAGGGCCTAATGTTACTTTACTTTGCAGTCAGTGAAGTTAAATGGTTATTTTTTATGCTGACTTTTAGAGCTGAATTTAGGGAAGACTAATTACTTCTGTGCAAGGAGGATTTTCAGACTGAATCATTAGGAAAAAAACTATCAGTCCTTGGAATGAATCCAACTCAGGCTGACTGTAGCAAATTCTGAAGAGCCTTTGAGGCAGTTCTAGTGAATGACATTAGTTTAACAGCAACTACTTGTTAGTAAGGTACTGATGAATGTGGTGTCCTGAAGGGTCAAACTCCAAAACATGCCCCAGCCCAGACAATGGGCTAAGCACCTGTGAATGTGCTAACCTGGACAGTTCCTGGGATCCTGGTGGTCAAGGCAAATGTATAGCACATGTAATTAACCTTATAAGCACCCCTGAATGTGTTAATCTGGACAGTTCCTGGGCTCCAGATAAATGTATAGCACGTGTGATTAACTTTGTACCACAGCTGTGAACTGTGTGTGTCCCTGGCCATGTTGGGATATGTCCCATCCCACAGGTCCAGTGATCAGGGTTCTGTGTTACCAAAGGGCATTAATTCTCTTGGGGCAGTATTTAAACCAGCCAAGAAGTCAGGCAACTTGCCTTGTCCTCACCCAGACAGCAACAAGAGCCAAAGGTTGCCCAACAGCAGCTGAAGGACCTGCATTAGCAGATCAACTACACCTGGGACTTGTTCTTACTGCAAAGAGACAAAAGCCAAAGGCTGCCCAACAGCAGCTGAAGGACCTGCATTAGCAGATCAACTACACCTGGGACTTGTTCTTACTGCAAAGAGACAAAAGCCAAAGGCTGCCCAAAAGCAGCTGAAGGACCTGCATCAGCAGACCAACTACACCTGGGCCTTGTTCTTACTGCAAAGAGACAAGAGCCAAAGGCTGCCCAACAGCAGCTGAAGGACCTGCATTAGCAGATCAGCTACACCTGGGCCTTGTTTTCACCACAAAGAGACAAGAGCTAAATGCTGCACAAGTAGCACCTGAAGAACTTATCCTAACAGGCAGCTACACCCAGGCCTTGCACCTGGACCAAGGCAGCAAGGGGAAAAAGCTCCCACAGCATTGAATCCCAGAAGAGGCTGCAGCCCGGCAAGGGAGCACACAAGAGAGAGGCCTCCCTGGCCCTCTCTGAGCCAAGGACTGCTTGAATTATAGCCACAGCATATGGGAAGACACCAGACAGAGGAGCAAGCTGTGAGTACCTGGCTGATCTGCCATGGAATCCCATTGTGGGAAACCTACAGATCACATCACCTGTATTTCCAATTTGAGTTGCTGTATTGGAAAGGTTAGACCTGTGCTTAAATCATTTAACTGTCTTTCTATGTGGAACGTACTACCCACAACCAAATAGAACCTGTAAATATGCACTGCAAATCAGTTACAGTGGTGTTTGAAGATACCAAGATATTAAATTATTAAATATCTAAAAATATACATTTTATTACATGTGCTCAGATTAAAACAATGGAAAACCTTAAAGTATCTTTACAGGTTCATCCATGGCTACATTCAGTGATCATTACTAAGTCACTTAACACACCTTTATGCTGGGGTCTGGACAAAACTGGGAGCATTTACCATGGGGGTAGTATCTCATATACCACAGATTCCTTTTACAAAGGACACCATAAATCATGAAGAACAGTTAAATGCTGGAATATAGCCAGATGTTCTTTCACTTCAGTCATTGGCTAAGGACATAAGCCTGTGTGTGGAGTTATTTAAAGTTTGCCTTGGATTATTTCTGGTGTGTCAGCAGAGGCTGGAATCTCCATTCTTGGTGGTATTTAAGAATTGATTGGTCAAGGCACCCAGTATAGCACAATGTCAGGTTTTGGTCTGGTTTGAGAAGGGTATTGGACTGTTTGAGGTACTGAAATTCCTTCTGACCTCACTTACTTCAGGAGCCTCTCTGATTTCAGTTGCTCAAATATATATTAATGAGGCTTCAGATGGCTCAGAGTAGATGTTTTATGTGATTTTTGTCAGCTGTTTGAGGAGAGCTTGTATCTCCAAAGGATGCTCTGTGTTTTCTGTTCTAAAGGTCAAGAATAATAAATATATCTTTTATACTATTGTACCTCTAAACATTTTGCTGGTGTAAATAGAAGTCTCAGCTATGTGATGAAGTATGGCAGCTATCTGAGGAAGAAATTTTAGTGGAGTCTAAATATAGACTTCTCTCTTGTATCTATTCTTTGACAGAGAAAGAGGGTGATTGACAAGAAGTACAGTATATGAAAGAACAGTTAAAATGTAGACAAACTGACATTATAATACAGCATCTCATTGGGTGATGTGGTGTTTTGACTACACAGCTTCAGCAGGTCTGTAATTTCCCTGCCATTAAAGGCACAAAAAGCAATAGTGTGGAGACAGGAATACTGTAACATCTCTGGGACTGCACTTGTGATGCAGATAAAAAAGCTCTTTGAACCTGTAGTGCCAACTGTCATCCCAAGTTACCTTTCTTCCTTGACGAAAGCAGGTTTGGGTTTTGTGGAATTTTATTTCTTCCCCTTCTCTTAATACAGAGACATTTTCTGTTTAGATTGCTTGGCTTGTGTCACTACAAACATCCCAGGCAAGGGGAGGCTGCTTGTGTTTTGCCTAACTCACGTCCAGTTCACACATTCAGTACAGAATTCACTATTGTGAGCAGTCCTGACTATGTTTTCTTTGTGCTCATTGGCTTCTGAATATGCTTCTTTATACTTTTACTAAAGTAGCACACAGAACTAGTTTCACCAGAAGCACTTGGTGTTTAGCTGTAACAGAGTTACACATAGTCCTGTGACTGCATACCAGCTATAATATCTCATTTGTTTCCTCTCAGTTGTTGTAATGTTCTCTGCCTTCTAGACTTGTCCTTTCCCTCCCTCTTTCTCTCACTTTCTCTTCTTCCCCCTCCCCCCCTTTTAAATGATAACTGACTTTGCTTTGGTAATTGAATTTAGAATCATAGAGTTGTCAGGGTTGGAAGGGACTTCCAGTCCCAACTCCCCTGCCATGGGCAGGGACACCTCACACTACAGCAGGTTGCTCACAGCCACATCCAGCCTGGCCTTAAAATCCTCCAGGGAAGAAGTTTCCACCATCTCCCTGGACAACCTGTTCCAGAGTCTCACCACCCTCATGGGGAAGAATTTCTTCCTAACATCCAATTTGAATCTACCCATTTCTATTTTGTTCCATTCCCCCCAGTCCTATCACTACCTGACACCCAAAAAAGTCCCTCCCCAGCTTTCTTGTAGCCCCCTTCAGATACTGAAAGGCTGCAATAAGGTCTCCTGGGAGCCTTCTCTTCTCCAGACTGAATAGCCCCAACTCTCTCAATCTATCTTCATAGCAGAGGAGCTCCAGCCCTCTGCTCATCTTTGTGGCCCTTCTCTGGACATGTTCAGGCATGTCCAGATCCTTCTTGTAATAGGGGCTAAACTATGGCTAAGCACATATTTCTGTACTCTCACATAAGACAAATGCTTAATGCACCTTAGTGTAATGTATGCTGTTATTGTTTGCCAAATCAAAGCGAGTCTTTCTAGAAATACTTCCTGATCTGTAAGGACCTTCTAAAATGTGTGCGATACGTTAATTGTGAAGGCTTTTTTAAGCATGTATTTCAAAAGAGACGAAAGACTGTGTCAGTGAAACTTGTTTAAAGTGCCATTTCTAACAGGAGGCTGCTGTGAGAGTTGCATTCTATCGACGTGAAGAAATACTGCAAATGAAAGAATGAAGCCATTGTAAAATGCATTTTGAACTGGTTCATTGGATATAAGTATAGTACTACACCACATATACAATAGCTCTTTCCAGTTTTGGTTAAGTGGATGGACTCTTCAAATCCTTCATGCAATGCTAACAAAGTTTAAATCCAACTTCTATTATGGGAATAAATCAAAACTAAAGAGTAATAGTCCCTAAACGGATAGGCAGGGCTTTCAGAAAGGCTCTCTATAGTACAAGCCTCCAGTTCTAACTGTCATAAATGTGTGCATGTATGTATGCTTTTCTTTCCTCACTTATAAACAAGTCATATCTACTTTTCAATGTGTGCTTTTGTGCTAGAATATATATGGCATAAATCTACTTTATAGTGAAGGTAAAAGGAAGTGAAGAAAAATAGAGCTGCTGTGTTAATTTAGAAACTTTGGATCTTAGCAGCAGTTCCTTATTGAGAATTATCCATATCTGGTATCTGTCATGTGTAGCTACCTCTTTGAAGCAGAGTCTTTCAAATCTGTGATCATCAAAATGGCATTCTACTGATCCTGTGCACTGATGTAACAACTCCATTTCTTTCAAAATCTAGTACTAGAATGTGCAAAAAGACATCTTAGGACTGCTTTGGTTTGGGAAGGGATCTTGATCAAAACACCTGATAGCATACAAGAAGGTTACATTGGCCAAGTGAAAGCAATTGTCTGTGTTTATCTCCTGAATATTAGTGAAGAAAGATTTCACTATAAACCACACTACAATTGGTACTTTTTCATTTTGGCAGGAGGCAGAGAGTGTTCTTCAAAGAAGTGTTTTTAGTGGCTCTAAATAAATTTCTTTGTCAGGTAGTCCTAGAATTTAAACTAGAAATGATGCCTAGAAGTTAGACATTTTGGAAGGTTAGGCTTTCTCAACTTTTAGCAACAAATCCAACAGATATAACCTTGGAGCATGTTGGGGGACTGTACCACCTCTAGCTTCAGTCTTGTAGAGATCATGGTTTCATTTCTTATCAGAAGTGTCATAAGTAAAATGTCAAAATTCTGTGTCAGAACAGAAGTATTGCCAAAAAAGTGGCTTTCCTTATTTTCCTCTTCTTGTATTTGCTGCTAGTTTCTTCTTTTACTGTCCTGCCAACGTCCTGCCATACCTCATTTTTGTTAGTTTCTCTTTCTGCTTGATAGTGCCACAACAATCAAGCACAGAAATGACATTTTCAGTTCCTACTGCAAGTTTTTTTCATTGCTGTCCGAGGGAATCATTACGGATAAAATCTTTTGGCTTAGTGTGGCTGTGCTTTCTCACTACAGCTAGTCAGAGAGATTCAAACAACCTATTGTGTACCCTCTACTGAAAAGAAAAAAAACCCACAGTAATTCAAATAACTAGAGGACTCTGACTTTTTGTGCTAAACTTTCCAGATTCAGTGTTTTGCAAAAAGCCTTCTGTGTGTATCTGTGCACATAGCTCATGGCTTATTGTGTGCCATTTACACAGATGTGCAACCTGCAAGTGTGTGTTTTGGGTAAACTTGCTTCTATTCTCTTCTATTTCCATGAAAGATAAAAATTACAGGAAATGCCTCTACTGTAAATGTAGAATTTACCTATGTTAGCTGCTGAAAATAGTGCTCCAGGGTGATATCTATTTCTGAAATTCTTATAATTTTGCTTGCAATTTGAAAAATAAATTTTCTTAGCACCCTTGTCACAAAAACTTGGCCTGGCAGATGAGGAATTCTTTCCTTTGGGTTTTGCAACCCATGTAAAACTAGAATTTGCCTAGGGTTTAATCACCTATTCTGGAATCTCCTTCAGGTTAGTGGAAGTGTTTGTAAGAACAAGAGTCAGGAAGAGCTGAAGGGTATTGTAACAGCTGCTCATGAACCAAATTGCTAAAACCTGTGAGGGGTCACAGACTTTGAAAGAAAAGATTAGCATTTTAATATTATAGACATAATTGTCAGGTTTTTAAGTTGCAACAGGTTCTAATGGGAAATTTAGGGGAAATACTAGAAAAAATTGCAGTGTGTTTGCCTCATGTTCTTCACAGAATCACAGACACATTCAGGTTGGAAAAGACCCTCAGGATCACCAAGTCCAACTGAGAACCCTACTCTACAAGGTTCACCCCTAAGCCATATACCCAAGCACCACATCCAAACCACCTTTAAACACATCCAGCGTTTATTGTAAAGCTGAGGGGGATTGGATAACTACCAGATGATTTCTAAGCACAGAAGAAACTTTTAATGTAAAGATATTTAATAGAGTATTTCAGAGATGATCGCATATTTGGTCATATTCAGTTTTCAACAGGTTTGAAACTATCAGCCTGAGTAACAGAATAAATCTTATTAGGAGTGACAGAAGGAGCTGAGGATGGTTAGTTTGGAAAAGAGAAGGCTGAGGGGAGACCTCACTGCTCTCTACAACTACCTGAAAGGACATTGTGGAGAGCCTGGTGCTGGTCTCTTCCCAAAGGTAATTAGTGGTAGAACAAGAAGGAATGGCCTCAAGATGCAACTGGGTAGGTTTAAACTGGACAGTAGGAAAAAGTTTTTCCCACAAGAGTGGTCAGGCATTGGAATGTACTGCCCAGGGAGGTGGTGGAATCCCCAAGCCTGGATGTGTTTAAAGGTGGTTTGGAGGTGGTGCCTGGGGATATGGTTTAGGGGTGAACCTCATAGGGTAGAGTTCTGGGTTGGACTTGGTGATCCTGAGGGTCTTTTCCAACCTGAATGTTTCTGTGATTCTGAACACAGAAGTGTTATTATGTCACCATAGCTTGTGCCCTCAAGATCATATAGTTCATGGAGATGGACTGGTATTTGTCTCTTAAGTAGCAGTATTATTACTGATACAGCTTCCAAGACTGAATGGAAGAAGGCTTTGTGGTCTTTAATGCTACATTTTCTCCGTTTCTGTGCTCTGAAAACTATTTTAACAGTGATAATCAGCAGAAAAATTAATTATCAGTTGCTGAGGGAACGTGACACACATTCTCCATGCCATACAAGCACGTTGTGCACTCAGATAACTTTTTCCTAATAAATGCCTTGTGCACAAGTAACTTCTTCTGCACACAAAAAGACTGTTACTCTTCTGCTAAAGGCTTTGAGTGCATTTGGTAACAGTCAAAGCCCTGAGGAGAGCACAGTTTTCTTCCTGAAGTAGCGGTGAGGTGCCAGCTGCCCTCATGAGAACATAGTTCCAGACGGTCCTGGTTTTGCTGTACGGAGCAGTTCTGTAATTGCCGGACAGCAAAGATAGGATTTGGCTATCTGACAATGTTTCTCTTGAAATTTTTTCACTGTGGCTTTTTTACTGTGTATATAAATATGAAGGAAACTTTATTATGGATTATAGTCTTCAGACGCATTCAAATTGCTAAACTGAGTGTGAAAATTGCTTAGATTTGAGCCTATAATAATGGCATCTTGAATCCTGTGTAAGGCAGGAATTAGCTAGAATCTAAAAAGCAGCAACACAGCCCATGATTTGAACCTGTGGCTCACAGAAACTTCTAGGTTGGAAAGTAACTTTTAAGATCAAGTGTGACGCTAAAGCTAACACTGCAAAGTTCACCCCTAGACCATGTATCTAAGTGTCACTTCATCTTTTAAATACCTCCAGCAACGCTGATTCAACCAGTTCCCTGGACAGGCTGTTGCAATGCTTGAAAACTGTTTCCTAATGTCTAAGCTAAACCTCCCCTGATGCAGCCTGAGCCTTTTCCTCTCCTCCTATCACTTGTTACTTGGGAAGAGAGGCAGACGCCCACCTTGCTACAACCTCTGTTCCGTTAGTTGTAGACAGCAACAAAGTCTCTGAGCATCCTTTTCTCCAGGCTGAATGACCTCAGATCCTTCAGCTGTTCCTTATAGGATTTGTTCTTTAGAATTTTCACTTTAATCATGTTGCTTGCTCTAGTCATGATTATATGTGTAACTCCGGTGCTTCTCCCAATGTTTTATGGGACTATTTTTATAAGACTTAATAAAGCTTGGATTTAGTGAAAACAAAGAACAATTTTGGTACTATATCAGAGTATGTTCTACGAAGGTTGAATGTGCACATGTTCAAATATTTTTTAGCACATTCACAACTGGACTGAGGGCTGATCCTGGATTCCTTCCACACCTAATTATTCTGTTAAATGCTGTGGATATTCTTCTGGTGGATTACCTTGTTTTAAATCATCAATACAGACAATTTAAGTTATTTTTAATGCCCTAATGAGAAGTTGATGGAGGACAGAAGACTTCTCAGGTACTAGCCATAACTGCCACTTGTGGCAGAAAAGGAAGGTCAAATGTGGATTTCTTTTCTGCTCACAAACTGTGTGGCTGCTTCTATTTCTCTAGTCTGCTTAGCCTGGAAATGGCTTGGTTTTGTTTGTTGTTTTTTTGTTTGTTTTTCCAAGACGTAGAGGCAGCAACGCAGGGCCTTGATTTCAGATGATGATGTTAATGCACTGTTGTAGTAGAAATTTGTAATCAAGATTATAGTCACTACAGCACCAGCATACTGCTCCCACTTCAAGATAAGAAAAATGGAGATGATGATTCCCAGATTCCTAGAATCCTGCTTTGTTGGAGAAAGACTAACAGGGTAAATACGGTCTTAGGAGTATGAAGTAAAAGGATCTTCTTTCTGGGTATGCAGAGTTGAACATTTGCTTTGCTTTGTGGTCTAGGTTTATTACTGAATGCTCAAGCAAGCCTGGAGACATTTCTGAAATGAGACTGCAGCTGTATAGCTTTTAAACTCAATTAGGCCTCTCTTCTATTTTCTCCATACTGCATCAATTATAATGGAGTTTACTTGGCTTTGTGAGAAAAGGCAGGCATGGGGGAGTCCCTGTGACCAGCCTGCTTCCTTCCCCCATAGTGCACTGGAATGAAATGGCCCTTTGGCAGCAGCAGGTCTCTCTCCTGAATCTAAGCACCTAAATTGTGCTTAAAGGTGGGATGCTGGGGAAAAAAAATAAAAACATTCAACAGCAAATAAATAAGTGAGTGAGCTTCCACTACCTGACATGAGACTCCTTCAGTGTAGAAAGAATACAGAGCTGGCTGTGCTTTGTGTAATATCAGCATGGTAAGCTGGCCCAGTGTGTTTCTTCCACATAGTGGTCTTCTGAGGTGTGTGGCCTTCTGTAAAATGCAAACTTGAGAGAAAGTAATCTTATCACAGCAATTACTAATACAAAAAAGAAATCCCATGGAAATTGCTATTCACAGGAATAAACCCAGATTAGAGTGTATTTAGCAAAGCAGTAGAACTGCTATGTCACTGTTTTAAAAAGAAAAAACAACAAACTAAGACAAAGCACCTAACAGCCACCTTAAGGGAATAACCACTTTGTTAGACTTCAAGCACAAGAAAATATTTGGCCTGTTTTGAGCAGCAGTGTTTGATCTAACTGTGTTAATTTAACAAATTAGTGTAATGCATTAAGCTTGTAATGTGATTAAAGGTATTACTAGGATTTTATAGAAAGTTTTTTTTGGTTTTTCTCATTCTGGTGGGAGTTTTTTCCCTGTGATTGTAGATGTATACATAACTGTAACTATACCTGGTGAAAATCCAACCTTCTCCCCTCTGCCCCACCTCCCCTTATTTTTTTTTTTCTTCCCCTGTGAGGAAAAATGCAAGATTTTGTAAATAAATATATTTTTCCATGTATGTTTTTTCTGGGAAGGCCTTTTGTGTGAGGAGAAAAAACCAACCAAACTAAAAACACAACAAAACCACAAAACCCCTTGCTGCCCCAGAATGGTTAATGGCCTGGTGGTTTCGGCGTGCCTCTGGAATGCCAGAGCTCTGTTGTTGTTGGAGGATGGCCTAGAAACCTGGGTTTCTATTACATGGTGTGAAAGTCTTAACTATCAGAACACTATCTGTCTGGAAAGTGATCATGATGCTCAGCTTTTCTCCTCCTCTTTCCTATACTGTGGACCACCTCTTCTCTAAAAGAGAACTAAAATAATTTAGAGGTACTGGAGTGAGCGCAGAGAAGGGCAAGGAAGCAGGTGAAGGGCCTGGAGAATAAATCTGATGAAGAGCGACTGAAGGAGCTGGGGATGGTTAGTGTGAAACAGAGGAGGCTGAGAGGAGACCTCATTGCTCTCTACAACTACCTGAAGGGATGTTGTGGAGAGGCTGGTGCTGGTCTCTTCCCAAAGGTAATTAGTGATAGAACAAGAGGGAATGGTCTTAAGATGCAACTGGGTAGATTTAGACTGGACATGAGGGGAAAAAATTTCTCAGCAAGAGTGGTCAGGGATTGGAATGTGCTGCCCAGGAAGGTGGTGGAGTCCCCAAGCCTGGACGTGTTTAAATGTGGTTTGGATGTGGTGCTTGGGGATATGGTTTAGGGGTTGTGATGGTTTGAAACTGTCTTTTTAATTTTTCCTTGCAAAGTTCAGAACAGAGAAAGTGAAAGAATGTAAATAAGTCACTATTGGGTGTAAGAAAGCAAAATAACGATTGTTCTAAACACTTCCATTGGATAGATAGAAATGTTTAAGAACTATTACCCAAAACAAAGTAGGCACTCTGCACATTCTGCGTTCGGCAGTGGGGGCAGTTGCTGGGCTGTCTGGCTGCTGTTTCTTCTTCTCTTCTGGCTGAAGATAACACACTGACCTTGGCAGCTAAGTTAACAACTTTCTGCTTAACTAACTCTGCTTCTCTGTCCAGGGGGGTCTGGGGGGGAAGCTCCTGGGAGAGAGAGGCCCCTTTGGGAGGGTCCCCTTGGGGGGGAAGCAAAGGGAGATCGATTGTGCTTTTTCTGTTGATTGTATATATTTGTGAATGTCGTGAATTTTGTATATTTGTACATATTCATTGCATTTCATTGTAGATTTTAGACTTTGCTTGTAAATACAGCTTTTCATTTGCTTCCAGACTGGGCTAGCCTGGTTATTGTCGGTGGGGGGGGAATTTCAGCTCACACCGACACAGGGGTGAACCTTGTAGATTAGTGTTCTGGTGACTTGGTGATCCTGAGGGTCTTTTCCAGCCTGAATATTTCTGTGATTCTGTACTTCTCTTTAGTCTTGTTACAGGTTGAGGGACTAGTGTCCTAAGTTTTTCCAGAGAATTTGAGTCCAGTGGGATGGACGATCTCAAAGGGGCTGAACAGAATATAGAAAATCAAGTTACTCCATTTCATTGGTTATGCAAATTTCTACACAGTTTGGGTGCACAGTTTATTCTCTTCTCCTGGTTTTCCTTCTTTGCCTCTTTTCTGAACTTTGTTTTCACCTCTCTGCACTAATCATTGTTTGGGCTATTGGTAAGAACACCGGCTGGGACGACAGAGAGGTAACTTAGCTGGTACACAGCCCTCTGGACTTTGTTCAGGGGTTGGGGATCCTTTTGTGTACAAGGGGGCTCTGTACAGAGCTATTGTCTAGTTGTATAGGTACATATGTATTTGCATATATTTACTACGTGTTGTATTTAGTGTACTTTTATATTTAATCCACTTTTGCAAATATTGCTTTCGTTTAACTTCCAAATTCTGAGTACGTGTGGTTGCTTACCCTTTTAGGGCAAATTCCACATTCTGTGTGGTGTAAACCCACCACAAGTCTAAAAGAGACAGAAAATTCAAAACCTCTCTCTCTGCAAAAGAGATTTCTTAAGAGTAATGGATAGATCCATTGTTCGTGTTGTCTAGTAAAGAACAACCTCTAATAATAATGTTATAGCATTTACCCTTAGCAATGAAGTGAAACCGTACCTGTGGAGAGAAAAAAAGTACTGTGGCTGAAAAACATTGTTTGGAGCAAAGGAAAATTCTTGCCTTTGTTCCACTGAGTCTTGCAAAGAAGCCATCTTGCTGTCTGTGCACTTGTGTACGTACTTCATATTTTGCTTTACACAAAGTGAAAACTAGAACTAGTCATAGAATTGTTACGGTTGGGAGGGACCTGAAGGATCATCTAGTTCCAACCCCCCTGCCATGGACAGGGACATCTCACACTAGATCAGGTTCCTCAGAGACACATCCAGCCTGGCCTTAAAAACCTCCAGGGATGAGGCTTCCACCACCGCCCTGGGCAGTTCCGGTGTCTCACTACCCTTATGGTGAAGAACTTCTTCCTAACATCCAATCTGAATCTACCCATTTCTATTTTTTTTCCATTCTCCCTAGTTCTATCACTACCTGACACCCTAGAAAGTCCCTCCCCAGCTTTCTTGTAGGCCCCCTTCCGATAGTGGAAGGCCACAGTAAGGTCTCCTTGGAGCCTTCTCTTCTCTGGACTGAATAGCCCCAATTCTCTCAGTCTGTCCTCATAGGAGAGGTGGCAATGTGGCAAGTTGGCAATGTGAGGACTGCTTTGAAAAACACAAAGCCAAACAGAAAACAGTGTGAGGGGGAAAAAAAGCCTGTTCATAAAGCCAAAGTATCTCTGTGGAAGAATAACAAATAATCATTCTAATACAGCTGAACCTCTCTTCCCTTCACACAAAAACGTGCAAAACCAGAACTTAATGGTAACTCACTTTTAGAACTTGATATCTTAATGTTCATCACTTTAATGTGATTTTGGGTACTTCTCAACCATTACTTTGCAAAAAGAAACAGGCTTTGCTGTCCATCTCCAGATGGGTTTTCACCTTGTTTAAAGATCGGTGCTTTTCTTCTTTGTGCCTTGGAAAAGATCCTTTTAAATTAGACTCTGCTTTCGAGATTAGTCACTCTTCATTTTTAATTCAAGGAAGCAAGAGAAGATAGCATTGGATTGCATTTGATCTCTTTAAAATATTTCAATCTGTCTTTCAAACCTTACAGTGCTGTAACTTTCCCTTGAAAGGCTGCTGTGACATTCAGATGTTTGTTGGCTGGACTTGAAAGTATACTTTGGATACTTGTTTAGAAAAATCTAGTGCCCCATAAGTGCAATACACAATAAAAGGAAGTAATGCTCAAGATCTATTGTGTGTGGATTGCTGCAGACTGTTTTTTTTCTCTTAAAGCTTTCAGCTCACTGGACTGGAGAAAAAGTTGTTTCTACGTTTTATTACACTTACCGATGCAAAAAATTTTCATTTCAGGTCCTTTTTTGTTTTGCTGTGACCTCTTTTTTACAGATTTTAGTGCTGCCTGTTTACCACGTGTGCAGTGAACAGCTGCACTACTGAGTTCCTGCAGATGTTGTCAGACAGTACGATTTTTGTAGCTGCCTCTATGACGTTCAGTCATGGAAGTCTTGATTTAGGGAAAAAAAAAAAATTATATTCAGGCATGGATATCTTCAAGTGTCCTGACCCGGACCTGGAAAAAAATAGTATTTTCTGGCACTCCCTCTGCTGAGCTGTCTGGGATGGTTTTCTTCTGTGGCTCCTAAATACATCAGATAAAGTTTTGGAGCCATCCAGTATTTGTACGGTTCCAAGTTTCTTTTCATATCTACAACAATTCTGTTAATGTTACCTCTTTTAAAGTTCTTTGTTAGTAAACATCATCAAAGGCCATGCACTCTGGATTTCTACTCTGAAAAAGTCCATTAAATAAACACAGTACTACCAGCTGACTGACTTCTGAGCTTAGCTTTACTTAGGGTTTTAGTGGGCTCTTAACCACTACAGGTATGGCTTTTTTTTTACTTCCTGATTTTGGGGTGGGGGGGTGGGGTGGGGAGTGAATTCTGCTTATCAGATGACCTTTGTTTTCCTGATTCCACCATGTATGAACTTGCCTTAGAGGAGAGCCAACCTACAACTCTTTTCTTTGTTATGAGTTCAAAATACCTATTAATCTGAAAATAATTTTAGGAGGTGTATTCCACTGTTGAAATAGTCATCATGACACTACTAGTTTGTATCTGCATTTTGGTATAAGGATTTCATCTATTTAAAATCCATGAGTGAGTTTCCTTTCAGGATAACTTTCAGAAAGACAGCCCTTAAGCAGACCTGTATCACTGTGCTCATCTGGGAACTAAGTCAGATGTCAGGGCTGTATCACAGTGTGTGTCTGTATGTGTGGAGCAGGGAATTGAACTCTAATGGCAATCTTTCCTATGTGTGTGCTACACATAGTTGTTTGCAGGATTTGGTATCTTACTTTGTACAGGTTTCAGCTGCATTTGATGTTCTCTTTGCTCTGGTAAAATGGGGTTTGTGCCATGTCCCAGAAGTCTTCCTCATTTTTCTCATCTCTACCAGCAAATCACTGTATCATAGGTGTATGTATGCAGTAATTGTTCTGGGGTTTTTTTTGTGGCAGTTGCTAAATAATGCTGCCAATTTTGTAGTCAGGAATGGAATCATTGTTTAGGTACTGAGATTGAGAAGGAAATAAATAACAACCAGCACCTCTAGTCAAGAGCTGAAGTGAAGTTTGCCAGGGGAAGGAAGAATAATAATAAAGCCAAGAATTGGTCCTATTCTTTGTGCCGGTGCACAAAATTGCCTTTGTCCCCGTGTCACAGCCCACCAAAAAACTTTGACTGCAGGCCCCTCCAGTTTGGGGAAATTAGAAATATAAAGAAAATCTTCACTCTTTACAAGCAATTTTCTGGCTCTTTCCCTTGCTAAGATAAAATGGAAACCATAAACTAATGGTAAATGTCAACTAACTGCTAGACTTGAGAGAACCAGCAGCTGGCTTCTGCTTGTGAAGCAGAGAAACTGTGTGGGAGGAGATGTAAAGAACCTCCTCAAATACCCACTCTAGCAGTAGGGTGGGGAGACTGCACTGAATATGGGTCTTATTTCACCTTTAGAATTCTTTTGCTGATTTTTCATATAATCATAGAGTTGTTTCAGTTGGAAAAGACCTCTAGGATTGAGTCCAAATGTTGACCTAACACCACCATGGCCATTAAACCATGTCCTGAAGTGCCACGTCTAGAAGTTACTTTTAACACCTCCAGGGATGGTGACTCCACCACCTCCCTGGGCAACCTGTGCCAATGCCTATTACGATGTCTTTCAATAAAGAAATTGTTCCTGATATCCAATCTAAACCACCCTTGGTACAATTTGAGGTAATTTCCTCTCTGTCTGTCACTTAATACTAGGAGAGAAGAAACCAACATCTGCCTCACTACAACCTCCTTTCAAGCAGTCGTAGAGAACAATGAGGTCTCCCCCACCTCATCCTCCTCTTCTCCAGACTAAACAGTCCCGGTTCCCTCAGATACTCCTTAAAAGACTCGTTCTCCAGGCCCTTCACCAGCTTTTCTGCCTTTCTCTGGACACACTCCAGCAACTCAATGTCCTTCTTGTAGTGAGGGGCCCAACACTGAACGCAGTATTTGAGATGTGGCCTCACCAGTGCCAAATACAGGTGCTAGACCTGAATCAAAATGCACAATGGCGATTGATTTTGTTTGAGGTAAAGGCATCAGGCACCACCCCAACCCTCCCACCTCCCCATGCCACCTGAAATTAATTTCTGGTAAGAAATGGAGCTGTATCAATTTTGTGCCTGTTAAAGATCTACAGCAGGAATCTCATGAACACTTTTGAAAGGTATGTAACGAATAGTTGTTTGCAAAGAGCTTGCGTGCCTTAAATGAGATGCCAGGTTTCAACACAGCAACATTAACGTCGTTTAGAGAGGTACTGAAAAGGCAGCACTTAAAAAAAAATTCATCTGCCAGAAATCTGAAATGAAGGGTTTGTTTCCAATACAAATAAACACAGGTGGAAATGGATTGGGTGATAGTCACCCGTGATGTATAAACTGAGATCAAAAGTAGTCCACAGGTTTATGCTAATGTAAATTGAGAAAAATTATAGGTTGGCAACACCGTTTGACCTAAATCCATCCGAGCAAGGCAACTAATGTTTCTCCTGCTTCTAATAGTTCATATCCACTGTTGAGGAAAGACAAAAGGGTTGTTCCAGGATATTTTTGTTGTTTTTGAAGTAACTTATTTTTCAGTAGTCCATACATCATTCAGAAAGGGCTGATACGGAAAATAATATGCAGCCTTAGTAGTGCACGGCACGATTATTTTTAACTTTTAAAAGGTTCAGGGTAAACAGACTAGAAAGTGGGGAAAAAAATGGTTTGTTGTTGGTTTTGGTTGTGGTTTTTTTTTTTTTTCCTGAAGGTAATAGACTGTAAGACACTTAACATACCTGAAAAATGTCACAATTTGGGTTTCAATTGGAAAACTTTCTATAGGTAGATGCAGAGTTTGCTGGGCATAGATGAAATTTCTCTCAAGGAATGCCAAATATTGTTCAGTATGGGAAGATTTTATTTGCATCTTTAACAACTCATACAAAAAAAAAAAAAAGAAAAAAGAAGAAGGGGAAAAAAGAGCAGAACTACAACTCTGTTATTTCACCTGCTCTTCTTTTAGAAATCTTTCTTTGCTGACAGCTCCCACCACGGAACGCCTGTCCATGGTCCCAGGAATTACTACTAACTCCCCAAGACAGGAGTGAGAAATTAGAAGTGGAGAGTAAGGGCTGGAAGGGTACCAGCTGGAGGATATTTGTGTCAGATTAGAATAACAGGAAGAGAGAGAGAAAAAGAAATGCTCAGCGCTTTTGGCTTTTTAAAAGTGGGGTGCAAATGACTTGCTGTTATGTTTTTGCAATGTTTTGTTTCCAGACTGCCAGCTTAGTCAGCCACGTCTTTAATTTGCCTGGTCTATAACAGCTGCTTCTGCTGCTACCACAGAAAGAAATTATAGTTTCCAAGCCTTCATTTCAACCCTCTTACCTATAATCCTCAAGTTCCAGTCTGTCTGACCACTTGAATAGGCTGTTATTCTTTTTTTTTTTTTAATGTCTCTTTTTTTTAATTTTTTTTTTTAATTAGCAGATCTTTCAGGGGGCCTTTAAATATGTTTTGCATATAGAAGAAATACTAAACAGCCTTAGAAACTCTTGATGAGATGAAAAACATCCTGCTGGGAATATAAAATGGCACACAGTGCCCCGAATAATCATTTCCATAATTGAGATTTTCATGTGCTGTATTAGAAGGCATTATTTACCTGCGGTCCTGTCCTTATGAATAGAAAAAAAAAAAGGGGGGGGCGGGGGGGGAGGGGGAGATAGTTTAGCCATTTAAGAACTTGTTTGTTTAATTCAGTCTCTGTGCTGTTTTGCTGATTTTTCTGAAGGAGGCTTATGGGTTTGGCACAAAATACACAAAAAGCCTGAGATGAAAACTAGTATTCATATGTTTCTGTGCAGTCTGTGGTTGGGATGTACTTACTTGATTTGCCCAAATGAGTCAGGTGGAGTTTCATAACGATCTTTTCCTTGTACCTGAAAAGCACTGTGCTGCCTGATGGTTTGGCTGAGATGGCACATTGTTAATGAAGTGCTAATAAACAACATAATCTGGGGAGGTACATGCTTCTGTGGAAGGTAATAGCTCTCACTTCTGCAAGTATCTTAACGTAATCGAAGCAAACAGCTTGTTCTAATCATTTGCTAATTGTATGGCATGACCAGCTAATCTCTGGGAGGTACCTTGGAGACCCGATAATACGTTTCATTGACTTCTGAGGAACCGACACAGATGATGTTGTTCAAATTGCCCTCAGTTCACTCCTTTGGCTGGTATGCAGCTCTGTGGTGATTTGTCTAGAAGACAAAGAAACAAAGGATTTTGTGTGATTGTTTAGGTTATGCTCAGAAGATCAGATGACAATTGGCCTTGACATTACAGGATCACAGGATGTCAGGGGTTGGAAGAGACCTCTGGAGATAGAGTCCAACCCCCCCCAGGCAGAGCAGGACCATTGAATCTAGCACAGGTTGCACAGGAACACATCTACATGGGTCTTGAAAGTCTCCAGAGGAGACTCCACAACCTCTCTGAGGAGCCTTTTCCAGTGCTCTGTGACCCTCACAGTGAAGAAGTTCCTCCCTGTGCTGAGGTGGAACCTCCTGTGCTGTAGTTTCTATTTATTGCTCCTTGTTCTATCACAGGGTGCAACAGGGAAGAGCCTGTCCCTCTCTTGACACCTAGTCCTCAGATATTTATAAACATTTATTAAGTCCCCCCTCAGTCTTCTCTTCTCCAGACTAACCAGTCCCAGGGCTCTCATCCTCTCCTCATAGGGCAGTGCTACAGTCCCTCAATCATCCTGGTAGCTCTGCATTGGACTTTCTTGACATTATGCAAGGAAAAATTGCTGCCTTTGTATTTGCAATACTTGTATTAATTATCCTCTTTAAACTGTCTTGTGCTCCGAGTTATCTCTAAGTGAAATTAGATTACTCATAATGAGACACAATACAGGGAATGAGCCTTATATTTTCAATAATTTAAACATCAGATACATAGGTCTGTGATATTTTGTTTCACGCTGTTCTGGTTTGATGTTCTTGTGAGGTTCTTCAGACACAAAAAAACAATAAAAAATTGGCAGAAGTTTTTGCAGTACTACAGATAAATGTTGGTAAGATGCTTCTCTGAAAAATCAAATATTCACAGGATTCACAGGATGTTAGGGGTTGGAATGGACCTCTGAAGAGCATCAACTCCAACTCCCTCCTGCCGGAGCAAGACCATAGAATCTAGCACAGGTCACACAGGAATGCATCCATATGGGTCTTGAAAGTCTCCAGAGACGACTCCACAACCTCCCTGGGCAGCCTGTTCCAGTGCTCTGTGACCCTCACAGTGAAGAGGTTCCTCCTCATGTTGAGGTGAAACCTCTTGTGGTGAAGTTTATATCCATTACACCTTGTCCTTTCACAGGGGGGTAGCCTGTTTGCATCAGACTTTTTCCACAGGGTAATTTTGAGTTACTTTTCTGTCTTAAAATCATCCCTCTTAAATGCTCAAGTGGAGGTTTAGATAGTAGTGTAACCTTTATTGGTACTATGCACCAATCCTGACGAAATCTGCAAAAATCCTGCAGTTTTTCAGTAACTCTGCAAAAATGTTCCAAACTTAGCCTGCAATGACGAAGACTCCCTAGGAAGTACATAAATGAGTATCCTCTCTCCCAAGGAAGTACATAAATGAGTATCCTCTCTCCCAAGGAAGTACATAAATGAGTATCCTCTCTTCCTGAAGTGCAGTGGGTTGGGTGATGGGATTCACAAAGACTTTAAATTCTTGGCATTTGTGGTCAAATTTCCCTGAGCTCGAGTAACAAATATCTGAGTTGCTTGTTCAAGCCACTCTATTACGTTGGACTCATCTAAATAAGTCTAGTGTCAAGTACGTAGGGTGTATTAAATCTAAAAAAAGAAATATTTCCAAATGTGTACTTTTCCATGGTCTAATGATTACTTTTTGAAGAGCTTGAGGCCTGCAAGATGCTGTAACCATGCTGCAGCTGCTTAAAGAAGGATTGTGCTGTAATATTAACTTCCATGCAGTTTCATGGAAGACATTTTGAGGGTTTTCAGATCCATCTTGTTTAGCTACACTTTCTCCATGACAATTAATGGAGGAACATTAGAAGCTTAGGTTCTTCAAACAGCTTTGAAAAAAACCCAAGAAATCTCACATTTGTTATTTGTCTTGTTTATAGGGCATGGAAAAAAAAAAAAAACTAAACCCTGCTACCCCTCAGGGAATTAAAGCGCAGGGCTTTAATTACATAATGCCCATTAATGCTAATAAATTTTATGCTAAAGACCTATGCTGTACCAGTGCCAACTAAAATATAAGCCTCCTTCCTTTTCAGACCATGTAATGCCTGGACATGTGGTCATTAAAATAAACCCAGTTGCAATGACAGACATGAAACAAAGAACACAAGGCTTCATCTTGACTTCCAGCAGCTTTTACAGGTCGAAATCATTTTAGGAGATGATCTTTAAGTAACCTTTAAAAGCATTGAAATAGGAATAATGTTAGCTGAGTGGGGGAACAGGCCACTATATAAATGAAATCAAGTGGTAATTTATTGCTCAGCTGCTGCAGGGTTTCCATAAAGTTATATCATTTGAGTTTTCTCAGAAGATGCCTTTGTAATGGTAGCCTGAAGAATGAACTTACCAGCTGTGTGAGAAAACACATCTGTAGCTCTTCATTCACAAGCCTTGTTTCTTATTTTGTTCTCTGCTCTGCCTCTCTCACACAGTCAATAACTGCAACCCTTTTTTGTTTGTATTTTTTTGATTGATTGATTTTTGGGGTGTTTTTGTTATTTAGTTTAAGGGGTTTGGTGAGGTTTTGGCTTTGGTTTGGGTTTTTTGTGGGTTTTGATTGGTTGGGTTTGTTGTTTTGGTTTGATTTTTTTTTTTCTTTTTCAAATGTAGCTCTGCTGTTAGTAGCCCTTTCAGAGTCTGACCCCGCAACTAGGTCTGCTTCTCTTGCAGTAGTTGTGGAAGCAGTCAATTAAATCACTCTAGATTTATGTGTAAAAGTGTAGCAGTTCCTCTGCTCCCTGTGGGTGGAGTACAGTAGGACTTTAGGATCCATTTTATGAGAATTTGAAGGAAAACCATAATGAGTAAGTAAGAGGATCAGACTAATAGTTGTAGACATTTTTTCCCACATCTTTGTAGTGAGCCACTTAGAATCCCTTCATACTAACAAAATGAAAATGTGATGGTAGCTTAATTTGGTTGAGAATGGAGACCAAGTGGGAATAGCTGTGCATGAAGATGGCATTTTATCAGAGCAGATGAGAGGACTCTGTGTTGGAAGGAACATGAGTTGAGAAGCAGCTGAGTGATGGTTGGAAGGTAAAATGCATAAAAAGAACAAAAAGCTGTCTGGCTATGAAGGCTTAGGACATACCTAGATTTAGCAAGTGGAAGGATAGTAGGATCATCAAAGGCATGTGAAGGAATTTAATGAAAAATAAATGTTAAGTTATAACTAAACATGTAATGTTCAGCTCTTGTTCCTATACTCCTATTCTTCACCTCAAATACAATGAGAATAGTATTATTTCTCAGCACAATCTCTTTATTTTTTTCATATATTTTTCTTGATTATCCCAATCCCTGCATACTGATCCCTGCTGATCTCCTGAAATGGTTTTATTAGTTAGTCAAAGGATTACCAGTCCTTTCTCTCTGAAGTCTATCATCAGGGCAGTCTTCAGGACCAGACAAAAGGGAAGAGTGAGGTCTGTGAGTCAGCACATGGGTTCAGCCAGGACTGTGCCAACATCCTCATGGCCTGGGTCTGGGTGAGCAGGGGAGATGTCACCATGCATGGCTGGGCTGAAGGGAGGGAGGACATGAGGGTGAGGAGAGGGTTGAGAGCTGAACTTGCTGCCTGAAATGCTCTCTGCAAGTTAGGGGGCCCCTAAGAGTCCTCTTGTAGCAAGCAGCAGTATTCTATTGCCAATCACAAACCTGTCAATTCAGGGCATTAATCACATTTGTAGTATTTTCATTACGTAATGTTTTCCATGTTCTGTTTATACTGCATTAGTGTTTCTGCTGGAAGACTGAAAGAGCAGCTGAATTCGGGTGGCTCTACCACCAGAGACGTATAAGCAGCCTCATGTTTGGGTAAAAAGAGCTGTTATAAGCAGAAGGCTTATAAGAATGCTGCATGTTGATGAGCAGGGATTATCAGAGCTGGGGATATTTTGAAAACCTTACTGATGATTAAGCTTTCATTTTACACCTTTGCTACACAAATTCCCAGTTACACTTAGCAGTAGTGGTTACTTCTGCCATGGAGTCCTAAAGGGCTGGGATCACACTTAAAATATTTGATAGTTCTTAATATTATGCTGTTGTTGTAAATCTAATTTTTATATTAGTGAGAAACTTGAGTTTTCCCAAATCTTCCCATAATCAGTTGCACTGTTTTCCAACTTCCTGACTGCTTTCAAAGAGAAATCATGTTCTTGCTGCCTTTTTTTTCCCCCCTCTGCTTGCCTGTGTTCACCTTGCTGCTGATCTCCCTGCTCATGGGCAACCAGTTCCAGCTCAGTGATGAGTGTCAGCCGTGACAGCAGAACAAGCCAGAAGTAGTAAACTTGCTATGAAAAGCTTGCAAGTGCATAGGTGCTAGGATTTTAAACTCATTGCAACTTTATTAATGACGCCCTGGGGGAAGAATCTTTTAATAGTAAACACATTCAAACAGATCTGAACTAAAAAAAAGCTTCATTTACTTTTTTTTTTCCCTTACATGAGTACTACAGCACTATCAGGAAATGATTTAGAGCAACAGTAGTGAACTTCTACTTGGGTCATGTTAAACTGAAGATCCTCCATCACTGAACATGTTTTTTTCCAGTTTTATGGGAGCTTCCCCCCTACTCTCAGCCCCTGTAGCACTTTGCAGTTTAAAAAGAGCAGTGTATTAAACAGCATCTGTTGAGCTTACCGAGTAATCAAATATGATTTTTCTTTTTTTCTTGAAACATTAATTCCTGCTCTGCTTTTGAAACAACACACGTGTCAGGGTGCTATTCTTCTCCCTTGTAGTTTCTACATGAAATCTATTTTCCTTGAGAAAATGGAATCTTTGTGTCTTTGTCTCCTCACTAGCTTTCAGGCATGTTTTGGCAGGAGCTCTGACTGTCGAGGCACTGGAGAGGAGGGGCCTTGCACTCATTTGTCAGCTTCTTTTGCATCTGTAATTTCTGTCCACTCAGCAGTATTAGAGGGGCTTAAAAAAGGGGGAGAGCTAGCTTGTAGCTGTTGAAAGTCAAACTCTTGAAATAATTGCCAAACTGTAAGTGTCTGGGAAAGGTGTGCATGTGGGGAGAAACTACAAATGTTTTAGCTAAAACTAGCTTTAGGTTTTAACATTTTAGCAGCTCTCTATTTCATGCAGCTGCATGTCTTTTCCCCATACACCCTCACAGGCAATGGTCCTGTGTTTTTTTAGACCTGTTTTTTTGCATGTTGGTAAACTGGTTTTGGTTGTTGTTTTTTGGGGTTTGATTTTTCTTTTTTTTTTAATGGTGAGGAAAATTATTTCAATGGTGTTCAAGGCCTGCTTGTTTCCAGACAGCACCTTAACTTAAAGTCTTCTTGAACTTTTGTCTTTATCTTCCTCTGCAATCTTTCTTCACAGGCCATGCACATTCATCTCCTTGTGTACTTTTATATTATATATAAAACCCCATATGTTTATCTCCTTTTTATTTTATTAGAAGACAGATCCCTTCATACTAAATAAAGCATTTTTCTTCTTCAGCTTCTTATGGAATATTAGCGTTGATTTCTCCTCATTTCAGTAGGCTATTTAAGCTTAGGGCTCATACTGTGAGCTGTTAATTAATCAGTGTGACAGATGAAGAAAGTATCCAACTATGAAAGAAAACCTTACTTGAGTGACTAACAATAAGGATGTGACCCTCAGTGATTTAATTTTTTTTTTTTTTTTGTGAATGTGTGATAAGAAGTCCTAAGCTGTTTTAGGCAGGGATAATTTTTCCTTCAGTTTGTGTCTCTGCATGAACATTAAAGGGCTCATCAATATTTTGTCTTGAAAAGTCTAGACGGGACTTAAAAGAGCCTCTCCTACAGTTTGAGGAGATCCGGTTTCCCATAATTAATAACAGGAAGCAAGTAAATAAGGCTTTACTGACAAATAAAACTGCAACAGTAACATGTACCCAGAAACATTAGCTCCTAGCTGAGAAATGCAGCTGAGCTCTGTTGGTTTTAGTGCACAGGAAAAGATTGCTGGGGAAGCACATTAGGGCTTTGCTCAGATCTCATTCAGTTATGTGATAGCAGGCTAAAAGTCTAAAAGCAATGATAGTGCATTTTAATTATTGAGAGTGATTCCTGACCTTTGTTTACATCTGTGTTTATGGTCCAAGAACTCTTCCCCCTGTCATTATTTAAAACTCTTTGAACTCAAAAGACATTTTCATGTTTATTTAAAAGCTACCAGAAGGCATTTCAGACATTTCCTGGAACAAACTGTATATATGTATTTTGGGAAGATAAGAAATGAAAGGAAATTTGAGGAAAAGCTTTTAATTTTTTTTTCCTTTTTGAAGGTTCTGTTTTCCCTTCAAAGATACGTTTTCAGAAACTGGTTGGAAACCCTTCCCTCCCCAAGCCCTCTCGTTAAAATCAGTTAAACAACAAAAGGAGGTGGGGGTGGGGGAGGGGGGAGTTAGACCCTCATCTCTTCTGTACCAGTGTAAAACCAGAGCAGTGCTATTTATCTCACTGAGCTGTTAAGATCATTGCAGTAACTCCACATTGCAATGACAAAAACTCAGTCTTGCCCTTCCTTGCCAAACTTAAGACTGCCTTTGGGTTTGGGGTTAACATTTGTGGGGGTGGGGGGGAGTTAAAGAGGGAAGAAAAGGAGGAGGTTTCTGTGTGTGTGGTTAGGGGGGGCAGCTGTTTTCCTAGAGAGCAGCAGTGACTGAGTGCAACATTCAGGAGCACCTGAAAGCACATTTAACTCCAGGCTTCTGCTGGGACTTAAGTCTGAGCTTATTGAATTATGGGTTCACGGTCTGACATGTCAGCTATATGATACAACTGTGTAATATAGACTGTAGGTAATCTTAGTGCTGACCTTGAAAAGAAAAGTGAATTTGCTTCGCTGATTCTTAGATACACTAGACAGTGTATTTCTACGTTAGCTATTTAATTTACAGTTAACTACTAGAATTCTTTGTTTTTTTTTTTTTTTTTTCCCTGTTGAAAGCCCAACAGCTCATCCAGTAAACCTGACAAGATAGGCCAAAATAAGCCTGTTTGTAGAGCTAATGTTTTTTTTCCTTTCCTGTACGTTTTAGAAGATTAACAGTCGCTGCTGTACAGGAGCATGGTGATGAATACTAAATAGTCTGTCCATAAGGCATTCTGGAAGGAATTCAGTAAATCCAGAGAAGATATCCCAAAACTGTATCCCATAACTTTTTTTTTTTTTTCCCCCACTGACTGTAGCTAATACTATGAAAGCAACAGATCATATCCCAAGGGAAGACACAGGATTTACAATACTTTGTCAGGCTGAAATGCATCCTGGCAGATATTCTGTTCTCATTGACTGATTAAACAAGAGATTTCAGTACATGTCCATAACTTTAAGCATAGGGTTTTTTCCATTCAACTCAATGAGATGATGTATTTCCACAGTCTCTAAATGCATTTCCCCCCCTGCTAAGTAGAGAGTTCTGTCAGCTTGAATCATATAATTGTCAGGGTTGAAAAGGACCTCAAGGATCATCCAGTTCCAATGCCCCTGCCCATGGGCAGGGACACCTCACACTAGATCAGGTTGCTCAGAGACCCATCCAGCCTGGCCTTAAATACCTCCAGGGATGAGGCTTCCACCACCACTCTGGGCAACCTATTCCAGTATCTCTATCTCACTACTCTCATGGTGAAGAATCTCTTCCTAACATCCAATCTGAATCTACCCATTTCTATTTTTTTTCCATTCCCCCTAGTCCTATCACTCCCTGACACCCTAAAATGTCCCTCCCCAGCTTTCTTGTAGCCCTCTTCAGATACTGGAAGGCCACAAGAAGGTCTCCTTGGAGCCTTCTCTTCTCCAGCCCCAACTCTCTGTCTGTCATACATCATGCCAGCATCCAGCTGGACTTATGGCTTTTAAATGAGCCAGCCTATGGAAGATGGTGCTACTTGACACAAGTGCTTAGGTTCTTACTGCAAATAAATATCTCAGATGTCACTTCAAATGGCTGTTGTATTAGGAAAAAGTGAAAAAAGACAACTGTTGAAGGTGTGCTTTCAGGGTAACTATAAGGTAATGTGCCAAGGGTTTATTTTCCCTGGCTCATAACTGTAATAAATAGTTAATTCCTGAATCTATGGTGAGAAAGAACTGTTTCCTTACCACAAAAAAAAAAAAAAGGGGGGGGGGGGTTGCATTACACAGCAAAGCTTTGATGAAAATTGTGTGAATTTTTCACTCATTTGGGACCTTTGAAAATAAAATCTTTATAACACACATAACAGATTTAGGGCTGGAAATTTCTTTCATTAAAAACAAACAAACAAATGCACAATATCCAAGCAGTTTTAATAAACCAATTGAGTGTCTTCAACTTCACATCCCAGAGAGAATTTTCCTAACAAACCTAATCTTTGTATGCAGATTTTGATGTGCATTTTGCATAACGAAGGGGGATGTGTTCATGTGTAGGGCGTAAGGTGATCTATGTGTGGACAGCTCAAAGTCTTTGAATTGTCAGATTATGCATTACAGTTGTGGTGTGCACCAGTACCTGTAGATTTATTAAATATATATTTTTGAGAGATTAAAAAGTATAGTAAATAGTAGAGTAGTGTAAAATGAGGCTCCTGATACAGACCTAATTTAATCTAAAAAAAAAAAAAATGCTAATATGAATAAACTTCAGTCCTAACACATATGGATATTGGTAGCAGAACTTTGATATCTTCAACCTTACAGGTGCAGAATTTCTAAGCAAAACTCTCTTGATAACTAGCAGTTGCCAGGATGTTATCTGTCTTTCCTGTTTATTTTATGTGGTGTTGGGAGGATCATCTTTTGCCTTTTTCCAAAAGGATGAAGGTTGATTTTTCTCTTTTTTTTTTTTTTTTTTTTTTTTAAATGGCATTACCCAAACACCTCTCTGTTAAAGTCACAAGTTTCATGGTAACTGTAGATGCCCTGAACATACTTCACCTTTTAACAAAGTATTTTTTTGTCCTCTAGGATTTTTAATTACTTCATGCATAGTTTAACTTGTGTGTGTTTCTGATTGGACCTGATACATTCCTTCTCCAACATTTAAAAAATATTTTTGATTGTCCAATTTACTCAAAGGTGACAAGAAGTTTATAGGCTACCTATTAAAAAAAAAATAACATGAAGGAAAATGAATTTGCATTCATCTTGAAATATTAAAGTTTCTAATTAAATTCCATGCTCTTATTTAAGTATTCTAATGGTTTATTTTTACAGTGCTTCATATTAGGGTAGGAACTCCTCTGCAAATGACTTTAATCCACCGAAGCTGAGAAGCTCTACTTATTTAAGAAATAACCTAATTTTGGCACAAAATTTAAAGAAGGTATTCATCCTCCTTATTTAAGAGAAATAATGATCACACAAGTGAAAATACTGTAAATTGCTGTGAACCTGTGAAAATGGATGCATGCAGATGAAGTATGACTTATAGAAAGTGCCTGAAATGTTACTTTTACTATGAGTAATATTGGCTAGCTCTTGGAAAGCTCACCCTACTGTGTGCAGAAGCTCTCCAGACTGCCAGTTAGCAGTGCAAAAGAAAATATATTCTGGGTTACCAGCAGGTAATAAAAACTATGGATTGCAAATAGGATATGCAGGTTCAGGCATTTAATTGTCAAAGGTGTTCACTCTAGAGATTCAGTTTAAACTTTTAGATACTTGGTTGTAAAATATGGAACGGAAGATACCTGCTAATACTAAATGGTTTTGAAAAACACCTACTCTGTAAAGTGACATATGCTTACTGCTGTAATTATTTCAGCTGACAGAGCTGATTACTATGGAGTGGAGAAGGTTCCTGGCTCTCTGAAGTCTTTCTTTCTGTCATACATTCTAGAAGGAGTTGAGGAGGGCTAATGCCCTGGGAGTCCTCACTGAGCTGTCTCTACCATGACAGTCAATAATAATATCAAAAAAAAAAAAAAAAGGGGGGGGTGGGGTGGAGAAAACTGCCAATTGTCTAAATGTTGATTCTGGACGGAAAGACTTTTGCTTTACATACTACAACAGTTGAAAAACAAAAGTAAAATTTGTTGTGATGGCCATCAGAGACTCGATGACAAGCACCACTGTCAGTCAGAGGAGGAACTAACAACCTGTCCAGAGAAGGGCCATGAGGATGATCAGATGGCTGGAGCTCCCCTCCTATGAGGGGAGAGAGGCTGACAGAGCAGGGATTGATCAGTTTGGAGAAGAGAAGGCTCCAAGACCTGATTGTGGCCTTCCAGTATCTGAAGGGGGCCTACAAGGAAGCTGGGGAGGGACTTTTTAGGGTGTCAGGTAGTGACAGGACTAGGGGGAATGGATCCAAGCTAAAGGAGGACAGATTTAGAAGCTGTTCACTGTGAGGGTGGTGAGACACTGGCACAGTTGCTCAGGGAGGTGGTGGAAACCTCATCCCTGGAGGTTTTTAAGGCCAGGCTGGATGTGGCTGTGGGCAACCTGATCTAGTGTGAGGTGTCCCTGCTGATGGCAGGGGGGTTGGAACTGGATGATCCTTGAGGTCCCTTCCAACCCTGACAATTCTATCTGTAGTAAGGAAATAAGGAATTGCATCTTTTTTTTTTCTTTTTTTGGCAGAGGAGTAGTAAGGGAATACCTGCTGCTATTATTATTTCTTGGTGTCCTAGTTTAAGCTCAGGCCTATCAAATCAATGTCCATGATGTTCTTACTACTTTAAACATAGCTACCTTTTCTTGAAAAGCCTGGATACAGGAGTAGTCGATGATGAAACTGCATTTTTGTTTACTTAAACGTTCTCATAAAGATTTTTATAGCTGCCTTGGACTGCCTCTTTCCAGAAGCATTGTTTCTCTCAGGTAACCTAAATAGAATGCAACCAGCTAAATAAGTGGATTTACATTTTTTTTTTACTAAAGCATCTACGGAGACAAAGTCCACAGACACTTCCCTCTTCCACTGGATTTTGTTTTTCTTTAATTTCTTGAAGTTTCTCCTCCTTTATTAGCTTGTATACTTGACATATATCAGCAGCTTTTCTGCAAAGCTCTGTACAATAATGTTTTCTTGAGTAAAGTTATTATAGGAAGTGGGACTGATATGGCAAAAGTATGTTTCATGAGTCTACAAACCATACTGTTCAACAAGAAATTGTGAGTAAAGTTTTCTCACAGTATGTCAAACAATTTTTTGGTGCATGCAGTCAGTCTTGCTCTTGGATAGTATGGCATAGAATTCCTCCATTTTACTAATTAGATTAGCTTATATAGCCATTATCACGTACATGCACCACGTCTGCAAGTGAGGGCATGAAATACTTTTCAGTGTTTCTTCTTCACCTTGTCTCATTTATGGAATTCAAATTTGTTCTTCACCTAAAGTGAGGTCGTAACTGTGAGGGGACAAAAGTCTATGGAGCATGTATTGCTGTCCACTGAGTTTTGGTTTGGTTGGTTAGAAGGTGATCTGCTAGAGAGCAGCCTTGTGGAGAAAGACCTGGGAGTCCTGGTGGTTAAGAAATAGTCCATGGGTCAGCAATGTGCCCTATGGCCAAGGAGGCCAAGGGGATCCTGGGGTGAATTAAGAGGGCTGTGTCCAGCAGGTGTGGGGGGTTCTCCTTCCACTTTACTCTGCCCTGGTGAGTCCTTACCTGGAATATTATGTCCAGTTTTGGGCTCCCTAGTTCAAGAGGGACAGGGATCTACTCAGAGCCCACCAGAGAGCTGCCAGGATGATTGAGGGACTGGAGCACTGCCCTGTGAGGAGAGGCTGAGAGCCCTGGGGCTATGCAGTCTGGAGAAGAGAAGAATGAGAGGGGATTTAATCAATGTTTATAAATATCCTAGGGCTGGGGGATCAAGAAGGGGACAGGCTCTGCTCACTTGCACCCTGGGATAGGACAAGGGGCAATGGATTGCAACTTCAGCACAGGAGGTTCCACCTCAACATGAGGAGGAACTTCTTCACTGTGAGGGTCACAGAGCACTGGAACAGGCTCCTCAGAGAGGTTGTGGAATCTCCTCTGGAGACTTTCTGCACCCATCTGGATGTGTTCCTGTGTGACCTGTGCTGGATTCTATGGTCCTGCTCTGGCAGCAGGTTTGGACTCAACGATCTCCGGAGATCCCTTCCAATCCCTGACATCCTGTGAGCCTGTCAAAGAATTTGGTCTCTGGTTCTGTGTCTTCCTCACAAGCCCCTCTGACACTGGTGACAGAAGAGCACATGTCCTGGCAAATGTTATTGCTGCTGCCAATATTATGGCCTGCTATAGTGACATTGGGTCAGGGAAAAGGTTATTAACAGATCTTTTTAATTTTTTTTTTTTAACTGGGAAAAAAGTTTTAAATAACTCTGTATCCAGCAAAACACATTGTACTGCATGGCAGAGTTCTAACCTTGCAGAAGAGTACTCTTAACTGTTAACAGTTTACACATTTCTAGATAATATGTCTCTCTGCAAACACAGGTAGTACTTAGGGAACAGAGACATGCTCTGTATTCCTTTTGTTACTTTTTTCAACTGGTTAATAGCAATGTTATTGAAGTTCTTTTTAGATGTGTAATTACATCTTTTTAGGGATTGTGTAATAAGTTTGTTACACTGATTCTTCTGTCTTGAAACACAAAAAGACCTTTCCCCGAGAATTCTTATCATAAAAAAACCCCAACAAACCCAACAACCTAAATTGCCAGAATGATTTGAAGTATCTAAAAAGTAGCGTGTATTCAAGTTTTACTGATTATTGCATCCAGTTTTGGGCTCCCCAGTTCAAGAGGGACAGGGATCTAACAGATCCAGAGTCCAGTGGAGGGTTACAAGGATTAAGGGACTGGAGCACTGCTCTATGGCAAGAGGCTGAGAGCCCTGGGGCTGTTTAGTATGGAGAAGAGAACACTGAGAGGGGATATAATAACTGTTTATAGATACCTGAGGGATGGGGTTCAAGAGGGAGGGAACAGGCTCTGCTCACTTGCACCCTGGGATGGGACAAGGGGCAATGGATAGAAACTCCAGCACAGGAGCTTCCACCTCAACATGAGGAGGAATTTCTTCACTGTGAGGGTCCCAGAGCACTGGAACAGGTTCCCCAGAGAGGTTGTGGAGTCTCCTTCTCTGGAGACTTTCAAGCCCATCTGGATGCATTCCTGTGTGACCTGTGCTGGATTCTATGGCCCTGCTCTGCCAAGGGGTTGAACTCGATGATCTCTAGAGGTCCCTTCCAACCCCTAACATCCTATGATCCTGTGACTGATATATTTTATCATTCTGGAGATGTTTAACTGACATCAGTGTCTACTGATACTCTAATATAACAATCAACAGTTTTTTACTTGGGGACAACATTCTACTGCTGAAACCCAACATAAACAAGTCCAGTATGTGATTTGTAGTGAGAAAGTTATTTCAAGAGATTTGCCTTAAATAGTAAGAGAGCTCAAAATTCATGCAGATTTTGTACTTTTTTTTTTCTTCATTCCACACTCCAAACAGATCCAACTTTCTCTCTATCCAAGTGTATACCTAGCTCTCTTAAAAGATGTAAAGCAGAAGTGGTGCTTGCTAGGCTATTATGCCAAACTGTTGTGAAACCTGTGAGAAGTCCTCTGCAAACCCTGACATCCAAATAGTGCAGTTCCATGACTCAGAATGTGGCAGCATGCCATTATTCTGGTAATAGTTGAAGATGCTTTTCAACAAGAGTAGCATCTCTAAAGCCTTGCTATTTATAATACTCTTGTGAAAGTGTCAAAGACCCACAAAAGGGTTATGAAGTTTGCTTTGTCAGCTGTGCATTCATTTAGCTCTGGTCATAAGCAGAAGCTGAGAAGAAATTTACCTTGTTTGGTTTGTTCCAGGCATCACCTAAATGTGATTGACAGAGCCTTCTAGCAGCAAAAGAATTATTTCAAATACAGAACCGACTCTCTTATTCCTTTCCCTCTTCCCACCCAGTTGCACTAATCAATGTCCAGAAGTCATCATACCCTGAATAACTCTTGCATAATTCTTAATAATTGCTATTATCTAAAAGCAAACAAATAAAAAACCCCAAACAAATCTAAAAAGTGGATTTTGGTCCAGGATGCAATAACCTTAGTAACAGACCTAACTACTTTATCTGGAGGGCATTTTTATGCTTTCTTATATGGCTTTACTGGATATTTAATTCAAAAATTTTCCAAAATAGACTGCAAGCTTTTTACTAGAAAGTGAGGAGTAGATACTGTTGAAAATAGCATTTCTTGCAAAAGTTCCTGTCAAATTGTGCTTGCTTTCTTTCTTGGGTTGCTAATTATGCTGATCAACATTAAAGTACTTCTAGCCCATTAAATGATTTCATGGGAGGCCACATTGTTGTTTTCCCTGTATGAGGGTGAGATAAAGTAGAGTATGTTGAATGTGTGTGACCGCTCAGTGCTAGATTGCCAGTTTCTCAATGTAAAGGACTTCATACAAATGATTCACTGCATACCATTCACTGCTATTTTTTTTTAAGCTGACAAATTGATAAACTTCATGGCCACAGATAAGCAAAAAACTCACTTTTTCCAGCCCACAAAACTTTGAGTTCACAACTAGCTCTGTAGTAGATTAAGTTTAAATTCAATTTAAGAATTAAAAGGTCTGTCTAAATTAGTCAATTTGCTGTCGAATGGGAAACAGCTATTGTGGAGCCAATATGTCTGGTTTTTGACTATAAACTCCATTTTAATACAGATATTATTTTGACCTCACTTATTCCTGCAGTAAGACCTGATCACTCTTTTCTGAATGAGTTTTCCTTAAAAATGGTACAACGCCACATGAAGTTTAACTTTATGAATCACCATCTCCCAGCTTGACAGAAAGGCTGATATTCAAAGATTGCACTGCTTGTGAATTAGGAATCAAACATGAAGCAAAATCTTATATTTTTAGTGAGAAGTGGCACTTGATCCTGGAGGGAGACAAATTCACTTCAACCTACATGACACATCACATCACATGACTAACAAGTGCACTAGCAAGACTATAAGATGAAATGCCACTTTCTGTTAAGTTAAAAGCAGAACCCATTTTTTTTTCCATTTCTGAAAGTTCTATCCCTTCATACAGTTGCTTTTGCAAATGAAAAATGGCAACAGCCCTGGACAGAAGTGGTCTATGAAATACAGAAAAACAGCTTATGCTGAGTTGTGTGGCACAAAAGATGCCAATGGTTTCATAAGAGAATGCAGCACAATCATTTGGCCATTAGAAAGGTCCAAAAACTTAGCTAGGCTGTCTCTAATTTCAAAGTAGAGGGAAAGATCACAGGATCACAGGATGTTAGGGCTTGGAAGGGACCTGTCTAGATGGGTCTTGAAAGCTTCTAGAGAAGGAGGCTCCACAACCTCTCTGGGGAACCTGTTCCAGTGCTCTGTGACCCTCCCAGTGAAGAAGTTCCTCCTCATGTTGAGGTGGAAGCTCCTGTGCTGGAGTTTCTATCCATTGCCCCTTGTCCTATCCCAGGGTATAAGTGAGCAGAGCCTGTCCCCACCCTCTTGATACCCAACCCTCAGATATTTATAAACATTGATTAAATCCCCTCTGTCATCTTCTCTCCAGACTAAACAGCCGCAGGGCTCTCAGTGTCTCCTCATGGAGCAATGCTCCAGTCCCTTCAGCCTCCTCATAGCCCTCTGTTGGATTCTCTTGAGTAGATCGATGAATAAAATATAACCATGGCTACGTTTTTATTTTAGCAAGCTCAACAAATATGATGATCTTTTAGGTGATGAAAGATACAGTAGTTGGACAGAAAATCCAGATTTTTTTTTCAGTTTTGTTAGCTATATTGTTTTCATCGGTATCATGATTTTGCTTAGTGCTGCTAGGTTTTGAGGGTGACATATAACTGTGCATTATATATCATATATGCCATGTAGATTCATTGCTACTGTATAGCAGTGTCCAAAACATTTTCCATTTGTTTTATAATAGAGTGAGCAAAGGGAAATAATCTTAATATGCCTTCCCACATCCTGGTAGCCAGGGAATAAGCAGAGATTATTATATTGCATCTTTCTGCATCTCTAACAGGAGGCCTAATGAACCTGGGTCTCCTGCTGGATGTCCCAGTAACTTGTCTCCTTCCCCAAGAAGTGGAAAAGGAACCCTGATAAAAATGTTTCAATCAGTACTAATAGGTTTTGTTTTTTAGATATTTTAATGAAATTCAGGTTTCTGTTGGAATTGTGTTCTATATAGGGCTTAAAGCAACTAAAAAGCTCATCCATTAAGGTAATGCAATGAATGAAGAGACTTTTGTCCTTTATTCTGTAATTTGTTAAATTGCCTCATTATAGAATTTTTGCTGTTGTTGATTTTAGTATCTTTGACACGATTTTATTTTCAAGAGTTTGAGTTAGTGAAAGAAGAAAAAGACGTAGAAGCAAGAAATAAGACTCAGTGAGGAACGTAACGATAGCTCATAAAAGCTTTTGCTTATAATAAAGACTGAAGTTATAATTAGCTTTTTTGGAGTGTTTTTCACTCCAGCTGCACTAGACAATACTCTGACTTGCAGTCAGCACATACAGACATATCTGCTTATTTTCCTTTGCGTTGCAGCATGTGTACTTCCCTAATTGGCAGCTTGCCATTTGTGCGTGGAAAACAAGCAGGAGGCAGAGACTGAGATTTCAAACGTCTGCAGTGCACAAACATCTTAGTTACATTAATGAAGGGAGAAGAGCTTTAAGTTTGAATTTAGTTCTTTGGGCCCATAATGCTAGCCACGAGTTACAAATAATCATAGAATCAGTCAGGGTTGGAAGGGACCACAAGGATCATCTAGTTCCAACCCTCCAGCCATGGGCAGGGGCACCTCACACAAGATTAGGCTCACTAGAACCTCATCCAGGCTGGCCTTAAACACCTCCAGGGATGGGGCCTCAACCACCTCCCTGGACAACCCATTCCAGGCTCTCACCACTCTCACGGTGAAGAACTTCTTCCTCATGTCCAGTCTGAATCTACCCATTTCCAGCTTTGTTCCATAGTCAGAGTCCAAGTTTAAATGCTGACTGCCCTTTCAAGGCTTCATATTAGGACCAGCCATTAGCTTCAGTTACTGGTGGTAGCTCTTTGTCCAGCAAAATATCTGGCAACAGTAGAGACATTCAATAAAGCCACTGATTTTTATCTTAATCCTGAAACATAAATCGAAGTGCTGAGATATTCCTCCCCCTCCTAATGCAGAATAGAATTGTGAAAGCATTCTTTTTTTTTTATTTTATTTTTGTGTGTGTGTGAATTTGAACTTCATGGGTAGGAGCAGGATCACTGAATACAATGTTCTAGAAAATACATATGCCTTCCCCTACTCAAGACCTAAAAAATTACAGTTATCCCACACTTTCTGGCAAATCAGAGAATAACTGATGTAGTTACAAGAGTTTTATCAGACACTGTATTACTGCCCTTTTACATGGTTATATTGCCAAGATTTTTTAGGATCCTTGGGCACAGCAAATTTATGATGTCTAGCTGGGCCAGCATGGTCACACTTGCAATAAACATCTGAATGAATTCTGTCCCCTTTGGAAACTTTTGCTACATCTTCAGTGAAACCTATCATGAGTAGAATCAACTGTAACTGTAGATCTTGTCTGAGAAGTCAAACATTTCCACTACATAAAGTCAAGTTGTTCAAAATTGTTTTATGTAACCAAAAAGATTCAACCAACTTCATGAATTCTAGAAGACATTAGTTTTTGAGTTTTTTAAACAGGGATCTTCTGTACTTTTCATCCCTGTCGCAGGGGCCTGTGAGAGTGGGCTGTGTTAACCCAGGACAGTGTCTTAAGACCATAGAAAGCTACAATGTTTTAAAAGTGCTTTCAGGCAAACTCATTGTAGGACTTCGGTTTCCTAAAGTCACTTTTTTTTTTTTTTTTTCAGTGTCTCTCTTTCCATTTAGAGCACAAAAAGTGCTTGTAGTACTTTAGGCACTACAGATGATGGAGGGAGGTACCTAGCATTTTCTATAGTAATAATTATAGACAGAAAAGTTTTGTGTGTTTTGGAGACTGTGCCTGCTAAAATAAGTCACTGAATGAATAGATTTTAAGTACTGAAAAGCAATGCATTTCTAGACAGAGTACTTAATTTAGACAAACAGACTCTGAAGACTTCGTGACACAGGCTGTCTACTATAGCTTGCATTAATTTCTGCTGAATGAGTACTAAATGGGAACAGAAAAGAGTTGATAGAAATATTGCCAAATTAAACAATTTTTAGTGCTGTAAAACCAAGGTGGTAATCAATGAATACAGTCACTAATATGATTTAATCATTAGAGATGATAGGAACAGTGAGACACTGTATTAAAACCAGCACATTTTGATCATCTCCATTTCAGTTTTGCATTTTATAGCTCTCACGAATTAGGGAGTTCAGTAGCTTCCCTGCTGTTATCAGCTAGATGTGATTGTGTTGAGTCTCTATAATCCAGTGGTTTACAAGTCTATAAGATCTCCATAACTTTAAATAAAATCTCCAGCTGATACAGCTAACCCTCAACCCAGCTTTGCTGTGAACTCATCCAGTTCCTCCCATAAGGAACTCATTCACTTTCATAAACTGGAGCATATTTCTTCATCCTTTGCTCTTTTGGTTTCCACATAGAGTAATCGTGATCCTTTAGACAGGTTTTGTTAACAGAAACAATAGAGGTAAACAATTTTTTCCCCTCATCCATTACCTCTTGAATACTTTTGACATAGATGTCGGTGTGAAAATCCCGATGCCATGTGATCTACTTTGTTTTCCTTGCCCACTCACATTGAACTTACTTCACCCTAGGAGCTGGCTGGTAATTGTGGTGACACTAAAGAAAGGATACATTTCAAGAGAGTTCAGAAAAAGCTGGATGGTGTAATTTAATCTCCTCGATCAGTCTCCACAGAATTCTCTTTGTCTTTTCTCATCAGCCAAATCTATAATGTCTTGTTACACAGCTCTGATTCTGGCTTCACAGCTTTGAGGATAAACTAGTGCCTCTTCCTTATCCAGCTCCAGGGATTTCTGATGCAAAATCAAACCTTTTAGAATTGTAACTCCAAAAATAAAAGGCGAGTCTGATTTAAAAATTGCATAATTCTCCGTGTTTTCTAAACCTTAAAGCATTTTTGTTCTGTTTCGTTCCACCAAAAAAGATGTTTCTCTCCTAAATATCTGTGTTCACTTCCTCGTCTTCTTGCCCTGGCAGATAAATTCCATCCATTTTCCCAAGTGCTCAAATAAAGCAGTTTTATTTTAGTAGGTGGCTTAAAAAAACAGCTAGCAAATAGTTAAACACCTGCTTTGCTTTAGATTTTCTGAGTCCCTTTCAGATTAAAATCAGTTTTATTAACAAACCTCTCACTGAATATTTGCTCCTACTAGGGATCTTTTAATAAAAAAAGAAAATACCTGTTAAGGTCAGTGTTACAGGACAATGGGTCAATCATCCTTATGAAGAAATAAATGCAGAAGAAGTGTTTAAATAAGAAATGTTGTTAAATGAAATTAGAATTTTTGTTCAAGAGGTCAGAGAGCAATGAGATGTTCTTTCAGCATCCCTGAGACTGATTAGTGCTGGCCTGTTGAAGACTCCCCATTTGTTTTGAAGAGAGACATTGTAGATATTGTTAATCACAGTGAAATGTAGTTACCGGCTCTGAAGGCAAAGGTGCCCAGAGCTTCCATTTGCCTCATAGCAAACTTCTGCGTTTGTTTTTCAAGCAATCTGGAAGCAATTTGATGATGATTTAATGAGTATTCTCATTAAAAAGCCTGTTTTAATGCTGCTTTTCACCGCCATGTTTAGCAAACAGGTTCCTGATTTATCAGTGTAGGTATATGATAGGTAAGAATGGGAATGGTGCTTGTCATTCTAAGAGTGAGATAAAATGTGAGACATTTCTGAGGCTAGGGGAAATAAGTTTTCAGTACATAAGATGTTTTGACTTTTAACTAATAGGTTGAGCTCTACAGTGCCACCATTTTTAAGGATTAAATCCACATGACACTATATGGAATACAATATCCATTGTTCATACTTCTTGAATGACTTGGAATCATGTGTTAACATGATGAAACCAGATGGGATGTTCAAACACTAAACTCCATTCAGTGCTAGCCAGATGTCTTTCCTAGAGGATGGGGGAGGGATCCTCCAAACAGCAATTTCAGGAAAGATATGAACTGTCAAATTTTGAGCAATGGATTCAAGTGATAAATATCCTCTATTGGTTATTTAGTAATGGCTTATCTGCTTTTAGGTAAGATCAATTTGATCTTGTCTCTTGGCTTCAAATGTGAACTTACCAACTGTTCCAAAAGGTTTATTTTTTTTCTCCTACTTTAACAGGTAAGCTCAAGGAAAATTAACATGGCACTTACACTAGGACTCACAGGGTTTCTTTTCATGGCTCAACTACCATCTTACAAAGAAGAAAAAAAATGGAAAAAGAGGGCAGTGGAAAAAAAAGTGGGTAAGTCAAAAGCAAGCTGCAAAACGCAGTAAACTATTTAAAAAAAAATAATGTTTGCCAACTGGTTAGCCATCACTCACCCATTTTCTTCCAATGGAACTAAACATATAGTTTATTAATCTAGTTTGAAGATACAAGCTATCTTCTTGTGCCTTAAAAAACAAACCCAAACAAAAACTCTTTGGTTATGCTACCTTTGACCCTTACACAAATTCCACTACAGTGGGTTTGCAACAGTGTGGAGAAACTGTAAATATGTTTAGACAGCTGGGATAGTCTGAGGACTTCTTAAGGAAATAGAAAACAATACAGAAGGTCTTAATTCAGAAATATTCTCATATATTGAAGAATGCCCAATATCTTTCAATGCAGGATGCCTTTTCCAGTGAATCTTATTGCTTGTCACAAAATAAAGTGTGAGTTTTCAAACAGAACAATCGAGGAGAACTTGATCTCCCCCACATTTCTCTTTCATGCTATGTTAACCTTACTTATTTTACATTTGTGCAGTAGAAGAAATGCCAGCCAGGCTAAGTTTCTAAATTTAAAAAACACTGGATGACAAATCTTTGGCAAGGAGGGATATACAATTCTAGTCTTCATTATGCTTTCCACCTCCTGTCGTAGAGAGCTTAGATAAAAAGGGAGCAGGAAGCTCATTAAGATCTTGTAGCCAAAGGCCACAACCCCCTTCTCCTATAAAAGTCTCAAATTTTCTTGACTGTCTGCTCTCCCTTTGTAATGTCCAAAGCACACAGTGAATCCTGAGGGCATCCAACAGGAAATCATAGCTGTCTGTTCTGTGTAAATCCTAAAGAAAGGAAGAAAAGGACAGGACATAGGCACCACATAGTGTGTAGCTCAGCAGAGGCATTGGAGGAGAACAGAGCAGAGATGCAGGCCTTAATATAATAAAAATTTAGTGAATCACCAGTATCCCCCTGGTGATTTCAACAGCCTTGATGTTCTCATAACCTGTGTATGCAAGGCATCAGACTGTCTCCACCAGGAGCATGTTAGAAACATGATGGAGTCCTAACCCATTGAAGCCTGCTGGATTGATGCTAAATGTGATCACCTGTGCTAGTTGCTACAAAACGACCTGTGTGGGTACAGGTGTGTTGCCATGACCCTTGGGGAGCCAACTCAAACAATCATGCCATCAAGAAATATATTCTTGAACTTGATACACATTTAGTGTTAGTCCCTGCTTCCTTTGACCTGCTTCTTTGTTAAAGAAGTCTTGATTTGTACAAATTTAAACTAGTCTTTCTGCAAAAAAAAATTCTTAATTCCCTTTTGAAAAGGACATGAACTTTAACAGCTCCTTAAGCAATCCAAGTTTTACTTCCTTCATTAATGTAAGCAATAGATTTCAAAACTTTCCCATGGAGAAGATCTTAATAAGTTACCCAAATTCTGCACTGAGTTTGAAAAATTCAGCTAGGATGCTGGTTATGATAGAACAGTCATGATGTATGACTCTCTAAATGATGTTATGCAAACTTAACTCCATGAATATGTGTGCAAAACTAGCAGAGGATATTGGTTAGAGGGATCTCTTTCTCTATTTTTTTTACATCATTTTGTAAAATTGAAAACTGAATTTAACCATAAAATGAAGCAGTTTAACTTAACAATGCTAACTAATACCATTGAAAAATAAAGTATGTGACTCACAAGTGAGGTGAGGAAAAAGGAAGCTTGGATTTAGAAACAAAACATCAGATGAATCCCACAGATTGAAGTAACAATGTCCCATAATTTGACTTACTGAAATTTCATGAGGCAATGTTTGCTTTACTGTGTTATTCTGTGTTTTGAGGAAACTGGTAGCTCATATTGAAAGTAGCAAAATAATGAAAGCAAGTCTAATCAGACTGCAAGCTGGTTTGTTTTTTTTTTATTTGCAGTTTCCACTAAGGATAAAATTACAGGTTTGAAGTCATAATCTTTCTTGTTTCAGTTTAATAAAAATACCTGCCTCACAGGAGGGTGATATTTTATTTGCATTTATGTTGTTAGGTAAAATAAAATCTCATCCTATCTAGAGTAAGTTTCCATACGTATCTCAACCAGTTCCAGTTTTTACATCTTTACATTCTGTTTTGCAGAGTGGATTAGAGAAGCAGTTTGGATGGGGGTAGAAAAGATGAATACGAAGCAACTCGCCAGCAAATGGATTTCACAAAGGGAATCTGTCTCTACTTTTAGAAATTTATGAACTGAAAGTCTGGAGCACACCTGAGGTTCTGATCTTGACGGTGCACAGGATCTGGAAGGAAGAATTTCCTTCTCTTCTGTGCCTATGATATACTAGGAAGTTGTTTACTGGAAGAAAATTTTTAAGTGTTATGCAAGACTGAGGTAGTATATAAGAATTACAGAAAGAGACACCTGTTTCGGTTTGGGGTTTTACTTTTTGTTATGGCTTTTCTCAGCTGACATGGAAAAAGAGTTTAGAACTAAGCAGAGTTCAAAAGCGGCTTGCTTTAATTTCCTTTCTTCAGGTAAAATGTGTAGTGAAGGCTTTAGGAAAGATTGTAAGCTAGATGATGAGGGAAGTATGCATTCACAGAAAAAAACAGGGTCAGTAGACAATTTCCTGTACTTTAGGTGCACTTATTGCATATAGAAGGGACGAATAATTCTTGAGGGTAAATGAATCAAGAAGCAAGAATAGTGCCCTACTTCTACCATGCTTCCCTCCCCCCTGCCCCCAGATTTGTTATGGTGTGTAACAGTTGTTTAGTTTAGAACTTACAGAAGCTTTCTAAGAGTCTTCTCTAAGACACATGATTTTGATATTTAAAAATAGCAGAATACTAAATGAATGCTTGTGTTTGGCTGTCTATTTTTTTCTCTACTTAAATTAGAAACTTGATTAATTTTGCAAAGAATTATAAAATCAGTCTCTTAAAAACATTACAAACTTCATCTCAGAGTGCAGTCCTGAAAAAGATTCATAGTAGCCATTCATGAGAAGGCAAAGCAAACCACTTTTTCCAGGCAAAGGATTCTGAAGTTCTGTAAATATAAGTACCCAAATGTCTGCTTCTGCTGATACATGGCAACCTCAGAAGTGATCTTCATGAAGTAGTAAGAGAAAACAGTGTGAAAAATTACTTCATTCTGTTTATTTCAAGTATGACTCTTCAGTGCTGTTTCCTTAACAGAAACAATGTCTGTTTTCAGTCTGCAGTAGTTGAATTCTCAGCTGTGCAAAAAATACAATTATGACAAGTACACTTGACCTTCAGGGAAATTAAGTAGAGTACCACCTGCACTAAATATGTCTTGTAAACAGTGTCAGGAGCAAAGGGATACAGTCTGGCTAGAAATCAAACCCAATTGCATAGCTTACTACCATAATAACATTTCAGGTTGCTTTAAAGTTTTGGCTTCTATTTGTACCCTACTCTTAAACAAGGAGCGTTGATGAGTTGTTGGCAGCTGCACTGTGAACAGGAGTGATCTTCGTGCTGAGATGGAGCTACTCAGCTCTAGGAACAGTCTGTCACGCAATATACAACTTTTCATTTTTTGCCTTGATTCTCCTCTAGCTCAAATGTTACAAATTCAAAGACTATAAGAAAAGTGTTTCAGGGCTGTTTTTAAAATATTCCCAGAATATTTTAATCCCTTAACCTCTGCCTACACCTAGACTAAACTAGTATAGTAATATTTATGCTTCGTTTAAAAAAAAAAAAAAATCTCTACAACCCCCCTTAAAACTAGCAGGATATTGATGATGGCCTAAATTAATTTATGTATAGATGTCATAGGGAAACAAGAAGATATTCTTTCAGAAAGACACAGCGTACTGCAGGCTGCTTGTCAATCTATTAAATACTTCAGTCCAGAGCCACATATCTCTGCTGTGGGAGTTCCTTAAATGCAAACCCTCATCAAATCTCTTTTTATGCAAATCTCACTCTGAAGTAATACTGTGCCTAGAGAGGTGTTATCCTGGGTTGCTCTGACTAGACAGCTCTGACTAGTAAGGTTCTCCATAAAGACTACCTGCTGCTATTGACTTCTTTCAAAGGAATGCTTTTCCTTTCCTTCAGCTTAACGAACGTTTTGCAGCATAGCTCAGCGAGGACGAAACGCAGGGGAAGTCAGTTAATTAAAGCTTCTGAATGTCTAAATCATAACTTCCAAATTTTCTTTGTGTGGTTAGCTTGTATAGATCACAAAGTATAGGAAACATATACCAGGCAGTCTTGTACTTCCACTAAGTCTTACACCTCGATTGTACAGAGTGCATTTTAGTATAGGATGTCTTGTGGTGGAAAACTGATGGATCTTGAATGCCAGGTCCACATCTGAAGAAGTCGTCAGTCTTGCAGCATAATGCGAATGGGGAAAATGGGTTCCTTGCCCACAGCGGCAAGAAACGCCCATGGCAGGCTTTTCAGAAATAATACAAAAATCTATAATGGTCTTGAAAATGATGGTACCAAGCTTATACATTATCCCCAGCAAAGTCAACCTGCAAGCCCTCAAAGGTCTTAGCAACCATCTACTAAATATAAAGCCTAGGCAAATAAAGGTTTGTGTATGCGTGTGCCGTCCTTCATGCACCCTGACAACTGGAGAATTTATAGTATCTCACATTTAATAAACACTTTACCACATTATTTTTGTAAACCAAAATGGATATTACATGGAGCTTATGTAGTGTAGGCATTTTAATTATTAGTGTGTCGAGCTTATGGTTTTTTTAAATTTATGTCAGCTTAAATATAATTAATAACTGTACAAGGCATCAGTTTTGGTTTGTTGTTTTGTTTGTTGTTTTTTTTTTTTTTTTTTCTGAGGAAAATCAGCTGAAGTGCCTTGGATGTTTTGTAGCAATGGGTTCTGGTTTTGTCTCCCATTTCCATAGCAAAGAGAATTAATTTAAGAGCGATCAATAGCGTTGCCAGCATACGTTGCATACTCTTGCTGTAATTCACAGTGCTGGGGAGTACGAGACATGAGTTTAAACTTAATCTTGTATCTTGTTGTGTAGAATTATGCAAATGGAATACCCTCACAAGGAAGCTTTTGTTTTTATTAATTTAATGCAGTATTACTAATAAGGGGAAAATGTGTAAAACAAATCATTGTGTGTACTTAGCATAACAAAAATGTGCTAAGCCTTGACATGGGTGTGTGTGATGGATGTGTAAAACTCTCTGTGCACTTTGCAGCGTGTGAAACCTGCACAGTCTCTCCAATAATTGTAAAGCACTTGCAAAAATGTTGCACCTGGAGCACTGAGGAGTGAAGAGGGCAAAGGTCAGCATTAGGCATTAAGACACTGACTAAACAGACTTTACACTCGGTGAAAAGTCCAGACAACCCCTGCAGTGTCATCTTACAACTCTGGTTTTCTTCTTTTCAGGACATAGTAATCCATAAATACACTCAAGTCACCAGCAGCTTAGCTCTTCCCCCACCTCTCCCCCTTTCTAACTCTCCTTTCATTTTTAATTCTTACATAAAGATCTGAAATTTTAACCCTTTTTATGTCTTTAAATCAACATTGTGAACTGATATTTTTTTCACTGTTGCAAAAGCTGTTCATGTTTTTAAGTCCTCTGATTTGTAAAATATTCTTAGAGAAGTCGTTTCAAATCAACTGAAAAATAATACTTGCAAACAGGAGCATAAACTTTGCATAGGTAAGAAATTCTGTGAAATGAGATTTTTATTTCTGAAATTATGAAACTCTCTAAACAACTTAAATCCATTCCTTTTTTTCTAAAGCTTCTTAACCAGATGCTTTTTGTAAAATGCTCATAGGCTGTTGTAGAATATTTGTTTTTACAGCTCCCTCCAAGCTTATTTTTTTTGGATAGACAAAACCAGTTTCAACTGGGATGCTGCTAGAAAATAATAACCTTCCTTGCCTTTCTTTTGTGGTTTTGATCAAAGAAAACCTCATCAGTTTCTCTAAACTGGAAAAATGTAGAGGTAAATCACAAAGAGGTGTTTGTACTTTTATCATACAATTAAGTCTTTCAGTTTTGCATCTACTACACTTAGCTGAAATCATGAGAGCAAACTGATTTGAATCGTTTTATCTGATCCCACTGTCCTACATCGCATGGCTTTACCCAGGAGACTGGGTAGACTCCTAATATAGTCTGGAGCCTTGACAGTAAAAATAGGCTAGTGAAACACAGCCCATCAATCGCACATACCCATGCACATTTTGCTGACTTCCTCTCCTCATTCTGAGCCCTGCACAAGGTTGCATTTCCATGCAGGATAATTCCCTCTTGTCTGTTTCTCTCTACCCTAACCCTTCTGTAAACCCACCAAGACACATCTGCCACATCGCCTTTTTACTTAATTTTTGCAACTCCTGAACAGAACAGAAATAAGATAACTGAAAGCCTTTCCTTCACACTATACTAGAATATTGATTAATAGAACATTCAGTAGAAAATTACTTTTTTTTTTCCTTTCACACAGAGATCACTCCTATTTACTCATGCAGGGAAACCAGAGTTTTTGATCTCCATGTGTGTGATGTGGTCACTTCAGTGAGACATATAATAGTGGCCTGAGAAAATTTTCCATGAAACATTATAATGACTTCAGGCCTGCTCATTACTTCTCCTATGCAGTGAATTTCAGAGTTGCTGCCCAAGGGTTTCTAACTCAATCTGCTCAATGGTGGGAATCAAAGAATCACCAATAGAAATAGAGAGATGAACCTGGGACTACATCTTAATGATCCCCAGCAAACTTGTTTAACTCTCATGGCAAAGGGTTCTGTAGAAATTAAAGACCTATTTCAGCACAATGCTTTAAGCATGTGTTGAACTTTGAGTATGGAAGTGGTTTGCTAAATCACCTTTAGGCCTTAGAAATAAGAATACGCTCAACACTGTTACTAGATCAGATACTTGCACAAATACTGGAGGTACTAAATGTGTAGCACTTAAGTTTGGTATACCTGGTCATGCAGGCACCATGGCACATTCTTTTAAATAAGCCATTACTCTACAGAAGTCAGCATTTTAATGTCAGGCCTTGAATGACAGCACACACAGCCTCCCCACCCCACCCCACCAAAAAAAACCAAAAAAAAAAAAAACAAAGGGAAAGAAAAACCCCAAACAAAAAAAAAAAGGTGAATGCAAAACTAAGAAAACTAAGATGGAAGTGACTTATGTGAATATCTTCAGAAAAAAATACTTTTTATCTTCTGTAGTTGTGGCAGTATCAAAAATTATTTGATTTAATGTCAGCAGGAAAACCGATTGCTTCTGTCTGGGATTTTAGATTCTTTTCAAATATTTCAGGTGTCTCCAGTACCCTTTGCTGTGGTATTTCCATGCCGACCTCTCAAGAATAATCACAAACTCAAACCCCGAATTGTACTAATATGACATAGATGAGAAGCCAGGCAGTTAAATGATTTGCCCAAGGCAACAAAGCATCTTGCTGGAGAGCTGAAACCAGACCTTTTAGCATGTCTGTCTGGCCAGTCCCCGAGTCTGGGTTTTGTTTTATGTTCTCAGGCATGTTTCTTCACGCATGTGTTCCTTGGACAGCATGCTTGACATATAGCAAAGGCCATGCTACCCACTGCATTTTCTCTGGGATTGTTTTTCAACTTATATTTAAAGAGTGATTGGGATTTTAACAATTAACTGTTTCAGCTAAAGGAAAGAAGGCTATCTTATTGAAACCATTTGCCTAATCATTTTTCAGAAATAATTTTTCCAGAGCTCTTTGGTTGCTTCTTGCTTCAACTTGTAGTGACAATACCAAATCATCAACCACAAAAGTGCCACGTCAAACTAAATTGTGAATAGTAAATGGAATTTGCATAAAATGTAACAGGAATAATAAATCTATTGCTAATCTTTTTGCCTTGTGCAAAATAAATAAATACATAAATAGACAACTAACTAAATTATGTTTTTAAAAAATCCCCCAAACCAACTGACAAACCAGAAAACCCTCCAAGCTCCCCCCAAAAGCAAAACAAAACCCCAAACAACTCCACACTCCCCCAAAAATACTCTAAACCCCCCCCCCCCAAACCCCAAAACCTACCCAACACAAAAAAAAGCCCACAATCACCAAACAAAGCCAGCCAGGTTTGCACTGTATTGCTTTGAATTGGTCTTTCCCCTCCCCTTTTCTTCTAAAGGATTCATTTGATACACTTACCTTAACCATGGGCAAGGTAAAAACACATGAGTAGGACCTCATGCATCTTTTGCATACTCTACTTGTGAAATCTTGTTAAATATCCTTATATTATTTCACAAGTATCTCATTAAACCCAAATAAAATGGTAAGGCAGGCTGCAGTGATGTCACCTGTGTGCATATTTCTGTAGCTAATGTTTGTGTGTGGTATGCACAGTATTTGCAATCTGTACTTTGCATGTAGACCACAGGCACAAGTGAGCCCATGCTCATCAACCCACATAGTGTGAGTGGGTATGTGGGTGTAAAATCTGGGTGGGCAAACTAATAGTGATTGAAAATGACAGATATTCTAAACGTGAGCATACTGTACAGTCGAAAATCTTTTTTTTCTGATTTTTTTTTTAAACTGTTGGGGTGATTTTTGGTTTGAGAAGTACCATGTCCTTCGTGGGTTGCTTTTTATTTTTTTGTTGTTTTTTACTTCATTAGAAAAGGCAAAGCAGTTCGTGCTTTAATTCACTTTTGTTGTTGTTCACACTTTGCTTGAGGGTTTTTTTGGGTTTTGTTTTGTTTTAATATTTGGCAATTAAATGATGCTGAGTACCTGTTTGTCTAGCATGTGACAGACATATGCCTCGGTGCACACATTTGTGAAAGAGGAACTTGCAATGATTTTTGCTTGAACACAACAAGGTTTCCTGCTGTACAAATAATATAAATTAAATATTCTTAATTATTTTAGCTCATGCTAGAAAAAAATCCAGGACAAAGGGGAGATTGATGCAGTGTGCCTTACAATGGCCCTACTGATTTCTCTACTGGCCCTTCCTCTGCACATGGTCAATTAGAATTGAAAATCCTGTGCTGATTTCATTCGCTGGAATTTTTAAGCAGGTCAGGAAGAAAGATGTTATTGAAAGGAAAAGTCTCATCTAAATAAGAAAAGAACACGTGGCCATCTGGTCTAACTGTACCATACCGAAAGTCATTTTGGCTCAGCTGTAGTTTGAGCTTTGCAACAGTTTGCCAAAATATCAAACAGAAATCTGTTTACATTAAAACACTCTCTGCTTTTTATTTATCAAAATGCAATGCACAGTTCCCTTTATGTCTGTAATGGATGATCTCATCTGACCCCTTTACCTTACTGAGACTGCCTGTGTTTCTGGTAGGCTCCCTATCTGCTTCTGCTGTGGAAAGGTAAAAGTGAAGCATCCAATCTTCTGAAAGTTTTGGAAGTACTCCTGAGCACTTTATTCTTACAACTGAAACTTGCACTTCCACTTGAACTAGAAAAGGCTCAAACAAGCAGGTACAACAGAGCAAGCATTGGGAGAAGAGGGTAGAGGAGAGTTCAAGAAAAGAAATCAGAACTTGATATCTGTGCAAGTAGCAACATGGAGTTTGCACACAAAAGAAGATGGAGGCTGTAGACTAGGAGATGAGCTGTAGACATCAATTTTTTAAGGAATGAAATCATAAATATGCATGATCTTCCATGATTGCTTCATTTCAACTATTTAGAAGTTCAAAGAAGTCAGCAAAAAACCCTCATAGGTCAGAATTTTTCGCGTTTAGGTAAATAAACCTTTTGCTTAGAAAGCTAAAACACATAGCTCCAAATCTCAGATGCTTGGACAACAGCAGCTGAAGGATAATGCCATATTTGCAGGCTTTGGTATCTCCTATGTACTTTAGGTAGAGCTCCTGAACACATAGCATTCACAGAAGCGAAGATGCCTTCATGGGAGAAGGGAGGAGAGTGTTGAACCAAACATGGAGGCAAGGGTCCTGTACTCATATGCTCAGGTTTAATGCTTAATTCTTATCTAATTAGTCATTACTTTGACAAAGAATATATAAATTGCCACTTGAAATATCACTTCTAATACCAAGTGGTGTGTAAATCATTTCTGAAATTTAGAGGAATTGAAGTGCATAGGATTTCAGTCTTTAGAAAATACTGCTTCTTATTATTACCTCAAGAAAATAAAAATCAGCACTTAGAAATGTACCAGGAAGCATTATTTTGAAATACTCTTGTGAAACATCAATAAGACATTTTTTTCAAGTATAATAAGCCAGGAAAAGTAGAATGACAATTAGCACATTAATATTAGTGAGATTGTTTATATACATATGCATGTAATTTACAAGCAGATACTTCTCATGTATGACCATTGTGTTGAGTTTGCTTGTATATTTTATGTAAGATGTATAAAATATTCCTTCAGGAAAGTGTGAAATTCCTTGTCTTAAAAAAACCAAACAACACAAAACCAAACCCCACAGGAATACAAATTTGACTGCAGCTCTCAATTAATATTCTTCGTTTCTTTGAAATCTCTTTTCTAGAATCTTTATCTTGCCTGTGGATGTTGTTGCCACTACATGCAACCTTTTGTTTGTGTGCCTCTGCTACTGTTTGGAAAGGAAGGGGATTTTAGGACTCAGTCTATAGGATAGCTGTGCTGGATTCCAGTTTCTGTAGTGTTTATTACCAATGACAAAGAAAAAAAACAAAAAAAAATTTTGTCTTTCTCTTAAGTTAACCTGTTAGTGTAGCTATAATATAGTTTAAGTCTTTTCAAGGAGTAAATTAAGAGCACTGTACATGTGTGCAAGTACATTTGTGCTTAAAAAAGAAAAAAATAAAAAGAAAAATCAATGCTACTTCACAAGAAGCCCATAATGAAAAGCAAAAATTAATCAACATGCCATACTTTGTACCAGAAATGATGCAATTCCAAAGAACTTTCAGAAAATAGGTCCGCACAGTAGGTATGTTAAAATCAAATAGAATCAATGCTTTGAATCTCCCTTTTGCCTGTATGTCTCTGCTAACCCCACCCATAGCCACACCAAATGGAGAGAAACTATTTTGGGGAGTACTGCATTCCCAAGACCAACTTTCTGGCACGATGACATTGGGCCAGTCGGCTTGCTCTGGGAACAGGGAGGATGAGGGTTGCGAGGCTGGCTAACTACTCCACTGCCATACTCCCCACGGGTTGAAGGCAACCTACTTGCAAAGCATTTTCACTACTAATTCACTTAAAACTGTCACAAAACTGTCTAGGAGATCTTGCTAACCTCTCTAAACCCGTAACATGTTCGAATATTTCAGTCTGCCTTTCAGATGTAGGTCCCTGTACATCAACTATTTGCCTTTATGCAGCATTTTGTGTACGTAAACAAAATCTTTACCTAGTGCTCGAGAGCTACACGGTGGTGATGCGATGCGTGAACTTAACATAAAATACTACATGGGCTGTAAATCTAACATAGAAACCACTGTAAAATCTGCAAGAGTGGCTGCCCCTAGGCCTACTGTGTTGGGAAGTGTGTGCACATATGTGCATGCTTTGTACAATAACACATAGAGATGTTTACAAAGTTTCCTATTTCTTTTTTTTTTTTTTTTTTTGAGAAGCACAAGGAAGTTGAAACTGAGCCTGGCCGACATAAGGAGGAAAGGCTTGTGTTTGTCTTTTAATCTTTCTGCAGCATGGTTCAGACTTCTGTCTGATCTGCACATAGCCGAGCGAGGGGCTTGCCGTGCATTGCGTGCAGGCTCCTTGATTGTGGAGGGGAAAAAAAAAAAAAGAATCTGGCTGGAATCCAGACAGGCGAGCGCAGTGCTCTGTTGATCATTGTGTCTAGCCTTCAGGTGTCTCAGCTCACAGTGGGCGGTGGATGGGGGGAGGGGGAGATAACAGGATGGCAGACAAAGAATAAAATGGTGTATTTTACATTTTTGAAAAATAATATAGACCGAATTCACGTCAAATCCCTTCTTTAAAAAATGCTTCTTTTAACGTTTCTTTCCCCGCAGTGGGAGCAAGCAAACATCTGTCCAGGAAGATTTATTTAAGCCATAATTAGTAGCGTCTGGAGTCTTTCAACAATTTCTCCTTATTGCACTTAATTTTATTATTTTATTTTTTTTAAAAAGAAGCCTGCTCATCTTTCACTTAGAAACTGTTTTCACTTCATGCTTTATTAGAGATCCAGCCCAACCAGGACTGAGTCAGATTTCTATTGTCTTTGATTTTTTTCCCTTCTGATCGTAGTTTTCAGAATCTAACTTTTGGGAGGGCGGGGGGGGGGGGGGGGGGGGGGGGGGGATGGGAAGGAAAGTGAAGGCAGAGGGTGGGGGAAAGATCTTATTAATGGTTTTATGAACATGTGGAGGGGAACAAAAAGGAACAAAAACACAAATCAGTGTTTCTTATTATACGGTTATCCATTTGAGTTCAATTTCTTTTCGGGAGAAGGGGAAGAAAAAGAGAAGCTCTGCTTTGTTTGTTGCTTCTGTTTGAGAACTCTCATAAATCTTGCCCAGAAAGCAACTTGAGCTTCAGGAGATCTGGCCAGCAAAGCACTAGGAAGCAATTGCAATGTATCTTGCTATGGATATTCTCTTCTTTCTGCCTGTTTCATTCCCACTGCCCCTTCCACCCCAACCTTCTGACATTATGCTGCAAAAAGCCCCACACCCTTTCCCACCCCACCAGGAATCTAAGTGAACACAAGCCACAATCTAGAGGGAGTTAAAGTTGCTTATCAAAAAGCCTCTCCTTGTGCTGAGAGAGTCCAGATATTATACTAGTTGTGTTTTTTCAGTCCAGCCATAATCCTTTTCCAACATTCCCCCCCGCTGGCTCGCCTCTCCCCCTCCCCCCGTGGAAGGGGTGGGATGGGAACCTTGCTCGACTTCATTGTTCTGAATGTAAGAGCTATTTGCCCCAAAGTGTCTTTGCTGTCTTTCATAGCTAATTATAATAACTGTCAGATGTCTGGAAAGTCTGGGCTGCCCTTGCTGGCGGAGTTAAAGTTTGCCTTTATTTTTTTTCCCTTGGGGACAGATCAAGCCTGATTAGACACAGAGTACAAATAAAAGTGAACAACATACGTGTGTAGGGCTTTTTGTCTTTGTTTTTCTTTATGAACAAAGCAGCATGCTGGCTATGTCAGGAAGCATTGTGGCATGCAGCATGCATGCAGGCACTGCCCTGGAGGATAACTCCTTTTTTCTTTCTTTCTTTTTATTTTCTTTTTTTTTTTTTTTCCCGATTGAAGCGTGCAAGAAGTATTCCTGAATTTGAATAGCAATTCATGTTCATCTCAGAAAAAGTCACCATCGATTTAGTGCATGAAGCAATCTGACAATTGTAAGATATTTGCCTTTCTGGGTGAAAATAAAAATAAATAGACCCCGTACTCACAGTTTTGTTGTGCTGTGCAGGTCGCTGTCTCCTCCTGTAGAGACAAGGAGGGTGAGAGGATGTCAAAGGTGCAGAATCCCAATTTAATTCAGGAGAAATATATAAATGTGCTTCCTGAAGTTGCCTGGAAGTCAGCCACTTGTGCTCAGACATCCCATTGCTGCTCTGCACACTATACTATCTGCAGTTCTGAATTGAACTAAATACTGCCCATGTGAAAGACAGGGGAAACACAGTCATGTGGGACACACAAATCCACTCTATTGGCTCCGAAGGCACAACTTCAGCATTCTTGCATTTCCACCATTGGTTAACAGTTCAAGCTGAAAGAGTCCAGGTCCTCCTAGTGAGTCCGTTTTCCCTTTATGTGTGGAAGAATGACTGTAGGATTTTACAGTGACAGGATTAGTTAAGAAAGGGACTGAAGTCATCCCTTTGACTGAAGCTGGTGGGTGGGGATTGGAAGCTGTGCTTTTCTCAAGTTGACGTTTTTCCTTTCTCTGCCTGCTTTCTGTGTGTCAGGAAACGCTTGCAGTTAACTCAGGCAGTGTCGAGAAACTGAAGTGGCTTTCTTCAGGTTCAGGGCTATGGATTTGACTTTGAGTAACACAGCGTTACAGATCATACAATGATTTTTGCAGGAATACCTCTATTCTGGCTGGCTAAAATGTGGTTATTTTCTCTTTTCTCTCTTTCTCTCTTTTTTTTTTTTTTTTTTGAGCCCAGAAAGGGCTCTATCAGGATCATCTACTTTGAGCTTTTGCCATCATATAAACCACACAAATTAATCCATGTCTGAAGCCTAGATTAATAATCTGAGTGATAACAGAAAACAGATTTTACAGAACTATTGGATCTCTGGGGAATGTTATGATGTGGTCATAACAATGTTTTGAAAGAAGCAACAAATCTATAATTGCTGATATTTGGTTATTTTGTGAATTATGAAACTATACAGATTAAATAGAACTGACTATTCCCTATTTTGGTGTTCTATCATTTGCCTGATATAGTTATGCCAGCGTGAACAGTAATTTGAAACGGTACTCATTCATGTGTGACATACTTCTCCAATTAACCCTTATTAAAAAGACCTTTCCCAAATCCCAGTGCATGCTTTCCTAGAACCACAGAAAGCAGAGGTATGGTAGATTTGTCAGAGTTTGTGTCCTTCCTCTTCTCTGGGAAGGTTTATTTCCTCTTCTGTGTTTCCAAGACTTTGCCTAGTGTAGCTAAATACCCTGAACATGTGGCTCCTGTTGGTGGACTGTTGGACTTAGGGTCTAATTTAGCAGTTGAAGGGCTTAACGACACTTGGAATTTTACTAGAATAAGCATTCTGGAATAGTAAATTCATTATATGCCTGTGGTGCGTGCAAAGCCAAGAACAGACAGGCTTGCACTGCTGGCATTTACACTGCGTACAAGCTCCTATTCAGCAGCTTATGCCTGGCTGTGGGTGTCAGGATACCTTTCTGCTTGTACCAGTCCATCCTGCTCAGACCACCTTAAACAATGCTTCTTCCTCATTTGGGTTCACCCTCTTAAGCTATTTATAGGCTTTTATCATCACCTTACTGACCACCCTTGTCATCACTTAGCTGAACACCATAGTCCAGGTGTAGCTGCGTAAGATAAGGAACCATTCCTCTGTACCCTGTGACACGGTATCGCTGTAGCAAATCAATATGTGGTTGCTTGATATGTGAACAGGAAAAAAAAATGTATCTTTAAAATATACTTGCACACCTGACAAACATGGGTTCAAAGAAGAGGAAGACACCATATGCTCTACTGTGAGTTAAGAAGGCCTTGCAAGGCCTACTTTGTAAATGCTAAGCTGGTTGGGGGTGGGAGATGTAGAGCCTTTATTTTTCTTTAGCAGCATCACTTAAAAATAAGTGATAATACACAAAACTATAGTACATAAAAGATGAGGTTTGGTTTAGTTGTTTGGGTTTTAATCTTCATGAAGAAAAGTAATTGTCTGGTTTGGATAAAATAAGGCTATGGCAGTAGCATCAAAACTTTCTCTCCTCCCTCCAAAAATGTTTTCAGCTCCATCGGGCTTTCCACATCTGGACTCCAGAACATTGAAGGGCGAGAACTGAAAACCCTGGGAGACATTTTCTTTTTTTCACTGTGCTGGTGGTCTCCATAATTTTGGTTACTTTTTTGTTGTTGTTTAATTCAATTAAAGTGGGAAGAAATACTAATAAAAGAAACCTTACTCTAGAGAGCAGTAAACTCTTCGCTTTTAAGATCAGTACATGATCTTGTCTTAAATACACCTTTTTTCATGAACGTTGGTTTCTGGTTTAAAATGCTGAAAAGCCATTAAAAGAGAGAGAATAAACATCTGAATTCATTTAACTCTTTCCTTAAACAAATAATGAGCAGATTTCAGGAAAACTTACGGAATCTGGAGCAAAGTGGGTTTTTTGTTTGTTTGTTTGTTTGTTTTTACCTGCATGTCTTGAGATACGAATCAAAGACTTTGGTAATACAATCAGACATTTCTGGTTACTCTTATGGTATATCAGAGACCATATTAACACTTGGCATTACTGTTGTCTAGAGAGGGTAGTGCATCAAAGTGCATCTTTACATGTATTGATGCATTTCAATGAATGTCTTTTATTTTTCATATCGTCTTCACTGAAAAACAAACAAAAAAACAAAAAAAGACTTGGACTACATCATGTTGGCTCTCCTTGAAAAATAAACCATTTTTTCTCCCCCATAATCATTTACTATAAAAGAATTCATAACTGCAGGAGACAAAGGATGAGATCATTATAAAATTACCACATTATGGAAAAGAATATTCTTTGGAAATTCTGTCGTGGTGACACTTAAGAAGTGAGACAGCACAGGTCTCTCAGAGTTGAGACTGTACTGTTACATGGTCCTTTATGGCTATATCCATTGACAGAATAGATTTTTATTTTTGGTTCTGGTTGGGGTTTCTGGACTCTTTTTCCTGATGTAGCAAAGACTGGTAAAGACGCTCAACTCCTGCCTAGTACAGGTCCTACTCGTAAGAATTTTCACTGTCCTCTGGCCAGGCAAGTAAGTTAGAAATGCCAGTCACTAAACCAGGGGTGGGTGTCAAGTGGATAGGTCCAAGCTCCAGTAATAAGACAAATAACAACAGGTTCAAACTTGAACATAGAAGATTTCACCTCAACACGAGGAGAAACTTCTTTACAGTGAGGGTGACAGAGCACTGGAACAGGCTGCCCAGGGAGGTTGTGGAGTCTCCTTCTCTGGAGATTTTCAAAACCCACCTGGATGTATTCCTGTGCAGACTACCTAAGTGATCTTACTTTGGCAGGGGGTTGGACCAAATGATCTCTTGAGGTCCCTTCCAACCTCTGATATACTGTGACTAGAGAGCATATAGTACAACTTGGTGAGAGTCAGATGGCCTTCATCCTCTGATATGGGGTGCATTCCAAAACAACTTTACAAAATAGCTAGTTATTGTTTCTTATGTAAATCAATCTAAGCTCATTGACTGTTTGAAAGGATGAGGAGATTTTCCCCTTTCTAGCAACGCGTTCTACAGTTGGAAGGACAAAACCCAAAAAGAAAAATTTCTTTCAGAAATGCTTAGAAGAGACACCTAATGCAGTTTGCATATTGATGTGGTGTATTATATAAATGGATACTTCTGAAAACATGTCAAGTTTCCTTAGAAAATTAGATGCAATTCTGATGTGTATGATGTAATTCTGATGTGTGCACGATGTAGATTTTGTGTTGCCCAGACTTTTAAGCCTTTCCATTTTTCTTTCTGTGGAAAATAATTGAATGTTACTGGATAGGCTGTGCATTTGTTTGCAACTTTGTCAGAGAATTTGTGCTGTTCTACACACCTTTGCTTTTTATAATTCAGCAGTAGGTGGTATCTGCTAAAGTTTAAATCCTGCATTAGTCACTGCTAGTAAAATTTCTCAGTGTTGGTAATGCATAAGAAAAGAAGAAATTGGTAAAAAATCCAAAACAAAACAACAGACCAACCCAAACCCCAACCAACCAACCAAACAAAAATCACCCCAGGAGATACTGCAGAAGCTGGGGAAAAAAAACAGAGAATAAGCAAAGTCATTGAAAAATCTTTGAGGGCAGTGCACAAAGGGCATCCCAAAGCCATTTAATGGAAAGGAATTACCAGAGCCTGGAAGTAAATATTCTGGAAATTGTTTCATATCCTAGCTAAGAGCAGCCCTAAACTAGCACAAGGAGTTTTTCAAGTGCATTTTGTACAGGAGGGCTGTGAAGGAAGGTTTGTTCTCATCTTCTGCACCAGGAGGGGAGAAACTAGCTGAAATGTTGTCTGAGCAAGTCATCTGTGCTATACATGAACCAGCTGGCCAGGCTGCAGTAGTGACCATTTCTCTAAGGAAAAACCACTAGAGAAGTTGCTCATAACAAAACTGATTTTGTGGGGCTTTTTTAAATTTATGTTGTGTTTTGCTTGTAGGTTATTTTTCATCTGATTCTTTTCTTATTCCTATTTTTTATTTATGCAGAAAAAGTGAACAAAACCATATGAGATATGGGGAAGATTTTCGGCAGGCAAAGGGAGAGGTGGTGTCCTGTTACTAGTGAAAGTCAGAAGAATTCATTTCTGTTTTCTCTGCAGGACATCTTTCTGCTTAGGGTCAAGTTTTGGTGGATATCTAAAATAATCTGGCTGCAATTTAACTACTACAAAACCCAGATTCAGTACTTTTTTGACCTACATATATGGAAATACATTCATACTTGGAGCTATTATTTGTTTCATATTTATAAACCTGCTGTTGGTTACAGGACTATTGATGAGGAAGTGTGATCACATCAATTATCTCATTCAGATAAACTGATAACATTAGGGAAAAATCCAGGATTTTCAGAAAAGCTATTCTAAATCTTTTTTTCAAAGTCATCCAAGTAAAATTTAAAACAATATATTAAAAGCTGTTATTTGTAAGAGAAAATTTTCTAGACAAGAGAGAATGTTAGGGAAACAGGGGGTTGGTAACTGCAATATTGTTGTGCTGAAATTGAGTGACCCAAATATTTTAAAGCTTGATTATATTTAGAGTGCCACACATTTATGATGTCCAGAAGAATAGGTAGAACTAACCATGCTTTTAATCATAAATACCTGGAAGTTTAAAATACACCAAATTCCTTTCAACATTAAGGTGCCATTGAAATGAAAGAATGAAAGATAATTGAAAAAAATCTATATTGCATCTTCATATTCCAGAAAGTCTAGAAGTCTGGTGATTTCTTTTAAATGTTACTCTTTTTTTTTTTTTTTTTTTTTTCCTGGTGTTCACTTGTTCCCATAACTCCTTTCAGTAAAAACAAATTATTTTCCCTAAAACACACAGACATGAAGCTCAGCTGGCCCAAATTTCACCCAAAAACACAACGTTGTTGAAGCAGTGTGACTTGGTGGCCATAGAAGGTCAGACTACTTTTAACGAAGTTACATAGCTTTTTCTGGTTTCAGGCAAGTTTTTTCATCCTAGATTAAACCATAATCATATATAAACATACATAGTTTGTAATTACCTACCAAGCTGCCATTTTCTCATAAAAGGCTGCAACTGATTCTTGACAATTTAATTTCCTTCTGCTGTAAGATATTACACTGGTTCCAAAATCTGAAATGCATCAAAATCTTGTGCAATCCAGTATTTAGTGAAGAATGGGCAGTATTTAGCAGTTCACATTCCAAATGTAGAAGTCTTTTTGATCAAAAAGTAATATGTGGTCTAATTTTGATTTTTATTATTATATTGCATATAAAATTTCCTGGGATAATTCACATCTCTTTTCGCAGAGGAAATACACAAATGTTTAAGCATTTCACACTCTATGTAACAAAACTAAATAAAGCATTCCCTCCATTGTCTCACCCCTCCAGCAGTGCCTACAACTGAAGTGCAGTTTAATTGGTGAGATTAAGGAAGGAAACAAATAATTTGGAGTTGCAAATTCTTTTTCAGTATAAACACATTAAAACTAAGATACATTATAGCTTCTTTTCAGAGTATTTTTTTTTTTGAGGACAAATACAGCAACTCTTGGAGATGTTTTTCTCCTTTTTCAGCTGTGATTTGAAGAGATCTCCCACTTTGTTGATTCATTATATTTGCCTGATACCTCAGTGTTTTAGGGATTAAGATGGTAGGTAGTTTGCCCCATTTTTCTGTTTCAATTTTGGGTGGTCATAAATCAATTAGCATCAAAAGGTTTGTTTTGCTTAAACCATCTGCCTTCCACGTTTTTCTCCTTAATGAAATATTTTTTTTTTTCTTAAGAGGTACTAAGATTGCATAAAAGCAATGCTAATGCCATAGTTTGCTTTGCAAGAAGCCAGACCTGTTACTTTAAGGATATGAATTTTCCCTCTGGTAGCTTATGAAAATTTAAGTTAAAAGAATTTAATAATTTAAGCAGCATAGTTTAGTGACTGAATGTTGAAGAATGCAGGAGTTTGCGAGCAAAACACTAGACATTTCAGAGAATATAGTTCAATACTGCCTTCAGGCACTGATCCTTGCTAGGTGCATGCAGGGTAGAGATGCTTTCAGAAACAGAGGAGGTAGTTGAATAGAACTCTTACAGTCGTAATGATATTTTATCTTGAACTATATATTGTATTGCATATTTGATACTCATTAGTTAATTTCTTGTGCACTAAAGCCCAAAGAATTCCTTTACCAAGAGAGTTTTGATCTTGTTTGAAGAAAAATGTGTAGGCAGTGGGGAGGAAAACAGGGAGATGGGGGAGTCAATGCAAACTGCACTTGTTCAAATAATTACAGTTACTAAAGTGTGTTCCAATATTGTCTGATCCATGAGAGAAACAAAATCCTGCCCTGAGCCCCTCTGAATGTCTACCTACTTTAAGTAATCTCTCTGGATTGTTTTTTGTTTTGTTGTGTTTTTCTTTTCTTTTATAGAACCATCATGATGACATCTAAATATCCTCTTGCTGTCCCTTGCTCTTTTTCTTTTTTTCCTTCCCACTGTTTAATTATGGACCTCACTTGAGGCATATTATAATCTAAACTGGAAGTTTCTTGCTTGAGGGACTTTGGCTGAGATCCTGACCTTAGTGAAATCAAGGAGAAGAGCAGGTTTCAATGTCTTAAGTGGCACCAGGATTTCACCCCTGGCTTTATTTGGGACACCTCTGGACAAAGGAAACAAGTAAGAATGGAGTGCTTGAGTATTAAGCGAATTATCTCTTTTAATTAGGACATGTATAGAGAACTCTTAAGGTGAAGTAAGGGTGAAATCTGCTGAATAAATTATTCACAGTAAATAGTCCACCCAGCTCTAGTTCTGAGAGAGATAAAACTGCTGTGGCATCAAAGTGTCTGCAGTTACAGCATGTTGCTCTGACACAGATGTCAAATGACAAATCAACATGAGGTGAACAGATGAGTCTTATTCCCTGCCTTGCTCAGCTGGAGGGATCACTAAGGGTGGTCAAATAGGCTCCAACAATGCTCTTAGAGAATCCTTTTGCTGTAAAAGATAAATAAAACTGTCCAGGAGGTAACTTCTGTAATTCCTTAAATCTGCTTTACAGATATTGCAAAGGATAGACTACAAATAGCATGGGAGTTTTTTATCACAGTGAAGGGAGGGAAATCAGTAAGACCGTGTGGCCACCTCCTCAAAGACTGAGAAGAAACCTGAAAATGTAAACCAGCTTTTCTACTGGTGAAATGGGTGTGGCTAAAAAATTTAGCTGTGGTTCATATGGTTAGTACTGAATTTTCCTTCATATTCTTTGCTGGTTTCTGGCAAGATATTTTTTGAGACTAGGTAACAGTGATGGAAATTATTGAAGATTTTATGATTACATAGTGATTCAAACCCTGTTCTGGGGGGTAAAGTTCTGACCATTCACATTTTTGCAAAATGCCATGAAAATCATAGTTTCCTTTGGGCTTCTGTTACCCTGAGCAATTCTGGCACCACCTGCTGAGTAATTCTATCTTCTCAGTCCGTTTTCCATGAAACTGAGTGCTTGATCAGGAAAAACCAAAACTCTTGGGAAAAAATGTAGTTTATATGCCATCTTAGGAGAGGCATGTAGGAAAGGGCCTTGTTTATAATACTCATCATTCATGTAGAACTTTGGTAGAAGTATTTAAGCATTATGCTGTGAAAACAGTCCTGTCTACGTGCAGAACCTGACGTGGCAGCTGGGTGGCATGGAGTCGGGCAGCAGTAGCTCCAGTTCTGTAACCACACAGAGGAAATCAGAGAATTCAGATCTGATGTCTCTCTAGCCATCAAGCTGTCATTCATGCATTTTAAATTGTGGAACACTGAAAAGACTAATTTTGGCTGAGATAATCCTTACAGCACCAGATTTTACTTCTGGTAGTAAAATGGACTCTAATGGAAAAAAAAAAAAAAGGCAAAAGCAAAACCAAAGATTCTTTCTTACAACAACAAAGAAACCACAACGTTTCCCTGCTTTTTATCCCTCCTTCTGGGAGACAGCACAATATTTACAGTCCTTTTCCTGATTGTAATATTTCAAGCCATAATTTAAAATCAGTGTAATTTTGTCATTCTTTTAATGGTTTTTTAGAAACTGTGCAATGAAGTTGAAATGCAGTTGACCATCCTTTGACATAGTGAAAATCTTTACATTGCAGTGACACATTTTCACAGAGTAAAGGTAATTAATGTGTATGGTCTCTTGCTTAAATTTCTGTCGTTTTTTAACTCAGTACACTAAAATTTCCATAAATTAGTATCTGCCACAGAAGTAGAATTCTATTAAAGACTAATTTTATCATGCTCTTAAAAACTGTACATCACAGACAAACAATTCATGTAGAAATATGTGCTTGTTCCTTTGAGAGAGGTGAATAGATAAACTGTCCAAGGTACAAGGAAATAGAGCATGGATAATGCGGGTTTGAGATATTCTGTTGCTTAAGTGATGCATTAAATCAATATTCTGCAAAGCTTTTTCTTGTTAAGTTATTTACTTGGCTGCTGTCACAATTCACCATTTAGGTCATCTTGTGTTTTTAAAAAAATATATTTTCTTGTGGCCTAATTTAACTTTATCTAAATACTTTGGTTCCTCAAGTAATGAAACTTCTTCATGTGCTGAAATGATAGCATTGTTTTAATGGCAATATTTGTACTGAAATTTTGCACTTAATAGGCTGAAGAAAGAATTGACTTTGGAGTCAATTATTAGTTTATCTGCATGAAAATTTATTACTACAAATGAACAGCAGAACAGATAAAATGTGGCATTAATAAATTATTAAAAAAGGGTAATCCTTTAATAAAGTTCTAGAAAAAGATTTCTGAAAAGAAAGAGAAGTGTTTTTTCTTCAGGTATTTTCATCTTAATATATCTCTGCATAAATGGAATCTCAGCATTTGATTATTCTCAGCAGTCAAAATAACCATTCAAAAATAATTATGGAGATAATCAGAACCTTGTAATAACAAGATCCAGAGGTGTGCACTCAATAAGGGTACCTCAGGGAAATCGTCAACCTCCCACCTTTCAAATGGCTGGGTAAGAGCAGCAGAAGTTCAGCACCCTTGAGGTATTTCGTTTGTCAAAAAAACCCAGAAAGGCATAACCTGATTTCACGAATCACCTATGCTGTGTTAAGATTTATTGAGGTTCATATAACAAAATAATTTTAAACCAAGCAATTTATACAACTATTTCCCTCCCCTCCCCCCCCTAATCTAGATTTAAAAGGGTAAGATCATTCACTTCCATTTGTAAACTGTCTTAACGGTCTATCATCTATACAATGCTGTCTGTGAGATACCGTTTACATAACACGTACTTAGTCACAGCATCTACACAGGCATGTGACTAGGTCTGCACTTCACTTTTAGATATTTTTATACTTTTTAAAATAATTTTTGAAGGAAATATAATTGCAAGTGAAAGCCAGAGGGCTGTGCTGTTTTTTGTTTTGTATTTTTTCTTTCTTTCTCTTTCTAAGCAGTTTCTTTTAATTTTAAACTAAACTAAGAAACAGTGTTTTCAGGGAATTTCCTTATCCTTGTTAGGGTATTTTAGAAATATAAGTGTTTAAAAAGTGATGAAAACCCTAAGGTAAATGCAGGGGATATGGGTAAAGAAACTGCAAAGATTAAGATTTATGATTTAAAAAAGCAGAATTAAAATGGGTCATGGGGGGGGGGGGGAGAAGTTCCAGGTACTGATGCTTGTAGAGAAGAGAGAGATTGGGAGTGCCTGCATTCCTTGTCTCTATCACAAGGCATGAGAGAGGTCTTCAACCTAATCTTAAAATAGAAAAATGTAATTCTTTGGTTAGGAAAGAAAGTGTTTTTTCATATAGTGTGATAAAATTGTGGAACTCACTGGCAAGATCATAAAGGCTAGACCTGTTTCTTAATTACTGTGTGGCTATGGACAATTTTTTCTTCATTTGTAATCTTTCCTAACTCCATCAAGCTTTATTAATCTGTTTCCATTACACCTTTTCCCATGCATCTTTTCCTGTATGTGAGAACTGAATGCAAACCCAAAACATCTATTGTTTTGCTACCTACTTTTCCTTAAATTGCAGAAACTTTTTAAGAAACTACACAGATAGGGCAATGTAGTTATATTTCACCGGTACTCTGAAAGGTTGTTCTGTAGTCATTTAGAAAGCAAGCAGAATTCACTGATGTGCTGTAAAAAATACAGTGGATTTTTGTAATGTTGCTTAGATAAGAATGGTTTTGATGGGTACCATTTCTATATAACTACTATACTATCATATATTATTTTTTGTTCTTGGAATCAAGTGAAAAGAAATACAAATCTGATCTTAACATCTGATTAATACAATTTCGACTATGTCAGCCATTGCACAGAGGGAAGGCAATGGTGAAAGAAATTAAAATTGTCTGGAGTGAATTAAGTTGGATTTCAGAGTAACGTGGTGATGACAAAATATTTATGTAAATAAATATTACTTACTGAAAAAAAGGGAAGAGCTTCTTCAAATTATTGCTTTTCTACTGTTTAAAAATACCTTTTATAACTGGTTAACGATTTTGTGCAAGTATGCAGTGATGCATGTAGTATGACCATCAAAAGCAGTGAAAACTCCATTTCCTGACTAGATGAAACACCTAAACTGCATGAGGCAATAGGCTTTGTAATCCAAAGTAGCTGTAGAGTAGGTAGTATAGCTACTCGCAAAGCACCAGCAAACTGAATCTTACGTCAAACCAAAAGCTTTTAGTACGTGCTTAATGGGCTAAGAGCACAAGAGGACGCTATCACTGACATGGAACAAAATACACCAAGAAAAAAGATGACGGAATAGCTGAACTGAGGAGAACAAGAAGTTCCAGTGAAGCAAAAATTCACTAAATCCAAAAATGTAAAGTGCTGACCCCCATTGACCTCAACAAGTTGTTAATTAGCAGAGGATTAACACCCTTTTCATCTGCTGGCAATCACTAGAAAATAACGTGCATGCATCAAAGAACTTTAGGGTCGAACAAAAGATTAAACACAAAGGTTCTGTGGATTATAAAAGCAGAATCTGAAAGGGGCACTACACTGTCCAGTCTGCAGTTTTGAACAAATGATCAATACCTTAGGACATAAAATATTCCAGGAAGAAGAAGAAGAACTGAAATAGAAATAGAATTTTTAAAAAATATATTTCTATTGCAATCTTTTCTGAAATCAGTGTTTTTAACACTTTACAGCAAGAGCTATTAGAGAAAATCTGGACATATTTTAAAATATTGAAAAGATATCTTAAGGTAGACAATAAGCAGCAATCCTCAACATTTTGGATGTCATAGAATCATAGAATTGTCCAGTCCAGAAGGGACCTCCAAAGGCTAGCCAGTCTGACGTCCCTGCAGTCAGTAGGGACATCCCCAACTAGATCAGGTTGCCCAGGGCCTTGTTGAGCCTCACCTTGAATATCTCCAGGGAAGGAGCCTCAATCACCTCCCAGGGCAACCTCTTCCAGTGTTCCACCACACTCATAGTGAAGAACTTCTTCCTGATATATCCAATCTAAATCTGCCCTTCTCTAGTTTGAAGCCATTGCCCCTTGTCCTGTCACTGCAGGCCTTTGCAAACAGGCTCTCTCCATCCTTCCTGTAGCCCCTAGCCCCCTTCAGGTACTGGAAGACTGTTATTTGGTCTCCCCAGAGCCTCCTCTTCTCCAGGCTGAACACCCCCAGCTCCCTCAGTTCCTCATAGCAGAGCTGCTCCAACCCCCGATCATTTTCATGGCTCTCCTCTGGACCTGCTCCATCAGGCCATGTCCTTCTTATATTGAGGGCTCCAGACCTGTACACAGTTCTCCAGGTGAGGTCTCACCAGAGCAAAGTGGCAGAATCACTTCTCTGGATCTGCTGGAAATACATCTTTTGATGCAGCCCAGGATGTGATTTGCCTGCCTTGGAGCAGCTGGGCTGCTGTGAGGGCAGCAGCAGGAGGGAGGGAGGGAGAGGCCCAGGCCCAGGCCCAGGCCCAGGCCCAGGCCCAGGCCCAACCCAGCCCCACCATCAGCCCGGCAAGAACAGTCTCCCTGGGTCCCACCATCCTGCAGCTCCCAGGTATATCAGCAGTCAGGTGAGTAGTGCTCAGCAGCTCCTTGGTGCAGCTGTGACATGAGTGAGAACAAACTGAGAAGGCAGAGTCAGCATTAGTTGGACCATTGGCTGGATCACAGCAGCTGAAAGCTTAAATTACAGTGCATTTCTGTTTCAGCTGACAGGGATTGAAACCACACCAGCACACACGAGCAGAAATAAGGCTTTTTTGGTGACTTTTACAATGGCCACAACTATGTAAATGTGTTTCTAATTGTTTTGAATGCGATGTAATTTCAATCAAAGTAGTATTGCTTTCTCTGAAAGGGTTGGTTGCTTCTTAATTCTGAAAACGTGGCTAATTATTCTGAATGTACCTGCTGCAAAATAGAGTTTGTTTCAAGATGCAGACGAGATTCTAGAATTTATTTCTGTAGCACTTTTTTTTTCTGATTTGGATCCCTGAGGCCATGTGGGTGTTACAGAGCTGGCTGTGTGCTGCGCTGGTTTGTGGATGACCGACAGGGCTGCGTCCCTCTCATTCACAACCTGTGCTATCAGTGAAGCTGCACACCTCAGCTAAGTGGAAAAGGTGAAGAAACCGAAACCCTGTAAATGTAGCTGAGCAGCATGTGACTTTCACTGCCCTTAAACTGCTAACATCAGAAACTTCAGCAGGTTCACTGTCTACTGAGGAAATCCTGGCCTCATCTAAGCTTGTGATTTATGGCATGAGGCTGTGGGTTGGTGAGCACATTTCTCTTGTTGTGAAGACCCTGGTTAGTTTTGGTACCCAGAGAGATATCTGAGCAAATAAATTCTTAGTTTGTCTAATTACTTGTAAAGAGTGAGCTCTGTATTCAGTCTGAAGAAGAGAATGCTCTGAGGAGACCTTCTTGTGGCCCTCCAGTATCTTAAGGGGGTTACAAGAAAGCTGGGGAGGGACTTTTTAGGGTCTCGTGACTGGAGGGAATGGAGCAAAAATAGAAATGGATAGATTCAGAAGTTCTTCCCCATGAGGGTGGTGAGACACTGGAACAGGTTGCCCAGGAAGGTGATGGAAGCCTGATCCCTGGAAGTTTTTAAGGCCAGGCTGGATCTGTGGTTAGTGTGAGGTGTCCCTGCCCATAGCAGGAGGGTTGGAAGTAGATGATCCTTGAGGTGCCTTCCAACCCTGACAATCCTATGATTCTATGTTGCAAAAACTTTGTTCTCTCTTCACAATCAAAAGGGGTAACTTCAAACTTCAGTTTATTGGATATACAGTATTCCCACTTTTATAGAATAAATTACTATTATTAGAGTGTTTCTGACTGTTTATTTTTACTTCACTCATATTTAATTTCATCTTACTCAAGTTCTTTTTCTTTTGTTCTTTCTGAATTACAAATTTAACATATTTAAGGCTTCGTGATGGACAGATTATGGAGTAATTTGTATCATGAAAGGGGAATAATGGGGATTCCAACTGTGATTTTCAATGCTGTATTCATAGTTGCACTCATCAGAGGGAGCCTATGCCTTGACTCTTGTATTTAAGGTCAGTCTTGCAAGGCTGACAGCTGAGAAAAATATTTTTCAGATAAACTGAGTGAATCGGACCTGGAAATTTCTGAAAGATAATAAACAGGAAGCTGTGAAACTTTTAGACTGATTTCTCAACAGTCCCACAAGGACGTTCTCTGTCGTGAATTTGATCTCGTAACACTTGTGGTAGGTTTTGTTTTTCCAAGGCAATTTTGTATTATTAATTATACTCTGATACTGATTAGGACATATTCTATTACTATGTTTGGTTTGTTTCTCTCTCTCTCACCTATTCAGCTATTGAATAAGCATTTGAAGCCTCCTGTCAATGCATAGCTCTGCAAAAATATACTATTTAATGTTGCCCAGTTAATTCCCTGATTATTGAAACATAACCTAATTCACCTTCAGGCTTTATATGTTAGTAATTAAAAAGAAAATTAAAAGGTCCAGTCTTAAAGGGAAACTGATCATATATAACCATATATGAGAAAAACTATTGGTAACCTAAGTAACCAATACATAAACAGAGTTATTTAACTCTTCCTTTTTTAGTTAAATAGGAAGTTAATTCAGAAGGCTTTCTTATATGCCAACAAAAACCATGACCAGGTTTGATTCTCTCTAAAGGTTACTTCAGGATTCTGATTAAATACTGCCTGTCAGTTATCTCTCTTCCTAATTAGATAAACTTTTCAACCAAAATTCTTCAAGGTCCAGATTTAAATTGTGCTTCCAGGAAAGCTCACGTAAGCATCTTTGACATTTGTTTCCTACAAGTGTTTGTACTAGCAGAGTTGATTATTTAAATACTGTTGGAAAGCAGGTAAATTCAAATAAGTATTTATGAAAGGTGCTGCTTTTTCAGATCTAGGAGCTGAACCTAGAGAGATATATTGTGTTCAACCTTCAGCTGCACAGCTGTAACTGTTTCCAGCAAAATCGGTATTAGTGAATACCAGATTAAGCCTCTGTTTTTTTACTTTTTTTGTTTGTTTGGGGGGTTTTTGTTGTCTAAAACAATGGTTCTGTAAATACGTAAATGGTTCATGTCATGCCTCACTGAAAGGTAGTCTTATGCTTTCTGGTAGAAATATGTAACTGAGCATGGAAGAGATTTTCCCTTTAGCTACCATGGTAAAAATAACCATGAACTTTGCCCTAAAGTATGATAGAGAGAAAAGGCAAGAACAAAAGCAGATAAAATATTTTCCATATGTTTTTCTAACACTTAAAATTAAATCTAGATGAATTAGCTGAGTTCTCATACTTTTCTCAAGATTTGGTAAAATTAGCTTATTTTCACTCTTCAGAAGTCACAAACAACATCTTTTGGTGACAGTAACTAAAACTCAGAAGCAATATCTGAAAATACTGAATGTATGACTATTTAAAAGATTTGTACTCCTGGAACTTACTGTTTGTTTTCAGTTCTTTTTTTCAATAACTGAAATTCACAGGCACTAAGGCATGCACTATTTGGAACTACTTAGAATAAAGGTGGTGGCCATAAACATACTCATAGGTTCTTCTGGCTTTCCTTCTTTCCTTGAGCATGAGATCAGCTATGGTGGTTGTCTGAAACAACATGTGCTAGGGGGCTGTGAAATGTTCACTATATCTGACAAGAATATAGAGTAATAACATTTCTACCTGTATGACAAATGATTCTATGACATCTTGAGCCTCTCTTGTAAAGCTACCCTGCAGAATTCAATATTGAAATTACTATTTTTCATAATTTTGCATTCTCTTTTCTTGTAAAGGAATATGGAGGGTGGGTGTTTTTCAGTAGTTGAGGTTGCCATGGCAAGATTAGTGGATCGAAAGAAGTAAAAGTGTGGGGAAGAAGGTGGTATATAATATTGCTACTCTTTTACTGCTTCTGCTAATTCCAAACTTAGCCCTTGCTTTATCACATGGTGGGAGCTACGCTCATTATTATTTTCCTTAATGCTGTTCATGTTCAAAGTCAGGTTAGCACTGCACATCCCATTTATCACAAACTCAGTATGGAAAAGCCATATGGTGATCAAGGCTGGGAATTATGCCCCAAGTTTCACACTAAATGCACTTATATGGTCTTATGGCTACTTATACTTGGTGCCCATCTGTTAGGATGGCAGGGGGCCCACTGCTAAGTTGGCCAGACAATTGCCCTTGAGGATAGTTGCCAGACTATGTTTGAGCTTCAGTGGGCAACACGGCAATGGAAAAAATATAATTTTTTGTTAAAACTGCCTCTTTTTACCAACAATGGCTTCTTACACATGACTATAATTTCTACTTCCCATATGAAATATGTGAAATGAAAATGTGACAATGATGATTTCTCTTCCTCGCAGCAGAGCAGGTTATAAATTCGCGAACAGATGTAAAAAACATCAGGAAATGTTTCAAGTCAACTGCAGTAGATTAAAATCACAAATATTCAGTATGCAAGAGATTTCACATTAAATAGGAAACACAAAAACAGGTTGATGTTAATACACCTGTGGCAAAACTAAAGATGCAAGTCCTTAAACGTGCTTCAGGAATTTAGCACTCTGCTTCAGACTGTAGAGACAGATTCAAGTTGGTACTTACCATTCAGAAGGTGGAATGATCTTTGCTGATGTCAAAAACCAGCACATACTTTATTTCCTTCTAAAGATAAGAAATAAAAGTATTATTTCGGGGGAGTGGGGGTGATGGAAATTAAGATGCTTAAATCTTTTCAATCTAAACCAAATTTTGACACCAAAGAGTGTATGAAAGTAAAGGCAGGGAAGGAAAATAATAAGGCATAAAGGTACACATGATATTGCAAATTAATTTTGCAGGGTGAAAAAAGCAGAGATGAATTTAAGAAAAGAGGAAAAAGGACTTGGGCAGCATCAAGGAAGTATCAGAAGCATGGAGAGATGAAAAAGCAGGTTTGTTTATTTCTATTAAAAAAACCAATTGTATTAAAAACCTTATGTACAGATTAGGAATTGACTACATTGAAGATAAAAGCAGACAGTAATGACTCCAGGAAGGAAGGGGAAAACATCAGGAAAAAGCATTCCATCTAAAAATGAAAAATAAGCCTTCATGTGAAGGGTAGCAGGGGGGAAAAAACTCAAGGAATTAAAAGAAGGTGGTAGCATTTGTTCAGCTCTTCCATGGATGTGGGTTAGACTTTAGTAGGTCTGAGGCCTGAATTGCTTAAGAGTGCAGCTGAAAACAAAAAGAAAATATCTGCTACTGTCAAAGTACATTCTTGGTCTGGGTGTACCTGTTACATCTAAGAGGTCTATGCTGTCAAAATCTCATCTTTCCCTATAGAGATGATGATTTATTTATTATTTTAATGGCACTGCTTTCTGGATCTATAAAGTTCCAAGGGGCTTTATATTCTCATTTGAAAAGTCAGGTTAAGCAAAAACTACATGTTACTAGAAAATACTAATAACTTGACATTAAAACTTTTCGTGGGAGTATTACAGTGTTGATGGAGATTGTATTAGAAAAGGTCTTTGTGTCCAGCTGGACAAAACTAATTAAGGACACAGTTTGGGGGTCAGAACAATTGCTTATTTTGGAGCAAGCTGCATGCCAGGTCTTGTGGAAATGTTGGTGTCCTGTATGCCACGCAAGTGCCCTGGCCCTCTGGATTTTTCAGGTGGAAATGATCACCCTCTCCACTGTCTTCCATTCATCTTGAAAGGGATCACTGAAACGGAATATTTTTTTAAACTATAAAAATATTCCAGGATCACGGGATGAAGACATTTTCTGTGGAGCTTTAATGAGGAAAGGAAATTACTGACTCTAGGATGTGTTGTCCCATCCCAGAAGGGTCCAACATGTGAAAATGGTTATAGATCCATCATCAAATTCCCACTGGATACCAATAAGGAATGTCTAATGTTAATAGAAGATGTTAATAGCCAGTCAGACTCTCTCTAGTCTGCAAGGGGACACCCTCCCCTGTTGAACCAGTTGGCTGGGCTTGAATTTGAATCCTTGGTAGTGCATCAGTTCACTTTTCTGCCCTGTTTCTAGCATTCATTAAATAAAAAGATATTTTCTAAAATAGTTTTGAAGGACACTCACTTAGTATTTCGTGCTCCAGGAAATTAAGTCAAACGAGCTAAATGATACTGGATCCAATGATGTAAATGAGTAATTTTTCTTAGAATCATATTTTTCAAGGACCTACCACTCTGTAAAAACGTTTGGTTGTTCTGTGCTGGCTTCATGGCATTCTATATCAACCATAAGATTAAGAGGTTAAAAATAAGGTTCCCCGTTCTTTAGTATGTCTTTCCACTGTGGAGCATTCATAAAGAGAAATTATCCAGATTCATATTGATTTTGTAGGGAGGTTTTTAGACGTGAACAAAACCATGAATTTAATTTTGAGTTTGGCTCAGCATCTAAGATGAAACACATAAGAACCACAGTTACCCAGTTCATTCTGTACGTGAACTCTAGCAAAGACTTTTGCTATTTGAGTTTTCCCCAAAATAATTGACACACAGTCCCTTTTAGTATCCAGATGTAATTTAAGCAAAATACTTTCATTTTTAACAGATGGGCGTTTCAAAACCAGCTATATGAAACTAGTCTATTTTGAGTCATTTGTTCCTGGAGGGACAGCTTTTTATTTAATCATCATAGCTCTTATTTGCATATTGTGTTTCATTTGTTTCATGACCACATTAATTAGAAGAAAAGACTATCTCGCTGTACATGACATTTCAGTTCCTGAATGAACAAGGACATGAGCTTCAGGCAAGTTGCATTAAGCTGATCTGTAAAGAAATTAATAACAAGTGTACTTCAAACTTTTCTCTTAAAAATAATAATTTGAATATTTATGCATTAGAAAAGGCCATTCCTGACCCATGGCCAAGAGATTATTTTGTTGGTGTATCCACAGGAAAATATTTTATCTTGACAATCCCTTTCATGAGTGATTTTTGAAAGATAAACAGAACACACTGTTCTTACAAAAGCTTGATAACAATTTTGATTATGACCTGAGACGCTATTCTTGATCTTTGAATGCAAGTGTCAAATGGACATTTCTGGGGAGGTTTTGGACACACAGAAAAAGTAATTCCTAGTGAATGCTGAGTTGTAGGTCATGTAATGAGCAATAGAAAATGAGTTAAGGAGAAAAGTTGCTGTAATTAATGAATTTTGAGGCGAGAGGGGTATCCCAAATTTAATCCAGTATGTTGCTACTGAAAAGGCTTCCAAAGCTACATTTTGGGAAAATGTCCAATCTTGAAGTGAGGATTTCCTGAAGGAGTCATTCTTATAGTTAGTACACTAGAAAAGGGCATTACAAGGAGTTGTGTTAGCACTTCAATGCCATCCCTAAAAGGGACATTCAGATAGAATCATAGAATCATCCAGGCCAGAAAGTACCTCCGAGATCAAGTCCAGCCATTTATCTGGTAATGGAAAGGCTGAAAAAAATCCTGCTTGGAACTAGAAGAGTTTTATCACATGTACCTCATTTCTAGGAAGTGGACTTTTAGGTCTTAGAAGTTTTGTTAGGCACTCTTGATAAGCAAAGCATGCTCAGAGAACATAGCTTCAACAAGAAGCCTCAAGTAGTCTATAAAGCCATGCTGATACAAATATTTGTGGTCTCTTGCTTTCCACTGGAGAATAATATCCCTTTCCACTCCACCTTTCCTGGAGTGCCTTCGATTTGCAGACTGCATACCTTCTTAGATGAAAGAGAGCTGTAGTTGTCCTTTTACCTGTGGATTTCAGATTGTTTGGCTGGAACTAAGACTGACTATCCTGCCTTAAACTTCACAAAGTTGTTCGTTCTTAGGATGTTATATTTTAAAAACAAAAATAAAAAAACCCTCATCTTTGAAGCCATTGTGATTAGCACATTAAAATAAATAAATAAATCTGATTTATAAGCTACTTCTTATCATAGTTCTGATTCTGGCATGAGGAAATTTCATATACCGTGTATTTCTATGCTTCTATTTTTTTAATGACATCTACTTTCTGCAATACAATTTTACAGGTGTTTAAGACATTCAACTATATTCCTACAATGACAATGTCATTCTCAGAACCACCTTAGAAAACAATTATTTCATTTTGGCTTTGATTCTTCATATACTTTTTTTTTCTTTCCTATATTTTGCTTCAATCCTATTTTCCTACAAGTTCAGTAATTCTAGTCTTATCTCCAGCTGAACCTGAATGTTTTGATTTTCAAATGGATTCCAAGGGACCTCCTGGGTTCCCAAAGTGAGAATGAACTGAGGTACAGAGAAAAGGACAAGTTTTTACACTCCTCAGTGTACTTTCTCCTTATCCTAATCTAAAGACAAAAAGACCTACCCCCTGTCATGTTCATTAAAATAATAGTTTATCAAAGGAATTAACCATCCAAAGTAGCAGAGATTAGGGTTATTTGGCAATAATGGTCCAGTTTATGCACTGGATTTTATCAATACAATCTGAAGGAAGGACCGAAGAGGGCCACAAGGATGACCCTAGTGGCTGGACCACCTCTCCTATGGAGACAGACTGAGAGAGTTGAGGCTGTTCAGTCTGGAGAGGAGAAGGCTCCAAGGAGTCAGTATTGTGGTCTTCCAGTATCCAAAGGGGGCTACAAGAAAGCTGGGGAGGGACTTTTTAGGCTATCAGGTAGCGATAGGACTAGGGGAAATGGAGCAAAACTAGAAATGGTCAGATTCAGATTGGATGCCAGAAAGAAGTTCTTCCTCTATGAGGGTGGTGAAACACCAGAACAGGTTACCTGGGGAGGTGGTGGAAGCCCCATCCCTGGAGGTTTTTAAGGCCAGGCTGGATGTGGCTCTGGGCAACCTGAACTAGTGGGAGGTGTCCCTGCCCATGATAAGGGGGTTGGAACTGGATGATCTCTGGGGCCCCTTCCAACCCTGACAATTCTGTGATTGTATGATCAGGTTATGGCAGCTCAAATGAGGACAAAGTGTGACTTGAAATATTTCCCAGGCAGCCCACAGAGAAGCCTCATATATTTGAAGCTGTCTGCTTCAGCACTGAAGTCAATGCTATTTTATCTGCTCCCGCAACCACTGCATAAGCTCCTTTTGTTTTACCTATACACATTCAATTCTATTTTTGCATTTCAAATTCCCCAACGCTTTTCTTGCAGATAATTAAACATCTTACAAACCCAGTCTAACGAAACAATTATATTGGGTTTTACATCTAGTCTGTCTGGGTCCCTATTTAATCTTAGAAAATTAAATATATCACAGTAGCCATTCTGTTGTTAATGCAAGCAAACGCTGTTTAAGGGATCTGGGCTACTCCGGCAAATCTCCTTTTATTCTGCATCTCTTTTCTTGCATTTTGTTAATTTTTGAGTGCTGCTCATGAAGCCAAGAAAGCAGTAAAGTCTTTGAAAAGCATGAAATAAATTCTGTTCAGTGAGTGGGTAATTGTTCAAGGTCATCTGTTCGTTGTCTTTGTCTTGATTGTTTGAATTAGTAGCTAATAATGGGGCTAAACCGTGAATGAATTATTATCCATAGGGCATATTTTGGGGAGTGTCAGGAAATATTACAGGGTAATTAAGGTTATCCAATAGCAAGGCTGTGTTACTAGCAGATGTCTAGTAATTACTATGTTTAAAAAGTGTAGGGATTAAACTAAGATTATAGCTTTTATATTGTCTGCCTTTACAAGTCATATTTGGAATTTATTCAGTTTATTCTGCTGCCCTTTTCCTTTTGTTCTGATTCTGTCACTTAAATTCCAACTTAAACACAGGCCTCTCCTGGTGAATTAAAATAAACATCAGCAGATGGTATGCAGTGCATGTGTATACAAAATAGCAGTGTGGTTATTGAAGACTACAAAGATAACTGCATTGATAAATAATTACTGCTACTATTTATTTGTTACCAAGTTTTGATTCGATTTTAAGGTTTGAACATTAGGTCCTTTAGGTCCTAAAATTGTGCTAAGATGAAGCTTTGGAAATATCTTTCAATAATGTCATAGTTACAAGAGCATCTTTGCTCATTTAATTTGTTGAGTTGGTCATCTTAAGGCAAACCTAAAAGTCCTAAGTTCAAAGTTCTGTTGTTATTACTGACCCTTAGCTGGCTTAGTACTACCAGAGGCCATGGAAAGGGGAGCATTTGTTTAGTCCCCGATCCAGCAAATTTGATTTTAGCAGATGGGCTGAAGGGAGATAATGTAATGGACAAGTATCTGTGGCATCTGGAATGTCTGGATTTAGCACAGTTGACTGGCACTAGAGTGGGAGGGAAGGCGCAGAAGCTGTCTCTGCAAAGAGTGAGCCATAGAGGTAATGAGAAGGGTGATGACTAGAAAGAAAACGTCAGGACACTGAGGGTTTACAAACATAAAAAAGAAAAGTTGGGAGGCCTGAAAAATGGAGGAGAGGTACAAAATGAACATAACAGGAATGGGGAAGCTGCACAACAGTTAGTGAAGGCTTTTGAGCAAGTGTTTATGTGCTTTCTGGGACCTCTTCGAAGAGGGGCACGTTGGCAGCTTGGTTTTTTCCATAACAATTCAAACACAAAAACACAATTAAAACAAAATTGAAATAAAACCACAACTGAAAAAAAAAACCCAAACCCAAAACAAAGCAAAATAAAACAAAATTCTCTTTGGAAATTGTAGGTAATATCCTGAAGTCTAACATTTTTTGATTCTGCCCTTCCACTCCCTTGCATCCTTTTTCATCTGACTAGTGTTAAGCATGGTAGTGTTTTGCATGCTGCTGGCAATGAAAGAGGGAATTAGGCAGAAGCACTGTGGATTTCAATGTTTTGCTACCATGCTGGTAATTTTTATTGGTCTGTGGCTAGCAGCAGGTGAATTAGTCTATGGCAAATGTTGCTAGCTGTTGTAGTCCCAGCCTCTGCTCTCTCTAGCTGGCTTCAGTGATACCCCTGAATGCATATTCCATAATTTCAGAAATTATTTTATCTGCACTAGAAAACATTCATTAACATTGCCTTGACAGATTCCTTGGCTTTGAATAGGTGTATATGACTAAAGATTGTACTAATTTTAAAACACTAATTATGTACTTGCATGCAGAGAAAAATAACCAACAGCAACATGACATGACAGCATGGGTAAGTGTGGTTTACAGTGGGTTTGCAGTACTAGGATGAAACCTTGTGATCAAAAGCCCAGGTTGTGTGGCACATAGTAGTTAACTTTATTGCATATGGGATTTCATTAAAGTCAAAGGCATTTTTTTGTGATCTGAAATTAAGGATCACTTCAGGTTTTCTAATGGACTAAAATATTCTTACAAATGTCTCACTTGAAGAAATGAAAAATTAAAGCTAAAATATGCTTAGAATCAAAGCTAAATCACCTCGTATTTAAAAATTGACTGCAATCCAAATTGATTTTGTTTGGTATTCATTTTCCAAAAAAGAAAAAAAAAACCCAACGTTATTACTTTTCACTCATTAACCACTATTGGAATTAACCTTTGACTTCTGGTGTAGGAGAAAAGCTGAGACCATGGAAGAGGAGGGACAGGGAAGGGCAGAAACACCAGGAAGAACATTTAGGCTTTGTGCAATTAAAGACAAAGATGAGATATGGGGCATCTATGTTTGCAATTATTCCAAGTCTAAGTCCATATTCATCCATATATATTATAACAAGATTTTAATCCATTTGGGTTTCCTAACTTTAAAAAATGCAGCCCCCTCATCAAATCAATTAAGAGTTTCAATAGATATTAGTCCCTTCAATGAAATATTGTGATACTTCTTGTTTGTATTCCAAGTCATCTATACCCATATGTTAGCACGACAAATGGCAAAAGCTGATGTAAGAATGTTCCTAGCTTTATAGAAGATATCCACCTTTCTGGGGTGTCCAGTTATTACCATACAAATGCCAGAGCTGGAGCCTATTTAAACTTAATGAGAGTGCTTTTACTGACCTCATTGTACTTTGGATTCAAGTAGGCAAACTATGCAACGTTATTTTAGCAGGTTATGGGTTTTCTTTAAAGAAAATAAGGTTGGCATTTTGTTTGATGGAATTAATTGGAATAAGTTAAATACGGCAATAGGGAAACAGAAAGTTCAAACACCTAATCTTACCTTTTGATCTGGCTGTAAATTAACAGTCAGTGAATTAGCAAAAGCCACTGTAGTTTTTATAGCATCATTTTTGTATGGTTGGAAAAAGGGCTTAATGGAAAAGCTATATTTTACCCTAAAGCTTTTTCTTTCACTTTCTAATGAAAAGGAGCACTGATGATCACATTTTCTTATGCTAGCTGAGTTCAGTGTTGCAGGAATAGTGCTCTCACTGAAATCTCAATGCTACCAAGCATAGGCAAAGGCAATAAGTACACAGGGAACTGCATTGCTCTTTTGAGCCTGCTAATAATGATCTTGGTTACCTCAGAGAAGAAAAGCAGTCTCTGCAAGTTCATGAGCCTTTCTTATGCAAGAAATGGGATAAACCCAAAGTGTTCATTAACAGCGAAGGACTGGCCATTGTAAGAAAGATCTGACACGTATGAGACCTAGGCAGATCCAGTAAAAGTGGAAAACACAACAGTAGTAATAGACTGATTTTAGGATATTCACAGATTTCCTTAACCTTAACATGTGGCAAAGCCACATGAGCTTTTTGTTTACTCTTGGAAAATTGTCTGTGTGCTTCTCTAAACAGCCATTATATTACACAGCGGTGTTTCATACAATCATAGAATGGTCTGGGTTGGAAGGGACATCTGAAGGTCATCTAGCCCAACCCTCTCTGCAGTCAGCAGGGGCATCCTCAACAAGATCAGGCAGCCCAGAGCCCTGTTGAGCCTCACTTTGAATATCTCCAGGGATGGGGCCTCCACCATCTCCCTGGGCAACCTTCAAAAATTGAAGCACAGAAAAAAAATAAAAATAAATTAAAAGGTCCACTCTTCTGATGAGAGATATTGGAGACCTCAAAAAATGATCAAAATATGAAAGCAGACTTAACAGTAAAAGTGAGATGAACTGATGAGGTACATTAGGGACAATACAGAACAATCTTGTTTCAAAATGTATGCATGTATCTGTAAAGGCAAGAGACATTTTACTTTTCATTGTCTTTTTTTTTCTTTCTTTCCACCAAAAAGGGAATAGAGAGTACAGAAGTTAATTATTTGCTTTAAGATTTAGAAGGAAGGATCATTTTTTTAGTATCCCCACCATATCTGAGTCTCAAGTGTAAAGCTAACATAAAACATATACAGAAAAAAAGAAGTTCAGAAATAGGGATGCTAGTAAATAGAAAAAGAATTGGATATTGCTATGTTTGTAGCATTGGTTAGAATCAAGAAATGGGAGAACTTTGAGCAGTTTCTGGTTTTTGTTTTAATCCTCAGAACTAATATTGTGAAGCTGTAACTTTGGCTGGATGATTACTAATGACTTTCTATGATTGAAACCTTAGATATTTCTATAATTATCTCTAAAGACAAAAAAAATAACTCTGGAAGCCAGTGAAGCAGAATCTACCTGTGCTTAACTTTGGAAAAAAATTGGATTTCGCACATATGCAAGGCTAAAAGTGGGTTGGCCTATTTGCATTACCAGAGTTGTACAGATAGGGAAGTTGCACTGAAGTCCTCGATTTCCCATGCTAACGTTTTTTAGCACTGTGTGAGATTATTTTCTGGGTGAGCATATGTCCTGTATCAGTGCTTACACTCCAACCCATGGGGCACAGGGCAGCCCCTATGCTGCAAGTTCAGCCCAGTCCCCTACAGGTGAGTCTGCCCAGCTGGGCACTGCACTGCCCCACTGCCTACTAGCAAGCTGGTATTGTTAGTGACCTGGCAATGGGTAATTAGGTGGATCAAAACACATCCTGGCTTCACTGTCACAGAAAATGCGAAGGAACAGATGATTTGCTGTGAGAAAACAATGACCTTTTCAGAAAATGTTCAGGCTTTTGGCTCAAAGATATTTATAGTTTGAAACTGTCCACAAACAAAATGAAGTTTTAATAAAGGTTAGTTGTTCTGCAAATCAAATAAAATATTTATTACAATTTGGCCTAAATCTATTATTGCTTAAAAGGTTTTCATTTGGCCACTCAACTGAGAGACCCATTTTTACTTGAGAGCTCCATTCTCAATTTCATTGCATGAAATTTGAGGCTGTAACTTTTCCTCTGAGAATGAGAATTGTGAAAACTGCACAGCATATGTGGCAAGTCCTCATCTGTGTCTAAAACTCTGTGAACTCCAAGGCAAAACATGTCAGTGTGAAGGTCTATAAATTACTTTCAACAACTTTCAGATTACTAAAGCTTAAATGTGAGGCACATTAAGCATTCTTGTGGGCATTTGTTTTTTATCAATCAAAAATCATAGAATCATAGAATAGTCAGGGCTGGAACTCCCTTGCCATGAGCAGGGTCACCTCACACTACATCAGGTTGCTCAGATCCCCATCCAGCCTGGCTTTAAAAACTCCCAGGGATGAGGCTTCTACCACCTCCCTGGGCAACCTGTTCCAGTGTCTCACCAGCCCTCATGGTAAAGAACTTCTTACATGCTCCAACATAAAATCTTTAAAATAGTTGGCTGCAATTTCTTCAAATCCCGTTTCTCCTTTTCTATCTATTTTAAAATACCCACCCTAAAGATTGCCATCTTTTGTAACTTCAGCTGTCAGTTGTTATAGCTGGGAGAAGAAAGACTGTGGTGTTTATTTCTGATCTACAATCCACTCATCTGTCTCTGGATTTAACAAGAAGGGTGGCCAGCGCTTATTTTTATCATGTGAAGTCAAAAAGGAAATACAAATGGTCATTTCTTGAAACATGATTTGCTGAACTCTTAAAAAGAAAAAAAGTAAGTTAGAAGGGTGTCCTGCAACAGAAAATAACAAGCTACCTTCACCAGGGTATAGGCTGGCCTGTGGTGCTTGGATCAGTATATCTGTTGACTCAGGAGAGAGAGATGCCTGTGCAGAAAAAGCAATACTTTGCTGGAGTCACTGGACAGCCTGAGGATTTGAGGAGGTGGCAGGGAGGGGCTGAGGGTTTACACTAAAAAGGCCAGAGTCATCAGACTCTAAAATAGTATGTGTGGCCTTGTTCAGTGAAAATAGAGAGTAACGTGAACTATAAAAAGCAAAGTAAACTACCAGTTGACTGCCTCTTTTATGCCATACGTGTCTTTGAAGGTTAGATTTGTTGCTTTAGAAAAACATATGGTAGGTTTGAAAAGAAAACCCAGGTTGTTTGTCTTCAGTTTTTCATTATGTGAACCAAAAAGTTGTCTTGCACTGAAGAAGCAAAAACCCCCACAAGCATGCTACTTGTTAAAAATTCCATTAATATCATTATTCAGCATTTAATATTTAAGTGCAGCTTGTAAATGTGACTGTGATACTGGCTGTGCACTCCCTTAAGTAGAGAAATACAGGAAAACAGAAGAGAATAACAGATTACAATATCCTGGGATGAACTGCTGCTTCCCCTGGGACCCTCTAGCCTTTGGAGAACTTTTCTTTGTGGTTATGTCAATTAACTCTCGATTTCCCTTAACCTACAACATAGACTCTTTCACAAAACAGATTGCCAAGGGGACATGGATGCAGTTTAGGAAAAATGACTTAAAAAAAAAATAGAAAATAAAAACCCCACAAAATCCCCCACAACATTGAAGTATTGAGTTATTTGGAACATTCAATGGAATTAATTTCTCTTGAGTAGTCACATCTAACTTGACTATTTGGAAAGGGTGGTTAAAAAAATAGTTCATGTATAGAATTTAAGTATCACTAATATATATACAATTGGTTTTTCTTTTCACCTATATAATTTTCTGGCTACTTCTAATGTCTCCTTTCCCTTTCTTTTACATCTTATGCAGTTTTTCACTCCTTTGTTGTTTGGTTGGGGTTTGTTTTGTTTTGTTTTAAACAAACAACCAAAAAAAAGATACAAATGAGTTTTAATATGAACTGACAGCTTCCAATAGTTTAATGAATACCCAATGTTAAAAGGCAACTGAGCCATAGTCATAGTATAAAATGTTTGGGTGATTTTACACCTTTAACTTCTTTGTGGAGTTGAATAGCTAGTCAGATCTTTCAAAAATTAGAAATTTTACTAATAGAGTCTTTGCAAAAATATTTTTAATCATAATATGGTCATAAGTTATTCTGATTATGTTTTTATGCAGTTCTCTGTTTCAAAGAAAGTGATATTTTAAGAAAATCTTTTTGAAGTGAATGTAAAATACCTCACAAACTCATGTTCCCTTGAAGAAAGAATGTAAGTGGAGAGTAACACAATGATACAAAAACAGAGGAATGAGAGATATTGCTTCTTTTGGAGGCTGGGAAACACTGGGAAATTCCTCACTGTAAAGATGCTTTCATGAGACAGTGTATGGATGTTGGTTTGATACAATGTGATAACCTGAACAGTTAATGTCTTTAGGAAGTGTGTACACCTGGTGTTTAGTTTACAATACCTGCCTTATGTTTTCAAATAAATTAGGCTAAACATCTAATCTAAGGAGCTGGTAAATAAACATACAGGTGTTCCTCCCAGTGTGCAGATTTAAAAGGAAATATTTTTATTATTGAAAGTTCATTTCTAGTGCCTTTGTGAGTAGAGTCGTATTTCAGAGCTTGCAGGTCTCAGGGTTTTTCCCCCACAGTGTTCAGAATTGCAGGTGTTGCCATCAGTGTTCCATGAGCAGGAGGTATGGCAGACCCACATGTGAATGAGGTGCTGAGCCAGAAGGTGAAAGGGTCATTGAAAGTGGACAAGGTGGTGGGAGTGAAGAGGCAGCAGTTCTTGAGCTTGGAGACAAGCGTCAGTTATTTCACATGGAGCTGGATATAATGATTATGCCTTGCTGAATATCAGGAGAATATAAAAGTGTAGTCCAGCATTTAAGAGGTGATGAAGATCACCCCAGATCTGTGTCTGTGTGATCTCACAAAAGTGAAAGGAAATATTTTTGTCACGTAAGTGAACTATGATAGCCTTTTTCTGCTTTTTTTCCCTTTATTATTAAAAAGGGACAGAATTTTTAAAGATCTGTGAGCTAATAAACCTCTGGTTACTACAAGCTTGCAAGAGGATAATAGAAAAACTGTCATTCTATGACTGCTTGGTACTTAGACACTTCTCCTAATGCTGGAGGCAAGCCTGACACCACAAAACCTTGGCTTCCTTCAGTAGGATCATTTTACCTGCTTATAGGCAGACGTGACCCAGAATAAAATGATATGGCTAAATATGTTAGGGAAGGTTGTTTTTTTTTTTCTCCAACTTAGTACTGGAAGAGATGTTCCAGGTCATAACTTTCAGCCAGATACTGTTCCTGATCTAGAGGGCTGGGCAAGGTGAAATTCTGCAATAGTTGAAAGAGAGGACAAGAAACACGTACCCTTGAGGGATTTCCCATAGCAGAACAGAAAACTGAAGATGAGATGAAAAGATTGTGCTTTCACTGAGTGTCAGCAAAGATGATTTCCACTGCAAGGCTGGGCATATAATCTAATAAATCAAGAGGGACAAAAAGCCAAACCCATCATCACCAAAATCGAGAATAGATGTCATATTTCAGTAAAGGATGTGGAAGGATCTCCATTCTTCCAGAAGTCAGTCATTCCTCAGCACTGAGGAAGGCTTTTTGTTTTGGTTTTTTTTCCCTCCTGGGCCAACATCCTTTTGTTTCAGAAACGTTTGGGGTGCCTGTAAGCCTCCCTGCTTTTAGAATGTACTTAAAGAAGTGTCACTAAACCATCCCACAGTGGTAGAGCAATAGAAATTTTTCTTTGTGCCTGCTAAGTGCCAAAATCCCACATTGTGGGCAGGGTGACAGACTTTGAGTTCATGCCAGGAAGGGGAAGAAAAAGGCAGCTGCCTGACTATAGCAAAAAAGGTCAGGAGGATATGGGGTGACAACCAGAAGGATATGGGGTGACAGAAAGTTACCCAAACATGGTTGGCCATTTAGTGTACCATGGGAGCTTCTCTGTTTAAGATAGATAACAAGAGAAAACAAGTTAGTATCTGTTAGACAAGGTGGCTCACCAAATGTTAGGCAAAACCCAGTGAATCGTAGATGCTGTGTGTATTTGTGATATTTTCTCACCTATAAATTCTATTCTTACCTCATGAGACACAAACTTTTATTCTAGCACTAGAGGGTCCTTTTTGGCTTTATGACCTGTCTTACAGACTTGATAAGCTCTCCCTCAAGGCTCTGTAAGATGATGCCAGCCAGCAGTGCTAACATGAAAGTAGCTTTATTGAATATGATCAAGGAACTTCTAATGTCAATACAAGAGATGTTCGTTTTGCAGCTGGTTGGCAGCCAGCCAGCTGCCATGTAGTTATGGACCTCCACATTGAAGTGGCTTTAAAAGTGTGGTGAAAAAGACTGATGGAAGACACACAGCTCTAGACTGTACAGGAAAGGGATTGCGTGTATAACATAAAGGTAGTAATTTTTTAGTTTATGTTTAAAAGGGGGCAAAAGGAAAGGAAAAAAAGAAATGTAAAAAAACCGCAGCTGTGTATTTTGTCAGCTGCATATGCCAACCTGGTGACCCGTGAGAGTTAGTGAAATGTTACCAATGACCTCTTGTTTCACCAAAGATTAATAAATCGAGGTAGAAATTTTAATATACAATATACAGTAGAATAGCAGAAACTCTTGTAGCCCTCCATATTAGGAAACTTATGTCCCAGGGTTTGAGTCTTTCTTGGGGTGGCAGGCAGTAACATGAGACTTTTTGGTCCTGAATTGATTCATGCATCGAGGGCTGAAACTAGCAGCTTGTCAGTGTGAATGACCAAAGGTTGAATTCTTCAACTGTAAATTATGCATTAAGAAAGCTTAATGATAAGTTATTTTGCAATTTGTCCTATTAATACCCTAGCACAGACCAGGCTTATGAGATGTACGAGTACCTGTACCTTGGGCAGCTGCACATCTTGTTTGTGGATCTTCCTTCTGGTATCATCTGGACAAATTTCTCTAAAACTGCAGTGGTATTGAAAAACTTCTAGTACTGTCAAAGGTACTGAGCTGTCTGCAGGCTCTTTGGGTGAGACAGGTGAAACACAAGATGCTTTCTCTCTGCCAGGAGACTTTAGAGAAGTCCAACAGCAGTCAGTGTATCAGCCATCTATAGAAAAACCAGATACAGACAGAACATATACAGTATAGGCAGTTTTCTGTGTGAATGGGTGCTACTCAAGTTATTGTTTGTCTCCTTGCATTGCGTATATTAATTTTTTTTTTTAACTTTCAAAAAATGAGTGTATCTCAGTCTCTGCTAATTCTCCTCCCTCATACAAAAGAAAATAAATGAACAGTAAAATCCAACCTTCCCTCCACCCTACTTCCTCAGTCCAAAACCAAAAAATAAAAACAAACAAAAACCAGTTAAGGCTTTCAGCTACCCCTAAGTGAAATAAGACTCCATTGGTTTGGCATATTATCAGCTGCTATTGTTGCCCATGAAAGCAGGGATAAATTGTGAATAACAGTGCATGGGAGCAGTGAATGTGGCCTGAAAGGAGAGTCAGTGAAAGCTCCTCATCCCTTTGCAGTCGCTGGCACAGACATGAGAAAAGGTTGATTTATGTTCTTACAATCTTAACATTTTTGTATGAACATTGTTTTTAAAAAATCTAAACTCTATCTTAATATTGCAAAGCCTGGAAATGCAGAATGAAAGCTACTTTCTCTGCTCTGCCAAAATGCCTTGTGGCATATCATGGCAAGCTGGAAAGAGGAAAGGGTCCATGTGTTTCTGTGCACATTTTCTCATGGAGGGGAAGAAAGAAAGTGTGCTGGCTGGTGTGTAGTGTTCACACTGACACATGTATCTGTGTATGAGTAATTTCCAAACAAGCTCTTTGTGATGTATAAAAGCAAACAATCAAATAGTTATGGTCCAATAAGATCATATATTTCCATATAATGTTAAATGGTGAAGCCTGCTTCTCATTTAGTTATAACTCTGTTTGTACAACGAAGCAATGAGCCATTTCTAGTCTTAGTGGTTTACAGGTTCATTGTTAAAAAATGAAACTAAAAATGTATCAAATGATGTTTCTTTGCATGACTAAACAACTAAAATGAGGTCATTTTAAGATTTTGTGTGTGTGTGTGTGTGAGACAGACATAGTCTTTATGGTCTTTTCAAACTAGCAAATGTTGCCATTAACTGAAAAAGATCACAAAATAAGATTTCTAAATACAAGGAAAAAAATGAGTAAGTTCTGAGTGTCTAAATTAAAACTTTAAATTGAATTTAGGTCACACCCATGGTTTTAGTTAAAGTAGAATTATGAAACTGGCAAAATTTTAAATAAGTGATTAGTTGTTGAGAGTAGTAAATTAAGAAAATCACAAATTTTTGCAATAGAAAAATTCTGCATCAGTTCTGCTAAACATGCATTTGAATTCCTTGCATAAAAACAATTAGAAAAATGAAAAGGAAGCAAACCTTGATGTTTTAACACAAGCACTACAGTGGCTAAGCAATCTTGACTACTACTAAGAAATGATGACTGTGCATTGAAAGTGGAAGTTATTTGCACTAAATGTCATAAAAACATTGATAATAATCTGATTATTTTGCAATGCTAAAATTCTAATGAAAAATATGAACCTGGGATTTCAGAATTTTTCTTTGAAACATCCTCTGAAATAGGTACAGGGAATAAAAATAGTTGGGCACCTACTTAGGTTATTGTCATTGCATCTCTTTCATGAGAGTTTCTGGGTACTGCACTTTTTTTTCCTCCTACAGTAGGTTTTTAGTCCTTTCTCTCTTACTAACTCTCCCAAATCAGTATCCAACAAATATTTCTGAACTGCTGGAGCAGCCAAACAAGCCCAAGCAGTTCTCATTCTTAGACCATAAAAACTTTTAAAGAATTAAATTAATTGTGAATTTCCACTTAGATTTGAACTGGTCACCTAACTTTCAGTCTTGTCCTATTTCTTAATAAATTCCATTCTTTATTTTCCTTGTATTCCTGCAATACAGAACTTTTAATGAAAATTACATTTGAATCCATGCTTTAGCCAGACAAACTGAATCTGCAGGATCTTATTTTAAGGTAAAGGATTTGCTGTATTTTACATTAAAAACCAAAGAAACAAAGAAAAAACACAGAAAGAAACAACAACAACAACAAAACCCCCAAACACCCAAATGCAAAACCCCAAACAAGCATCAGATTAATACAGTTAGTAATATTACTAACTCAGTGTTATCAAGATTCTTATTGATGCATTTGTAATGCTGGGAGGGGTTGTTGGAGGAAGAGGAGATGATGGCTGTTGTGTTAAAACAGTGGCACAAATGTTCCCTATCAAGTGATGCTGGTAAACATGAACTGATTAGAGTGCTCTCTTTTATTTCCCCTTTGTGTCTGAGAGAGCCACCTTGAACCTTCAAAGTGCTCCTGGCTGTCACACAAACTGTAGCTGAGGTTCTGGGCTGGGCATGTTTTTCAGTGTCAGAACACTGAGCTGTTTGGAGGTAGATTCATGGAACACATTGTTCTCTGCAAACCCTAATCATTCTTTTTGCTGTCTTGTTCATCAATGCCTCAGAACTGACCTTTCTGGATAATAAGAATTTTTTTTTTTAACTAAATTTAATCCACTCCTCTATATGATTAACTTGATTGAATGACATCCTCTGGTTGTGAACAGCCTTCTACTTTCATCTACAAAAAGCTTTAAAAACAGGTATTTTAATTTCCACCCCCACCCCCTGCCTTGATTCAAGGCATTATCCTTACTAATCAGTAAATACTTCCCCAGCATTTTTTAACATCAGGTCTTACAGACTAACTACTTAATATTAGTGATGTCATTAGTCTGTATTTTATGAAATCAGAGGATATCAGCAATGATTTTTTATTGCATTCTTTTTCTGAAATTAACTATTGATTGACTGATTTTAGAGAGGCATAAAGGCATTTCTGTGACCTTCTGTCACCATTCTCAGTCTGCATGTTTTGATTTAAATAAAAGCTTATATTTTTTAAATAAAAATTTTATTTAAATAAAAACTGTATTTAAATAAAAAAAATTTAAATAAATACTTCTTTATTTAAAAAAAATCTCTTTTTCTGGAGGGGAGAGGTAGAAGGGGAGTGGGAGGGAGTAAACTTTAGCATTCTATATGGAAACTGGTTTGTATTTTCATTAGAGGAGGGTCTAAAAACAGGTGACAGTTTAGAAGTTTTGAATCATGTAATCATCTTTTGCCCCATGGGCACACTTCATGAAGCAGCGTTCTATATGAACAGTTACCAGACCCTGTCATAGAAAGGCTCTTCTACTGCAGCTGTCATTTTTTCCTTTATAACGAATAAGTAAATTAGATGTGTGAGAAAGAGCATACAATACTTGTAATCATTTAGAGGGTATATGTCAGTATTAAAACACACTCATTTGCTGGCCTGTTATGACACTTTCAGCTGCTAAGAAAGCACCAACTAATGAAATATTTCACTGCAATTTTGAATAAATATACTTTTGATAGCACAGCACGAGTTTAAGAAGTCAATTGGGTGGATCTCCAGAGCTCTCTGGAAAATGAAACAAACGTTACGTTGCCCAGAAAAGTCAGCATGCATCTGTTAGCATAGAGCAGCACTTGCAAAAGACAGAACTTTCATGTATTTCTCTGCTTTTAAGAAAGACTGACTTTTTAAAAGTTTGTTTTAATTCTAAGAAATATGGACTAATTCAGAATAGTGATCTTTGTTGCATTAACTGTTAATCTAAGACAATTACTTTGCATGGGAAAAGGTCCCCTTTTTTGTTGTTGCTTTTTTTTTTTTTTTTAGATTGGTTTGTTGGGGTTTTGTGGTTGTTGCTATGAAGTTTTCAGTAAAGACCATTTTATTCTTAGTAGGGGAAAGAGTATATACCTAACATTTTCACAGAACGTTAGGGGCTGGAAGGGACCTCGAAAGCTCATCCAGTCCAACCCCCCTGCCAGAGCAGGATCACCTAGAGCAGATCACACAGGAATGCATTCAGGTGAGCCTTAAATATTTCCAGAGAGGGAGACTCCACAACCACCCTGGGAAGCCTGTTCCAGTGTTCTGTCACCCTCACAGTGAAAAAAGTTTTCCTCATCTTTGCACAGAACTTCCTATGCCTCAACTTCCACCCATTGCCCCTTGTTCTGTCATTGGGCATCACTGAGAAGAGCCTGGCTCCATCCTCTTGGCACTCACCCTGCACATCTTTATAAACATTAATGAGGTCACCTCTCAGTCTCCTCCAGGCTAAAGAGCCCCAGTCCCTCAGTCTCTCCTCATAAGGAAGATGTTCCACTCCCTTCATCGTTTTTGTGGCTCTGTGCTGGACTCTTTCAAGCAGTTCCCTGAGGTCCTTCTTGAACCGAGGTGCCCAGAACTGGATGCAATATTCCAGATGTGGCCTCACCAGGGCAGAGTAGAAGGGGAGGGTTTTGATTGCAACTGCTGCCTGCACACATTCAGGAATTTGTGTGTGTGTGTTTATTTTCTTTAGACGAGAATTATACACCTAATTTTAAGTTCTTTAAGATATTATCTCTTTCAACAGCCTGGTGTGCAGATATTGGTAAAGCTTCTCCCAAACGAGTCGTCTTTTTTTCAGAGAGGTGGAAGTGGTGAGAAACCGTTAAAGCGGTGGTTAAGAAGATAGGTGTCTGTGGGCATTGATGGGAAATAGTCGTTAGAGGAAGGCTGCATCACCACACAGGAAGAAGCACAAAACTCTTGAAAGCCTTTTCTCCAGCTGTGACGGAAAAGCAATTTAGACAGTAGAACTTGAAAGCCACAGATCTTATACCTCGTTTCTAGCTAAGAAAGTCCTTTCAGAAAAAGGACTGATTAGCTGCACTGGTTTAACAGTTTTCACAAAGGCTCAGTGCTTTTACAGAACAGAGGAGTTTAACAGTAGGGAAAGAATGAATTTCCAATACATAATTGAATGTATGCAGGATGGCCTTCAAGCTTTGCAATACAATACCTCAACAAAATACTTCAATACAAGAGAGATGTGGAGGTGCTGGAAGAAGTGGAGAGGAGGGCAACGAAGCTGGGGAAGGGCCTGGAAAATAAATCTTATGAAGAGCAACTGAAGGAGCTGGGGCTGGTTAGTTTGAAACAGAGGAGGCTGAGGGGAGACCTCATTGCTGTCTACAACTGCCTTGAAAGGATGTTATAGGGAGGCTGGTGCTGGTCTCTTCTCACAGGTAATTAGCAATAGAACAAGAGGGAATGGCACAAGCTGCTACTGGATAGGTTTAGACTGGACATTAGGAAAAAGTTTTTCCTTGCAAGCGTGATTAGGCATTGGAATGTGATGCCCATGGAGGTGGTGGAGTTACCAAGCCTGGATGTGTTTAAAGGTCATTTAGATGTGGTGCTTGGGGATGTGGTTTAGGGGTGAACTTTGTAGAGTAGGGTTCTTAGCTGGACTTGGTGATCCTGAGGGTCTTTTCCAACCCGAATGTTTCTGTGATTCTGTGAAAATCTCAGAACATGAAAGAATGACAGTGAAGCTTTAATTTCTGAAACAGAATATAGTTCCGTAATTTATTACTAACCCGTCTGCCAGATTTTTTTTTTATAAAAATTACATTTAAAATCATTTATGACTGTAAATTACTCCCCTTCACCCAGTCATTTGATTTCTTTACTCTTTCAGCAATTGCTTTTTCTTTAAGGCTGGGTAAGGTTTCCCTATGACTTCAAGTAGTTCGGTTAGCTGTAAAGTCTGTGAGCTGACAGCTTGGAGTTCCTCTTTTTTTGCCCCACTCACCCCTAGTCTGTCCAAAGAAACTAGAAAGACTATTTTTCCTATTTAAATATCTAGTGCTGAGCCATTAAGTAACCTCAAAACTGACTTGACATGACATATTGTTGGTAGCTATTCCACTTCTAAAAGGTTGCCCACTAGCACCCTTGAAATAAATATTTGCAACTTTTCTTTGAAGTATGTATTTGGAGACAAAGCAGAGCAGCATGTGCTTTAAGCCAATATTTTTTCTTTCAAGTAAGATTTAAGGGAAGTAATATGATAGCTTGTAAGAGTAGTACATGATTCACGTAGCTGATGGCACATTTTATAGTTCTGCTTCTGTTATTGACCTGTTACATCATCATAGTCAAGATATTTCATCTCTGCTTTTGTCCTTTCCACGGCAAGGGTGGTCACTATTTTATTTGGACTTTATTTTTCGAAGCAGCAATTGTGTCTTGTGTAGTGAATACGTTCTCCTCTATGTGTGATGGCAAGAATTCCAGTCCTAACAGGTCATAATTTTCCAGAATTTATAGTCTTAGAGTGACATTCTTCTGCAAAGAACAGAAGGGGATATCTCCCCAACATCTCCAAGTAGAAGCCGTGGCCTGGTGTTTTTGGAGACACCAAGTGTCTCTCAAGCAAACAGGCAACCTTCTCCAGTGACAGCAAAACCAAGCTGTGCTTGGAGGATGCATGTTTGTAGAGGTGTTCCGAAGAAAAGTATGGTACAAAAATATTCTCTGTAGACTACTTAACTACCTTTTAAGGATGTTAGAAATCTCAAATATTAAACAAAAATGGATTTTTAAAAATGCTCCTTCTGTAGTGCGAACTTCAGATTTCTCTCTGTTGTGTATTTCTGTAACTTAATTTATAATAACGGGATTTGAGATACTTGTGTCAATCCTGTATTGATATATATTCCTAAATTAACAGGTATAGATGTTATCCAGCAGTCATGTGCATGCTAGGAGTAACGTGCATAATTTCATTTGCTAAAGGAGGGTATAGAAAGATGTGATAACTCACACATATTGAGAGGTGCAAAGTTGCAAACTGCACTACAGGCAGGAGCTGGGGGCTGTGGTAGTTTGAGCTTTGAGTTTAGGAGCTCAAATGATAATAGATATAAATTCCTCCCCCTGCCCCTCTCCCTTTTTCCTCGGCAGAGTGGAGAGAGAGAAGAAAAGGAAAAAAAAGGGGTAGGGGAATAGAAAAAAAAAAATGTGAAAGAAATATTCTGAAGTCGGTTTGGAAGTAGGAGGAGTAAATTTTTTTTTCTTTTTTCACAAAAAGGGAAAGGAAAAAAAAATAATTTTTTTACATATATATATCATATATATCAGTAACAGGGGGGGGGTTCAGAGAGGTGAGGGATGAGGGTAAGTGGGAAAAAATATATACAAAACCAAGCCTGGATGGCCTTGTGTTCCCCTGGATGTCGGTGGATTCAGCTGAGAGAGAGAAAGGGCCCCAGCCACGTGGTCCGGTGCAGGAGACGTGACAGCAACAGCAGCAGGAAATCCTCTCGAGCAGACGAGGCAGGAAAAAAGGGAAGAGCAGCAAGCTATCCCGCCCCCTTTTATAGGCTTGCTGGACAGGAAGGGGAAGTGGAATAGACCACCTCTGAGTCAGGGGACCACCTTCTCCCAGCAGGGGAGGGGCCAAGCCCTCCCCAGATTAAATTTGTTTTGTCTACCTGGGTCTGGGTTCTTCTCAGCCCCATCCAGGATGGGTGTGCCCCAGCACAGGGGCCTAACTGAGAAAGGGAAACCTGATGATGCCAGAGGGGTTTACTTTGACTATTTTTGGAATTCAGGATCTCAAGACAATAATAGCCAGGAGTGTTACAGGGAATTTTGTTCACAAGTAATCTACAGTTTTACTGTAGATTGCTTTAGTCATTCCTGAACTATGGTCATAGTAACTGATACACACATGGATGTTAGACAATAATGCTTTAACTGGCATATAGTTCTTCAGGAGAGGGTGAGACCAAAAGACTTTATCAGAACTAGACAAAATCGAGCCACCTATATGTCAGCTGAAGGACCCTATGCTAAGAGAAGGAAGCGCACAATGTAGTCTATGGTTCTTCTCTAAGAGAAAGAAGCACATGGTATAATCTGCAGTTCTTCTCCATTATATCTAACCTCTGCAAGAATAATCTTAGGAAAAACAACTTTGCCACTATGCAAGCAACCCTAGAACTCTATGTAGGTGATGCATTTGATAGGCATTATCTTGTCTTTAATGTGCTGACCAAGAAATAGAATCATAGAATTGTTAGGGTTGGAGGGAACCTCAAGAATCATCTAGTTCCAGTGCTCTCTGCCAATCTGCATTCCGTGTGAAGTTAAAAAGCAATAGGGGTAGTAAACCCTTACTGTAGTACAGATGTTGCCATTTGATACCAGGAACAGAATCGACTGTGCTGTCTTTACTGGAAATCCTAGTTAAGGTTTTGCTTGAGTTAATATTTCCATGAGCTGATCCTCTTGGGTAACAACTCAAAGTACTTGTATTTCTTCATAAAAAACTTTAGCCTTGTTGAAAATCATAGGAATTTGAATTTTTGGGTGTGCTTGTTTTGGTTTGTTGGTTTAGTTTGGTTTGTTCAGTTTGGTTTTTTCCAAGTTCCACAAAATGCTACATTAAAGCAATGCATACAACAAGGGAGTTAACTTCTTCAGGCAGATCCGAAAGGTATGTGGTCTGAAACATGGAAACAAGGTATGACTCTCTCCTGTGCCACAGATACCTGTGTCATTTTGAAAATGTCACTGAGCATTTCTGTTCTTCACACCTCTGCTAAGGAGAGAAGAATTGCAGTATTTCTCTATTTGGAAATGCCACCTTAAGGAGGCTACTGGGTTTATGTAAAATATCTTTGGTTTTCTTGTTTGCCAGACACGCTGCTCCCCCTTATTTTATCAGTACTATAAGTTTAAAGAAGAGAGTCCTGTCAGGAATTCACCTGAGTGGGTGCATGAGATGCTACTCCTGTTCTCAAGGGGCTATCTGAGAAATATTTTACAGGCAATAAATTGTTGTGCTGTTAATGTTTCAACTCCACTAATTCAATCACTAAAAGAAAACAAATACCAAGATTTTTGCCAATTACTTTTACAGTAGGAATGGGATTAAAGATGTTGCCCTTCTGTGTCTATATACTTCACACACGAGTACAATGATACACTAGAGATGTATATTCTTATAAGAGCAGATGGTATCTGTCCATAGTTCAGGCAGCCTGTGAAAGCCAAAAAACTTCTGAAACTCTTCCAAGAATAATGACTTGTTCCCCAAGACAAACTTATTCAGGATGCAGTTACCAGACAGAATTCAACATTCTCTATTAAGAGAAGCTGTTTGAGGAAAGGCAGTTATTACATGCTATAACATTTTGAAAATTAAATTGATGGATTCCTCTCACGTCTGGAGCGGACACTAATGGAAACTCTTGTGAATGTGCTGAGAACGTTTGAAGAAGCCACTAGAGAGCTAACTGCTAAAACAGCACAGTTAAGCCAAGTCATACCACCAGCTCTTATTTTGTGATTATTGATGCATGGCTCCTCCCCACCACCCCTAAACTCATCCAACAAGGAACCTTACTTGTTGCCAAAGCATTTAAGGGAGAAGAAAAAAGATGATGCAGACCATTTAAATCACTTTTGGGTTTTTAGAAAAAAAAAACCTCTCTATTTTTGTGGAAGTTTGCTTCTAAATCACTTTCTTTGAAAACCTTAGTGGAAAGTTTGTGTCAGATGTAACAAAGATATCTGAAGGGTAGTGGAACATTCGTATTCCTTTGGGTACCACTTTTTCTATAAATTCTCTGAAACTTTGCTCAGGGGGTTGAGCAGGCAAAATTTTATTTCTTGAGGCATGCGAAAGAAAGGGTTACACACTTTTGCTGTCTTTTGCTAACTCCTTGAGCCGAAGTTAAAGCAAAAATCAGATAGTCATCTGCTTGGATTTCAAATAAACCATCTGGCTAACTAATATAATAATTAAGTGTCTTAAATTCTACCCCACTAATCTGTCATCTAAAGCAATGACAAAACAACTTCTGCAGCCCAATAAATATTTAAGGTCAAGAGACATAAGTAGCTCACTGCTTGGCTCTCAACAAACGCAAACAATCCTCTCACTCAGCATTGGATGAAATGACAGAGCAGGAGGCTGCCCAGTAGATAGCTGCACTTCTTACTGGTGCTGTGAATGTAACTCTGAATAAAGGTTGCTGAGACAGAGTCTCTCAGAAGTAAGATACATTATGTAGGTAAAACACCATGTTACGTTTTACTATCTAGTCCTAAACCAAATGGTTACCACATGGTGCTAATATCCATTTTGCTCATCTATGGAGCAGGTCTGGGATTTAACATCTTGAGATCAACTTAATCTAAAGCATATGTGTTTTCTTTTATTCCACATGTGTGTTCCGCATTTCCCTTTTCACAAGAGCTGGGACCAGCATGATAATATGCTGTGATGGGAGAAATACTGAGATCATTGTTGTGATATAGCTACAGAAAGAGTGTGGGACCTACAACAAAATACATATGTTCTCTTTTATGAGTTTTATTTTGTGGAGCACACTCACAGTTCTGTTAAGATTAGGAAGTGACAGTTTGCCCTATTGGCCATGGTAAGTGTCCACACCCTGCCTTGCCACTCTCTCCCCCCCAAATATTTTAGTAACTTAACTGAATATTAACTAAAATTTGTAACAAAGGTTAAACCAGTCTGAAATGATACACCCTCAACATGTGTCTGTCTGCTACCATGGGAATGCTGTGAAGGAGGATTCTGTCACAAAGCTTGGGATCACTTAGATTTTTGTGGGTCTTTATGTCTGGAGCTATTTAAATCTAGCATTTTAAGACAAAGGACTGAAGGACGTTTTTTTAAATAAAAGGATAATTTACAACATGAGTTTATCAAAGTGAAATCAAAATGTATATTTAACTACAAAAGCATTTCACGTAAAGATGTCATTTCCTTTCAGTACTGGAATATAAGTATATCCCATAATATTTTCTTTTGTTATGTAGAGCTACACTACAATATAGTACAAAATAAATTAAAGTGCCTGTCATAACAATGTGGTATATGCAATTCTAGCAGAATTGTTTGTCCAACACAATTTTCTTTCTAGTCAGAAAACCCCTAACTGCCATGATGAAACTGTCTTCTCCAGCAAAAGAAGTTCCCTTGATCAGTGTTGCATGCCCAGAAGGGATTTTCTTTTGTCTTGTCTGGTCATAAGGTTGCCTTACTGTGTGAAAGTAGTTCAGTATGGTAAATGGAGTCTCAGCTGAAAACTGATGATGTAGCACCATGCCTTCTCCTAATGTGCTGTTTCCTTTTCCTAGAGCCTCTGTTTTTAAGTGAATACAAAAAGGACATTTGAATTATAAATAGCCTGAAAAGGAAAATCTAGAAAAGAGACTTGCTGTCTTTGCTAACAGGCATCAAACATCTTCTATGTGTTTTAACTCCTGCATTTGCATGGAGATTCCTATTTACCCTAGTGATAATCCAAGGGAATTTATTGGATGTATTTGAGGGTGCTCACTAATGCTGGAAAATGCTGGAAGCTATCTAAAACAAATCTTATATTTGACCTATCTAAAGTTTTCTTTGGTCTTATCAAGACTGCCAACATAAAATCAATTTCGTGACAACAGTCATGAAACAAGTCTGGGAAGGGCACTAAATTCTACTGTATAATTAATATCAGTCATACAGTCTCTGCTATGCTATTCTAAATGGAACAGTAAAGAGATGGGAAAAAATAAAATCAAAGCCTGGTATCATCCTACATAAACTGAATGAAGGAAAAGTTTCAACTCCCAGTTAGAGTATAAGAATGAAGGGTATGGGAAGGTACCCTGTGGTCACCTGCTGTACTGCTTGAGATGATGCTTTGCTCAGCATCAACCAGACAGTGAAGCAGAGGAGGAGGCATGCAGCCTCACCTTCACCAGAATGTGAAATATTTAATAGGAGAAATGTGCACAACTGCCAGCTCTTCTCTCATTGCTTATTTTCCAGTGTATGAAAGCTGGCACAACAGTTTTTTGCTCTGCCCTTTGCACAAGCTCTTCCAAAAACCATCTTCTCAGTTATCCCCGAGGTATAGATCAGGTAGAAGCTGACCCTATCACGTTACTCAGGAATTCTCACCCACTAGATAATGAGATGTTAAAAAGCAGTGAGTGTTCAAAGTTTTTAGGGAATAAAATAACCTTCTTTTTTCCCTTACCTTGAAAATTCTGTGTTTTTTTTTCTCTAACTAAAATGGATATTGGCCTGAAGGACATGTTTTCTAAAACTTTTCAGCATCTACAATGGAAATCCTCATGCAGCCTGCACTGCTGTGCAGCAGACATGGTCTCTACTGAAAGCCTAGTACATAAAGAGTACATTGTTTACCAGTAGTATATGTATAGGGATTAATTTGCTCTACCCAAGAACAAGTCCCTAAGTGATATTTGCCAAATAAAAGTGATTTGTACTTTATTCTTAGGCTGTAATTTCTTAACCAGAGAAATGGGTTCTTTATAGCACAGTTTCAAAATCTACGCTCAGAAAGTTATCAGAAGCATTCTTAATGCACAAAATTTCACAGACCATTTGTGGAGCTGTGATCTAATCTTTTGTAATGGAGGTACTCAAATTGAATTTCTTTGGCTCCTATGTTGCGTGTTGTGTGAAGGTGTAGTTTTATTACTTACTGGAAGGTGTAGCTTTATTATTCACTGGACAGGCATTTGAATTTCATTAAGCAAATGGTCTTTGCAGTGCAGAAATGCATGTTAGAAAGATGGAGGAAAAGTTAAGAATCACAGAATTGTCAGGATTGGAAGGGACCTCAAGGATCATCCAGTTCCAAACCCCCTGCCATGGGCAGGGACACCTCACACTAGATCAGGTTGCACAGAGCCACATCTAGCCTGGCGTATAAAACCTCCAGGGATGAGGCTTCCACCACCTCCCTGGGCAACCTGTTCCAGTGTCTCACCACCTGCATGAGGACGAACTTCCTAATGTCTAATCTAAATCTACTTTCCTGTAGCTTGGAGGGTATATAAAGAGTAAAGATAGAAAAGGAAGTGTCAGATCAGTATCATTTCTTTTGCCTAATATTTTTTTCCCTATTATATTGTTATGTGACTAGAAAACATTCAACAATAGAGATGACTTACATTTTCAGTCCCTGGAAACGTTTAAAGTTAGGCTGGATGAGGATCTTAGTGCCATGGTTTAGCTGATTAGATGGTGTTGGGTGATAAGTTAGACTTGATGATCTCAAAGGTCTTTTTCAACCTGGTTGATTCTGTGATTTTGTGATTGTTACTAGATATACAAATATATTTGTCAGCCTCTTTGTTCTCTGAAATGAAACAAACAGGAAACTGCATGTCTGGTCTACCCATAATACATGTCTTTTTATCACAAATAGGAAAATCTGCAATCCAGTTTATATTTTTTCTGTCTCCTGTATTCAGGTTCTGTGTTCTGATTTCCTCCCCTTTTAGAAGGTGACTCAAATCTATCCCATACAAATATTGCATTTTTCTTGTTATGAGAAAAGCAACAAAAATTTCAATCTTAATTATTCTGAGTAAAGACTGTATTTTAGCAAAAGAAAACAGTTCAGGACAGAAACATAAACAAGGAGACTAGAATAGTGCTTTAATATGGTTCAGCTTGCTGAGAAGCTAAGGAAAGCTTAAATTCTGTCATCCATTTACAAGTATTAAAAACCTTTCTAGCTCCTAAACTTTTCTGACTTTAAAACCATTTTAACTTTTCAACAATTCAAAACTTACAGGGAACTGCTTTGGCAGGGAATGAATAATTTATGTGATGGGATTCCATCTTCAGTTTCTGTGCTGCTGCAAGATATATGTGTAATGTTACAAAATGGAGCTCTTCCTTTTAAGAAGGTTGTTTTATGTTGGTTAATAAGGCATTTTAAGGCATTGTTTTTAAGCCATCTGTTTAAATAGAATGAGTTGTTTGAGGGTTGGGATTTGTTTTTAGGCTTGAGTTTGCTTGTGACATCTTTAAAGAGAGTCTGCTGTGCAGTGGGAAAAAAAGGGGGGGGGGGAAACAGCAGAAAAAAACAATAACCCCAAAACCAACCAACCAAAATCAACCCCAAACCAAATGAAAACAAAATGAACAAACAACAAAAACACAAACAACCCCCCCAAGTGTATCTATTTAAAGTAATGCCAATACAAAACAAAAGAAAATAACTTTTTTTTTTTTTAATCAATGAAAAATTGAAAACTTTTTGGTTTTCTTGTAACTAGAGTCAGTTGATGATTTACAGGTTATAAATCCAAACATGAGAAGGACCAAGCGGGCTGTCAGACTGACAATTGTGTAAGCAGCAGTTAATCCAGGCAGGCCCAGGGGACATCTGCTGCTCCTCCTCCCAGAGGCTGCACGGCACTTCTAATACCCTGTAACAAGCTTAAACCCATGATAAAAGATCTATGGTCACAATTACAATGTGCCACAGGAGGAAGGCAGGAGACCTCAGAAGCTTTGTTATTATCATAGGACCCTGCAGTAGCAGGAAACTTCCTAAGTGAGATTTCCAGGTGAGCCTCAGATGTAAGGCAGGGTCTGCACTAGCAAGGGAGACCCCCAGACCTGACACTTCTGCCAGGCAGACATGGAGGAAATGCCTTTCTGGCTGCACTCTGGCACTGTGTAAGCATCACAAGCATCAGGATTTTTATATCATCCAAAGTGTTCTATTTCTAGCTACAGCTATGTTTCCTCAGGAAAAAAAAAAAAATACCAAAAAAACAAAAAACAGCACCCCAGAAGTTAGCTACTATGTCACTTTGGGGAAAGCTGTGGGGAAAAGTAGGTGACGGAAAGAAAAACTGCTCGACCCTGCAATCAATGAGATTGCTGAAGCGGCTGGGAATACAAGCCTAATGCATATGTTCTTTTGAACCATCTTGTCACCACCCTGACTGGGGATACTGAAAACTGTGTGGTTTTATAGAAATGGTCTGTGTCTGCAGAAAGCTGTCTCTTGTGTGCTCTGCTTCCCTTCCCACCGAGCAGTTAGGCTTTCTGGATTTTGGTCACTGTGACCATGAGGCGTGGGACTAGAAAGAAACATAGAGAGGGTGCTTCTCTTCTGTTTTGATGAAGATCAAAGCCAATCCACATCTCACATCAGCAGCTGGCTTCTGTTGTGGTTAAATGAAACAAAAACCAGAATTTGAGAACACTTGTATCATTAGGACAGTCTCTTCTTTAAACGTTTCCCAAAATACTCTTCTAATAAAAAGCTAAAAATAAATGTTAACTGCAAATTTGAAATCTGTAAGTATTAAGTATTTTCCTTTGAATATTTTTGAAAGTGGCTCATTTATAAATAGATAATGCTTGACTAAGTCAGTTATTGAGGTAGTTACTCATCATACATGCATTAACAATATTGGCTTGTTTTAATTGATACTTTACTTCATTGAAGCTAATATCTATTACCCTGGCTTTGATCTTTCTAAGCTACTCTGAATTTTGAGGAAACATGGTAAGGTTGTATATTAGGCTGTCCTGAGGGGTCAAACCCCAAAACATGCCCTAGCCCAGACAATTGGCTATAAGCATCTGTGAATGCTCAAACCTGGACACTACCTGGAGTCCAGATAAACACAGAGCACATGTAAGTAACTTTATAACACAGCTGTGAACTGTGTGTGTCCCTGGCCATGTTGGGATATGTCCCATCCTATAGGTCCAGTGATCAGGGTTCTGTGTTACCAAAGGACATTAATTGTCTTGTGAGAGTATTTGAGCCAGCCAAGAAGTCCGGCAACTTGCCTTGTTCTCATCCAGACAGCAACAAGAGCCAAGGCTGCCCAACAGCAGCTGAAGGACCTGCATCAGCAGATCAACTACACCTGGGCCTTGTTCTTACTGCAAAGAGACAAGAGCCAAAGGCTGCCCAACAGCACCTGAAGGACCTGCATTAGCAGATCAGCTACACCTGGGCCTTGTTCTTACTGCAAAGAGACAAGAGCCAAAGGCTGCCCAACAGCAGCTGAAGGACCTGCATCAGCAGATCAGCTACACCTGGGCCTTGTTCTTACTGCAAAGAGACAAGAGCCAAAGGCTGCCCAACAGCAGCTGAAGGACCTGCATTAGCAGATCAGCTACACCTGGGCCTTGTTTTCACCACAAAGAGACAAGAGCTAAATGCTGCACAAGTAGCACCTGGAGAACTTATCCTAACAGGCAGCTACACCCAGGCCTTGCACCTGGACCAAGGCAGCAAGGGGAAAAAGCTCCCACAGCATTGAATCCCAGAAGAGGCTGCAGCCCGGCAAGGGAGCACACAAGAGAGAGGCCTCCCTGGCCCTCTCTGAGCCAAGGACTGCTTGAATTATAGCCACAGCATATGGGAAGACACCAGACAGAGGAGCAAGCTGTGAGTACCTGGCTGATCTGCCATGGAATCCCATTGTGGGAAACCTACAGATCACATCACCTGTATTTCCAATTTGAGTTGCTGTATTGGAAAGGTTAGACCTGTGCTTAAATCATTTAACTGTCTTTCTATGTGGAATGTACTACCCACAACCAAATAGAACCTGTAAATATGCACTGCAAATCAGTTACAGTGGTGTTTGAAGATACCACCACCCAAGATATTAAATTATAAAATATATTAAAATATGCATTTTATTACATAGACCTCTATTAACAACACCTTTGTATCATGAACATTGATACTGAGCACCTTTATATAGCTGCCATTTCATTCTTATTTCGCCGTTACACCCTCATGCATGGTAATGAGAAAGAAACAGGGGAGTGCAGTCCAACTTCCTTCACACAGCTTGTTCTTTTCTCACTGTTACCTGTGTAGGCCAGAGCAAAACAAGAACATTTTAGGATTTATGCCTTTTTCTTCAAAATTATAAGTTGTTTGAACTTACCCTTAAAAATCTTAATGCATCCTTGATTAGTAAATCAAAACCTGTTTATTGACTGATGTGTGTTTGATACATGCCTGTCTCTGGATGCCCAGTTCTCATTATCTCAGATATTTAACTTGAATGATCAGTGAATCACCATGAATGATTTAAAGAATTTTATATAAGCTGAAATAAGTTAAATGCCTAATTTTAAGCATAGATAATTGAGTGACCCACTTCCTTTCTGGTTAAGATGTTCAAAGAGGCTTAATTTCAGTTTTCTGATGGATGTGTAGCTGTTTTATCCAAGTCTCTTAATCCCAGCCTTATATAAACCGTAGTATTGGTGTATTTTTAAGCAGAAGACTGGGACAGGAGTTTCCATGTATATACTTTGAGAGTGAATGTGATTTGGTAGCCCGAAAACTTCGCTTCAAAGTAATTTAGTAGTAATGTTCCTCGGGCCCGAAGAGGATACAGCATCCTGCAGAAGTGTGAAGTGCACAGTCTGACAGATGATGATGGAGTTGGTAGATAAAGAAGTTGCTTTTTTACTCAAGTCGTTTCATGTCTATATTTCAGTGTGGAAGTTCCCAGACGTTAATCCTCTTGTCTCCCAAATGTATTTCTATATAACTCAATGGCTTTGTATTCAAACAGGAACTTTTTTATCACTCTCTTAAACAATTAACCTTTCAATGGTATTGGAAAAGAACAGTACTATCATTCTGTGACTCTTGTCTTAAATAATACAGCCTTTCTGCACCAGCTCACAAGCTACATAAGCTCAAGACACCAAAAAGCTCTGAACCCAGACTTTCCCAGTGTGAGAAGCTCTCTTGATCTTGGATTTCAGCTGACTCACTCTAGAAACAAAGGCCAAACGCTAAGATTTGAAAAGGATTGGGCTCGATCATCACCCAGCCCTGTACAATAGGCTGTGACTGCTTTCTGGTTCTAAAGATAGTGACTCTTGAGCTTTGACAAAAATAGCTTTGGAGTACAGTTATAGCTAGCACAGCTCTAGTCTGGTTCAGTGTGTTTTGTAGGATATACACATGTTGCTTATCTGAATCTATGCCACTCAGGATGTAATTTACCCAAACAACTTATTCTGTGAAGAGTAGAGTCCAGTTTCATAGAACATGTAAATCCAATGGATTTATATCACACATCCCTAAACTCCTGCCTTTATCTTCTTTTTCCCGTCACTTTCCCTGTTTCTTATATCATCATCTCTAGTCCCTTTGCTGTATTGTCAGGTATCCCCATCTATCTTAAACCTGCTGTGCTGAAAAATAATTCTGCAGAATTATTAATACATTTGGTAACTATAGGTGTAGTGTAAATCATAGTAAAGGATTGCGTCTTAAATTGTAAAATCACATAAGGACCAAATGAACCTGAAATATACTAAAAAATATGTGTAGGATTTTAATTGTGTTTTCCCCATAACTTTTGAGGGAGATGCAGTGCATCTAGATCTTAAATTATAATGGCTCTGAGTAAATTAATTGGAGTTGAGAAAGTTGACAATACATGAAAATTAAGTATCACTTAAGAGCAATCACTGATTTAAAGAAAATGTCTGGCTGCTTGCTGGGGGTACTATTTAAGCACAGAACTTTTCTCCCTTCATTAGAAGGAATGAGGAAGCTTTGGTAGAAAAGGGTTCATACTTTTTTCAGCCTCCTTGAGCTTTTACAAAGCTTTTGCACTCTTTAATAAAGCCATAAAATGATGGAAGTTTATACCATATCTTAAGTCTGTATACCGTATCTTAGGTTCTAATGGTGTTCTGGAAAACCTCAGGCTTTATTCAGAAAGTTGACTTGGGTTTCATATGCATGAGGAGTTTTCCAAGCTGCCTTACAGTAGTTTTTTGATCCCTGAGGTCTGCTATGACTAAAATCAGGTAGTTTGAGTTTGGTTTTTTTATGCCATGTCTAAGCCGATTCATTTCACATATGAACCAGAAAGCCCTTTTTGATTCCTTTCTTTTTTTTTTTTTCTTTTTTTTCCAAAGACTGTAAATGCTAAAAATGTCAGTTAAGACTATAGGAGAAATCAGCTTAATAATATCAGAAATAGCTTCAGCTATAGAATTTTTATCAAAAAAGAAAAAAAAAGACATTAGATGGAAAGTTTCTTCACTACCATTATGTTAAGAAAAAAATTTCTTTATTCTTATGTTCTCTCTTTTTTTTCCCTTAAGACTTTGTGTTTATATTTTTATTCCAATACCTAGATTTAGTTTAGAATCAAAAACAGTAGCTCAGCAGAACACCATACATTAAGATGCATATGGAATTTCAGACGACAGGCTTTATGTTTGCTGAAGGCTTGGGGGCTATAGCTTTAACAGTCATCTCACTCACATCGAGGTTGAACACAGTTTGATGCACGTCTAGGAAATTTGTGTTTTGCACACACAGGGGATGATTCAAGGCTACAGCTGTCGCAAACAGTATGCAGGACCTAATTCATAAATAAGCTGTCAGTTACTGTGCTCCCACAATAAAACCAAATTAGAATCACAAAGAGAAATTGGCATGAATCATAAGATGAGACTTTGAAAAAATAAGAACTTCATCACATTAGTGTTATGTTTGGATGAAGATTCTCCTTAACAATTAACAAAAATAATCAATTTGCATTGCTGCAACTGGATCTCTTTAAGGCATACCTCAATGTAGAATTCTATGCATAAAGAATACTATTTACCCTTAAAAATTACAATAATTCAGCTACGATGCTGTGAAAATAGCTAACATGTATTTCCCTAATCATGCTGTTCTCCCAGCCTTTATGTCATCGATCTACCATGCAAGAACAGTACTAACAAACAACCTTGCATAGCTAGAATGGGAATTCCTTAAGAAGAAACTCAACAAACCTTTCTAAAAGTATCTGACATTATCTCCTAAAGCTGAGGTAAAAATATCAAACACAGGATGGATTTTACAGCAGAACTGATCCTTTCTTCCTCCTGTGCACTGCACTCTTTGCCCATTTGGCCATAATACAGTGTTATGCATTTCTGTACAGAAGTGTATTGATGTAACATTTCAGATGATCAAATGACATTTCTACTCTTTTTCCAGGCATGAAAATAAGCATGCAGTGCTTAGTGGTATGGAAGTGCTGATGCACTGAAGTATTTTGAAAGCTATTATTTGATCCAATTGCATGTGTTAGCACCCAGACAGTAGAAATCATTGTATGAACTATTCAGATAAATACGAGCTGGAGTTAGATACAGATAGATACAGATACATGTAATATAAAACTTACTAAACTTGTACTTAACTGAAAAGTAAGAACTGGTAATGATCTGATATCAAAAACTATTGTGTGTGTTTAGAGACCTAGTATTTTCACTGATATGAATAAACTATAGAAAATACCTGAAGGACCACATTTATTTAGTATTACTATTTCTAATCATGCATTTTGGAGCCATTTTATTGGAAAGTTATCCCCCCCCAAAGACCACTTGTGTTCCTCTGACTTGCATGTTCATTTTCACTTATGCTTATCTAAGATGGTATTTCCAGATGATTATGTTCCTGTCATTAGGCTTTATTTCAAAATCTTAATTTCTAATCTAGTTTCACAGCATTAACATGAATACAGTTCCCCTATTTCCCTTCCTTCTGTGTCACTTCCCTTAGCTTACACTTTGCAAAAACGTACTTTCTCTGAAAGCTGCTTTCAGCCAGAGCTTCAGAGCCACGGTGGTGGCTCCTCTTTATATGAATACACCTTTCTCTTTTCTGCTCAAAGGTTGACATGCCAGTGAGACACAAATATGCATGGAGTAACACTCATGCTTAGGTTGCTGCTTGCTCAAATCTCAAGGGATATGTGTGTCCCAGTTTACACCAACTGTTGGGTAAGAACAGTTAAATACTAATCTGATAATTATTAGTGTAACAAAGGCATCACAGTGCAAGTTTGTCTGGCTGGAACAAACAGGTGCAGTTCATAATGATCTAGTATTTTGTACAGGAAAGCTCCATCTGTAGCCATTCCTGAATATCACTTTTTCTACAGGGATTACTGTGTGGTACAGTTATTTAAAATCATAAATTACTGCATTTTAAATTGCTACATTCAAATAAGTTTGGATCCTACAGAAATGGAACATTTCCGTTGTGTATGTGAAGGACTCCTCATCACATGCTGCCAGCATACTATTTGTTAAAGACCACAAGCTCTATGCCCTGAAACATCCATCAAGTAAGACCTTTAGTAAACTGAGTATCACTGCCACAAACAAGACCAAGGAATTGTTTCAGACAATTAAAGCTGCACCACACAATAGATCATTCGTGTGTGTAACTTCACTTCCAGTTCAGTTGTCTCTGTGTACAGATCACTCAAGTGCTCTTATCCAGTTTTCTCCGAGCTTGTTGTGACAAGTTGGAATAGCAGTGGTTTGTTCTGCAGCAGTCAGTCCTCCTAACAATGCAAAGAATTAGTCTTTTGTCAGTGCATACCGAGCACAACAAAGGCGCCCTTCTGCACAGCCTGATTTGGTGGCTGTTTTTCAGCAGCACCGATGACTGCATTTCCAAATTGTGAAAAGTTAACACTGTTAGTGTAGCTGGAGCTTCTCTTTTTCACTTCTTTTCTTTTTTTTTTTTTTTCCTCCTCATATATTCAGTGCCAAAAAAAGCTCACAGCTTAAGCTGTTGCTATTTTAGAAGAGCTCATTTTATTATTATGGTTGCTGTTGGCTTTTAAAGACTACGTGCCTTACTTTCTGGGTATAAATATTCATATTTGTTTTTATTGGACATTTAGGGGAAATGTTGTACTGTTTGCTGTCACTTTTTGAAATATTTAACAAACAGTTCTGGTTGTAGTTTATTCTTAATTCTCGGAACCACTCTAACTTATATTTTGGTATTCAAAGAGAGAATTGTGGGGAAATGACAGTTGATTATAGTAATAGCTACTGAGCTTTATTTTGGTTTATTCTATTTTAATCAGTTTTAGTATCATATTTATTTGCTTTTTAAAAATACATATTTTATGTCTACAATGAAATTCTGTTTTTTAGTTCTTTAGACCATCATTATCATACTGATACATGCTCCTACATCAGAAATTTACCCTACCTCATTTTTGCTATCTCAGTGTTTAGTGGTTTGAATTACAGATATATGACATTGACTCTGGAACTTTTCAACCCATCTGAAAGATGTTGCTATAGCTCATGAAAGACTATTAGGTATAAGGCTCATATTAGGTGTGGAAACTATTTGTGGAATACTTTGTGTTTAAAAAAAAAAAAAGTGGTGATAATGGTGTTTTGAATCGATAATTCCTTTAAGAACTGGAAGATGTGAAATGTAAAAATAGTATACAGGAAAGCAGAAAGACAATGCAGTTGTACAGGAAAGAAGAATAAATCAGTTTTGTTGGAACTGTTTTCAGTTAGTAACCTGATAGAGAGGAAATCCTTCTTCCCTTTTCTGAAAGTGGAAATAAGTTAAAAAAAAATAACTCTGCATGAAGTTGTTTTTATATTATTGGAAATTTAAGTGTCCTTTAGACCTACATAAGCTAATATATTTTTAAAATAGGGACTAAATAAGTTGGAAATGTTCAATGGTTTATCTTATGAAACTTCTTAACAAGAAAAGTATGAGTATATTGGGAACATTCATATTCATATGACTCTCTATACTCAGTGGATGGATCTCAGGTTTTAGAGAAGTATAACTTGAAGAGCTATTGCCTTGCTTTGAGCTGGAGCCACTCCAGACTGAGGACACAATGAATTTACCCCAGAGAGTAAATAAACACTCACACAGAATTGGAGATTAAATAGAAATTCTATTTACAAAAGTAAATCAAATACAAAGGCAAAAGGATGTATATACATCCTCAGAATCAGCCCTGGTTTAGCCCCCCCCCCCCCCCCCCCCAGCCGACTAAGCCCCAAACCAGACCTCAGCTAGGCTTCAATGATGCATCAAAAATATCCCCCCCAGCCAGCCAAACCTCCCCCACACTATGTCTCATTTCCCACCCCCCCTCCTCCTTCCCCCCAAGATAGGCCCAGAGCAGGCCTTAGCTACACAGCAAGAAATAGATTCCCACCAGCCGGGTCTCACTGCCACACAGCCAAACGCAACAGCAGCAGTCACACGCCTGGAGCAGAGAGGTGTCAGAGAGAGAGAGCTGACTGGACAGGCTGCTCCTTATATAGGGAGAAACAGGAAAAGGGAATAGAGTAACAGATTACAATACCCTGTGCCTGCCTCTGGACTGCCTAGTCTCCTGAAGGATTTTTTAATCTCTGTAGTTTTACAACTAATCCTTAACCTACCACAGCTATGATATAGAATTTGAAATTTTAAATACATCTTATCCATCAGGCATAGGCTAATAATTTGGAGATGGAATCACAGAATCATAGAATCAGTCAGGATTGGAAGGGGCCACAAGGATCATCTAGTCCAAACCCCCTGCCATGGGCAGGGACACCTCACATAGAGGTGGTGTTCTGGAAACCACTGAGGAACCCGAATAGACTCCTAAATTTGTAGTTATCGTTGCAGAGTGGGTTCTGGGTAGAGAATATGTTTGCAGTAAGGCTATCACTCTTCATTTAGTTGTTTTTTTGGGTTTTGTTTTGTTTTTAATGAGACTGGGTTTTGGATCAGAGGATGTATCTATGTTCACACTCCCCAGCAATGTCTCAGCTTCATAGGTGGTGTCAGTGATTCAGCAATGACAACAGTGAGCTGGTCTGAAAGATGGACAAGGAGTATCTGGTTTCCCCTCACACTTACTACTAGCAAACACAAATTGCAACCTCCAATGCCTACATCCTGTGCGTGGCTCTGAAGAAAGAATGTGCTGTAGTTACCTTTGCACCTGTAACCCATTAATAATTTCAAACATCCTCTTTGCTCTGTTACTGTAGCTATTTCTCCCACAATGGTCTAGTTGAGCTCTACTGCTGAACATTATATTGCTTGCATTTTATTCTGGAATTGGATTGAAAAATAAAAATGGTGTTCGAACTTCTCCAAGTGATTTTCAGTACTTAGAAAATTGTGACAAAAATGGACGCAGACCTTGTGAGCAGCAACATGTCAAAAATTCTTTTATTTTAGCATCAATATTTCAGCCGATCAAATGGATCGGCCGATCTAGTGTGAGGAGACCCTGCCCATGATGGGGGGGGTTGAAGCTAGATGACCTTTTGAGGTCCCTTCCAGCCCTAACTATTCTGTGATTCTGATTTGAATTTCATTCTTTCCTCTGGGAAACAGACACAATTAATCCGCCTCAGAGATATCCCTTCTGCTATCTGCTTTCTAACCTTCACAACTAAGAGAATTAAAAATTTATTGTCTTTAACTGAAATTTTGATTTTGGCTTACTGAAAGCTTTTCTGAGAACTATCTCAGTTTTACTTTTAATTTTGTTAGAATTTAAGATACATCAAGATGTGGAGTTGATTCTTCTGTGACAGGAGTATTTAGAATTCAAAGATCTCCAGAGGCTATAACAGCTCCCTTGCTCCACCTCTTCAGTGAAGGTTTTAAAAGCAGTGTTAATTTGGAGAAATATCCCCCTATGAAAAGCAGTCATATTTTTTTTTTTTCCTGGCACTGAACAAAGAACTTCATTAGAACATGGAAGATTACGTCACATCAGCTCCATTCCTTTCCTGTTAAATTTCTTCCTGAGAGAGATTTCTCCCCAGATTTTCTTATTCTTCTCTCCTATTGGGCTGCACGCACAGTCGGGAAGGATCTTGTGAGCTTATTCACCTCAATGCGAGTCCAGATGCAGTACAAAGGTGATCAGTCAGCTTATCAAAGATGTAAGACTCATGGTTGCATCCCATTGCCTGCTGCAGCCCAGAGCTGAAGTGGCTGGGTAGGTGTTTGAGAACACATACATAGTGATCGGAGTAGGGGCTTCTGGAGGCTGTAGACTCTGAGTAGCTAGAGAAAAATAAGGGGAGCATGGGATGCCTGTGCATTTCCTGCAGCCTGATTTTTATGTCCACAAGTTTTCCTCTAATGGCGGAGGGCTGGGAAGCTGTTTAGCAGTGCTGTAGTGTCTTTTGCCCAGGCATATAGTGAGTAGTTTCCAAACGGGTGTAAATAATCTGTTCTTTCCTTTGATGTGACTTCACTGAGCACAAAGCACAGATAAAAGGCTCTCTGCAGTTTATTATAAAGTTACAAGGCAAAATTGGAAACCCTCAGGATATACTCAGGTCCTTCAAAATTCATATTTAACTGTTCCTGTCTCCCTTACAATAGTGTAAGCTGCAAGCAAATCTTCTCTTCCTCCCTTCTCTTACATGATAAAAGTGGTGCTCTCTTAGTATTGTGTGACTGCAGGACAACAGGATTACATCTTCTGGTTTGTTGCCTTTATGCAGATACAAAGCAGCATTTGTGCTGCATTCCATTTTTCTTCCTTGTGCCTTCTGACTTTCACATCTACTTTAGTGAACTATTTCAGGTCAATACGGAGTTTGCTGGCTGGTCAGTTACCAATGTTTGGTTTAAGCACTGTTTCAGAAGGGATTTCTTTGGGGAAACATTCATTCACAGTTGCAAAAGCTGGTATCTGGTGAAATCAGAAAGAAAAATCCTTACTTAGGATGTCTAGACAAAGAAATTCCTAAAGAGGTGAAGATAAGAGACCATGAATTATCTATAGTAAACTTAGAGTCAAACACCAAGTCCTTCCCTCCCCAGGTTAAAATATGATAATTGACTTGCACTTGTTTAACTTGTCTTCACATGGTGAATTGTAAAATCTTTCTGAAAGATGATTTATCTTTAACCAGCAAGGCTGTATTGTGAGGAATATCAAAGGCATAAGCACAATTTCCCACTTGGAAGCTTGTGCACATATCCCACTATCGTGAGTGGTAGTTACAGGCTCAAAGTACGAGGGGAAGAGCAGAGACGCTTACTAGTGCTCTTCACGAATATGCAGGTTCAAGTCACACTACTGGATATATATTGGCAGTGTGTTTGTCCTGATGGAAGTGTGCTCTAAGAGTCCACAGTTCTGATATATGAATGATGAAAATGTACTGCAATTAGTGGAAAGTGTTATGAAATAAAAAATACAGACCTTTTGTTCTTCAGGCATGGGAATTACTGGAATTCAGTCCTGGGCCTTGATATTTTGGGGGTTTTGTTTGTTTTCCTGAGTTGCACTCTATTTAGAATAAGCTGAACTAAATGTTTGACCTACCTTGCTCCCCCGTTTTATCTGATTGCACCATCATTAATGAGGAGGTATTTAAGAAAGGGTAATGCAATTCTTCAGTCACTTACAAGGGTGTTTGGTATAGTGGCTGCTAGATTTTACAGTATATTTTATTAGAATTGGAGTTCCTATGCAATCTAACAAACATTTATCTAAATATGTTTCATAATACTCTAGTGCCACAAGAGTATATATATTCATTTCAAATAAATTTCTCATTTCTATCTCACTATAAAATCCATGTTTCCCAAGGATTTTTCTGTCCTACAAGCCTAGTCCATATGTGTTGGCTGGTTAAAGAACCACACGTGGCAGGATGCATGATGCTTGTTACATAATGTGAGCATATTAATTGTCTACAAGAAAAGTCCTAACTCTGGAGTGTGCATCTGCTAACATTTCATCTTTTGTTTGGTTAGGTTTTGTTTTGTTTTTTTTTCCCCTCTCATTTTTCTTAGCACTTGATTCTTGCATTCTCTTTTTATAAAGAGACACTGATGTTTGGTTGCAGCAAATTAATTGATTTTAATATGGAAAATATTTTTTAACAGAATAGAAAAATTTTACAATGAAAATCCAGAGACTTGCTTTGTGACTGAGGCTAAGACATTTGATTTTAATACAGCAAACTTCCCAGTTATTTTTCAAATCCAGGGCTATTCCTTGTCATACTTTTCATTGCAGTGTTTCTAGTAGATTATTTATGTAGAAAGTTTTGTTTTGTTCCTCTATTTAGAATAGGACTATAAGAGCAGATACTTGAAAGTGTCTACCCAAGAATAAAATAAGGCTGTTGTTATCTACCTCTTTTATTATATGATGCAGTTTTCATGCATCCCACAAAGACTTGGTTAACTCGTAAAGAAGCAGTGACCTGTCTGGGTGGGTCTATGTCCATGATATTTGGGGCCTCTCTGAGACACAAAGAAACATTTGAAAGTTCTCGTTGTGCCTATATAAAACCCACGAGCTCTTGGAGAGGGCTGTCCTGTTCTTCTGCAGTGACTGTTTCATAGGCATGGTCACCTGGGAAGCCAGGGAGCTGTTTCAGTCCCAGCAGTTGGATGATGTTCAGGTTAACAACCTAAACTTGTATTATTGGACCAAGAAAGTGGGGAAATGCCCTAAGAGATAGAGAAGATGGAGTAAAGGCTAGTAAGATAAACCAAATATTAACTCTAAACCCCAGATGCTACTTATGTCCTGAGAGCTTACCTGACCATCCACTGATTGTAGCACTTCCCGGTTGTGCAATTGGATCATGTCAAGATGCAGTGCTGTGAGAAACTTTACTGTACACAAGTAAGATATTGACTCCCATGTAACTGCACAGCAAAAAAAAAAAAAAAAAAAATTACTGATATGTCATGTATAACTCTGTAAAATCTTCAGTTTGCACTGCATTTGCTTAAGAAATAACACTGAGGTATATCTGTGTGTGCACAGGAGCAGTATTTAGCTCCAGGATTTTAATAGGGCTCTACATCCAACAATCCTCCTTCTGAAAGCACACAGGTATTTTACTTCCTCCAGTGGCTGAAGTAACAACCTACTGTCACCATTCTGTCTCCCAGAAACCAAGCTTTTGTATATTCATGCCATAGTTTATATCCTCCTGAGTATTTTTTACTTCTGCATGGCCATGATATCACTGTGGCATGTGGTATTTTCTCTCGAGCTACAGTTCTGGAAATAATAGTCCTCCCTAAAACACCATCTCTGAAAGTCAGCCCCAACTGCTCTGGCATGGCAACAAGGGCTCCAGCAATCTGGATCCCACGCACCTTCCCTTTCCCTTACAGCGGAGACAAAACCAGATGAACCTCTTCTGCGTACCAGCTCATGTTTTGTCTGCTTTCCTTCCTGCACCCACAGATATTTTTATCAGCTCACTGGATTTTTCATATGAGTCTAGCTGAAGCTTCAGTCCTTACATGAATTTGCAGTAAAACCCAGCTCATTGACTCTGACTGTACAAGGATAAAAGAGGATTTGCTACTGGGGCTATGCATGACCCTTTTGTGCAGTTTACGACTAAGAAAGATAGCAGATCTCAAAAAACCCTGTCTTTAATTTTGACTTAGAGATTGGTGTGACAAAGCTCAGCTTTGTCTTCTAAATGTGAGGCAAGAAAGCCTCTTCCTTGCTTCAACTGTTTATGGAGAGTCTCTTTACTTTTATTTCAATCCATGTCTGACTCAATGAGGACACACAGCAGAAGGAGGAATACCTTTCCCTAGCTGGTGGTTTGGGTGTACGTTTGATTATACTGTAACAAAACGTGTTTTGCCTCAAGACAGTTCAAGTTAAGGGCTGGAAATGATACAGATTTTTTGACAGATAATCACATTTCTGAAACCTTTTACAGAAACTGTATTTGAAATTGTACCTGGGTAGATTCTTGCCTGTTATTTATATATGTTTGGTTCAAAGATTCTCCAGCACTGGCAAGTGAGGATGTTGGTGATTATTGGGGTGATGTTGATGATAAAACAGAAAAAATGGTGTATAGTAACTTTCTCTGTGTTTGGGAGTACAAACTCCTTGAACAGCCTTCTGTTACATCCATTTTTCCTATTACATGCTGTCATCACAAAATACTGTACTGCTGCATCTCGTTCAGACATCAGCCACAGGAACTTTGCATCTTGGCCTCTGTTTTGAGTATGTTTTTTAATCAAATTTGTAGCTTTGGGACCCTGTTATAAACACATCAGTAGAATTCTACAAGAAGTTTTTAACTCTCTATAATCAGTTTTGTTGCCCATTGGTGAATAAAGGAAACTAAATCCAAAGGTCCTGAAGCCCTGCTACCTAATGCTGATAGTACAGAGCTCATGCCATCAGTAGTCAAAGCAAAGGAGTTGTCTGATAAGTAACTACACACGAAGTTTGGAGGTGTCAGACACTCTTGTGAAAGAAAAAGTGTTTACTTACAGAGGTAGAGAAGTTAAAAAACCCAGACTACTCATGCATTCCTGGTTTCTTTGTATTTTATACATAGTCTTAGCTTTATATTTGCTCTAGCTGGATGATTTACAAGATGACTGAGAATAGGGAGTTAAAAAATACATCTCTATTTAAAACTGTATTTGGAAAGGATGTGAAATACTGCTAGCACTGCAAAGGTGACGTTTCCAGAAGATGATTTAATATTTCTCTTAAAAAAAGCCTCTTACTGAGCATCAGCTGCAATCTGTTTTCTCCAATGGAAACGTTTTAGTATAAACCATAATTGTTTTCTTTGTCAGATAAATTTATTTGGGTTGCACTGAAATGTGTTTGTTTGGCAAATCACTATTCAGTTATATTTGGACAACAGGAAATATTTAGACATTGCCTTTGAATTAAAAATGTTAATTTGAATGTGTTTATTATATACTTCATGTATCAGGCACAATAACAACAAGAGTTTCTTTTTCAGACAAGCAGGTAAAAAATGAGGGGAAAAATATATCACTCCCTTTCATGTTAGATCTACTTAATAATAGGGGTTTTTTTTTTCTTAGTATTCTTACAGCCCCTGGAGCAAATCAGGATTTTGTCTGATGTGCATTTGTTTGTGTTTAAGATATTAACCTACAAAGCAAATAGGATAGAGGATCATATTTCAAAACTGTGAATGTATTCCAGCCTTGTGAGTCAAAGACCTCCTGACAGAGGTTTCACTTGTCAAAACAAAATATGGATTTTCACATTTCTATCTGCATACTCTGATGTATATCCTCTACCAACCCACACTTAAAATGTCAATTGCCTAACACAAATTGAGAACATCCATGTTAAAAATAAAAAAAGGGACTTTGCCTACACGTTTGGAGTTGTTACATGGGATTTTATTGCTTTAAAAATGCATATGTTGAATAGAGGACTTACTGAAAACTTCAGCAATTCTTATATTTTAACTGTAACTTACTACTATGTTGACAAGTTCATGCTTTATTGGCATTGCACTTCTCTCTTGTTTAGGGTTTTGTATGAGTACGTTGTACAGAACATAAATTTAACAGGATGATCACAGATCATGGATGCCCACATGATGCACTAAATTCCAAAGCCTTTATGCTAATTTTCTCCATTGTAGAATATTATGTTAACCAAAGGATCATTTTCATCTTTAGTTAGCATATTTTGTGCTCTCCCAAGTTTCCTGTCTTTAACCACAGACCTTTGCAGAGGTTTATCCCTTCTAAAGAAATATTCTGATGTTTCTGCCCTCAGAAGCCCACAGACATGTACACAGCAAACCAAAGAGGCACAGGAAAAATACTCAGAGCATTTTGAATTAAATACAATGGCATGTTGGTATTCATTTCAGCCAACCTGCAAATGTCACTAATTTGGTGGAAAGAACAGTGTAGACAAATTGAGCACTGGGGAGGACACTTTTATATAAAGAAAAAAGTCAGATGTTAACCCACCTTGCCAGCTCTTGAATAGAGAGGAACCAGATTGTTACTTCTCTGTATAAAACTTTTGTTTTTACTGACCTGAGAGCGTGTTTCTTGTTTGTGAAAACGAGAGCTGTTGAGTCAGCTCTCTGAAACATGCCAAAGCACAAAGAGATGTACAGTCTTCACTCATAAAGCTGGCAAGAGGCAGCATCAGAGAGGATTAGAGTTATCACCCTGCACAAGGCGGCTGCAGTTAAGGGAGGTACTGCTAGCTGGACCAGTATCTTCTCACCCATGTAATGCTAAATGCAAGCCTGCTGCAGAGCGCCTCTGAGGGCAGTGCTTGGGGAATTCACAGCTCCAGTGCTCCAAAGAATCTTTGCTGTCAGAATAGCATGTTTTGTTTATTTGCCAAAGAATCTATTTGATCAAAGATCTCGAGGCTTATCTGTCTCAGTACTTCTGTCATTGATCAGGCGACGTCTGTATTTTCTAGGTCACTTACATATTATGCTTATATGTGAGCATGTCAAAGAAATGTATTCACTAATGTATGTTTAATGTGAATGCAGCTGAACTATTGTTCAAACAATGATTTTTTTTTACATTTCAATCAACTCCTTTTGAAAATTAACATCTCTGATTTGGATATTATCCATAATCTCAAATGCTATCAGCAGATATAGTAGGTCTAAAAAAATAATTTTACAGTTAAGCCTTATACTCTGATGCATGTTTTTCACTAATTAACCTATTTTAGTTGTTTTGTATCCCAAGACACTCTGTATTCATCATTTATATGCTCTATTTAACTCTTTTCAGGCATAAGACAATATGAATATATACAAGCAAGCTCCTGCATATGTTACCCTAGTGAATTGCTCGTTGTTTGATGAATGTGTTGGCTGGAAAGAGATTATTGTAACTGAATAGAAAAATCTTCTTCTCTTGTTTTTAAAAGAAGAAGGGGGTGGGGGGGAAAGCACGTTTTGCAGGATACTGTGTTCCTAAAAGTGTCAGACATTCTCCACATAAAATAGCAAATACATACTGAAATGACATATAAAATATTATTGTTATATATTGAGTAGCATTCTTATTAATTTATTATTTAATAGTTATATGTTTAATATTTTCTATTTTAATACATTATTTTATTATTATATTAATATATTATTTTTTATATAAAATACTTTAAATATATTTTCAAAATAATCAGAGGAGGAATACCTACAATATACTACGACATATCATAACACTTCTAAACAGCAGCCCCTGAAAAACCATGGGTGTTTTCTCTGCCTCGTCTCCACAGAATCTCTGAAAGCATTCAAATGTTTGGAAACCTGTTTCACAAAAAAAAAAAAAAAAAAAATTGAACCTAAAAGACATGATTCATATCCCCACAAGCTGATTTGCTAAGTGGGTGCTAATTCTTTTGCAAAACTCTTTGGAGAATGTTTATTAGAATTATCTGTATAGTTCCAACAACATAAAGTGTTCCTGTAGGTATTTTTCTCTTCACACCTGGAGAACAGAATGTTATTGACATTCAGAGCTGTAATGATTTTAGCAATGCTAACTAACTCTGGCTACCAATGTTTGCCCTAATTCTTCGTCGAATGAGTAAAATTTTTAACGCTCAAGAGGTCTGAACACCTTGCTCTCAGGAATCCAGTGTGCACATCCTTATTACTGATTTGAAAAGCTCAGCCTATCTCTATAACAATGCACAGTTTCACCTTGAATGAAACACATGGTTAAGTGAGTGTGCTGTCATCTCTAAACCTCTGACTTTTTGTTGAGGTGGTTATCTGTGGGGGTTTTTTGGTTTTTGTTTTGTTTTGTTTTGTTTTTGTTTGGTTTGGTTTTTTTTGTTTTGTTTTTACTAGCATGGACAAATATGTGTGACTAGATGGATAAATGATGAGTTCTCTCAGTACTTGCTGCCTAACAATCAGTTAAGTCAGAAAAGGGGCAAGGGAAGAGTTCATGGTCCTTATGGCAGCCATGGGCTTGTATGCTAAAGGTATTTTAAATTTCAAAGTCATGCAGGAGCAAACTCCATTCAGTAATGCATCATAAATATCTGTACCATGCACTCTGTGTATAGAGCAGGTGCTGGCTGATTTGTGGGGGGTTTGTAAGTTCGGTAATACAAGATGTTACATAGTGCTTATGGTACCGCATTGATTTTCAGCCTGCCCGGAGTTTCCTCAAGTTGTTAGTAATAAATTTAGAGATAATAGATAAGCAGGATGACTGATTTGAGTCCTGAGATGTTTTAATGGAGGAGAGTTAAATCAAGTGCAATATTCAAATGTAGTTTGCAATTTTCTTCTTGAACTACAGGCTGGTTTGGGCTGTGTGCAAAACTATACTCACTTCTGTTTCCTTATACTGTATGAGGTGAAAATATTATCATTATACGGTTTATTGCACTGAAAATGAGAGCTATAATTACATTTGTTTCCACCAAAGCCTATCCTAAAGCTCCTGTTAGAAACAGCTAGACAGATTTACTTTACTAAAAAAGGCAGCACAAGGAATAATCAAGTAAAATATGATTAAGTGCCTATAAGCAGGTAGAAGAGAATCATAAAACACTTTTATTCAAAAATATTTATTGAAAATTGATATTTAGAAGGAAGAACCCTGTGGCAAGAACAGAAATTAAAATAATTCCCAAAGCAAGCAGAGACATGAAACTTCAAAAGAAAAATTTAAGACTGGCTAGGAAACGGAGCAAGAAAAGTTTCTGTTTGGAGCAAGTAATTATCTTTTAGGATTTTACCCTACGTTGTATGAAGGCACTGACACCCAGTTTAGCTTGGAGCACAAGTCTTTCACTCATTATTAAAATCTATCTGCTTCCATACATGAATTACATATTCTAAGATGACATTATGCAGTAAGAGTGCTTTTAATATATGGTTTTACAGCTTCACATTAATTTTCTAAATGTAGTAATAATTAATTAATACCTATGCCTGATTATTTTGAAGGTAATTTGTTTCTCTGATGTTGCCAGTAATATCAGATATGTTCTGCGGCCTGAACCTTGTGGTACAGATTCTGGAAGGATGGTTGCTCTTTGGGAGAATTCAGCTTCAAACTAGAAATAGGTCATTTATTAAAGAAGTCACAGAAGTAGGAGGAATCTTTTCCTCCTCTTGCATTTCTCCATTTCCCCTCCCCACGCATTTTGTATTAGCTATGTGCTTTTTCTTTTTCTTTTTTTTTTTTTTTCTTTTTTTTCCCCCCTAGTACTGGAATTTTTTCCAATATGTTAGAAAGCATTCACCTTGCTGAGATTTGTTACATACTCAAGTTTGATTGCAATTGACAGTTCAGGGCAGAACTGTCCCTTGAATTTTGCATTTTATTTTCTGTTGAAACATCTGCTACTTTGTTCTGATGATCTCTGCTAGTGGAAAAAAAAAAATTTAAAAAAGAGGGGTGATGTCCTTATTTGAGGAAAAAAATGCAAGGAAAAAAAAAAAGATTAGAAGGACAGGCATCAGAGTAAGAATTGTTTAGAAGTGATCTGCAAGCAAATGCAAGAGCCTTCCTTCCTGGATAATATTAACCATTAAATATGAAAATGTCAAGTCTTCCATTTGTCTGGGAGTGGTCAAAGGGATTCGTAAAAGGAACCATAATTTCTAAATTAGATTCATCATACAGATCAATCGCTTGGGTTAATTTTGACTGTGCTCAAAGCTCAGCGCAGCAGAGGCTGTTCTACCCCCAAAATAAGGATTTATCAGCTTAGCATTGATTAGCATTCAAGTTTCAGACTTTGGGCTTTGTGCACAGTTAATTATATGTTGCAGTATGTTATACAGCTTGTATAATTTTTGTTACATTTTAACTGACTGAAATGGGGAAATATTTTGGACATGGACAGATCAAATCGTTTTGCCTGGGGAGGCATCATCACAGCTTAATTTTTGAAAGCTGCAATTAGCTAAGTACAGTGAAAAGGATTGAATGCTCCCAGGTGCTCAGCAAGGTTTCCTTCCATAGCCTCACTGTGTAAGAGAGATTTAAGCCTTATGGCCTTATGCAAGGACTTTGACTCTTCCATGTTCATTGAAAGTCACTGGAGAAGGCTGCAGGTATTCCTCTGCTGTAAAAAAAAAAATTAAAAGTATTTAGAACCTAACAACTGAATTCTGGAGAAGCAGCAACTGCTAACAGCATACTTATTGCATGGGGATCATTCAACACCTTTAAGAACTAATGTTTTCCTGGATGGTTTGGCATTGTTGCATTGCTTTCACTGTTGTTTTCTGACTGTTTCATCTAAGTTTTTCTTCTACTTGTCATTGGTGTCAAAAGAGAAATAAGGCAACTGATTCAAAGGTTAGAGACATCATTTCAGATTTGATGAGTCAGTGAGAATAGAGCTTGGAGAAGTAGCCCTTGGCAAGTTTAAAAGTAGTGACAGTTTTGATGGTAAAATGGTTTCAGGCAGCTGTGAAGGAGGTTTCTTTCCGTGTAGAAAGATAAATAATGAACTAAAACTTTTATTGATGATACATGCAAAAGATTGAATTAGGGACAAGACTAGTTCTTTGTTTCTATACCATGAAAAGTGCTGAAGCTGCTTCTATGCATTGGTCATGCTGACCAGCAGTTGGTAGAAAGTGAATTCCATAGGACTGAATCTTAGCCCTTATATGATATAAAAGGACAGAGCCTTTCCCAAATATATCTCTTGTCTTGCCCAAATATTTTTCTACTGCAAGTGATCCTACACAACTGCGACACCAAAGCTGCTACTTATGTGGCACCATTAATATAATTTGTTAATCCCTGAAGCAAGCAAGAAACCAGGGAATAACACTGAAATATGACTTTAAGAGGACATGGCATTTACATGGTGAGACCATTGTTGTTTTCCTCCTCAAACCGAGGATGCATCTTAAAGTAATGAGCTACCTTAAGTCACACAACGTTTCCTATGTTATGGGTCCTCAGCTGGCAAAGCTGTGTGTCCTGCTCTACACCCTGGCCTCTCCATTCATCATTGGAAAAGCTAGAGGAGGAATCAACATAAACCCACATTTCTTATTGGGGAAATCACTGACCGTGTTGTTTCTGCAATAGAATTTCATCCAAAATGTCCACATCAAATTTCTTTCTCTGTTGACTCAAATGTAGAGTCTAAAACTGAGAGGGAATCTTTAATAGTATTAATAAAAACTTTCCTATTTTATGCTTTGATTCTTGCCTAGAGTAGGAGGCTGGTCATGGAAAAAGTAGGTCACTGAAATAATTGCTGTACTGAAAATAATATACCCTGACAGTTCTGGGGTTGAGCTACTGTATGTCCATTGGGTTGTAGCAGGTTTGGAGTCTGTGTATTAGCAGAGATAGCAGTCTCTGGTATTTAACATTAATTGTGTACTCGTGCCTAATTTCCTTTAAGAAGTGATTTCTTGTCAGCTAGATGAAATTTATTTTCATTTTCAAAGCTACCTGCCAACTATGCTTAAAAAAAAAAGATAATTTATTATTGTCTTTCCAAATGCTACTTTTTTTATATACCAGACTCTGTGTATATACATATATATATATATTTCCTTTTTTATTCCCTTTATTCATGCTGTCCAGCTTTGTTGTTCATTTGTTTAGCACTTAATTCCTCTGATTTTTGCACAAATATTCTTCTTTTCGTTACGTTGCAATTCACTTATATAACAGTGAACAGAAGGGGGAAAATGAGAAAGACAAAGACAGAGGGAATTTGGAAAAAGGAATCCAAAAGACAACTGAAGGTCAAGCTGTGAAGTATTTATGTTGCATTAATTCTCAACTGTTGCCTTATTTTATATATATGGTGTCCCACGGGACAAAGATTTTGCTCTGTGAAATGCTTTCCTGCATTTTGTAATCTCATGTCAAATATGTGCCATAAATTTCAGAAACAAAACAAAACAAAAAGAGCACACCAAAAGAACACACACAAAAACAACTCAAAGGAATGCTTTAAACCTCCTAGTAAACACATTCTTTCCTAAATCATTTACATAGAGCAAAGTAAAAGTAAGAGGAAGGTTATGCCTTGCAGTGAAGATACACAAATCAACAGGGAAAAAAGCTCTGCAAAACACAGGAATAACCTCCGAGATATAGGTTTTGTGGAGGACAATATTAGAAAAATAAAGCACAATTGTAGTTTTAGAGACAATGCTATTGCTTCTGAAGGTTCACAACTCTATTTTCAGACAGCCAGAAGCTCTAATGTGTTAAAAACCCCAGTCCTCATGAATTATACATTTGTTCCTTTTTCTTTTGGCTACAGTGCCTTTGTCATATGAGTCCTCAAAATACTGGAGATGTACGTATGGTATGTCAAGATTTTTTGTTGGCAGTAGGCACAGTTGTCTGTTCATGCTTTTTGACTTGTTTTGTATATTTATATGTTGACTAGATTCTACACTTCCTTTGTGACAGGATTGGATGTTTGGGTTTTTTTACTTTTTTTTTTTTTTTTTTACATTTTTATCACAGTATTTTCAAACATATCTAGTGCATTGTTTCTGCTTAGACTTTTTTAGGTGTGGTGTTTAGGAAGGTGGGTATGAGCGTAGCCCTGAAGAAAAGGACTTGGGAGTACTGGTGGATGAGAAGCTGAACATGAGTCACCACTGTGCACTTGCAGTCCAGAAAGCCAATTGTACCCTGGGCTGCATCAAGACAAGCATAGCCAGCAGGTCAAGGGAGGTGATTCTCCCCCTCTACTCCACTCTGGTGAGACCTGGAGTACTGCATCCAGTTCTGGAGCCCCTATTACAAGAAGGATTTGGATATGCTGGAAGGTGCCCAGAGAAGGGTCACCAAGATGATCAGAGGGCTGGAGCACCTCTCCTATGGAGACAGACAGAGAGTGGGGGCTATTCAGTATGGAGAGGAGAAGGCTCCAAGAAGACCTTATTGTGGCCTTCCAGTATCTGAAGGAGGCTATAAGAAAGCTGGGGATGGACTTTTTAGGGTGTCAGGGAGTGATAGGACCAGAGGGAATGGAGCAAAACTAGATGTGGGTAGATTCAGATTGGATGTGAGGAAGAAGTTCTTCACCATGAGGGTGGTGAGACTCTGGAACAGGTTGCCCAGGGAGGTGGTAGAAGCCTCATCCCTGGAAGTTTTTAAGGCTGGGCTGGATGGGTCTCTGAGCAACCTGCTCTAGTGTGAGGTGTCCCTGCCCATGACAGGGTGGTTGGAACTAGATGATTGTTGAGGTCCCTTCCAACCCCGACAATTATATGATTCTATGAAATTTTTAAAATATTTAAACCTTTATTTTTTAAGGAATATTAGGACAAAAATATTCCTCAGTTTGCCACCTGGCTGCCCTTACACCTTACAGAGAGATAAGAGAGGATGTTGTGCTCTCAGCGTCTGGGCGCTACTTGATGAGACAATGTTGTAAGATATTTCAGGCAACCATCTTAATTGTCACTTTCATGAACAGAAATGCAAACTGCTTCTGCACCTTGGGAAGCATTTCTTTGCCACTTGACATTTTGGTTTTGAGACTGTAATACCAAACTTGTACACAATTTTTCATGGCATGAAAAATCCACACTGTAACTCTCAGCTGCCAATCAGCAAGCCAGTACTTTCTTCTGCCTGTTGCAAAACCCTCACCAAACTGTGCTACATGCTAATGAGATGTTTGGCATATTTAAAAAAACAAAGGCAGAGTCAAATAACCTCCAAAATCTGCATACATAATCTATTTCTCTTTATGGTGTTGCTTAATTGATGGCATAATTCAGCTTGAAAGGATGGCTTTGCAGTGGTTAGCAGCATAATCTAGGATGTGGGCTTCATTTATGTTGTACCAGGGACGACTTGCATCGCAGTCAGTTAGTAATTTGGTTTCTATGTCTTCTCCATCTGTAAAGTGAACTTAAATACCCTATTTCACTAAAATATTCTGGAAGTAAATAGATTATCTTTTGCAAAGCAGTCAGGCACCCTTCTCATGGAAGTCTGATAAGAATCTATCAGAAATCAATGAACTGCAGAAAACAAGACATTTTTTGCCCTTGAGAGGACAAATGAACATATTTGTTTCTCATTTTCACAAGACCATTTACTTTAGCCTTGAAGGGAAGGCACTATCTTACTTGAAGTGCTTCCCCTGACCTCTGCTTCCTTTTCTCCTTAGCTATTTCCATCATCTCAGATGCCAAAGATTCCTTTTCACAGTCCTTCACAATCACTTGTCATCTGTTACCCTGAGTATTTTGCTTCTGCCTTTCTCTGTCCTGGAAAAGCTACAGATTAAAATTAAATAAAGTTGTTTTTCTGCTTTCAAGAGCTCAGTTCATTTTCAGTAGTTCTGTGCTGTCAAGTCGTAAGAGGTGAAATTCTTCTTGACTGGGATTTTTTTTCTGGGTTTGTTAGGGGTTTTTTGCTTGCCTTTAAATTTTTTTTTAAATGGTTGTGTATGTGTTTTGTTGGGGTGGGCTTTTTTGTTGTTGGTTTTTTTTTAATTTTGTAGAAAAAATACTAACATTGAAATTGATTCATAGCTTGCTTTAACCTCCCATTTTCTGATTTTGCATATTTTAAACATTAAATTCCTTTTCATGGTCTTCTGTGTCATGATGTAAGTTTGAACCACGAGAGTTTGTATAGGTTGTGTGCAAATGATATTAAAAATAAATGAGTTCATACAAGTTAGCATTCTTATAGCTGACAGAAGAATTTCATCCCTGTTACAGTAGGTCTGGTTTTCTTCTGTCAAAATACCTCTGATTCATGGCAATTATGAACACTCAGGAGCTGTAAATTACTACTATTTTGACACATTCATATTTGACTCCTTCCTTTTAATTCTGGGATTATTTTAAATGTCTAGTCTGTCTTTATTTATTTATTTTATTTCATCCTTGCTGAACCATACCTTTGTATTCATATTTGCTAAATTGCTGAAATCCAAAGTGGAATTGCTTTGGATCTTGCGTGAACTGTAGAAGAAAAAACAACTGAAGTGGAGGGAGACTCTTCCCTTCTGCTCAGGGGCAGAAGACAGGGCTAGATGGGGTGCTACAGATTAGACCTTTGCTCCAGAGAAGGGAACTCTTGCATGTCTGGGTCACAAGGATGCTGTATTTCTCTTCCTAGCCCTGAACACCGTGGGGACTGCAACACAACCTGAGATTGAAATGCAAAATTAAGCCAAGTATAGCTGTTACCTGAATGTGAACACCAGTGCAGGGTGCACCATGGAGCCTATGGGGTATGGGAGAAGGACCCTTAGCCTTCCCCAGCCTCAGGGATCCCGAAGGACTGCTAAAATTATACTACTGCTACTATTAGTAGAAAGAAACTTTATACATGTTTCATATCCCAGGAGAATAAAGGTGAAGGTATAAATGACTCAAGGAGAGGGGTGGAAGCTCTTGCAGCTCCTTACTTTATTGAAAAATTTAAAATTACATATGACATTAGGAAACTGTGACCTTGATCTACCTTTATTTTCTTTGTAATAAATTGAGGACAATTTTCAAAGTGTTCAGTTACTCAGAGCAGTTTCAAAATGACAGAATTAAAAATAATTTAAAAGGTGGCAACAGGGCAAAAATATAATGATAGTTTAGAATGTTCCTGTGGCAAATACTGGTAGGTAGGACGTATCTGGCCTAAATATAGGAAATAATCTAGGGAGTTTCCATGCTCTCTGTTGATGACATTATGGCACTGCAGAGTTCATAAAAATAAATCACAACTTTACCTCTTTCAAATGGTCAGCATGTATGGTCTGTGTTTTTACTACAAAGTTCAAATTTTGGCTTCTTTGACTTACAAAACAATGTTATCTTTATTCAGTTGGGTTTTCTTTCAGACATGCTCATGCAGTACAATTTCCCTTTAAGTGAAAATCTGAGTGATGATATCTACTGTGAACATGCACCAGAGCCCAGTTTTTACTTGATATACTATTTGTCACCTTCTACGTATGACCAAAAATAGGGAGGAAAAGGAAAAAGGGAAGGGGAAAGAAAAGAGAAGGGGAGAGGAAAGAGAGTACAAAATTAAGCTGAATAAATCTTTTGCTTACATTGGAAAAATGACCTGCAAGGGCTCCCAACCTGTAGCAAGATTATGATAACAGAAATCTAAACTCTTTCAAATTTTTTGTATTTTATTTTAAAATATTTAGAGTTTTCAACTCAAAAGATGTTTTAAAAAAAATGTCAGTCAGTGTCTTTATGAGTAATTTGATTGGGTGAGAAATGAAAGGTAGATAATATATGGGTAGTGCTAAGATAAATAAATTAACTAGACAATATTTCCATAAAGTGGGAGATGGAGCTTTGGAGTCAGAAAAATAATGAATGCTATATCCATTACTGACTGCTTTTTATCTCAGTGCCTATGATTTTTTTTCTTCCAAGCTCTAACACTTCATACAGTGATTAACTTTGTAAATATTTATAGGATATTCTTAGCCAAAATAGAAAACACTGTTTCTTTTCCACCACAGATCTGTGGAAGTAGAGGGTCACAGGGCTTTTCGCAACAGCATTCAAGAAGCAGCATTGGAAAAGTCTCTAAAAAGCAAACCGTCCCCCAGACCCATCCCTAAAATTTGTCAAACATTGACTGGTCTGTTTGCACCATTACCACTGCAGTCAAGGGTCAGTGTAACGGCAGGAAGAAACCTGTCACTGGAAAATGGAGTCAAAAGGGTAGGGAAGATGAGGCTGCGTGGAGGGAGGTGAGTGGGACAACTGCACCCTGAGATGCTGCAATGCGGAGCAGTGAAGCTAATCCTTCCTGATGTGGTGGCTGGGGGCTGAGGGAAGCCATGGCCTCTCAGAGTGAGGAAGAGCTGTCCTTCCCCACAGGGATATATGTGTGAAGCTGTCTGAAAACAGCTCTGAAGAAGAAAAACTGAGGGTTCTATTCACCTCTCCAGCTATGTTTTTAAGTACCTGTATATTTGAACATTTACCTAAGAATTAGACACTTTAAAGGACAGCCATGCTGGTGCTGGGTTTCCTACAGCTTCATGTCACTCCAGTTACCAGACAAACACAGGATCTAGCCTTTTCCAAAGTTATAGTTATCTGAAGAGGCTGCAGTTCTAGTCAGGGAGCAGTGTGAGAAGGCATTCATATATTAACCCTGTGGGAACACCTGGAGTTTCCAGGACAGACACAAAGAGATGTGCAGTGAGTTGGCTGTGGCAGCTGAGAAAGACTGATGGTCTTACAGTGTGATGCTGCATCTAACAAATGATACTCTGTGTAACAGCAGCTGCAAAGATCATCCCCAATAGGTCATCTTTAGACAGCTCAGAGCTGTTTACAGTTTAACTTAAGTAGCTTGTGCAGGTTTAAGTAGCTGGTTTGCTGGAGTGAACACAGCATGACATTAATTCTCTTCAGCTCTGGAATGCCCTTGTCTGCAGTAGCTAAACAGGACAATGAGAGAACAAAAGTCCTCTTTTTTCCTAATTTATTTTACATGGCTGACCATGTCACAGAAAAATATCCAAACACAGAATATGGTTTATTTTCTGTAAGCTTTATAATGCAGAATAGTATCCTATGCTACTTATAAAAGGATCTGGGAATCCTGGTAGACAACAGGATGACCATGAGCCAGCAGTGTGTCCTTGTAGCCAAGAAGCCCAATGGCATCTCAGGGTCTATTAGAAGGGTTCTGGCTAGGAGGTTGAGAGAGGTTCTCCTTGCTCTCTACTCTGCCCTGGTGAGGCCACATCTGGAATATTGTGTCCAGTTCTGGGCTTCTCAGCTCAAGAAGGACCTCAGGGAACTGCTTAGAAGAGTCTGGAGCAGAGTCACAAAGATGATTAAGGGAGTGGAACACCTTCCTTATGAGGAAAGGCTGAGGGATCTGGGGCTCTGTAGCTTGGAGGAGACTGAGGGGTGGCCTCATTAATTTTTATAAATACATGAAAGGCAGTGTCAAGAAGATGGAGCCAGGCTCTTCTCAGTGATGCCCACTGACAGGACAAAGGACAATGGGTGCAAGCTGAGGCATAGGAGGTTCCACATGAACATAAGGAAAAAGTGTTTCACTGTGAGGGTGATAGAGCACTGGAACAGGCTGCCCAGAGAGGTTGTGGAGTCTCCTTCACTGGAGATATCAAAACCCACCTGGATGCATTCCTGTGAGACCTGCTTTAGGTGATCCTGCTCTGGCAGGGGGTTGCACTAGGTGATCTTTCAAGGTCCCAATATTCTGTGATTCTTTGATAAACAAAAATAAAAACTAAGCCTAGCTGTGTGATGGAGATGCCATTTTAAAGTTAACTTTAAAAAAAATAACAAAAGTTTGGCTTGGCTTAGATTTTGTTTTCACTTATCCTTGCTATGAAGAGACCTAAGAAGACTTTTTTTTTTTAATATCATTGTAAAGAATGCAGTAAAGACAATGAGCAAGCAGAAGATACGTAGTTTCAGAAATAATTTTAAAATGTAGACATGAGCAATCATTCCTGCACGTTCCTTACAAGAAGGATGAGATGTGCCATTCCAGTCTATTCTGGTAGGGGGTTTTTTTTGCTAGTATAGTAAAGAGGGAGTAAATCCACCTTACTGAGCTTCATGGGGGTGAAGTTGAAGGAAATGCCAGTGATGCCTCCATGCATTCCACCCAGAATTGTTGATTGGTGTAAAGTTAGTTTCTCTTAACCCTGCAATATGCTAGGACTGTGCAAAAATCGGCCATCTGTCATGGCAATCAAATAATCCAAGACTGAAAAAGCAACTTGCAATTAGACTTTCGAAGGAACCCAGAAGGTTTTAGAGACTCTGTTGAAACATCTTTGAAAGTTTTCCTGAGTAAAGTTTATTTAAAAATAAAATAAATAAAAGAAAGGAAAGGAAAGAAAGGAAAGAAAGAGTTGACATCATTGAAAAACAAAGGCATGAAGTGGGTCAGTTATTTAGGTAGCATCACTCATGTGATCTCCCAAGTGCATTGATGTCTTGGGTTTAAGGAGTGAGACAGAGGGCTGGACAGTTTGTGCTGTTCCTTTATAAAAGGAGAGATGAAGACATTATGGGAATGGAATAACAAAAGATAACACTTTCTGGTCCACCCCTGGACCTCTATGGTCTTCCTGGATGACTTCTCTATGGTTCTCAAAGGCATCCAGTCTCAAACCATAACAATTGAAGAGGTATACTTTCTCAGAGATTTTCTGGAAAAAGAAATGTAGAAGTCATTGGAAAAGATGAAGTTGGTTTTGCTAAGAAAGGTGAGAATTTAGGAGCATGAGATATATTAAGATGAGAATTTAGGAGAATGAGATATAGTAAGACCACAGTAAATATAAAACCTGAAGATTCACTCAAGGATACAAGGATGTGGCTCCCTTTCATTTTACAAAGATGTTATCTGTACTGTCAGCATGACTCCCAGCTGATAGTCAACATACTTTCCTTGACCAAAGATTAGATTAATGGTTGTCTTGCAACGATCAGCGCATTGCATTCTGGTGCATACTGAGAGCACCAAATAAAATGTAGTTGCAGAAATGCAGTATTTGCAGCAGTCAGGTTAAATAGATATTTATTATACTATTTGTTACTCTGTCCATCTGCTTGAAAATAATCAGCTTCATTAAATTTACAGCAGACATCTCTCCTCATATTTTGCTGGCTAGCTGGTAATGTGAAAATAATTTATGGAAGTTATGAGTATCATCTTTTATACTAAAATTATTTACCTATCTACTAGAACCTTAGGGAAAATCATTACAACATAGGACATAGAAGTAAACTAAATAGTTTAAATCAAAGATCAGACATGAATTGCATAAAGTATATGCAGCAATATTCATACTGCAGAAAACCCTCAAGTTAGTCACTATTTTAAGCAGGGAGTAAAAATATGACAATACTTGAAATAATGACTTTTCAGTAACTTTATGTACAGGACAATGTAATTTTCCCCTATTAACAAGCAAACAAAAAGATGGAAGTATTTTATTAAGGCTTCTCAATAAAGAACAGGAGCAGGGGTTTGCAAGGAATACCTCAAAGTTTAGGTTACGCCCAGCAGTAGAATCCTAAAAGCTTCAGAGCTGGGATCAAGTAGACAAACTGGAAAAGATCATTTCACTCCATTTGGAGGATTGAACAGGAGGTGAGTGCTGTTACTGAGAGTCCACCAGGCAGGCACAGACAGTTCTCTCCTCCCCCCACAGCAGCTCAGTGCCTCCTCTCTGGGGGTGTCCCCAGTAACTCGTAGGTAACCCCAGATTTTACACCCTCCTGCTGGCATCATGTGGGGATAGCTGTGGAAATAATGCCTGAACCAGGAGTAATGCTGATACTTTGTGTTTCAGTATTTTGGAGTTTTCTTTGAAGTAAGAGCTGTAGACTACACATACACAGGCTGGTTGTGATTGGCATGAACAGCAGGGTCCTGGTACACTTAAACTTTCAAAATGATATGTTTGAGGTGCTAAGGTTGTGGCACGCAAATGAAGAGAGAGATGGCAACTAGAAATATAATATCTTTCTGAAAGGTTTTTAAGTGGTTCTGGATTGGATTTTGTTTTTCTCTCCCCCCAAAAAAATTTCCTGATTCCTCTGATCCATGAAAGAAGAGAGTGTGGATGCACTGTCTTTTAAACAGTTTTTAATAACCACCTTAATCTTATCAAGGGGACAAAAAGACAAACATTCACTTCTTTTCTTTCTTTCCTCACTTTCCTGAAAAGCATTAAGTCAGCCCTTCTTTGCCACGCTCTCATTTTAATACCTCTGCTAGCAGGAGTGCTTCAGAAGTCAGCCTAGACTTGCAGGGTGTGGGAAAAGGGTGGTCACAGAAGTGGCATCAGGGCTCCATGTGTGGCCATAACCACGCAGCCTATCAGGAGCTTAGCTGATAGTGCAATAGGCTACAGCAGGGACTTGTGTACCCCTAGGAACCAGGCAGTCACAGTGTGTGTTCATTAGGGTCAGTGTCTCTGCCCATGTGAGGCTGCTGAGCATCTGCTCCTGGCCAGAATGGGGAACTGAGCTTCCTCCAAAGAACCTCACAGCACAGCTTGTGTAGTTCATTCAATAAACTGTTGTGGTTCTCTAAAATCAGTTAGAAGGCAGAGGTAGGTTGAGAGAGAATTTGATGCTTTTTTGAGGGAAGGAGGGATCTAAAGAGTTTACAAATGGCATTAAAGGAAGAAAACTGAGAAACATGTATAGTAAATGGGAGATGATTTATTGCATCTTGCTAATTCAAGTCAATATTTAAATATCTTAAAAGTAGCAAAAGGTTAAAAAACCATTAACAGACAGAGCCTTCAAGCCTGTGCAGTTACACAAACCCCTTGTAACAGCAATAAACTGCTCTCAATTGCCAAACCTTCAACTGGCCTGTTTTGAAATGCTGGTTTGGAAGCTATGGGTCTGCCGTTTGCATGTCGATTATCTGGACATCAGTGATTTTCTCTCAATCTGTGCTGTGATAATAGAAACTTAAAGGGGTTATTTTCTTAGCAATCTTTAAGTTTGGTTATTGGGATGCTGGAGGCAGGTGGCTCTTGGAGGAAGTCTGTCAGCCCCAGAAATTGTTTCCCTGTTGGTTTGTCAAAGCTATTCTTTTGACCTTCAAGGTGCAGAACAGGGCTCATCTATTCACTCAAGCTTTTGCCTGAGGAGAAGAGACTGAGGGAAATCAAGCCTGTTCTTGGATCACAGTCTATTTGGCTTGACGTTGTCAGGAAGCGTTATATATCACTGTAAATGTTTACTTAGCCTGTTGGTGAAGCACACTGTAGAAGATGAAGGATATATAAAAGCAGGGTGGATATGTGTAAAGAAGGAGACAGTTAAATGGCACTATTGGAGAACAAAGAAACAAACGAAATTAAATGTACTGTACTGTAATCCACCCCAATGCATCTGCACTGAGGTGGACATTGGCAATACTTTTCCATGATTTTGGAGTCCAAAACATGTATACTAAAATGGAAGACTGCAGGTGTTGGTTGAATTGCATTTTACATCTGTATGATGTATTTTGATTTAAAATGCAGCACTGAATGTTGCGTGGCTGAAGTGATATTTAGAGAAGGTTACAGTATCACAGTACTTTAGAGGTTGGAAGGGACCTCAAGAGATCATTGAGTCCAACGCCCCTGCCAGAGCAGGATCACTTAGGGTAGTCTGCACAGGAATGCAACCAGTTGGGTGTTGAAAGTCTCCAGAGAAGGAGACCCCACAACCCCCCTAGGCAGCCTGTTCCTGAGCTCTGTCACCCTCACTGTGAAGAAATTTCTCCTCATGTTGAGGTGAAATCTTCTATGTTCAAGTTTTAACCCGTTGTTCCTTGTCTTATTACTGTATTGTTATTATTATTGTTCCTTGTCTTTATTACCACCAAAAAGAGCTTGGTCCCATCCACTTGACACCCACCCCTCTCAGTCTTCTCAAGACTGAACAGCCCCAGGGATCTCAGTCTCTCTTCAGGGCAGATGCTCAAGTCCCCTAATCATCCTCGTGGCTCTCTGTTGGATTCTCTCCAGCAGGTCTCTGTCTTTCTTGAACTGGGGAGCCCAAAACTGGACACAGTATTTCAGGTGTGGTCTCACCAAGGCAGAGTAGAGAGGTAGAAGAACCTCACTAGACCTGCTGGACAAACCCTTCTTGATGCACCCCAGGGTTCCATTGGCTCTCTTGGGCCCAAGAGCACATTGTTGTTCCATGGAGAACTTGCTGTCCACCAGCACTCCAAGGTCTTTCTCTGTGGAGCTGCTTTCCTAACCTGTCCTGGTGCCTGTTGTTATTCCTCCCCAGATGTAGGACCCTGCACTCGTCCTTATTAAACTCCATGAGGTTTGCCTGCACCCAGCTCTCCAACCTGTCCAGGTCACATTGGATGGCTGCACAGCCTGACAGGTGTCAGCCAACCCCCCCAGTTTTGTGTCTTCAGGAACTTACTGAGGGTACTCTCAATCCTCTCATTCAGGTCGTCGATAAAGATATTGAACAAAACTGGACCCAATACTGATCCCTGAGGAACACCACTGGCTACAAGTCTGTGGTTGATCTGCTCCTCCTTAGTGTGTAGACTGCATTAAAAGCTGAGCATGAACTTGAGCAAAACTTCAGAGCCAACAGGCAGTGGGTCCCTGTTCTTACAGGCTGCTCATGGCATGCCCCTGCTCACAGGTAATAGAGCTCCTGAAACCTTTCCATGCAAGGCTGACTCCAGCTTTCCTGAACAAAAACTCCTCATCAGCTTTACAAACAGGGCTGTCAAGAGCCTAAGATCTGTTAGTTAAGAAACTTTTGTCTTTTGTCAGTGTTAAGGAGGATAAAAAGAGCTCTGCCCAGGAGCAATTCCATTTACTTCCAGGAATTCACGTTTTGAAAGTCTAAAACAAGTGGCTTTTACAGATGTGGGAGGTTGTCATGTTTCTAATTCTCAAATTATCTTCAAATTTCAAGCTGTCTGGAATGTTTTGCTTGAAAGCATTTGCCAAAAAAAAAAAAAAAAAAAAAGAAGGAGTTTAAATCAAACCCAGAAATGTGGTCTGGTAAAATTAATATATAATTTTTTTAATGGGAATTTTCTTTTAATTGTAGCTTTGCTCTGTTTCTGCTAGGAAATGAAATTGCAAAGAGAGAGATAAAAATAAACAAAAACTTTTCAAGGGAAAAAAACCCTGAACTTCCATTTTAGAGTAGAGGAAGTTCTGTTTTCTGGAAAACTTCCTTATAAATGTTTTATAAATCTGAAAGGAGGTTTTGTGGAAATAAAAAGCTTTTCCTGCTTTTACAAAATACATTCCAGAAGTATTTCTTATTCTATGGTCTTTTCACTGATACATGCACAGCCAAGGCAATATCAATCCATTGCTGTGCTTCACTCAGAGCATCAAGCCACTCTGAACTTGCCACAAGAGCCTTGTAGTAAGCACAAAGCCTTACTGCATCTAAATGGCAATATCTTAAGCTATCTCTGTACAGGTGCCTATATAGCACAGTGTTGTGTTGCATTAGCAAAGTATTTTTACAGGCACTGTGGCACATAAGAAACCTCTGTCTCATCCAAGTCAAAGCAGTTACAGCTGTGTGATTGCAGCTAGCATGAAGTGATGCAAATGCTCTTTTCCATTTGCTATCACTCAGTATAAAAATAGAGCACTGCTGGATCAGACTCCTGGCTAGACCATCTGAGTGTGGATTTAGGGAATGAGGGAGATTTTGTCAGTTTGGCTAGGTGGTTGGTTGTTTTGTGGGGTTTGTTGTTGGGCTTTTGTTTTTTGGTTTGTTTGTTTGTTTTTAATGTAATTCCTAGAGACTATAAAAATCAGCTTAAACCTAAATTTTCTGAGAAATTATGAGTAAATCTACTCAGCTAGAAACTTTCCATTCAACTCCCATCCAGTTGGTGAAAAACCTCATCTCTAAACATGCCTTCAAATATTCTGCAAGTGCAGATTTGGACATGCTGGTTGCTGCTAACATATACTGTTGCTAACAAAAAAAAAATAATAATTTGCCATGAAATTCTGTAGGCAATGTGTTAGGAAAGGAATTAGGAAATAGAGTGAAGAAGAAAGAGATTAGCTTAGGCTATTATAACCAACCTAAATTTTTTAAATGGTGGCCCAGTTTATCTCTCCTGCAGCTGTATCAGCCCTTGTAATGGGATTAGGCTCTTCCTTAAAAAGCAATTTTTTTTTATTTTATTTTATTTTTCAGAGCCATAGGTTTCTGGCAGGGAAGTGTTCCAGTTATCCCTTGCAAAGAGATGAGGCACTTAAAGGCAAAGAGAGAGCACCTAGAAAGACAGAGTGTGAAGTCGTTTCAGTCTGCTGGGGTGCCATACACAGTGTCTGCACTGCCCAACAGGCTGGGCCTCCCTTTGTTTACATGCAAAATGCTGTTACTGGAATAACTTTATGGCTCAGTGCTGGTCTGGATAAATGCTACAGAAATCCTGTCTCCTCACAAAAGGAGGAGAAGGAATTCACTGTTTGAAATAAATAAATCCTGAGCTTTACCTGCTCTGACCTGAATAGCACAAACTAACCTCAAGTGCCCAGTAAACTGCCAGCGATACCCCCCACCCCCCCTCCCCCAAATGGTGGAAGTCCTGAAGTTAATCTTTTCAGTGGTCATATCTGTTAAATGACTGCCACACTCTTTCTCTATGTTTGCCCAGTAAATGGAGCATCCTGACACAGTCAGCACCCGAAATTGAGGAATCAAAAACCTACTAACACTAGTAATGAAAAAGGGTAAAGATAAGCTATGTGAGTATTACAGTTTGGAGGGGCAACTTCAGCCTAGATCCTGACTGCAAAGACTGGAAGTAAAGTAGAATTACCTTTGGATACAAAAGAAAAATAATGATGTCTATGTAATTCATTGGCTTGCTAATGGGGATATGGAGTAGTGGCATAAACACTTCTTTCTCTGTTTTCTTCTTCTGTTGCTTCTGCTTGCAACTTCTCTCTCTCTCTCACTCTCTCTCACTCTCTCTCACTCTCTTCCATGGCCTTGCCTGGATTTCTTCTTTGACTACTGTGGGAGGTAATGGGAAGAAGAGGAGGGAGTGGGGAAGGAGGTGAACTGTCCCCCTGGATCCATCCAGGGGGGTCTGAGGAGTTTCTGTGTTATTTATAAATTGTAAATATATATATATATATATATATATATATAGTACATATATTGTATATTTTGTACGTATTCATTGCATTTCATATTTCTAGATTTTAGTTTGCTTGTAAATAGAGCTTCATTTGCTTCCATCCCAAACAGCAATTGTGGCTATTTATTTTGGGGGTAGTTCTCCAAATTAGGTGGGGGGTAATTTCAACCCACCACAGTGAGCAACAGTTGCTCTACAGTTGTTGAGCATACCTCCAGAGAGACATGCCATGTCTAGCAAATGGTTCAGTTAACTTGGTCTAGTAATCATTCATTGCTTTGAGAAAGTCAGCTCAATGCATCAGTGATTGCTAACTGTCCCACGGTTTGCATCCCGGAAGCAAGAGAAAGCTCACAGCTCTCTGGACACACCAGCATGTCCCCCTAGAGAATGCAGCAGCCTTTCATGTGCTTCCGAAGGGATCTGCCAGGGTCACAGGCAGAGCACAAAACAGTACTGTCATTGCTCTTAGTGATTTATTTTTCGCCTGATTTAAACGGGATTATGAATTGAGGTTAAATTCTACATCTCTTTAATCCCTATTGTGGGTAGTTTCAGGACAGAAATGCATGTCAGGAATTCTTAGAGGAGTCCCCATTTAATAGGGATGAGAGTCAAGGGGGCAATACACCATGACCTGCTCCAAAGACAAACTGAGAAGTGTCCAGTAGACTTGTTCCCTGGGTTGACCTGGGTAATCCCCTGTAGGTGTGTCACAGTTTTTCCTGCCAGGCCAGCATGTCTTTGGGATGCTGTTCTAAAGGACATTTAGCAAAAGCCACAGAGCTGTGCCATTTTTCAGCATTTCTGTCCCATGTTTTTTAGCAGGACTTGAAGCAAATCCCCATTAAGGAGAAAAAGATTTGTACTCCCTATATTACAATTCTTTAAATATATATTAAATAAATAATGTATATTAAAAGGTATGTGGACATCAGTCTGTATGTGCGTTTACATGTAGATACGCATGCACATACAAACGTGTGCTTATGCTGCTACTGTTATAGTCACTCTGATTCCAGTTATAACATTACTACAGAGTCTGGAGGTCAGGAGCTGGTGTGACTGACATGAGCCTGACTAACAGAAGTCAGAGTGTGACCAGGGCAGATGATGTCATGGGGCAGGGCAGCACAAGGTGTCACTGGGCTTTAGCAAAAGAGACGGTAACAGAATCATCTATTACTCTTACTCTTCTGTGTTATGATTTGAAATCCCACATGACTGTGCTTTGAAGGTTCTTCTGTGTTTGTTGAATACAGCAACATGCGTGCAGGGTCTCAGGCATTAAGCACGGCAATCTGTTTTTTTTTTCAAATAGGTGCTTTCTTGGATTTATAAGTCCCAAGCATCCTTTCTCACTATGCATCCATGCAGAAAACACTGCTCTGGGTTCAGGTAGACTCTACTAATTTATGGTTTGTCTTTCTTCTTATTATTTATTTTATTTTATTGTCATGTGGCTGACTTCTGTGTAAAACAGCATACTGAGTGGATATGATGCTGGATATGCCCTAGGTCATCTACAGGAAGCATGTGTTTGGTAAGACATGAAACTGTAGCTTCCATGAAAAGATTTGCGTTGGAGTCTATTACTACCAGTAGAAAACAGAACTGAGAACATAAGTTTCTGTATCATCTGGGAGTTCATTTTATGGCCTCTCTACAAGCTAAGTGTATATCTTGTGTCCATCTATGGTTTTAAAAGCAAAAGCATACTCTGCGCTCTACTCCAGCCATATACAAACAGAAACACAGACACAAGCCTTTATTGAGCTGCACTAAGCTGTTGAGCACAAAACTGAACTCCTGCCAACTCCACCTCTCAACACTGTCTTAAAAACAGCTCAGATCCGGTTTTACCTTTCCCTGTTAGACTTGTGTTGGGATTACACTGTTCTTCCTATAAACAAATAGAAAAGGAAAAAAAAATCACCTTGAAGTTCAGACTTTCAGTTAACCAATAAAAAAGAAGGCATTATCCAGCCAGAGGAAAGACATCTGCAGGAGTCTCTTGCCAGCAAAAAATTAGGACCTCTAAGAATTTGAGTGCTCAGTTTAAATAGGAAGCAAATAAAATACTGTGGATGTTAGGACAGGGAAAATAACAGTGTAAATTAGAATTCCTCAATAGCTGTCTCTAAAGAACTCACATTACTGCAGGCAAGATATGGGAATTGTGAAGAATATTTCTGTTCTTAGCCAAAGTAGCCATGCACATTGCTTGACTTGTGTCCATTGCTGTTGAACCTGCCCAGCTTCTTCAGTTCCCTGAGCGAAGTAGCAGCTACAGGTAGAGAGAGACTTTGGGTGATGGGTAGAGATTTTTTTTTTTTTTTTGGTGTGACGGCTTCAGTCAATTAGCTATTTAGCAGGCATGAATCAGAGTCATGGCAAACTCCCCCAACAGTTGTTTGATAAATTATAATGTGTTCTGGGAAGATCTGGTGGCCTGGGCCACTGAGTGTGCCAACTTGTTAGAGCTGCTTTTTCAAAAAGAGATAATCTGGATAGTGTAAAACAGGAGTCGTGGCTCAAATTTTGATATAGAATGGTTTTACTAGTAGGAGAAAGTTAGGAAGAAGAATGGAAGCAGCATCTTAAACCTCTTCCTTGTTTTCTCCTCTCTCTCTCTCCCCTCCCTCCTCTCTCCCTTCCGCTAGTTTTCAATTTATTCAAAGATAAAATTGGTAGTCACAAGGAATGGCTGTGCTCATTTTTTTTCAGATGAGAGGGAATTGAAGGTGCAGGTACTGGTAGAAATGCTGTGAGCAAGCTAATTCTTGGGAGTGATGTGACAAGTTTTAGGCTCAAATGCAAGTTTTTCAAAAAGAAGCAGCTGTATTCATCCATTCTAATTGCTGTCCCCACTTTCAAAAAGAGGAACCACCAGCTACTCCTACTGTGTTCCATAGTTTTTAAAATTAAACCATCCAAATAATGGAGTTTGAGTCTAACATTAAGAGTTTCCATAAAATCAACAAAGAAAGCCTGCTTAAGACATTCAGTTTAATATCTACCTTCTTGAGGGTAATAACCCCAAACAATTTTCCAATTCATCCAAAACTATATTGTCATTATTTATGGGAATTCCAGTACATTTCAGAAAGTCTGGAATGCTGTCAAAAGGGAATGAACATGTTACTAGGTGAGGGAATCTCTAAGCAAAGCTGCTAGATCCAAGGACCTTCAAAGGTACTTTTAGGGAAGCTGGACTTGTCAGAACCTCAAAATTTGTTCAAGTGAAAGGCTGTACATAAAAAAGAGTTATTATTCCTGAACTATTTTTTCTTTTTCCTGCACTCATTTTTCTATTTAACATACTCTTGGCATCAATATTTAACAAAAGTAGTATTAGTACAGGATCCCTGCTCTTACTGACATTCAGAACAGTCCACGTTGCATTTGAGAACTTAATTTGGTTTGAATATTTTCAGGGTGCTCTCTGCTCGACACAGGGATACAGCATAGCTTTATTCCTCAAATATCATTAAAGAGGTGTTTAAACAGTTTAAAAAAAAAAATCATAAATTCTCTGGCATCTTTTTCACTTGGAAGTAGAAACTCCTTGCATGCAACTGTTAATTGAAATCGCTTTCCTCAGGGACCCTGGGCAGCCTTGATGCAATGCAGCCCTGATTTCTGAATCATAGAATTGTTAGGGTTGGAAGGGACCTCAAGGATCATCTACTTCCACCCCCTCTGCCATGGGCAGGGACACCTCACAGTAGATCAGGTTGCTCAGAGCCCCATCCAGCCTGGCCTTGAAAACTTCCAGGGATGAGGCCTCCACCATCTCCCAGGGCAACCTTTTCAGTGTCTCACCAAGGCGAGTTTAGAAGTCAAAAGGAACAAAAAAAAACCAAAACATTGTTTTATTTCTTCTCTTTGTTTTAATTTTGAAGCTATGTGGCAAAGTTGCCAGACAACAGTGCAACTGCCTTTTTAATTGCCTAATCTGAGAAATATTTGCCATGAGCCTTGGTAACTGAAGAAATACTGCAATTTACTGATTAAAAAAAGCCTTCTGTAATTTAGCTCTATGTACCATCCCGACTTTCAGTAATCCAAGGAAAATATCCTTTGGCATGGCCACTTTTACAACCCTTGATTATTTGAACACAGCTATTTATCTGCATTTCAGATCTACTTATGTACAAATAAATGCTTGAAGGAAGAAAAAAAAAAAGGGAGGGGGAAAAGCCCTTGCATGAGCAATATGCACAAATTCCATGGATCTTCTGCATGACTTGAATTGCATAATTGTACATTTAGTTCTAAAAATGGATGGCTTACACAAGGGAACACTAGCCTGCAGCCATGATTGAAAGTGCATTTTTCTGTGAAATACTCAAATGTGAATCTGAGTTTCCAGAGTGAACAAGATGATTTACATATTTGATAGTCTATGCAATTGCTAGATGTTATGTAGCAGACCTAGATGTCATCTGAGTCACTGGAAAGCATGTGGATTTTAGTAACAAAATGGATGCATTTCAGCAGCAGCTATCACCAAAAGAGTAACACAATGTAGACTGTCATTAGAAATCAGCCACTTTATTCCAGTTTTAGCTACAAATGCAAAATGTTTAAAATGTTGAGAGCTTCCATTTGGGCAAGCCTTTGGGAAGGAGAGTCCTTATCAAATTTTGCTTCTTCTAAAAGCAAGGGCAGTTGTCTCAAAAAGAAAAAAAAAATTAAAAATTCTAGTATTCTTAGACTATGGTTTGGATGTCTTTAAGCAAAGTCTGCAATAATTTGATGCTTACTCTAGCTGACACAGGAAATTAATGATAATTTATTCTTACTCATTATATTTGATTCACGGATTCTAACAAATTTCAAAAAGAAAAGAAAATGTTTTTACATGGATGGGTTAACTGAAACCCAACAAAGTTAATGGCCTCATTTCTCAAGGATTTAAACAGCTGTAACTGCCAGTGAAATAATTTTAATTCCCACTGTAGTGGTTTTGCTAACAAACTGTCTAGCAATTCTGTGGGACTGACAAAAAGGTGGTGAGTAACATACAGCAGAAGATTTTTTGGAAAAAGTCTGCCTAGGATGCATAGAGTTTATTTCTAGTCACAGTTTAGTGTTGATGGTCAGCAATGGGGTGGTTGAAATCTGCAAGATACATGCTGTGTTCTCTTCCCTGCTCTTACATAAGACGAGAAAGATCTTCCTTACACTCAGAGCTGGGTGTGGTCCTCTCCCAGGCTTAGCCCTGCAGCAACATGTTACGTTCGTGCTGGCCAGTGGTAATAGTGGTTGTGGCTCTTCCTTACACCAGTCCATGAAGATCATTTTGAAGTGGTTTATGTTCCATTTGTGGTATGTGATGTACACTTCGAAAACTCCTCTTCTAAAGGATGGTCGTTCTAGGCTAATCAGAGGCTAATTAGGATAATTATGAGAAAATGTGTTTGGGGAGGTAAAGAAAATCAGTGTTGGTGAAAAAAGGTATCATGGTATCTGAGAAGCAATTCTTTGTTGTGAGTTTGGGTGATAACACAATCTGGAAACTGTCATTTGTATGCATACTTCATGGGTAACAGAATCATAGAATGGTCCAGGGTGGAAGGGACCTCCAAAGGTCATCCAGTCCAAACTCCCCATAGTCAGCAGGGACATCCCCAACTAGATCAGGTTGCCCAGGGTCTGTTGAGCCTCACCTTGAATATCTCCAGGGCAGGAGCCTCAACCACCTCCCTGGGCAACCTCTTCCAGTGTTCTACCACCCTCATAGTGAAGAACTTCTTCCTGATGTCGAATCTAAATCTGCTCTTCTCTAGTTTGAAGTCATTGTCCCTTGTCCTGCAACTGCAGGCCTTTGCAAACAGTCTCTCTCCATCCTTCATGTAGGCTCTCCTCAGGGCCATAGGATTAAAAGTCACCATTTGAGAATAGGGTCCAAATTCCTCACTAGCTGGAAAACCCGTCCCTGAGTAAGCCTGGCTTAGATGTCATAGTGCTCTTGCTGGCAGTGTTTGTATGAAACACTAACATAAACAAAGAGCATGCCCAGAAAAACCCACTTGTGAGCACAGTGTGAAATGTTTACAACTGGACCCTCAGGGACCTTCAGACACTTCCAAATCTCTGTGCCAGAGAATGTTGGAATTTCCTTCAAAAATTATAAATGATAAATATCAGTTTCCTGACTTGATAAGCATTACATCTTCCATAGGAAATCCATAGTAATCCTCATCTTAATGCTTATGTAGGAAGTGATCTTGGAACTAAATATTGGCGGTTTTTCTGATTATGAAATGATTACTTGAGATATATATGACTATAATAAAATCCAACCTAATGCTCCTAAGTCTGTAATTGATTATGAGTTAAGTCATAAGGGAAAATATAAATATTGATCATGCTTGGGAAGTAGTTGGCAAGGTTTTACATTTCTATCCCTAAACCTAAACCCTCAAAGTTAGGAAAGAAAACCTTATAGTGATTTAAAAAGAAACATATGGGGTAGGAGGGAAGTATTTAAATTCAGAAGAGGGATAATTCAGCAAAGGAAAATGAAAGGTACAATGAGTAGAACACTTATAAGGGAAGCAGAGGAACTAGAAAAATAGTCTGTGGTCATTAGAGGATGGTAATATATTAAGATTAAAGGAACAAAGCAATTTGATACAATTACTAGTTGAAAAGGTAGTGTACTTACTCCAGAGGGGAGCAGATGTGTTCAGTAAATATTCCTATCCTATGGCAAGGAATGAGGTAGGTGATATATCTATGGGATAGACTGACAAAATATTTTCCATTCCTGTGGTTATTCAGGAGCATTTTTAAACAATATCATGGAAATGTGCAGAAATTTCCCCCAAGTGTTTTAGGAGATCACGATGTTAGGGGTTGGTAGGGGCCTCAAATGATCTCCTAGCCCAATCCCCACTGGCAGAGCAGGATCACCTAGGCCAGTTCACACAGGAAGACATCCAGGAGGGTTTGGAACGTTTCCAGAAGAGGAGACTCCACAACCTCTCTAGGACCTTCACAGTGAAAAAGTTTTTCCTTATATTTACATGGAACCTCCTCTGCACCAGCTTGCACCCGTTGCCCCTTTTCCTGTCACTGGATATCACTGAGAAGAGCCTGGCTCTGTCCTCCCAGCACTCACCCCTCAGTCTCCTCTTCTCCAGGCTAAAGAGCCCCAGCTCCATCAGCATTTCCTTGTAAGGGAGATGTTCCACTCCCTCAATCATCTTCATGGCTCTGAACTGGATTCTTTCAAGCAGTTCCTAGTCCTTGAACTGAGGGGCCCAGAACTGGACACAGTATTCCAGATGCAGCCTTATCAGGGCAGAGTAGAGAGGGAGGAGAACCTCTTAACTTCCTAGCCACACTCCTTCCGATACACCCCAGGATGCCATTGGCATCCTCTGTCAACAGAGAAGCTAATTCCGGATTCTGTAAAGGTCCTGCAAATCTCACCACAGTCAGGAAATTAAGCTAGCATGGGTGATACTGTTGTCTCTCTTACAGGCCACCTGATTAGGATGAGGAAGTTGATGAGGGTTTCTACAGGCAGCTGATAGCAGCCTTGCAATCGCAGGCTCTGGTTCTCATGGGGGATTTTAACCACCCAGATATTTGCTCAGCCAGTCAGCCACAGTCCAGGAGGTTTCTCTAGTGCACTGAGGATAACTTCTTGATGCAAATGGTGGATGAGCCAACTAGGAGAGGAGCATCACGAGATCTCGTTCTCACTTACGAGGAAGGTGTGATTGAAGCAGTCAAGGCTGAAGCAACCATAGATAGTGCAGTTCAGGATCTTGTGCAGTAGGACAAGAATATTTAATTTAATTTATATCTTCTACCCAACCATGCATAATGATAGCATTTCTGACATGTCTTCTATAAAACATACTTAGAACAAACCCTGCCTTTACAGTTATGTTTCTGTACTCCCTGGATGCTCTGTGGAACATAGATTGTAGAACAATTGCCTATGAAACCAATATCTAGAGATCACTTCACTATTTCTGGGTTCATTCTGCAGTTCGTCTTAAGGACTGTGCTTTTGTGCAAGGTTGCTTTTTTCCCCACCTATCTACTCTACTTTTTCTCTGAAGGAACAAATATTAAATTAGTAGATTGTTTTATGACTTTATTAATGTTGGTTTTGCTGTAAGTTAAATGACATTTCTTAAAGGCAGTTCTGCTGAAAAGTATTTTAACAGATTTCTTCAAAACACTCTTTTGGGGAAAAAAGGAAAACACAGGTGAGCTTTAGAACAAAGAATCCCCTGAGAGCATCAGAGCTTTCCATGCATTACCACACTCACCAAGATGTGCAGCTCAGCTTGTTACTGGCACCAGCAACCAGGCAGAGCACACACAGAGTGGACAATGCTGGTCAAGAAGCTTCTCCAGGGCAAGGGTTACACATGCATTGTGTAATATAATTTTGATGCTTGCTCTCTAAGGATTTTTTCCCCATATCACTTCACTTGATTCTAACAGTAACTGTGGGCTTTGTCACTTGTTAGTGTCAAGAGTGTTTTTTCCCTTTTTGCCACTTGTTGTCAGGGAATGTGGCTGTGTCTGTTAGGCTTTAAAAGCATGGCATTCAGGAGGTGACTTGGCTTAGCTTATCTGAACTGAGTGGCAGCTACAATGATGATTCTTGCATGGATCTTAGTGTCCTTGGCTTAGCAACCAGAATAGATAAACATAGCCTATGCTAAAACTCATGCTGGCACAGTGGAAGTCAAACCTGTGTGGGTTACAATCCAGTCTTGCAGCAATACTGTGGGTACGGTGTCAGACTTTATGTGAAAGCTCTGAGAGCATCTCTGAGGTCACAGTGTAGCATGTGCTGCCTTTCTATAGCTGCCAACCACGTGCTTACAAGGGCACAGTAAGAAAGGCATTGCCTTCTGGCATGTCCTAACACTACAGGGTAGATGCAGTTTTTCACCCTGCTGAAGTCAGCCACAAAACGTCCCTCTAATTTAACTGGTCCAGGATTTCATCTCTTGCATTTTTTTAGTTTTTTGGATGCAAGATATTTAAGTATTCTTTGGCCATTTTGTCTTGTCCATAATACATGCCAGTAGGTCTGGAGACACATTGAATCTCTTTTATTATGTATGTTAGGTATGTCTGCAGGCTATGTGTCTCTGTCTGGTGGTTGCAGGTGATGGTATAGCAAACTTACATGTCCCCATTTGGAATTAGAAAATTATGTTGCTCTTTGCTTTGAATTTTTAAGATTCCTCAGGAAGGATTTGGTATAAAATAGAGGATTAGACAAAAATAATGTTCTTAGTCTCAAAGCAGGAAAATGCAATTTATGTCACTGCACTAGTTAGCTCATCAAATTGAAGATGCTGAATTTATGTGACATATGAGTTCTTGTTGCTGCAACACATTTAAAAGATTATGTTGAAATGGAACAAGATACTTACTAAAAATCAGGTTAAACGAGGTTTTCAAATGTACTTACATTCAGGGAGTATGAGACTAGGTAACAAATAAGAAACATTTATTTAACTACATTTCATCCATCGACAATTTCTTTTTTTCTGGACAGTTTGAAGCAACTTCCCCATTTTACTATATACTTTTTAGTATTAATGTTCCTGGGCAAACTTTGTGTTGGCAAGTACTGCTTTTAAAGTCATTACAAGCTGTAGGATTTTGTAGGATTGTGCAGTCCCAAATTTGGCTTGCTCTAAGCCAGATTCATCAATTTAATACTGACATACACACATAAATCATGCATTAGTTATGCTCATATTGTCTAAGTGTTTTTCTGAAAGGCAGTAAGCATATCTTTTTTTTTTTTTTTCCCTCAGAGGTCAGTTTTGTACTACAGTGAAATGTATAAAACCCTTCAAACATTTGCACATAAATGCTAATGCCAAAAGTTATTTTATATTCTAAACTGCTCTTTCAAATGATTGAGCGAAGGCAGTGATAGAAGTATCCATTATGAAAACCCCCACAAACTTAAAGCTGAAGCTTTACTGCATGTTTCTATATTTTAGCCTGTACAGTTCTATCTCAAGGAAATTCAGAAGTATCAGTTATCTTTTCATTCTTCCCTGTCAGGAGCTTATCATTACAGTCTGAACTGACAGACTTGGTTACTCGAATGTCTGATCTTTCATTGCCCTGTAGTTAGAGCTGCTATATTAGACGAGAGGAATTAAGTGCTTAAATACTGAGTGCTCAGTGCTGAATGTGTCTGCGACCTTTTTTGCATGTACAAGATAATTCCTACTCTGCTAAGGTTTGTAAATATCCAGTCAGGTTGACTGCACTGTCTCTTGTACAATATTTTACTGTCAGTTTAGTACAGGTATGTTCTTGGGGTCTGTATGCTTCAGTATAACTTCTGGTCAAAAGATTATGTCTTACTTGGAAAAAAAAAAAAAAAAAGCACCAACTGTTACAGGTCCAGCATTTTCCTGTGAATGAGCTATGTGAGATCCCTGGTAGGTATCATCTACAGATTCTGATATTTTTCAGAAGCTGGGTCCCCTACTGTACAGCACACATCACATTAAACAGAAAAGGAACATGCAATAGCAATGCAGAGAGGAAAATTTATTTGGTCATGTTCAATCACTGTAAAACAAATCTACTGAATAAGTCATATTTTCAGTGTTTTTGCAGTGATGGGGACTGTTTGGAAAAGAGATTAAGTTTAGGCCAATGTCTAGTCAAAAATCCATGTTTTAATGTGGAATGTTACCCTGCCAAATTCCAACACCAAAAGTGTTCTACTGACATCACTGGAAAAATCTTTCTAACCGACATCTTTTACAATCTGAAGAACTGGCTCTGCCAGTGCAGGCACATGTGCCAGAAAGCCCCAGCTGGACTAAATGTGCAGATGCAGCACAACTCTGCACAGGTGTAGGTGGGCTGGAGCAAGGATTTTCTGATTTCCAGCAGCCCAAGTCATAAGATTTCCAGAAATTAAATAAATCACTGATTAGGATTAGAACAGTGGTTGCAAGGACCAGTTTATGACTTATGTGTATAGAAAGCAGGTCTGTAAGAGATGGCTGCTGTTGTCTTAAATATAGGAAGAATTACCTACATTTGTGCTATTTTTATAACGAAGGAATATCCTTGGAACTGATTTAGATTAGGTTGCTGAAGTTAGTTTGAAGTCAGTCTGCTGAGGAAAAACTTGAAACTTCAGAATTGAGATTAAAATAAAATATGTATTCTGGCAAGAAGCTGTTTGGTCTCATGGCTTAAATACAGTCCCTCAGATTTGCCTTCCAACGATGTTTCCATATTACACTTGAGTTCCACCCCATTGATACTGAAATGGGCAGTCACATAAACATTACTGAAGAAATTGATGAAGTTCTAGTTAAGATATTGAAAGAAAATAAAAGCAACTTACTCTCCCTCTTAATGCTTCCCTCTGTAGTTTTTAGATTACTACACCACAGCATTAAACATCTCCCAAGCAGAGAATGAGAGAACTGAGCTGTCTTTCAGATGATCAAACCGCTTGAAGCTTGAACCTATGGGATAGGATTCCTCATGCCACAGGAATGAAGGCATTAATTTCTCATTTCAGCTTTCGTTACCATGTTCATTTGGGGCATGATCAAAGTTCTAAGTAACAACAATCCAGGTGTGCAGAATATTCACTCAAAACTAAAATGAAATTACAAAATGTTATGCCTGTCCACAGTCTTCTCTTCCCATATCCAGGTACTAATAGCCTCTTCCAAAGTAAAAGCTTAGATTTAAAAAAAACAAAAAAAAAAAAAAAACAACAACCTTGGAGTCTCACTTACAATACTTCATTGGAAGACAGTCTTGAGTATTCTTCTGAAATGCAGAGTGCTTAATAACCTGCCTTGACTGTGAATGCTGTCAAATATTTATGCTTCCTTCCTTCCAATGTTTATTCAGAACGCATTTTTGTACAGCTGGGAAGGTTGTTAAGAGCTGATGACTGGGACTGCAGAATGACAGTTATTCTTAAAGGGAAAGAAATGAAAACTTTCCTTCCAGAAGATGCAGATGTTGATGTAGTCTGTGAGATGCAGTGTGAATTAGTGATGAGTAGAGCAGCATCCATGCAAGATGAAAGACTAAATCACAGCAAAGAGGATTCCTCGGTGAATGAATGCCTTGGAAGGAAAGCACCACTTAGAAGCCCAGATTTAACCAACTTGAAACATAGACACATAAAGAATTAAATTATTGACTAAGTAGCTTATGAAGACATGGGGTGGAAGAAGGAGGGACCTTTTGCAAGTAGAGTGCTAACTTTTTAATGGATTTTCTCATTGGATTGAGTACACTTAGTGACAACTACAGTCAGGTGTCTTTTGCATGTAAATTGTCCTCGTGGTTTCTAGCAGAGTAAAATCATGTTAATTAGCAAACAGATAAATAGTGTAGATTAAGGTTGTTAAAGGCACTCTCCAAAATACTTTACTTTAGAATTTGTCATTCTCACTTTCTTTAGAGAGGATAAGCTTTCACACTCAGCAATTATACTGCATAATTCACAGGACTTCATATTTTAAAATAGCTGTGCAAACATTACGTAATCTCTCAGCATCCCTGTGAGCCAGATAATGTTGTCTTTCACATTTTATGGATGGAGACGTCAAGATTTAAACAGAGTGCTCTGTATACACTCACCCAAAGGCTAGAGCAAAACCAGCAACCCTTAACCACATGATTTCAGCTCTTTTATGTCTGTCAGATAGACACTACTCTGCATGCCATCCATTTTCATGCAAGCACAGAAGGAAGCACATGATCTCATTTCTTCTTCAAAGTGCTAAAAGAATGTCTCTAATCTGCTTACCATATACACTGCACAGCAATTTTCAGGCTGGCTCAGTGATTTGGGGAAAAAAAAAGAGAGAGAGAGAAGAAGATCTTAGAATCACAATACAAATTTCAGCAAACTTGAATAATCAAAATATAATTAAAATTAAATTAAAAAAAAGTAGGCTTTAGAAAGGTCACCTCCACATCCATGGGCCTATTTTCTTCCTGTTAGAATTCTTTCCTTTTGTTCCATCAAGAAGAAAGAAGGTACATGCCTCCATTCAGTATTTGCAAGATGAAAATGAAAGCTGTACTGCCAAGTTGCTAAAATACCTCCACACCACTCCGCATCAATCCAATGAGCTCTTGTTTTGCAGAGGCCTTGCAAGCTCAGACTCTAACCAGACCTTGCAAAACCAAGACATCTCACACCAAACTGGAAATCTGAGCTTTTCAAATGAGAAAAAAAAAAAAATTCAAAACTGGGGGCCTGGAATTTGACTACAGGGTATTTGGAAGGGAAACTGTTTAAAAAGTTGAAAATCCAAATGCAAACAGATAGGGAATATTCAGAGATGAAAATATGAGGTGTACCTGAGAGCAAGAATGATCTGATTTGAACAGTAATTGCAAGATCTGGGGTACACTGTGTATGCCAAGCAGGGAATAAGCAACACAGGAGAGCACCTCATTCTTTTATCTTCCTTGAATGCAGCACAAAGTCTACCAAGCCCATATCAAATAAATGGAAATAAAAAATTCAGAGGAAAGGAATAATTAATTTTCAAATGAGTTTTTAGAGGTAAGTCCTTAGAATTTTTATTTTACTGTTTGATGTGACAAAGTCAATCAAGTTGTACTATTCCTTTCCTCAAATACATCTGATTTTACATGCATAGGCCATTTTGTCTTTTATATTCACTGGTGTGTGTATTGATAAGCAGTGTCTAGCACACTGGACACAGACTCTGTTAGCTGTCATTTTACAGTTTCAAAATCTATTCTGCAGAACTAGATATACAAGTTTAAATTTTAGTTTAAAATCTCCTAGAAAGTGTCAATGAGGGGAAATAGTTCCCAAAAAAAATATTAAAATGCTTTACAAGGCATTACAGAATTTCAGGCATGAGATTGTACTTCTAAAATACCTTCTGATCTGGAAGGTAATGAATACCCAGAGGGAGCAATACAGGAGAAGTTCTCTTATTGTATAAGGAAATAAGTTGTTACTGCTAAGCTATTGTGACCTGAACGTCATTAAAAATAAAGTCCCCTAAAAGATCAATTCTTAATGTAAAAGTAGCAAGGAGAACTGATGGTAAAGATTATTAAAAGAAACTACTTTATAGTCCCTTGAAATTCTTGCATAGTAAGAGGAAACGTGGTTGTCAAGTAACTGAGAACCTTGTTTTGGAAGAACAGTTTTAAAGTTACAATAAAGCTAAAGTAAAGTTAAAATAAAGCAAAATCCTTTCTGACACTAGTCAAATTTTATTTTATTTACCTTTATAAACTGCAATCAGATTTAAAACTATACACAAATTGTAGAGTGGCTGAGAAAATATATCATGTGAGTCAGATAGCAGTCTGGTCTGCCCATGAGAGCTGTCACCCTATTAGTCAGCCTAGAACCTGCACTTTTGTAATCATCCTAGGACAGTGTATTGATTCTTCAAATGTAGATCCCTACCTCCCAGTGAAATGAGATCAGTACATTGTGGCATTGGTCCCGCTGGGGCTTCTGTGAGTGCAGACACAGTTAATCTCAAATGAAATTTTACGAAGGGGTGTTAGTTCAAAAATAGCATAGGAGCAAACAATAGAAAAACTCAAAGGTGGGTTGGGTTTTGGGTGGGTTTTTTGAGTAACATGTAAAATTCAGGTATAAGAGGTGTGGGGTTTTTGTTTTTTTTTTTTTGTTTTGAGACTACAAAGACGCAGTGAAATCCATCATGAAGCGTTTGCATAATCTTTCTCATGCCCTTAGTTTCCCCTTAGTTCAATACACGCCTCCCACACCACATTAAATAGCCTTCGTAGATTAGAAGGGGAACCACAGTGGAAACAATAGCTCATACTATAGTGGTCTGAATTCAAACCCTTCCAAATACTCTGAGGAGCACTAGTGGCACTGGCAGCTTCTTGCTCGGCAGTTTCCCACTCCTACAGCCTCGCACAGCTGGAAAGCAGGACAGCAACTTTCAGAGAAGCTTCTGAGCCCAACTCTCATTTTCAGTAACTAAGTTTTACAGCACTGTAGAAAAATAAATACTCCTTCCCTAGAAAGCCCCCTAGAGAATTTGAGGGTGAAGTCTGTGGGAGTGGAGGATTGAGTATCCAAGTATTTATTGTGAAAGTCTAACTATACAATGTGTGCTATGTGTATATATTAGTATAAACAGTGGTAATACAGAAAATTTTTGGCTAGGATCTCTGGAGAATTTGCAAACTAAGAGGGGGAGATTTTTCTGGACCCAGTTTTGCTGCTGCTGATTTTCATATAATCAAATTGCTTTTTGGCTGCTTTCTTGTTTCATTTTCTCTGTCATTCTTTAAAGCTGAGATGTTTGATCGCTGCAGTAGAAACAGCTGACCCTCTCAATGCCCAAAACAGACACTTTTATTTTTATCCTGTTAAATCACTGGAATATGATCTTCTGATGTTGAACTCTTCCTTAATTCACTGAAAACTTAGTCCTATAAGTGGCTACCTCTTTAACACTTTTTTCCCCTGGTTCCTCATTCTGACATTCAGTAATTATAAACTACTCTTGGAATGAGCAATAAAGGAATTTGTTTTCAAGTTTGAATGCAGTATTTGTGCCTCTAGCTGCATCCTTTCTGGGTAAGAAATTGCTGTATTCACTCATTTCTAAATTCATTCCTTTCATTAATAACTTAATTTAATGACGGCTTGATCTTTTGTTATAATCTGCATTTAAAAGACTTTTGTGGTTACTTTTGCTGCATTTTGTTCTCTGATTCAGATTTTGCTGTTACTAGTTCTTAGTTATTATGTTAAGAGAACTTCTGTGTGCTCTACAGAAAGCAATCAATGTCCACTTGTAATGAATTGTGAGTTGTGAGCTTTCACAATGCCAGACAACTGATCACACTGTCCACCACAAGAGGATACCTTTTCTGCTAGGCTTGACAGAAGACACTGTGTCTCTCTGGAGAGCTTTTCCTTCAGTAGCACCTCCAATGCCAGGTAGTGGCTGAGTCACCAGGACTCATGCTCATTCTCTTCTTTTCATGAAATGAGTTTTCTCCTTCAGAAAAATTTCTACCCTATTCACTTCCCTCACAGGTCTCATAGATCACCAATGACATATACAGCAATTGGTGTTCAGCTCCTCTTTCCTAGGGAGAGAGGAGATGAGAGGATGTATGATGATTGCAATCCATTGCATGCAGTAGACTTTCGAGCCCAAAAGGCCTGTAAATAATACAGCTTCTGCTCTCACCTTTGATATCTCCCATGTCTTCCCTAAGTGAGCTGTGTGCTGAATGCAGGGCCTTGCCACATGCAAAAGTTCTCAAAAAGTCCAGATATTTGTATTATGGAATGCAAAAATTGGGGGGGAAAATCCAAACCAAAACAAATATGAGTTGCCAGCAAAAGGGGGTCATTATTCTCCTCACCTTGGAAGAACATCAGTTGAGTAGGAAAAGAAAAAGCTGTGTTTCCTGCAAAGCTAACTTCTCTTCCCTGGAAAACTGCAGGCACCTGTGTTCTGTGAACATTAAACAAGCAAAATAAACCAGGGAATGCATTACTAGGAATTAATCAAAGCTAATCAGAGCAAAAGGAAGGGAGAAGAATATATTTTCTTGTAAAACTCCTCCCTCCCCCAGCCCACTCCAGAGGATGCATTGCATGAAGACCTCTTCAGCTGTGTTTTCCCTCAAATACTCTGCCTTGGATTTCCCAGCTTCAGGTTTCAGTTCCAGAGAAGCAAAGAGTATGCTAACTGGGGTTGATGAAAGCCCCTGCATTCCCTCTCAGATTCACTGCTTTATTTCCAAGCTATCTTCCTTAACATACGTTGGCTGTTTTTTTTGATTGAGATACGTTGATTTCATGCTGAAATAATTCAGCAAACTCTTTGTTGTTGCTGCAAATTGTATTGTTGCCAAAAACTCATGAAACTCTGCTGTTAGTGCCCACATGGGAAGCCTCTAGTGCTGCTGTGAATGGTCTGCAATTCATTCTGCTCCATTCATTGGGGTTTCACATTTCTTTTAGCACAGACCCCAATTCTCTCTGCTCTTTTACACTCTGTGTTTAGTCTACTACTATTCCTTGCTTGCTGGCAGTTGTACTGGAAAAAGATTGTTGATATTATTCTGGCATATACAAATCGTAGGGATTACACCTCAGTGAATTCATCACTTTCAACTCACAATTTGAGTTTCTTGATGGAATCCTCTACTTTTCCCTATTCAGATACAGTAAACTTGGCTGTCTCCTGGATATACCAGGTACAATAGAAGGCACAAGCTCAGTTCAGTGAATGTATTGCAGTGTTCACTGTACTGTGATGTGCCATCATTGTCTTTAAGCATTACAGTAGTCCTCTAGAGGGAGGAATTCAAGCAGTTAAAAAAATTTAGATGCCTCTTTCAATTCGTTGATGCCTGTATTTTGAGGGTCCTGGTTTTCACATGTGAAGGTCAGTTAAGTGTTAATTATTGTCCTGACTAGAACATTATCTCTCTTGATTACTATTGCAGACATTTATAGTGATGGACCATTCCTGTGGCTTCAAAAGGTAAATTCTGCTCTTAGCATGGGTCAGTCAGGGACTAAATGCTTAAGCAAATGCAGTTACTTATATGAATCAACCAAAATGATTAATTTACTCTTCTGCAAGAAATTTGCTTTATAAAAAACTGAAAACTGTTTTCTACTTTGGATTATATCAGCAAACTTTTCATGTAAGTGAAATACTCACTGGTTTTCCTCTCAAGCTTCAACTCAACATGGGACTCAAGCACACATGTAATCCAATTGGAACTGATTTTCACATACTCAAAGATTCTTTTCCACTGCAAGAGTTATTAAAGAGTCTGTACTGAAAATTGGAATCTTTCACTTTAAAATGCCTAGCTGAATCAAAGTTACAGGAAAGAAAAAGATCATGGGCCTCTAAACTTAAATCACAACACCAGAACTGTCATTTAGTATTAAAGTTCATAACTTTTAATACTGTCATAACTATCTTAGCTGAAATTTTGTTCTACTATGGCTGTTGTTACATTTGGATTAAATTAGATTGGTTGAGGCACAGATTAATTTCTGCTGGAAGATAAAATATGCCGCTATCTGAATTTATATCAACTTGGATAGTAGATATTGCACCTATTTATTGAAAAAGTAGAAAAGACATTCCTAAAAATTAGGAACTTCAGTGAAGTTCCAGGTGGACTAAAACTGTGGCTGGAGAAGTTACAACAGCAATATCAAGAAATATTTTATTGAAAAGAAAAAATACTCTCAAGTTTACTAGTATACATTTGTTACATTAGCATAAGAATGAATAAAGGAACTGTTTGGTTTATAAGATTTTTTTTTAAGTATTTTTTTCAGTCTTTCAAAAGTGGTTGTTAAAGCATTTATGTATACAAAGGTTTACAGGGAGAATGCTGTCATATATTAGAGATTAGTAAAGTGGTAAAAAATGAAACAGAAAAATTGGTAAGATTCCAAAGTGTTGAAGAAATAGCTGAGGAGTGCCCATAATAAGACCAGTTGTTTAACAGATTCTGGAAACAAGGGAGAACATTTACAAATGGAAATTTGCATATGGCATAGAATTTGTTAGGTTAGCCAGGACTAGAGAACTCTTGAGGGACCTATACAATTTAGGTACTTGGGCAGCACAATGGCAGATGGGATTAAATGCTGACAAATACATATTGGAAAGGATAATTGGGGTAAAATATGATTACATCAGCTCCCTTAGCTATTTAATGGTCTCATTTTTAAACATTTCCTTTGAAGTAGTTGGCAAAAGCCCATTTGTTTCAGTTAGAGAAGACCCAGATCTGCTTTCTGAAATCTGAGTGCAGTCATATAGCTTGTTTGGGGAAATTATACAGCTAATTGACTCTGCCACTGCACTTTCTTTCAAACAGATGATGAGATCTTTGGTTTGGTTTGGTTAGGGGTTTTTTTTGCTATGTGTTCTACTATTCTCTTCCTTACCAGTTCCTGAAATATGACATATTATTATTGGTTCACATCACAATGGACACCCTCAACTTTCACTCATACAAACAGCTATTGAGTTCAATGGAGGTTTTCATTCAGTGGGAGCTGTGGACTACATTGTGCTGCTGCCATCACATCTAGTGCTAGCTCTTCTGAGCAGCCATGGCTTGTTGCATGTGGCGTGGCTTGCGCTGGGTTCTCCAGGGCTGTGGGAAGAGCCTGTTTGGCTAGCATGTACCAACCGATGCACCAAAGGGCCAGATACGTGCAGCTCTGTGTGTGCCACCACTAATCTGCCAGACACACCATATGCTGGTTGTATGATTTAGGATAGCTTGTGAGCTCACCCAGCAGGAGGAAAAAGAAAGAAGTGTTGTGTTCATTTCGGTTCTTCTGTCGTTCAGGTGTCAGTGGTTTATTTGTCTTTTAGGCTATGTCAGTGATTCTGAATGCTGATGAAATTCAGACAGGTCTTGCTGTGGGCAGTCATTTTGTGTTCATAATTTGGATACCACCCATGAACCACATATTTGGTTGTTGCCATCTTAGACAAAACAGCCAGTTATTAATTCTGCTATTCTGTGGACTGCAAGGGTGTCAAAATCAAGTAGCTGCTGCAGTACTTGTGACTCAGAAGGATGGATGCTGAAATAACAAATATTCAGGAAACTTCTCAAAATAGCCAATATCAATAAAACTAATTTCAGGTACACTGCCACCTCCCTGCAGCTCACTCAAGTTGGTATTTCCCAGCACAATGCTTTCTCTGGGTATTGCTGAAGTTTTTAAATCATCTGAAGAAATGATTATTCACACTATCTCTTGCTTCCTGATATTACTAGTACTGCCTTTCTTCCAGACCCTTGCCAGCTCTCAGTTGTTCTCTGGGGAGACCATGTCTGCCTGCACCATCTGTAGCTGAAGCAAAGATCACTGGCCTCTTCATCTTCATCAGTGTCCCCACCACCTGCCCCACAGGCAAGGGCTAGAGTCTCACTTGGGGGACTCGTTGGCTGTAAAGCTGCTCCACAGTTGCTTTTCCTCTTCAGTCTATCGCTAGTCTTCCCTTTCCACTGTATGCATGAAGTCCAGAATGGCCTCTGGCACCTGTTTCTTCTCTCATTTCTTCAGGAGCTTGGGGAAGGATTAAGAGTGAGCAGTAGGCATGTGTGAGAAAGGAAGAGGCCACTTCTGCTTGCATTGGGTGGAAGCAGAGGATGAGGCTGAGGAAAGCAGGTATCTCAGGCATCCTGACAGTCCCTTAGCCCAAGTAAACAGGGAGAAGAATTACATGCAGGAAAGGAGAGAGGAAGAGCAGTGTCCACTTGCAGCTGTGCTCTACAGCTCTCTTGTAGCCTGTTCCCACTCAGTCACATCTGATGCCTTTCTGCTAGTCTCTAGATCTTCGAGATTCACATTCCTCTCTCTGTCCTTGTGTTTGGCTGACCTTGGAGAGTCTTCCTGCTCTGGAACCACTCTGTCTTTCATTTCTTCCTGAATCCAGCTGACCCCTCTGAATCCTCTTCCCCTCTGGCCTCTTAAACTGTCTTTGCTAGAAAATTGGACTTTGCCTCCATGGCTGAGACATTCTGAGCCAGCTCTGCACTCCTTGAATCCTTCCCTAGTGAGCCTGGTAATATCAAACAGATGTCTGAAGGAACTGGGAACATTGCCCATTCCTGAGGGAAGACGAACCCAGGCTCTTACATGAGTAATATCCTTGGTGTCCAAAACTCAACTTGTCCCAGGCTCTGGCTATTCACCAGCACCATCTTCTTTTTCTCTAATGACCATTTCACATCTCTCTAACAACATCTTTTTTGTGGAGTAGAATAGATGACAAAATATTTCATTCAGCTGTCTGGTTTGTGCATAAACTAGATAACATGAGGCAGCAAGGAGGCTTGCTAATGACTGCAGAGCTGTTGGAGAATCACTGTCAAGTCAAAGCTTTTCTCCAGGAAAGGGACCATTCTGCATGTGTACTACAACTTCCTGGGACTTTTGAAAATGTGTCGAACATGTCCAGAGAAGGGCAACAAGGCTGGTGAGGGGTCTGGAGCATAAGCCATATGAGGAGCAGCTGAAGGATCTGGGGTTGTTTAGTCTAGAGAAGAGGAGGCTCAGGGGAGACCTTATTGCTATCTACAATTACTTGAAGGGTGGTTGTAGCCAGGTGGGGGTTGGTCTCTTCTCCCAGGCAACCAGCAACAGAACAAGAGGACACAGTCTCAAGCTGCACCAGGGGAGGTTTAGGCTGGATGTTAGAAAGAAATTCTTCACAGAGAGGTTGGCCATTGGAATGGGCTGCCCAGGGAGGTGGTGGGGTCGATGTCCCTGGAGGTGTTTAAGAAAAGACTGGATGAGGCACTTAGTGCCATGGTCTGGTTGATTAGTTTAGGGTTGGGTGATCAGTTGGACTTGATGATCTTGGAGGTCTCTTCCAACCTGGTTGATTCTGTGAAAATAGTGTCTCAAATTATAATTATCCCTAGTCTTCCCTTTCCACTGTACGCATGAAGTCCAGAATGGCCTCTGGCACCTTTTTCTTCTCTCATTTCTTCAGGAGCTTGGGGAAGGATTAAGAGTGAGCAATAGGCACATGGGAGAGACAAAGATTGTGGTAGTCACTTTCCTTTAAGCTTCTGTTCAAACTTCTTTTGCTGTTGTTAACTATTTTAAGGATGAAAATGCTAAAATATTTACAATGTTTACAAATACACCACAACTCTCTGGTAGCTTAACATTGTTACAGTTTACATTATTATTTATTGCTGATTTCTATCTCCTTGCATTCAGATTTGCAGTAGGTTTGCCTCAATATGTGTGGCTGAGTTCAGGGGATATAACTGCTTTGCAACTTCACCCAGATATTTAGGGGGTTTAAAGATGTTTAGAGAAGCTTTTTCTGTCAACTTTTTATGTTCACATTGTTTCTTCTTTCTGATTCTTACCTGAATTGAAGCAACATTTTTAACCTGATGTTTAAAATTATCATGTAGAGATAAATATGCAAACTTATTCAAATAAAAATTAAGAGGCTTCTGATTTCTGCAAGGGAGGAAAGTGGATCAAACAGCTAAATCAGAGGCACTTTGAAGTTTGGATAATTGAAATAAAAAGCAAAGTGTTGTGAATTTAGTCCATTTCTGGTCTTCAGAAACATTACTGAAATAAAAAGCATAGACTATAAAACATGACAGCTGTCAGTGACTACAAAATTGCTGTATTTATTACTTTTTGTTTTTACACCTTATTGTACCAAAAATCTATATAGGGCTGAAGCAGAATCTCTGCTCTTATTTAAATGAGGCTTTTATTTACATCAAACTTAAGACTTGTGATGCAAATAGTCCTGGGAGTATCTGCAAATCTTACCCAATCTGTTTTCTGCCTTGGTTGCTCTTGCTGCTGGGGTTGCTATATCTGAGCAGTTACTCATTCTTTTTCATTGACATTTACTGTAATGAACTGTTTTCTTTAAAGGTTTGCTGTCAAAAAAGCTCTCAGCCAGGAGGATGATTAGGGGACTTGAGCATCTCCCCCATGAAGAGAGACTGAGAGACCTGGTGCTGTTTAGTCTTGAGAACAGAAGACTGAAAGGGGATCTGATTAATGTCTATAAATATCTGAGGAGTGGGTGTCAAGTAGAGGGGGCCAGGCTATTTTTGGTGGTGCACAGTAGTAAGACAAGGAACAATAGATACAAACTTAAACATAGAATGTTTCACCTCAACATGAGGAGAAACTTCTTTACAGTGAGGATGACAGAGCACTGGAACAGGCTGCCCCTCTGGGGCAGAGTCTACTTCTCTGGAGACATTCAAAACCTACCTAGATGCATTCCTCTGAGGACTACCCTTGGTGATCCTGCTTTGGCAGGGAGTTGGACTCGACAATCTCTGGAGGTCAACCTCTAATATTCTGTGATACTTCTTATAAAAAATAAAAATTGCTGACCTGACAACGCAGTGTATTACAATGGAAACACTTTTACAATACTTCTTTTGGGATCCATCACACTCTTGTTTGTTTTCTCTACTTCACAAAGCTCAGACTGATGCTAGGAAACACTCAGCCTGACTTTTATCTCCATCCAGTTTTATCTTCTCATTCACCTACCCCTGCATAACAGTACTGCTAGACTTGTTAGTACTTGAGGTTTATAGTCAAAGAAATAAAATGAATGGTTTGAGTTTTAATTGATTGATTTTCACCTTAAGTTTTGTGAAATCCCTTTGCAGTTTGGGGGCCCCAGACTAAGGGACAGTGTCCCTTTAACAATGGTGGAAGTTTCACAGACTTCCAACTTGGCTCCCTTACAGTTTATTCTCAATATAAATATACCATCTGGGAATGCTTGATTCAGTGTTTCCCACATAATTGCTTTCTCATGTCAATTCTCCATTCTTTTACTGTGTGAAGTAGCCTTTTACTGTACTATTTCAGGGGACAATGATAGCAGCCACCAATATATATCAGAGAATCAGATTAAAATAATGGTAACAGCACAAAATGTTCATGGTTGGCAGCATTTTGCCAGCAAGATCTTTAGCCTTATGAGGGAACTATGTGTTTGCAGAAAAGTGAAACAAATATTCTCCTTCAGGAAAAGCATTGAAAAAATTACTAACATTAAGCTTGTGAATGCACACACACACATATATATATATACACACACACTTATAACTTCATGGAATATAAGCTTATGCTTAAAATAAGTATATATTTAAATGTATTCTTATACTAAAGCTTCTTTCATATTTTTTTCCCTGTCAGAAATTTTCAACATTAATTTTTAAAAGATTGCAGCAAGTTACTGGAAATTAGTAGAAAGGAAGAGGCAGAAATTACTTTTACTCTGTATTTAAAATTAGTATCTCCAAAGACTGAACTTCTTTCTTTCATATGACTAACAAGTTGATTTTTGTCACTGGGGTAGTATAATACAAGCCCAAGTGCCTGTTCTGTTTGGGTTTGTTATTGGTGGGGGGTTTTTTGTTGTTTTTTTTGTTGTTGTTGTCGTTGGGGGGTTTTTTTGGGGGGGGGGAATTGGTCTGGGGTTTGTTGCTGTTTGTTGTTGTTTTTTTTTAAGGTAGGGGTTTTAGAATATTTTTTTAATTCCTGTGCAAGTCCATCTGCAGGCATCCCAAAATCCTGTAAAATATCTTTAAAATGATGTCAAAAACTTTCCACTGACTTTCACATTGGGTAATTTGTTTTCGTTAGAGTATACACACACTTTGGTCCTCACATTTTGCATATTTATCTTTCTTTTGATATGCAATATTTAAATAAATACAGACTTTGCATCTAGATGGACCATGGCTTTGAAAAGGTTCTTAAGATATTTGGATAGCTGTCCAAAAAATATGTTCACTTATTAATAACTACCACATGGATTAGATATTCCTTTTTAGTCACACTCACATCATGCTTTTATTCTACTTAGTTGTTATTAAGCTAAGCATTATTCATATAAGAAAGCTTAATAAATTCTAGCTCACAGCTTGTAGCTTTTCCATCATAAAACAACTCTTTGTCATAGAAGAGAAACATTTCAAATACACTTTTACAGCTTTCTTTCAAAAGAGAGCCCTCAAGTGCTTTAGAGTACATTGCAAAATCTCTAATCCAATAACAGAAATAATAAAATGTGCTCCACTCCTCCATGCCCACAGAAATAACCTTAGCTGTAAGACTTAATGCAGGTGAAGGAATTCACTGCAGGAATTGGACAGATTGCTAGACAGTGTAATGTGGTGCTAATTTGAGTTTGCCCTCTACTTCTTCTTTCAGGAAACTAAAAATATGCACAAGTCCTTTTTTGTGTGATGTAGTAGTCAGCTTTGGCAGAGAGCATTAGCATCTTGTGTCTGGACAGTTGACTTTGAGAAGTGGCACATTTTGAGCAAGGCGATGAGAAGAATCCACTAAAGAAGGATTCATCAAGCAGAGCAGCCTGAGAAGTATCATTAAAGTGGAGCCTCAGCAAAATTCCTAGATACTTCATTTTTCAATTGAGTTTTCCTTTTTTTTAGGATCTTAATTATAGGTCAAATATTTTCCTGGGGATGACACAGCAAATTCTTCTTTTCATTTACATTTTCTTTTTTCCCCTTTCACTCCTCCCCCACCCACTTTAAAATCCATGCTATTTATTCTGTTAGGCCAAAGAAAGAGAAATATTAGTGGCATGTTAGAGTCATAAGCATGCACAAGGCTCATGATAATCAAGCCTTTAAGATCTCAGAAATGTCGTTGTCTTGGGTTTAAACAAATGGGTTCCAAGAAAGCAAAATTGTGGTTCCTGAGTCTAGATGTCCGATTAACTGAATGCTGCTTAGAGTGCTAAACATCTCTTGTTCTCTTCTCTATCTTCTGCAGCATTTTGGTTCACTTCCCAAACTTAGGGACTTAGGAAGTCCTATGATTTCTCTTGTAATAAAAGCATTCTCTCCCAGCCTCTCTCAGTAGGTACTTTTCTTTAACTGTATCATCTTTGGCTGGACAAAACATGTAGGAATCTGGCCTAAGAAATCTGCAGATGATGTATAGCTTACATTGCAATGTTTTAATTTCCCACCTTTTGGAAACCAATAATTCACGTGCCTGCAATCTCATTCAAATGCGAATGAATTGGAAAAGCAGAAATTCCAATGCCCTTTATTAATGTGCTAAACATCATAACCAACATTTTTTTCCTATAAGTTTCTCAGTGTTAAAAATAGCATGCCTTACTTTCAAGGCTTTGGTTAGAGACATATTGCTGCTTGAACATTTTCTTGAGGCTATAGCAAGTTATGCAGTGACAGTAAGATATTTTAGCTGTTTCAGGTTGTGGTGGGTTGAAAATTCCACACACCCCCCAACATTAACTTTGACAGACTAGCTCAGTGGAAGCAAATGGAAGCTGTATTTACAGGCAAAACTACAATCTACAATGGAATGCAATTAATATGTACAAATATACAGTATTTACAATATTTACAGGTATTTACAATATTTACAGGTATTTACAATTAACAACACAGCACAAGGACCCCCTGGCCAAAAGACGAGGGAAGCTGCCTCCTTGCCTCCCCCTAGCCCTCTGTACAAAAGGGAAAAGAGAAAGAAGCAGAGATATATTAGACTCAACCAAAACAAAAGCGATACAGCCCAGGGCAATAAAGCCAGTTAGTATCTCCCCAGTGAAGAAGCAAGAAGAGAGAGAAATTGTTTTGTGAACTAAATCTTATCCCTCCAGTGGAATTGTTTAGAATAATCATTATTTTCCTTTTTACACCCAATAGTGATTTATTTATATTTTTACTACCTTCTGCTCAAACTCTGTGAAAGATTTTAAAGGCATAGTCTAAAACTACCACACAGGTGGAGGAGCAGGGGCAGAAGGCACTCCATCACAATACCCCTTTTGAATCTCTAGGCAGCCTTCCGACTAGTCCACACAACAGAGTGGAAATGAGTTTCCAATATCTGCAACTGTCATGGTTTGATTTCTGCGCTCATCATCTGGCTTAATAAATGTCTTTTTATGACAAGGATCTTTCCTTCATTCAGAGTGATGCAGACACACTCAGTGGGCTTGCAGCTTTTCTTACCAAAGGCAAGGAAGTAAGGCAGGTCATCACTTCCCAGATGATATCCATGTGAGCTCCCCTCTAGCATATTCCTGTCCAGTGCAACCTTGGATGAAGTTGTCATTCCTGTGCCCATGGTCAGTATAACTTCAGCTCATGTGATCAGCACAGAACACTTCCCTGATTCTCTGCAATGCTTTTCCGCTCTCTATCCTCTTATCCGTCTCACTTGGACTGCTGCACTTTAGCATTAGTGTGCCTTAATTCCTGCACTGATAATGGATAGTCGCTTTCCTAGCGAGAGTAAACACTAATAAAATGGACACCTGTGTCCTAATATGGGAGCAGTTGTATACACAGCTGTCACAGCCTCTGTTTGCCTTCATGCCTGATCACGCAGTGCATGGCTAGGGCATGCAGAAGGCAATAGCACTTCACCTGTGATTAATAACTACTAGAGGCCATAGTGCTGTCATGGGCATCCTTGCCTATTTGTGGGTTTTAACATAGATCACTCCATTGAGGCAAGTGCACTGACCCAAGCTAGCTGTCTTTTTCCTAGCATCAGAAAAAGTGTGTGTGTGTGTGTTTATCTCAAGAAGGGAGACACTAAAGTCTGGCATCTGAAGTCACTGCAAACACAGAAAAGCAAAGGATCTGCCTTTAACTTAGGTTAAAGAGAGCAAAAAGGAGCTCTGACCCTTTAGAAAATTGGGTACAGAAGTCAGTTTGCAAGGAAAGTAAGAAAGGATATTATGCAAAGTAGGTTATCTTTCATACAAAGTATGGTGAATTCAGTCTCCCACAATGCCAGGAAGGGAGTCTTATTTTTGTTATGTGGGCTTATAAATCACTATAACCATAAACAAAGAAATTAAATGTCAGGAATTATCCCTGACCTAGAAACCTGATCCAATTGCCTTCAATCTCTTTCCTTTACCCCACAGGCCACACCTGTTTCTCTTTGCCTTCCAATAAATACAGGTATAACAACGTATTCAATACAGCTGCACAGCATTTATCACTGCTGAGGTTTCTCTTGCATGGGGGTACACGACTTTTCACTTTAGTTTTAATTAAATGTTTTTATGGTTTTATTATGAGATAATTAATCTGCCAGAAAAACAACTAGAGATTGTATATGAAGTCTTGGAGATGCAGCAGCTTTTCTCAAGCACCATGTTATATTTATAGCCTTTAATTTTATAGGTAATAACTATCTCCCTAACAGTGAATTCATCTGGGACAAAGTTGTGTTGTCAGAGCACTATTAGCTTTTTTTCACCTACTGTTCTTTGTCTTCATTTCTTTCTGCCAATGACAGCGAGCAGTTTGTTTAAGCAGCCAGATTAATTCTTTTCAGCTGCCTGTGTGATTGGTTTCATTCTTCCCAAATGGGCTGAAATTCACCAGAAACAGTGTCTATGCTATCTCCCCTATTTGCTTAATTATGCTTCAGAAGTGCTGCTATGCTTCTAACTCTTATGTTTGAAGAGCAAATCATTCTTTTTCTGACAACTATGCAAAAGTACTAGCTTTTGTTATCTAGAACTAGTGAGAAAGTAAAGGAGGGGTTTAATCTCCTGAATTGTGGATTCTTCACCTCCTTCAGACACACAATTCACTTCTATTCTGCTTTAAGACAATGACCCAAATCATCAAGTAAAATGAAATTTTGTGTTAAACTGGGCTGAATTTAGCCATGAAGCAATCCAGGAGAAAAGGTTGCCTTATACCTGAGCTGACCTTATTACTCTGTCATTAATCTGCTTTGTTATGCCTGAAGAATCGTGGGGGTCTCAGAACTGCTGGTAATCTTCTCTGCCATATGTGTGGTAATATCTGAACACAGCAGGATAGATTAAGAATAGTCCCATCCTTGCTTTATTACTTGTAAATCAGCCCATTAATGTTATCTGAATGCAGTTTGTTAGGATTAACAGAGATGATGTTTGAATTGCCACAGTGATTAGTTCTTAAAAACTCTGAAATAACATGAATTTTGAAACTCAGATATAAATTACCACTGAAAATTAAAAACCCTATCAAATGCAGCAAAAGAAAGACTAGAGAGGTGTCCTATCAATAGGAAGAAACAACTTGAATCAAGGATATGTAAAATGTAGTTTGCTGTAGTTGATTTGAGTCCCAGAAGACAGAATGAAGACAAAGCGTTGGCTTGGAAGCAAAAGTACTTCTTGATGAGGCAGCAGAGTTCATAAATCAAAGCTCAATCTGAATTAGTATATTAATTTTAATTTTTTTTAAACAGGTTTTTTTTTCTCAGATTTACGAAGAAACCACTCACCACCATGCTCTGCTCTGCCTTGTCCTCTGCACCCTTTTTTTCCTACCATGGGGTTCCAGTCAGCTGCAACTGAATTTGAGAGGTGAGTAAAGTTTTCTGATTTGTACAGTTTCTTTTTGAGAAAGAAATCCTATGACTGCCATAAAAGATCAGAAAGGAAATATAGCCCAAGATGGGCAGTGACTGCCCATGAGCACAGAGAGATTAATAACAATATGCCTCCTCTGCAATAGGCAGCACCTTCCTTCTCTTGTAAAGATGTGCCAAGAAGCAATACATTAGAAATGTCAGTAATGTGATGAAAACTAAACAGAAAAACTCATGTGTTGCACCAGTAGTTACTACCCAGCATTACTGTTTAATTTCGCCAAAGTCCTGCCAAAATTATTGTTTTTATTGAGCATTGCATCTAAAAGCTTCTGAAACTTTTTCACCATGATTGATTTTGTTAACAGTAATGAAAACCAGCACTTTGGCATTGTAGAGGCCTTCTTTGCCTTTTCGGTTTTGCAGTTGTTTACAGGAATATGGCAGAGGCTTTACAGTGATGAGTGCATTGTGACAGCACAGCGCTGAGAAGAGAGGATACAAACTGCCTCATCTCACTCAGCAAGCTGCAGAGGGTACTGCAGGGTGAAGCACCCTGCTGAGAGCCCACACCTTCCTCTGCATGCACACCCTTTGCAGGGAGGGCAGTGAGACATCCTGCTGTACCCAGCCTCCCTGGTCAAGTTTCTGCATACTCTGACCTCTAGGAAGCCTCAGCGAGAGCCTGAGGGGTACCTTATGGCAGATGTTATAGAACACATACAAGTAACCACAACTACTCAGTCCAATCTTGAAGCCAATATGGACAGAATTGGCATAGGTTGGAAGGTCTCTCTGTTTTAATAAGCTTTTAGTTTAAATGGAGAAGATGTTTATAAGTGGTTTGTAACAGTCAGTTGTTTCTACGATGGAGTGTCTCGGATTTCATTCCACCTGCAGCGATTTTCTTAGCATTCTAAAGGGCTGGAGAAAGTGTGAAAGTGAAAAATGAGTGAGACTTTTTGCAGGGGGTCTTGTCTGGTGCAACAGGTCCTGTCATTCCATAGAAAGATTGGCAGCTGTCAACAAGCAGGAGAGCATCTTGTTCTTACCTCCTGCAGTGCCTCAGCATGAGAACAAAAGCCATGAGAAATTTTGTTTCGAAAGAGCAAGTCTGTACCTTCAGATTTCATTCTGTTTACTTCTTGTCTTTAAAATGGCAGTCTTTTGGTTGGAAAGCTACCAATGTCATGGTACTTGCAATCAGGTTTTATCTGGACATTTGGTTTGTGTTCTTTCTGAAGGTGCCAGTGTGAGAAGCATGTTACAGCATAGTCTATCCTGGGTTGATGTGGGGATATTCATATAGGAATAAGTCCTTAAATAACTAATTATCATTGTACCAGGGTATGAAGAATTTAGTCGCTGGTAATCTCCGAAAGTACTAATCCAGTCTGATCCAGTTTAGCTTGTAATATCTTAAAGCAGCACAGAAAACATAGCAGGTCACACTACAAGAGCTTTGTATTCATATTGATGTAAGGTAAGATTTATTTTAATGTACTCATGGATTCTTGGAACCAGGCATTTGCTATCATATTATCCTATAACATGTCAGGGAAGTAATGCTTCCAAGAGAAAAAATGGCAGATTGTCAACTACTGATGATGGTAATTCAGGGATGCAGCACTTTTGTGGATGGAATTACAAAAGAACAGCACTAACTGCCTGTGGCAAAGAACACTGATAGATATTGACAGCATGGGAAGTTAAACTGAAATTCTTGTGTTTTTACTAGAAACAGGAATGTTATGTTTAAAATCAGGTATTAGCAGGACTGTTGTTATGAGTAGGCTCTGGGAAGAGTGGCTGAGGGAGCTGGGGTTGTTTAGCCTGGAGAAGAGGAGGCTCAGGGGAGACCTTATTGCTATCCACAATTACTTGAAGGGTGGTTGTAGACAGGTGGGGGTTGGTCTCTTCTCCCAGGCAAGCAGTGACAGAAGGAGTGGACACAGTCTCAAGCTGCACCAGGGGAGGTTTAGGCTGGATGTTAGGAAGAAATTCTTCACAAAAGGAGAGATTGGCCATTGGAATGTGCTGCCCAGGGAGGTGGTGGTGAAGTCACCATCCCTGGAAGTGTTTAAAATAAGACTGGATGAGGCACTTAGTGCCATGGTTTAGTTGATTATGTGGTGTTGGGTGATAGGTTGGACTTGATATTGAAGGGCTTTTCCAACCTGGTTAATTCTGTGAAGAGGGTCATGTCTATCGTTGTTCAGGACAGCAAATTAAAAGTACCCCCAAAATTGTAATCCAGATATTAAATGTCAAATTGGAAGTGTTGCTCTATTTCACTTCCCCTGCAGGGGTTTTAGCAGGAAAGGCTGCTTTTCTCAGCTGAAGAGAAGGGCAGGGGCAACTTAATAGCAGAGAAAGACTACTTAAAGAGGAGTTACCAAAATAACTGAGTCAGGCTCTTCATAGTGGCAAGTGGTATATCAAGAAGCAGTGGCTACAAGTTGCAGTTTGAGGGAGTTTAGACAGAATATTGAGAAGAATTTCTTCATTAAGAGGTTAAAGCAGAACAGAAGCAGGCTACCCAGTAGTGGAGTGGGGCTCTGTGTCCCTGGATGTTTTCAGAGGTGATTGTTTGAGATGGCTCCTGACAGATGCACAGACATGGCAGCTTGGAGGAATACAGACATAATGTGTTTTAAAAAATTACAGACAGGAGTTTGTGTAAGTATGTAAGTGTCATTTCTTGCATAGATTTCATTCTTTTATTATTCATAGAATCATAGAATTCTTAGGGTTGGAAGGGACCTCAAGGATTATCCAGTTCCAACCCCCCTGCCATGGGCAAGGACACCTCACACTAGATCAGGTTGCTCAGAGACACATCCAGTCCGGCATTAAAAATCTCCAGTGATGAGGCTTCCACCACCTCCCAGGGCAACCTGTTCCAGTGTCTTACCACCCTCATAAAAAATATTTATTATTAACATTGCTTCTATAAAAGAGATTGGGAACCTTTTCCTTTTACTGTTTGGTTGATGATGGTAGCATCTGCTCTTGCCTGCATTAACTTGTGCAGATTGTCTTGATATGTTTTCATACAGCAACAAGTCAAAGTATCCCCAAACTTTAAAATACAGTTAGGTATTAACCTTGAGGTGCAGAATGCCTTCAGCTCTCAGAACTGTCACTCCCTGCAACAGTTGCCAGACTTCTATGAGCAGTTAACTGGTTTTGCATTCCTAGATAAATCCACAGAGATTTAGAGACAAGACTTGTAGGTCCACCATTTTATTCCTTACGTGCTGAATTCTATATTGTGATTTTCACATTTTATAACAAGCCCTGGATATATAAGGTGTATTTTATTCTACATAGTGCTGTCATTCATACGTAGAATATCACATAATCTTAAATATTCTTAAAGAAACCATTTGAAGTTAATAAAAGAGAGAGAGCAAAACAGAAGAAAACTCTCTAATAATCTCAAATTGAGGGATTCTCAGGGTAACTTTTTTTCCCCACCCCATATCCAGCACTTAATCCTTTGTTTTCACCTCGCTTTACCTCATTGAGCCTAATAAGATGAATCTGCCTTACTAACCCCTTCAGAACATAATGTTGGGTTTGTTTTTTGGTTGTTGTTTTTTGGTTGGTTGTTGGGTTTTTTTGCTTGTTGTTGTTGCTGAGGTTTTTTTCCAGCCCATTTATGTGCTCTCCCCACCCTAACTCAGAGCAGCTCATTCTTAGTCTAGGTTGCTCAGTACTGTACCCACTCCAGCTCTGCTTAACTCCAAGGACAGAGATTCTTTAGGTGGTCCTTTTCACTGTTCAACAACTGTCATGGTGAAGACATTTTTTCCTAATACATAATGAATATTCCGTCTATCATAAGTAGTGTCCATTACTCTCATTCTATCATCAAGCACCTCTGAGGAGAGTCTTGCTCCATCTTTTCTGCTAGCTCCCCTTGGTAGCTGCAGACAGTGATAAGGACCCCCAAAGCATTCTCTTCTTAGGGCAAACCCAATTCTCTCAACCTCCCCTTCATCACACGTTCCAGCCCCTCACCGTTTTGGTGGCCCTTCACTGGATTCCCACTAATGTATCAGTCTCTACTAAGCAGACCAGCTCTGGACACTGTTCTCTAGATATGGTTTCACAAGTGCCACAGATAAGGGAATAGTAATTTTCCTTCACCTGCACTCTTGTTAATCCAAGTCTAATGTGGCTGGCCACCTTCACTGGCAGGGCACACTGATATGCAGCAGTCAGGCCTAATTCATATGTACAAAAGTACAGTCGTGGATAATAGAGGTTACTTTTTAAACTGAGCACATGCTGAACAAGGAGGCTTTAGTGGAACTTAAATATGTTTGGAATCCACATGACAAAGTGCTTTTGCATTCTGCAAGCAATATAAATTCGCAAAGGTTTTCTGCAAGCAATATAAATTTGCAAAGATTTTCTGGACAATGTTTTTGGGGGATACAAAGGTGTACAGGAAATAAGCAATGCCTTGCTGAAGGTTGAAGGTAAGATACTTTTTCCCTATTCTTTTGCATGCAAATAGGCAGAGGCTCCATGTCAGTGCCCTAGCTGAAATTGTCTGAAGCAGGATGTGTACCAGAATGTCTCTATTAGAGATGGTGAGAAAAAAATAATCCAAAACATGTTTTGTTCATCACAGTCTGGTTCCATGAACCAGACTCCTCACTCATGAAGTGGTAAGCCTTGTAAACGATGCTGCATTCATTTCCTGCCCAAATGAAAAAAGCATTCAGCTCTTTTTACCTGTTCCACTTTTATCCCAATAGAATTCTGCACCCAGAACTTGGCAGACAAATGTCAATTCTTCTGCTTGTCCTCTTTTACCACCATTTAAATCAATGTCTTGGACCAGAAGTTTTTATTCAAGTAGTTCCTATGAACAGAAGAAGAGCAATTTAGGTAGATAAATGTAGGGTACCTTGTCTGACCTCAAGCTGCCTCTCCAGCTGCCTCTCCAGCTGAGCATGTGTTAGCTGTAAGTTCTGGCCATATCTCCCAGTCTTATGTGGATGCTTTAGGTGAATAACAATTTTAGGTTCAGGGTACATTTGTCTTGAACTTTCAAAATGTTAATTTACCAAAAGTTCAAACTGGAACAACTACTGAAATGTGGGAGAAAAAAAAAAAGAAGAAAGAAAAGGCATCATGATGATTCACTATTTTGACTTTGGACTGAATATCTCCCAAAAAGGTGAAAATATATATTCTTTTCCAATCTCTTCTTTGTGTTTTTCAATAAGCAATTTTCTTTCTGCAGTAGAAGAATAGCACAGATAAAGTTCAGATGTGTGTCCAGGAGGTGTCTTTACCAATCAAGTAGGAAGATTGAAGTATTGATGATTTGAGAGCCTCTTCTCTATACAGAATTTTTTGATTAAGACTTTTGTTTGGTTGTTTTTTTACCACAACTCTTGTTTTGTAAGTTTGGAGTTTTTTTAAATTAGTTGTTTGTTTCATTTAGAAGAAAGAGAATGTAAAACGTTTCAACAATTTGTAGATAACATACAGATACTTCAGTTTTGGAGTCTCTGACAAGCTTGTAAACATCATTTGCTGTTTGCTGCTCTGTGCTTTTCTGATCCACTGGAACAATTTTAGTAACTAGAACATGATTTATTCTGTAACAAATATATGAAATCTTCTATTTTTAATTTCCCTTAAGGAACTTACTTCTAAATTATCAAAGCTACAAAATTATTTTTGTTAGCAGCCCAGCAAACTCCAGCACATCTTTATAAAGATTATAATAATTCAATAACCCTAGTCATTTGTGGCATTCCTTTCACCTAGAGACTTGTTGATAGTTGTCTTATAAAAGTTATATCAGGCTGTTGCATATCTGAAAAAATATGAATTGCCAGATAATTGCAAAAAGCAACACAGGGCTGACAAATCTGCTCTTAGGTGCTGCTTTGGGCTAAGGTAAAAAGGGTACTTCCTTATTGGGACTTTCTATGAAAAGATTCAGTGCTTTGTTAAATTAGGTGTCTAAAGGAAAATGAACAGAGTGAGTTTGTGTGGCACTTTACAGTTGATGATCTTCGAAGTTTGGGAGAAGGCATTGTTTTAATGTTTCTTAAAACATGGTAGTCACAATTCACAGGACAAATCCCAAAATAACTCTAACAACCTGAAGCATGTCTGAGAGTTTGTTTGCCAATTATAATTAAAACATGGATTTCCATTAAAAAAACCCAACCTTCATACACTTCAGGCAGAAAAATTCAAGCTGCTGTACACAGACATATAAATACACAGGATCACACACAGGATGTTGGGGGTTGGAAGGGACCTCCATAGATCGAGTCCAACCCTCTGCCAGAGCAGGACCATAGAATCTAGTGCAGGTCACACAGGAACACATCCAGATGGGTCTTGAAAGTCTCCAGGGAAGGAGTCTCCACACCCCTCTGGGGAGACTGTTCCAGTGCTTCATAACCCTCACAGTGAAAAAGTTCCTCCTCATGTTGAAGTGGAACCTCTCCTGTGCTGTAGTTTCTATCCATTGCCCCTTGTCCTATCCCAGGGTGCAACTGAGCAGAGCCTCTCCCCTCCCTCTTGACACCCAGCCCTCAGATATTCATAAACATTTGTTAAATCCCCTCACAGTCTTCTCTTCTCCAGACTAAAAAGCCCTAGGGCTCTCAGCCTCTCCTCATAGGGCACATGCTACAACGGAGAAAGTAAAAGAAAAGTGACTGAAGACCAGGTCTAAAGAAATTATGTCACTCCTACTCCTTCAAACCTCTCCATTCTTAAACTAGAAGTGAAATGCAGGTCTTCTAAAGCTCACATCATTTTTCAGAAGAGAGAGAGAGAGATCAACAGATTCATTTCATAACCATGGACCAGGCCTCATTTTGAATATTTAATTTAAAGTCAAAGGAAGACCTTCTATTATGTCTTTTATATTCATTTTAGAAAGTAAATGTATTGTATGCCCTAACCCACAAAGAAGACGTGCTCTTTTCATCCAAGACACATCCCTTCTATGAAAAAAAAAATTAACAAATGCTAGTTAGTTTTAATCCAGTCCATGTCCTCTGCAAAGCTGAATAAAACCACTGTTTTTCAGTGTATCTTAGAGGTCAATAGATTGAGTGAGCTGTCATTTGAATGCAACATAAGATGATAATGTATTTTTATTTTTAGCAGAATATCTACTTAAAAGAAAAATAAAACCACAGAAATGCAGGCACATTCATACAGCTAACGGTGAAATTGATTCAATCTGCTCAATGTATGTGAATTTCAGAGCTCAGACCTTGAATTTTGTGAACACCCTGAATTCCCTTGCCACAGTGGGAGGCTAGGGAGCCCATCATCTTGGAAGATACAGGATTAGATATTGCCATAATCTCCCACCTCCTCAATATTTACATCCTAATATTTCATCATCTTCCCAAGTCCACAGCCTTCTCTAGCATGCAGGGAGACAGATGGCTCCTAAGATTACAAGCTATGGAGATTTGGTGCTGCAGACAGGTCCTCTGGTACTCTAAGAAAATTAACAATTTATTTAAACAGCTCTGTCAGATGCAATCCTCTTTGCCTCATTTTCCCTCCTGCTGGCTCTGTCTCATGTGCAAGGATTGCTTGCACAAAGATTCAGTGGTTACAGATTAATGACAAAGGAAAGAAAAGAAACAGTCATGAGCTATATGACCTGTGAGTGCACTGGACAAGCATGTGAGCATAACTGGAATAGCAGACACACAGAGAAAAAAAATCACACCACTTATTTTTGTACCATCTTCATGAAGGAACTCTTTTTAGTGGCAGCTGAAGCAGACGCTTGCCTCTTGAGCATCTCTAAAATAAGGCAAATGATTATCTGTATCACAGTGGTCCCAAGGAACATCAGACTTTAGATAAGGAGCACACCAGTCAGACTCTGCACACTGCAAAACTGTATCTGCTTCTGCTGCTGCCTGCTGATCTGTCAACAGAGCTGCTCACCAACTGGTGGTCAGTGAGTACTCAGAAGCAGACATGCAATCAGCAGATGGTTGATCCATGTAGAAAAAAATACAGAATCGTAGAATGGTTTGTGTTAGAAGGGACCTTGAAAAGTCACCCAGTCCAATCCCCCTGCAGTGAGCAGGGACATCCTTCATTAAATCAGGCTGCCAATGAAAGGCATCTATAAGAAACACCGATGTAGGCAAATGGAAAAGACTTTGAAAGACTCTCTACAAACCTGTTGGAGGAGCTTTTGCCATTTAAGAATGGAACAAACTTTCAGCTTCACTGATTATTGCACCACTCTGCAGTTTTCTGAGCTGGCCAGTGAAAACAGGCAGCCAAATCAGGGAGCTCATTGTGTACTGATGAGTGGCCACTTATAGGATAGGTTGATTAGCCACATGGCTCAGTGTCACAGGTGGGGAACACACAGTATCCCTTTTCTCTTCCATAGAATCACAGAACTGTTAGGGTTGGAAGGGACCTCAAGGATCATCCAGTTCCAACCCCCCTCCATGGGCAGGGACACCTCATACTACATCAGGTTGCCCAGAGCCACATCCAGCCTGGCCTTAAAATCCTCCAGGGATGAGGCTTCTACCACTTCCCTGGGCAACCTGTTCCAGTGTTTCACCACCCTCATGGTGAAAAACTTCTTCCCAACATCCAATCCAAATCTACCCATTTCTGGTTTTGCTCCATCCCCCCAGTTCTATCAATGCCTAACACCCTAAAAAGTCCCTCCCCAGCTTTCTTGTAGGCCCCCTTAGGATACTGGAAGGCCACAATAAGATATCCTTGGAGCCTTCTCTTCTCCAGACTTCTCCATGTCACTGCTGTGCTGCAGAGGTCTTACTCTGGCCACTTTGTCAAAGGGAAGGCTGATCCTTTGCTGCCTTGTCAGTTAAATGGAATGCCAGAGGTAAATAAGCATGCGTGCCAGCCAAAGCTCTACGTGATAGTTCATTCAGCTGGAAGGCAGTCACTTCACTGCAGAGTCTGCTTCCCACTGTGAAGCACGCTGAGAAAGCATGATTGTACCCAAGGGTTTCACCCAATTAAAAGCCTCCTGGTTGCCACTGCAGCATTTGGCTTTGGCTTGCAGAAAAGGAATGAAGTAACCAGGCAGAGACATGCTTGCTCCCTGAGCTCTCCTGTTTCTATGCATTTCTGAGCAATGCAGATGGCTGGTTCCAGAACAAGGATGCAGCAACACTCAGGAAATGAGAGGCTGCAGCCAGTCATTTTCCATGACCTGAGCAAAAGGGAGTAGGTGGAGAATGCAGTAGTGTCAGCTCTGTAGAAAAATGAAGACTGGGATGTGTGCTTCTCCACATTTGTTTTCTATGGAAACAGCACTGTTCCTCTTAGTAAAATAAGCATCTTTTCAATAACTAAAATGCCATGTATTTTAACATGGCTTTTCTGAGTGGGGTTATAATTGTACATGCTGCACAATTTGTCAGCAGTGTATTGTAATTACTTGGCACTGGAAATACTACACCTAAGAAACACCAGGACTACATCCGCTTTTTTTTTTTTTCCACCACAAATTAATTAGAGGGGGTGTTTAACTACCCTGCCCTTTTCCACTCCAGGTTGAAATATTCTTGTTTAACAGGATCATTAGTCCCTTTGAAATTTCTACTATTGAATTTCTGACTCTTCCTATCCCTTTTTTTTAATCACCTATAATTACCTCCATGATATTTGGAGTATCTTCTGTATTTGTAGTTCACTTCTCTTTGGTGCCATGATTCAATTTCATTGTCATAGTTCTCTCTTTTCTATGACAGCCATTACTGAAAATACAAACAGCATCTGTTTCCACACTGACACTTGGGGAAACTCATCTTTTAGGGAGTCTTCAGTCCATCAGCTCTGTTTTCTGCATAACACAATGGTGCCTCTCTCCACCAGTCTCATGCCCATGTGTGCTCTTCTCAGCTGAACTAATGATTCCTCACATGGCATCACACTCAAGTGCCTTAATCAGAAGCATCTAAGCTTTTACAATTCTTTTCTCAAGCAAATCAGTTCTGCCAGGTAATTTGATGCCTTGATCTAGCATGAGTTCTGTACAAAATCAATTACATTTTTAAAATTCTATTTCCTATTTTTCCATGGGTTTGTACTTTTATTAGTCTGTGTTTCCTTTTTTTTCTCAAATGTTTAATGATATACCACCTTTACTTTCCTTTTTCTATTTATACACAGCTAAAAAAATCCTTTTGCAAGCAGCTTCTTTGCCACACTAGTTCAGTTTTGCTTTTGACAATTCTCTGTGTTTCCTAGCCTTTAAGAACTGTCTTTTTCCTGCTTGTTAATGCGTTTGGTTTCTGGTTTTTTTTTTCTTCTAATTATTGCAGTTCTTGTTAGTGTTATTCTTAGTTCTTCTGCCTTCTAATGTTTACTACGAGAACAGTTTTTCATCCAAGGAGGTCTGGAGCCATTTCTTACCACCTTCCTTTTTTTTCACTTGAGAAATAAGTTCCAAATAGTTTTGTCAGTATTGACAGGAATTAATTTAAACTTCTGCTTATGGCCATCTCCATCCTCTCTCTTCCTTCATGCTATGGTTATAAAGACACACACAGTCCCATGGAAAATAGAAATGTCGTTACTTTCTAGTTAGCTCTTCAGGAGGTAAAGGTAGTTTTCTGCAAATGTATACACATTCCCCTTTCTCATGAGGAGAAACTTCTTTACAGTGAGGGTGACAGAGCACTGGAACAGGCTGCCCAGGGGAGTTGTGGAGTCTCCTTCTCTGGAGACTTTCCAAACCCACCTGGATGCATTCCTGTGCAGACTACCATAAGTGATCCTGCTCTGGCCAGGGGGATTGGACTTGATGATCTCTTGAGGTCCCTTCCAACCTCTAATGTACTGTGATACTGTCATGTGGTTTTCCATATGCTATTTGGAATAACTCGTTCAAAGGAAACTGAACTTTCCACAACTTTTTTCTTCCTTGTTGTTTCAATCTGTGATATACTGAGAGTTTTTCTGTTTCTTCTGTCTGTAGTAGAGAACTGCCACATTTTTATGCCCACAGATATTAGTAGCAGCCATGATAAAAGTTATTTAGGATGAAATTAAAGAAAATTGTCAGCAATTCTATTAATCTAAGATCCACGAGTGTAAATGATTTTATGTAAATTATGTAAATTATATTTCTGAGATCCCTGGGGCTGTTTAGTCTGGAGAAGAGAAGGTTGAGAGGGGATCTCATAAATGTGTATAAATATCTGAGGGGTGGGTGTCAAGTGGAGGGGGCCAGGCTCTTTTGGGTGGTTCACAGTGATAAGACAAGGAACAATGGGTTCAAGCTTGAACGTAGAAGATTTCACTTCAACATGAGGAGAAACTTCTTTACAGTGAGGGTGACAGAGCTCAGGAATAGGCTGCCCAGGGGGGTTGTGGAGTCTCCTTCTCGGGAGACTTCCAAAACCCACCTGGATGCATTCCTGTGCAGACTACCCTAAGTGATCCTGCTCTGGAAGGGGGGTTGGACTCAATGGTCTCTTGAGGTCCCTTCCAACCTCTGATCTACTGTGATACTGTGATGTTATTGCTTCCTCAGCAGTTGCCTCAGTATACAGCTATTCTAAAGCTAGCAATTTATCATGGTAAATATTTCAGTTCTCAGCTGCTGTATAATATATTAATCCCTTTGTACTTTTACAAAGGAAATTGAACTGGAGCTGTCCACAAATTTGCAGCTGTCCACCGACTTTTCTCACCAGTGAATTACTATCTTACTTTGAAGGCTACAGAGAATCACCCACAGTTTCATTTTAGGCCACCACCAAAAAAAAAAAAAAATCCCAATAATATGAGTCAATTTGCTATTTTAATTTAAATTAATCAACCAAACCCCAAAAAAATCTCAACAACAACAAAAAAAGAGTAGAACTCATTCTAGTAGAGCAACATGTCCTAAACTGAACTGCTTAAAACCAAGCAGCATCTCAGCCCCAAAAGACCAGGTGTGGAGGAAGAGAAACAGCATTGAACTATTTTTTGAGCCTTTTCTGACAAAGACAAGAGGTTGTGGGAAATCTTTGACTGCAGTACCAATAAAGCATAAGAGTTCTGGGCTTAATTTTCACTTACAGGGACATCTCCTTTCCACAAGAGAGCATTAATGTGTGTGTAAGTCTCACACTCTCTTAAACATCTCTTTGAAAGAAGTGGCATTGAAAGGTCTTCATAAAAGCAAGAATTTTGCCTCTGACATTTCTTTCCACCCCAAAACCTGGAAAAATCCAATGTTTCATGACTCTGTATAAGGTTGTATAAAGAAGTTATCATTTTAATTTATAGGATGTCCTTGCTTTCCCTTAGTTCCTCAGACAGCTCTGATTTTAATTTGGCAGCTCTAGGTGGTCTCTGCAATATGACTTAGCTGTTCACCATACCAGTCACCTTCCGATATCAAAATATTTCCAAATACAAAAAGGCTTCCAAGAAAATGTTGAAAAACACCACAAAAAAAAAAAAAAAAAAAAAAAAACAAAAAATAAAAATACAGTTAGTGCCACAGAATATCCCCCTTTTCTGTCTCCCATCTATGTGTAAGAAGGAAAATGGGTATAACTCAGTACAACTCCTCACACTGGAGTAAAATCTGTTGAAAAGGCCAGTGCTCATTTAGGTGTTTTCCAAAAGCCATCACTTTGTAAGGGAAGAGAGATCTATAACAGCTGTCAATGTTCAGGTCGAGCAATACCTGCTCCAACAAAACATCACTGAATATCCAGAGATTATATATGAGTAGATCATACATGTTTCCTGCAGAAAGATGTTCTGATTGTAAGAAAATCTGTGCAGCATAAAGCTGGTAATTTTCTTGACAATATAATAAGAAAATGACCTTCTGAAGGGGGACAAGGGAGTGCCCTTCTGTGTTCTCCAGGCTGCCACTTTTTAAAAGCTGACTGGTGCTTTGGGCTCCAAAACTTTAAGACAAGAATGATGGAGAGATGATTGTATTCTTCATTGGAAAAAAAGGCAAAAAGTACATGGGATGGATATACCTCTCTGTTAATCCAAGCCTGTCAGTCTCTCTTCTGCTGTCTTTGCCTTCCTTCTTAGATTGATAGTAGCAGCTAAATGTGAGTGATTAGCATTCTAATCCCCCAAGCACCTCCATACAGCTAAAGATTTTCTAGCCTACCTACAGGATTAGCAGGCCTAGTGCTGAAGTTAGTGGAATTGGGTATTAAAATCACAGAAGGAGTTCTGAAAATCACAAAAAGGGTGATCAGCACCTGCCCATGTCTGCTTTTAGCCTGAAAGATTCTTACAGGATAGTCAGCAAGTGCAGTCCTGAAAAATCTTGCAGCCCAGTCATATACTGGATATCACTTAGTAGTGGCTTGCTTAGGACAGTTTACTTTGAATTCCTAGTATAAATTTCACTACTAAACTTGAACTGCTGGGAAATCTGAAGGGCAAAATTGAAGTACATTTTTTTTTTAAACATAGCGAGAACATACAGGTTTGAGTTGCTTAATTACACTGATGTTTATAGTAAACAAGTGGCGCGATAAGAATGAAATATGAAAAGCAGGAACGTTTTGGTGCAAGCTTATAGGTAGCAAACAAAAGTGAAGCTGGGAACATGATTCTGCTGTAAAGAGACTCTGGCTATCACTAATAGTCATTGATCAACAACATGGCAAGAAGGATGAGCAGTAGGTATTGCATGCTTCAAACTGCTCCTACAGGACTCAATAATTTAATATCTCCTGTGGGAACACATTGTTAGCAATAGTCTTAGTGTATATGGCCACATCTTATGTGAAAATATTGAATGTGTTGCTGAAATCTTGCAGGTGCAAATGGTTGGAATCAGTCACACTGAAAACATGTGGACTCCCTGCCCTTTTCCTCTTGTCAGTCTGAGCTCAGTGTGAGAAGCGGCTCAGGATTGTAAAAGATTATTTGTCACAGGAGAGCATAAGAACTTACTGACTCCAATGGCAACTGCAGCAAATGATGGTTTATGTACATACTCATTCCTATATTTTATGTATTTCACTCATGCTTCTAAACTTTCACCCTAAAAATCAGAAGTCTGCTAATGAAAAAAAAGATGCAGGGAATCATGCTGGCATAAGTCAGCACTAGTACATTAGAGATGTTGTACTGCAGGAAGTGGATAAAGGATTTTAAAGAAATAAGTGGCAGAGTTTGATATTAAGTATTTCATCTTCTCCCCTTGGAACCAGAGAGAACTGACACATTCATTGCAGACATTTTAATAAGTGTATTAGTGCAACTGAATTCTCCTCAGATCAAGTTGCTGTAATGTTACTATTCCTTTCAAAATACACTATTCCTCAATTTTGCCATCTCTATACAAAGATCCTATTTGTATTATGACACCAAATGTCTCTGAATCCCATGGCTTTGTGACTCACAAATAAACAAACGTCAAGAATTTAACTACCTACCTATCTACTATCAGTTGTTACTTTGTACCTGAGCAGTGGGTGTTGGGTATCTCTGTCTTGTGTCTTACTTGTGTTTCCTTCTCTGGAGACTTTCAAGACCCATCTTTGTGACCTGTGCTAGATTCTATGGTCCTGCTCTGGCAGGTGGGTTTGACTCAATGATCTCTGGAGGTCCCTTCCAACCTCTAACACGCTGTGATCCTGTGTAATGAGGCCAGGATCTCCTGTGAGCAGTTTGCCCTCCTGGAGGCCCCAGCTGTATTGCAATCCTCACCTCACGTCCCACCAAATATTTAACACATACCTGTGTGTTACTCTCTATAAGGGGGAGAGAAAACTGCAAGAATCCTAATGAACAAATTGAGACAAGTGTGAAGTAAGGTGATAGTCACAGATGAACTCATGGTCCAAAGAACACTGATCACAGCCCTGGAGGGTCTGTGTCTGCAGTGCACAGGAGTCTGGTAGCCATTTGAGCAAAAAGTGCTGTAGCAGTGATGAGAGCAAAGGAATGGAGAGCATATTTCAGTGTAATTATAATAATTTATAACTTGAGGTTGTTCTTCTGTTAAAGTCTCAAAAGCAGAATATTTTTACTTTCTTATAAATTATTCACAGCCATTTGCTTTGCTCCATGACAAGGAACTTTGCTTTTCCTCAGACAAGATTTTCAACCTGAAAGAATGAAAACATTGACCCAGTTATGTTTAACAAACAAAACGTGAAAAGAACTAAAATTAGTGATTGATAAAATAATCTCAGTGTGAGGCTTTTTCCTTTCCTTCCTGTCCTATCTGAATTTTTAAAGGGTAAAGGTATTTCACTTTAAAAAAAAAAAAAAGATAATAGACTTAAACTGCTCAGAGAATGATGAAGTAACATCCATGGAAAATACTGCACACTGTCTTTATCACAAAAAAAAAAATGGTTTAAGGAATGCCCTAAACCAAAACTCAATCCCTAATCAGCTCTGCAAAATGTTCATGGTGCCTTGACAGACTCTCACACCCCAGTTCAAGAGAGACAGAGAAGTGCTGGAGAGAACCCAACAGAGAGCCAAGAGGATGATTAGGGGACTTGAGCTTCTGCCCTATGAAGAGAGACTGAGAGCCCTGGGGCTGTTCAGTCTGGAGAAGACTAAGGGATCTGATCAATGTCTATAAATATCTGAGGGGTGGGTGTCAAGTGGAGGGGGCCAGGCTCTTTTGGGTGGTTCACAGTGATAAGACAATGAACAATGAGTTCAAACTTGAACATGGAAGATTTCAGCTCAACATGAGGAGAAACTTCTTTACAGTGAGGGTGACAGAGCACTGGAACAGGCTCCCCAGGGGGTTGTGGAGTCTCCTTCTCGGGAGACTTTCAAACCCACCTGGATGCATTCCTGTGTGGATTACCCTAAGTGATCCTGCTTTGGCAGGATTTTGGACTCAATGAACTCTTGAGGTCCCTTCCAACCTCTGATATACTGTGATCTGCAGCTTCACTTCTGCAGACTATGGCCCTTGTCATATGTGATGTGGGTATGCTAGAATACCAGGGGCAGTGTATGGAAATTGAGAAAGTATATACCCTGTGATATTTTATGGGGTAAAAATGCTTGAGTGGCATCATTTTCCAGCCTCTAGAGTACTAGATCTAGAGCTGGATCTGCTCACTCCCAGAAAAACTAAAATCATGGAAAGGAAAAACAAAAAAAGGCTTCATGTAAAAACTGAGCACCTTTTAAGCTTCTGGTATATTCAGTGCTAATGCATGGGACATTAGTCATGTATTGATTACATTTTCCATTGAAAGAGCCTCAATCAGTTCATGTAGGTCAAAGACTCACTCACCTTCTAAGACCCAAAGATCTAAACATTAAAAATTATGAGACTTTATTAAAACTCCTAAAGCCATAGTTAAAACATTTAGTAGGCAGTTGTTTTAAACCTACATTTAAAATTCCCACTTGAATAAAGGATTTAGGCTTTATTATCCAAAGTGCTTCAAAACCTGGTAGTAAATAGCACTTCATTAAATAGATTAAACAAGAAAATGTTTGTTTACATTATTCTGGAAAGAAAAGAATCCTGCAATGTTTTGTAATGTGAACTGTGTTTGCTCTTCTAAGGAGTTAACAGAAACAGGGTACCAAGCAGTTTCTTGTCTACTTACTGGAGACAGTTATAATCGTATTTAAGATAAGAGAGAGGGCTTGCATATGTATAAATGACTTGCAGTCCTAGTTACTACATTTTAAACTGGCCAGATGCACCTACTTTTCATTTTTTTGCTACCACTCTGAAAATCTGAGGTCATAACTCAGCTCCCAACATGCTTGAACTACTGTGTAGAGACAACAAAACACTGGGGGTCTATTGTCCTCTCTGTGAGCTATGCTCTGTTTGTATATCTCCTTGTGCACATATATTTCTTTTTTTGGTTTAATATTTTGCTGACTTCATCTTATTTATGGTAACTTCCAATGGTTTGTTAATGTCCAGTTAAAATATCCAGGCAAACCTCTTCTGAGTGGGGAATTCAGGAGTTCTTGGTGCTTGTGATTTGAAATAATACACTGGAAAAACTACGAAGTGACCACTGTTTTGTGTGTTCCTTGTTTACTTTGGATATCAGACCTAAACTCAGCTGTATTTATGGCCACGTTCTTAGGTGTTTAGAAAAGTAGTTGTTAGACAGCAGGGAACCGTTTCACTTGCAGCTGTTTATTTAGTATTTATCATTTTAACAGCTCAGGAAAAAGAACATTTTCCAGCCTTATTTTTTAAAAGAGTTTCCATTCAGTACAAGCTATCAACACCTTCACCAAGTAAGGAATATAAAACTGGCCTCATTCTCTTGCCCTTATAATTTATAATGATGTTTTGATAACCAGTAATCTCAGTGTGGGGAATGGAGTCAGTCAAGAGAGTCATGTACACAATTAGTAATGTACACAGTGGCTCTGAAAATGCTTATGGCATCAGGATTCTCAACTCTATTTTGGAAACATAATTTCTCTCTAAAGAACCTGAAACTTTCAAAGAGAGAAAGCAAGCCAGCTGCATGGCAGGCAGTGATAAGCAAAACTGAAAATCAGGCTGTGCAAATATAGAATTGTAAGCCTTTTAGCTGCCTTTGGAACCTTAGGGAAATTACCTCCAAAAAAAGCAAGGCATAAGTATCTTCATTTAAATGACAGTTTCTTGATATTCTGATGGAGAAGAAAACAAGAGATTTTGGTCTGGGCCTTTTGTTTAGCTTGGGCTTTGCTTTCTTTCATTTCTTCCAGTTCTTGACTGCTGAGTTCACATTCTGGCTCACATGTTGTGCTTTGCCTACGACAAACCTGTGCAGGTTTCCTGAACGTAGGACATTACTACTGCTTAAGGAACAGCATCACAGATGCAGTGAAGATAAATGACTTTATGACTTAATGATCCTCTTTCTTCCATGCCCTTTTCCTTCCAGCAAATGAAAAAAAAAAAAAAAAACAAAAAAAAGAAGAAGAAGAAAGAAAAAAAAAGAGGAAGTTCATCAGGATAAAATAAAAATTAAAAAAAAAAGGAGGAGGAGTTGAAAATATATTTTAAAAACTTGATCTAAGTTAGGTCAAAGCCTCCCACTGACATCACAAAATAATATGTAAACTCCCTGACAACCCCATTCTTGCTGAAAGAGCAGTTTTTTCACCTGAAAATGTCCTTCTTCAGTTATTTTAGTTAGATTTACATTGAGTATTTGTGTAATTCATGCCCTGTTGACCAGGGAAATGGTTGTCATTGATCGCAGTCATAGGAGATGAGAACTTTTGATCCCTTTTAAAGGAAAACTAATTACTGTTGTGCAGTAATGCAGTATCTGAGCTGATCAGATGGGTAAAAAGGGCACTTTCCATAATAGGCAGGAGTCTCTCAGAGATTAATGTCACAGAGTCTGAACGTGGTCAGCAAAGTGGCCACCAAAGCTTTGATATCTCAGTATTAGCTCATATTTGGGAGACTCTTGGATTTACTGCTGCAACATTGACTTCCCTTGTTAGGATCACAATTGCCCATTCAGAGGTCTGACTACATCATAGCAAAAGGTGTGGTACTGCTCACAGGTTTAACATTATGGATGCACATAAACAACTTGATGAATCAAGCTTATGAACAAAGTTTTCTTCCTGAGGGAAAAAATACTACTTTCTTCTGTAGCACATAGTGAGAGCTGCGTTGACTGAGGTCTGCTACCCTAACGTGTAAAAGAACTGCTCACATACCCCTAACTACCTTTATTTTAGAGATTTCACTGTGGCACTAGCTGCATTAATTCCCCAGGATATTTATTTATAAAAAATTACTTCCAGAGCCTTTTAGTGCATTGACCTTGTTTAAGGGTTTAGCTAGGAGGAGGGAGAGCTGTTTTTTTTTTTTCTTAAGCACTGCAGGGGATTTCTGTCAGGTTGCTTTAACACTTCCCTTTAGATTCTTGCCAGACTTTTGGCCTGAAGAATTTTCAGATGTAGCTAGCCATCATCACATAGGTCTTTACATGGTCTTCATTATTTTATAAATCTGAAATTTAATTAGTTTTTAAAAAAGAAAGAAAGAAAAGAACATAAACATAAAGCTACCAGATTAGAATCATAAATGCATGGAAAAGGGTAGCTTCTATTGTATCAGATATGTATGACACAATGACCCCCTTCACACATTACATCAGTTATCTGTGCAAAGATTTGGGAGGTTGCAAATACCCCTAAAGAATAGGAGGAAAGTGAGATGCTATGCTGTAGAATTTTCCTTCCAAAAACTAGAGGTTTCTTGGTAACAGGACATCAGGTTTTTAAAATCACTACTCATGTTCCATAACTACAAAAGACTTATTTATCTTTACCCCACTCAACCATGCTTCTAACAGGTTAGCACTGCAGCTGCTACTAACCATGCTTTTTGTGTCTCTTCCTGAGTGCTTTTGCATACTTACTGATACATGTATGGAAAATGCATGCAGCCTTGTTCTCTGACTAAAGAATCTACCATATACTACCGTATGTCACACAGGGTTGGGGTTTTTTTGGTGTGGATTAACAAACTTGAATCTCTTTCATCCTCATGCAGGGCTGGGGTTTTTTTGGTGTGGGTTAACAAAGTTGAATCTCTTCCATCCTCACAAAATAACCAGTTACATCCTGATCACAAGAAGGTCCCTCGCATACTCCCAGTCAGCTGTGTTAAAGCAGTGATTCTCAATGAACATGAAAGAAGTTCTGCTGAAATGGCAACCTCCTACCTCCTCCTCTGATGTAACAGGTATAACTGTAATTCTGCCCTGCTACTGCCTGGTCTTTGAACTCCAGCCCTCGCCCCTCTGTCATCACTTCTCAATTTCATGCAGGGCTGCCACAGATGGAGAGTGAGTTTACAGCGCCGTTCGCAGATGGGGCTTAGGCAGAATGCTCAGCTTCGTGGCATTTCTGTGCTAATCCCTGGAGGCCTTTGGATACATCCTTGCAGCAATGCATGTACTAGTACGACTAGAAGCCATACTTAGTCAGACAGAAGCTTGACTTCCCTGGGGTTAAATTCTGAGAACATTTCAGTGGTAGTTAAGAGAACTGTAGGCAGTTGGAAATGTACAGCATTGCAAAATCTAACTCCACTGCTTCTGGATTTTACTAATCAAGGGTTGGATTCTTCTAACTGCAGTGTGAGGTGTAACTTGGAGACATTTGGAAAAAATCACTCATTTATTATATTTCTCAGGAAAAAAAAAGCAATCATATCTTTCTTAGCAGAGAATGGAAAGCAAGCAGTAAATATCAATCATTCAACAGTAACTAGAACAAACAGTCAGAGTCAAATCTTGCTGCTTCTATTCACAGTGAACAACTTAAGAGGGAAAAGATTATCATGATCCAGCTAGGTGTACAATCTGAAGACAATATTGATGGTATAGTTCTAAGGTTTTCTCTTGAAATGGGCACCTGCTGATCATATTGACCAGACTCAGGTTTGTCACCCTATCTGTATGCAATATGGTGATATGCACAATTTCAGTTGCTCTTTCCATCTTTAAGTGGACTTTCTCATGCCACAAGCTGTCTGCACTTACATCAAAAGAATGAATGTTCCTGTCATCAGCTTGGTAAGGGCAGCAATAGGAAATAAGCTACCCCTAAAGGGAAAGGTATATTATAAGTATCACAGTACACTAGAGGTTGGAAGGGACCTCAAGAGATCATTGGGTCAAACCCCCCTGCCAAAGGAGGATCACTTAGGGTAGTCTGCACAAGAGTGCATCCAGGTGGGTTTGGAAAGTCTCCAGAGAAGGAGACTCCACAACCCCCCTGGGCAGCCTGTTCCAGTGCTCTGTCACCCTCAATGTAAAGAAGCTTCTCCTCAGGTTGAGATGAAATCTGTGTTCAAGCTTGAACCTGTGGTTTCTTGTCTTATCACTGTGCATCACTGAAAAGAGCCTGGCCCCCTCCACTTGACACCCACCCCTCAGATATTTATGCACATTATTCAGATCCCTTCTCAGCCTTCTCAAGACTAAACAGCCCCAGGGCTTTCAGTCTCTCTTCATAGGGGAGGTGCTCAAGTGCCCTAATCATCCTTGTGGCTCTCTGTTGGGTTCTCTCTATTGTATTGTTGATGAAGCTGGGGAAAGTTAACTGGCTCTTTGGAAATGGGAGTTAGTGCCCGTGCTGAAGTGGAGTTCTAAAACACTGCCTGGCGTTTGTGATGGTGCACTGACTTCCTGTTCTCTGTGAGTTCTTACGAAGGTCATTCAGCCTCTCTGTTCCTGAGTTTCTTCACCAGTAAAGCTGTGCTAATTGTTTTCTACAGAAGTTTCCAAGTGATCGGCTTAATTGTCTTGTACTACAAAACACTCAGAGAGCTCAAATTGAAACCTTCTACAGAAGTGCAAAATATTTTTACTATTAAAAGTCCATTACAGCTCTGTTTTTTGTTGTGCAAACTGGTCCTCTGGTACGTGCAGCTAGACAGCTCCTAATGTTATCTCGATGCACAAAGCACTTTTTGTGTGAGGTTTGACTCACAGTAAAATGCCAGTTAGAATTTTTTCCTCAGGAACTCACTGGAGCTTGGCTTACAAAATCTGAAAATTAAATCAACCAAAATAGGTCAAACACAAAACTATATGTCCTTAGGTGCCCTCTTGTCCTCCTTTAGCAGTACAGCAGATAGGGTTTTTTTGTTTTCTTTTCCATAAAGTTTAGGCCTGTTTTGATTCTCAGTTGGCTTTGGTAACTGTATCATAGTTACACTTTGAATACCTGTTTATGAGAGTTTTCATTCCCTATTAAATATAGTTTAAAATGATATGCTCATCTGTCAGTCCTCCAGGAACAATGTGCTGGATACACAAGCAGCTGCTGCTGCTGAACATGACAGAAGAGTGCATTCTTGTGTTACAGCTTGTTGGTAGCCATCAATACTGAGGCATTTAAGGGGAGCAAAAAAAAAAAAAAAAAAAAGAACCAAGCATCTGAAATGTAATCAAATGTTATTATAAGCTGCAAGTTTGCCTCTACTTTCCCACTGTAGCTAATTCTTGAGGAATTTATTCTTATTCAGATAATCCTTTAAACTGGTATGTTTATTCTGCACCCAGTTTATAATTTCTATTCATTCCTGTGTCAAATAGGTGAAGGTGCTGCTTAAATTGCTACTTACTCCAGTACCATACACTTTTTTAATTAGTTGCTCATTGCAGTCAGAATACAGTGAATAAATTTATTAATGTTTGAGGTGGGAAAGGAGGTAAAAAGGGAAGCCATCTATACTAGTCTTAGCCCAGCTTTCTGGCTATAACATTATAATTTATTCAAACTCAATCAATACTTAATCTGGAGTTTAAATTCTGCTAAAGATCTGTAGCATGGCTAAAAGAAGCTGATGCCAGGGAATAAAATTTTCTTCAGGCTGTGATTCTGATGAATTTATAATATGCTCTAAGGGTGATGCATTGACCTAAATTCACAAAAGCACTGCTATTCCTATTTATTATTATTATTATTGAAGGTATCCTACCCACAGTTCTGTCCTATAAAATGTTGTGAGGCTACATAAGAAAGATGACAGGCTGCAGTGAGGATGACTGGAGAGGAAAGAGCTGCATGTACATCCCCACTACCCCCTGGCTGCCCACGCTGGCAGCCCCAGGGCTTTGCCGTGCTGCTCACAGGAGGGCAAATCTGTGGCAAGGGGTGGGGAAGCATAGGACAGCATGAGCCCCCTTCCACCCTTATTTCACCACAGAAAGCAGCCAGCACCCTCTTCAAGGCTTTGTCTGTGTAGTCTGTAACCACAGACAGGGTGGTGTCTCGCTGTAATTCCAGGATTTGATGCAGGAATAATTTTCAGTGCTGTAAAAACCCGTCAGGCGTTTGAAGCCAGCAGTGAGGGCAGTCTTCCTGAGAGGTGTGTGTGTGTTTGTGGTGATCATTTGGATTTGTTTTGTTGGCAACATGAAAGATGTTTTTACAGCAGGAAGAAGACAGTTATGTTGAAAACTGCTTCTCCTTTTTTTTTTTTTTCCTTTTTTTTTTTCTGTAGTATTACTGGGGAAATAGATCTCTGCAGGGTTTGGTTTTCTGGATGCAGTTCTTTAAAATCCCTCAAGTTCAGCCATCACAGGATAGTACCAATGAGCAGCTCATACTGAAGTGACAGCAAATTGCACACACACTGATCTCTTGGAATGATCAGGCCATTGAATTTTTTTTCCAGTGCATTTTGGCAAGCTTTTCCTCAGCATCGTCCAAGGCCTTTTCATAGTAAGTGTTGCCTTCCCAGTGACCTGAGTCCTTATCCAACACTACTTTGTTACCTTGACAGTTTGCAGTCACATTTGCCTATTTTTTTGTGAAAAGCTATGTATTTTAGCAGATTCATAGCAGATTTCATGAGGGAAATTTGTCTGGGGTTTGGTTTGGGTTGTTTTTTTTAAGTGACATGAATAAGGGAAATGCATAGTGAATAAAGGAAGACAATCCTCACTAGTTTTTCATGATGGGATATGATGCCTCTTGTGTTAAAAAGAGAGCTCAACTCTGCTTCTTCACTGGTGCTTGACTTTTCCAGACAGAATCTGTGAGCAGGACTCACCTCTGCATTCTTTATCCCCTGCTCTCTCTCTCTTGCCTGCTTTTGGACAAACACTGTCTTCCAGTATGCCTATTGTTACTGTATCTGGTTCCCACCTCTGCCCATATTGCTGCTGTAATCAAATTCCTGTTGTGATTTTTGCCAGAATAACTGTGGGATAGGATCAACCCACAGAATTTCAAGGCATTAGCCTGCCTTTACTCTAGCACAATCAACAGCTGTACATAGCACTATGACCTTATTCCACCCCTGTGAGGAGGCAACCACAGCCATGCTGCTCTGGGAGAGCACCGCTGTGTTCGTGCTGAGGTTTCTCCTTAAAGCCAGCCCAAGGGATGAGAACAGCATGCAAACACAGCTTCTCAGCAGAAGCAACTGTTTCTGTGAGCTCTAGCATGAAGTTGTTGAATAGAAATGCAAAGACTTGGGAGTTCAAACTCATACCTAACTGACTAGGAGAGATGGGCTTCTAGAATCAGCTGTGCCTTGCAGCGTAGCAGCAAGAAGGACCAAGTTCCACTTCAGTTTGTTTTCAGGCTGAATTCCACTTCAGTTTCTTTTCTTAGCTGTAATGCTCAGAGTGAGTACTTCAAGATGCAGATATATTTACCTGCTATAAAGATGGCCTGGCTAAATATAGATGTCTTGGACCCTTCCCTCTGCCCAACATGCCAGTGTGATCCACGTTACAAATGTGAACAGGATCAAACATGAGTGACCATTGGTGAGGTGATATCTAAAAGCCATGTTCTGCCTGATAGAGTAACAGATTAGGAACATCTACAATTAAATATGTAGAAAAATAATTTAAATAGAGAAAGCCAATTGGAAGTTCCAGCGAAGGACTATAGTTATCTCTTATTCCTTATCATCATGGTCTGACCAACTGAATATTTCCAATCTTAATTTTTATGTAAACTTTTTATTTTTTCTATAATTTTAGTATAATTTTAGTATAATTTATGAATCTGTCTTGCTTTCTGGCAGGAAAAATCATCTTGTGTTTATTTTAAGTCCTTGATACCTCTGTTTCAGCCTGTAGCCAGCAAAAAGTGGTGTGAAGCTAGTTTGCGTGCAAGTCTAGAGAAAAGCAGATTCCTTGCCCCACAGAATGCCAGCTGATGAGTTCCAGAGGGTGGATAAGATAAAAATGCAGTATAGGTTGGGAGAGGCAGGCTCACAAAAAATGGTAGTGAGTGCCTGTTTTTTAGCTAATCCAGAGCGGTAATTGTTCTTTGCTTACTTGCTTAATCCTGATTAGGTGCCAGTTTTCTCTCCATATAACAAAAGAGCTGAATTTCAAGACTATGATTTGAAGGAAGCTGTGGGGAGTGGCAGTTTTTTCTGACATTCTGGAAGCTTTTACCAAGCAGGTCTACAGACTCATTGCTGTCAGTAGTTCACAAAACTGTACAGTAATGTTTTTTCTTCCCACAGTGTCATGAAAAAAACTTTTGGCTTCAGTTTTTTTCACAATAAAACTTTGTTTTGAAAACTTTTGTGTGAAAACTTTTGCACAACAAAAGTGATTTCTTGTGGCCAGTTAGACCAAATGTTCTAAGCATTCCAGGAAGCATATAAATAGATTGGTACTCTTCCTGAGGTTATGGACCCTTATTTCTCCTTTTTTTTTTCCTTTCAAGTATTTGTTTCCCATTTATGCTCTAGTCATCTAGGCAAAGATGAAGCAGAGGTTGAAAATCCTGTCATTTTCCATTTTACTTGGGTTGTCCTTAGTTCCATTTTTCTGAAGAGGATTTGTTTCAGTAAATGCAACATAGTAGATTATCTTCAATTACTTCTTGCAGCCCAGACTAGTATTCTAACATGAAAATTGCTACTTGGAGTCTCCCACACCCCCGGCTGCTGCAGAACTGTGTCTCCAGGCTGGGGAGAAACCTATCACAGTACTTAGCCAGCAGAGTCCTCATGCCAATCCACAATGTGGAAAGCAGAGTCTACATAAAAGAGATTTCTTACCCTGCCCTCACTCTCCTGCTAGATTCAGTAAAGTTGTAGTCATGGTCAAAAACAACTCAAGCGGTGATTCTATGCTGATGGGTAGGCAAACCAGTCTATGCAGAAACCAGATGAGAAATTATTCAGGCCAAAACCATTAAATCTCAGCTCATCTAAGGATACCATCAAGCATCTATCCCATCTCTTTGATCTATGATATTTGAATCTGAATGTGTCTTAATAAGACATATATGTTGGGCATTGACATTGTCTTCTGCTGAACAAGGGTAAACATCGCATTTGTCTCTGTAAAAATATACTTCAATAGCTGGGAAGAAAGAGAGGGATTCATTATTTTTGCAGTTGTAGAAGACATTTAGCAGCTGTGTTTATACTGGCAGACAATTTGGATATTAGGTGGCAGGACAGAGAACTGCAGATGCACAACATTGTGCAGACATTGTGCACTTACAGCCCATTTCCAGGGAAACATGTTATTTTATATTTCCCTTGGTGTCATTAATCACATCTCATGTCGTATCTCACTATTTCAACTCATTCCCCTAGCTTCATTCATTTTTTGGCCTGCCTTTTTTTTTCCCAGTAGTTATTGAGCTCTATTTCGACAAACTCCATCTCAACTACAGATAATATAGTTCTTTTGGCTTCAGGGGAGAAAATTAAGATGACTTTATGCTGATTACTGAGACTACCTGTAATAATCAGCATGTCTACCTCATCTGAAGGATATTTAGCTTGCCTTTGGTCAGAAAAATATCCATACTGTTCTTTGGTATTTAGAAATTAAATTCATTTCCTGAAAGTAAAAATATGATTCTTATCTTGGCCTACAAAGGAAAACAGCTGCTCTTTTCTCTGGTCTTGAAGTTCTCTAATCTCTCAGCAGGCTTTGTCTTGGTTTTACAGGTGAAACCCTTAAACTGTAGCAACTACCCCCTGGAGAAATAGAGTGATATAAACAGTCAGGAATCCCCCTGCTAGGGAGTAGTAAGCCTGAGGAGCCTCTATGCATGGGATATGATTTTTTTTTCCAGTATTGTTACATTTAAATAGCTCATGAGTAAATGTCGCTTGTAACTGCTACTGTGAGCACCACACAAACCACCTAAGACACCTCACCCTGGAAGGATTACCTGGTGGCATTGTGCTTCTCTTGAAGCTCCCCAGCCCATGGGAAATGGCCCTCATGCATCACTCTTCAGGGAAAGATAATATTGTCAGTCTCATATGCTTGACCAGTTGTGCTGGACAGAAGCTAAAAAGAGACAAAACTTGTGCCAAACTTTTGATCTCTTCAACTAAAGAGCTATCTAGGAGCTCTGGCCTGGCAGATGGACAGCTCCATGGAGGAGTCTGAGATGGGGCAACAGCACTGCCAGGCATGCTCTGTCCTGGCTGAGCCTGGGTGTCTTGTTAGCTAAGTTTTTTTCTATTGGTGAGCAAAGAAAAGGAGTTTTACTCATTTCGAACAAAGAAGTAAACCCAAAGAATGCACTACACAGTGAATTAATACTGTGCAATGGGGCTGACCTGTCCAAGCTGGTGTGATCAGCATATTGTTTGAATAAACCACAAACCCTGTCCCACCCTCACGACTGCTTCAGAATGCTAAATATAAACAAGCAGTGCTTTTCTTAGGGATACATGAAAAGCGGAGACAAAACAAGGCTCTGCTCATGTCACATGGTTTAAGTACACCTAAGGAAACACAACTTACTTTCACCCTCTGTGTTTTATAGGATGACTGTGAGGAGGCTCTGCCCACTATAATGAAAACAGCAGAGCACACTGTTCTAAGCACACTAAGTACTGATCTTTCCTTGCCAGGAGTTGGGAAGAAGAGATGGCCTCATGGATCTGAAGGGTGGCAGGGGAGGATTTCAGGCTTTGCTCAGTATTTTTGCAGAGCAATCACTAGTTGTACTATTTTTAACGTACCTAAAGTGTGCTAAGATTATATTTCTGGTAATTTTGTCTTTTAAAGTAAAAACATCTGGATGCTTCTTACAAAGTCTGCTATTTTTCTTGTATCTCTTCTATGCAAACCTGAAGATAAAACCCCACACCATGCTTCATGGTAATGTTTGTAAAATATGACCAAGGTATAATTTGGAAATTTTTCATGTTATTTCCATCTTTTGTAACTACTTACAGGCTCTAAAAAAATTTTGTGGGTGATATGTTGTACTTGATGATCTCAAAGGTGTTTTCCAACCTGGTCAATTCTGATTCTGTGATTTTCAGAATACTGAAATCTCAAAACCAGATTTACTTTCAGGAAGTAAATGAGGTTTGGATTTGGGAGGAGAAGACTCTGGAGATCATATTTTTGTTTCCAGAAACTAATAACACATCATTTATATATTTTCAAAGATGAAGTGACTTACACAAATACATTTGGAAGCTGGTGACAGAAATAGAGAATTAATACAGCTCTGGGGAACTTAATAGGATTGCCTTAGTCAAGAAATCATTTACACAAAGAAAACAAAATGTCACTATTATTCATGCTTCTGTGGGCCCCATAATTTTGCCATCTCTAAAATGTTTGCTCTTTCCTGTGACATTTTCCACTCTCTTTCTCTGCTCAGGTACAGCTCTCTTACATGATGATGGTTATACAATTGATGCTTAACACAACCTAATGGAAGCTATCCCCAAGGAAATAGCACTGGCAGCAAGGCTGGAAGTATGACCATCTGCCAGCATACTCCCCTCACAGGCAAGTAGGAGTTTTGCTGTATGAAGTATAGTTTAGTAGGCTGTTAAATGACCTCTAAACATTCGGTCCAAGCATGCATAAAACAGATGAGTTATCCAGTAGAAGATCAACACATGCTACAATTCCTGCTCCCTTCAAATATGTTTCTTTCCCTTGATTCCTGTGTTTTCTTCCTATGTGTTCATCTGCAAAGCACCTGCCTTTCTACTGCAGATAGCTCACCAGCTCAAATCCAGACCAGATTTCTACTGCTTCCACTCTCCTTGCTATATAGTCTCTCTCTTGTACCCCAGACCTTTATCACTTGGTCACTGTTGCTGAGCCATCTTTGCCATACAGCTGAGCAACTTGCTGAGTTCAAGGAAAGGAAAGAGGTCTGCCTTGACCTGCTTAGCCTCATGTTCCTCATTGCCCTTCCCTAACACATCCTTTTCCTCTCATCAACACACTCATAGCCATGTCCTTTTCTTCCTAGGCATTGCAGTGCTCTCCCTCAGTATGACCTGGGCCCATCCTCCTCGATGTTGTCTTTGCTAACTCTGGTCCCCTCTCCAGTCCCCTGGCTCACCTTCAGTTGTAGAGCCAGAGCCTCTCCTGGCAATACCAGGTCAAAGAAGGTGCAGCAGCTGCATTGTATTGTACAAGTACCATGTGAAGGAACTTAGTCAGCTGTCAGTTGTGCAAGTCTCATCCATTTCAGAGGGCACTAGGGATGGTGCCTTCAGTGCTGCCCTTCTCATGCAGATAGCTCAAGCAAGTCATCAATGCCTCACAGAAACAGTAAGCGAAATCTCTTGCAAAAGCTTGAACAAGAGCCTAACTGGATGATCACTGAATGCCACACCTGGAATCATTTAGATTTTAGAATTACTAGGCATGTGTTTTATTTTTCCTTTTAAAATAAACCTAGGAAGTGGCTAGGTTAATGCATATGACCTTAGCCTAAAGGATAAACAGCCAAGCCAATAAATATAATGTTCAGGCTCCTGCCTATTCCTGTCTATACAGGCAATCATCTATAGCACCTGTATCCTCTCTGGTAGATGTTTTATGATCAACACATTAAAGTGTAGAGAAAGAGAAATGCTGGTCAAGTACAGTGTATTAAAGTGAATTTTCCCCTAGGAGTCAAAGCATTTAGCTACTGATTGTCAGTTCATAATAATCATGGTTCTTTCTTTTTAATGGTGAAATTGAAATATTGCATTTGTCTGGTTGTTTGAAAATTAATTCCCATAAAGCCTAGGATGAATACAAGGGACTTTCTGTGCTAAGATCATTTAGCTGAGGAGAAGGAGGGAAGAAGGGAGGGTGCAAGAAGAGCTGCTTCAGTATTCCTGTCCAGATCAGCTACTCTCACATGCTCTGGCTGCCAGAAGTCTCCAAGAGGATGCTGCTGAATGGTGCCAAGAGGAGTTCAGGCTCATGCAATAGGCTGGTACACATTACACTGCAGTGACTATGGACCTCAGATTCCAGCTCTCAGACACTTCAGGGTCTATCTAAGCAGAAGAAAAATTAGAAACATTTTCATTTCAATCTCTGTCCCAAACAAACACACACTATCAGAAGAGGGCAAGAAAGAGACAAGAATATAGCTCTGGTCTACTTTATGTAAATTTGTCAGACCTGGAATAATGAGGAGGAAATCCACACCCTCCCCTCCTTCACCTCCAAAGACACAAATGGGTTTTTTTCACGATTCTCAGAGACCAATATCACTCCCAAGAAACTCCATGCTGTGATTTTCTATGCCTAAAAGGCACAAAAAGGAAACTGTGGATTTTGCACTTAATAAAAACCCATGTGCGCCTTCTGACAGGCACCATTCTATATCTGTGTGACGTGAAATTAACTGTATGTGTTCATTACTTCACAGTAGAGTGCAAACATGCTTTGTTGTTTTTCATTCAGAGTTCAGAAAGTGACAGTGATGCTATAATGTTGAATTGCAGTGCTTATCACTCAGAGCTGCTACTGTTACACCCAGAACTATATGTATATAGATGCATAAATAACTTGACTGAAGTCAGGTTGGCAGAGCCAGTCCTTCTTTGTATCTAAAAGAAATCACCAAGTGTGATATTTTTTAATTGGTTTCTGGGATGTTATCCAATTATCTGTAACTGCAAGTTGCATATAATAACTGTATTATTTCACACAGTGTCCAGTGCTGGGCATCTCAGTTCAAGAAGGACCTCAGGAAAATGCTTGAAAGAGTCCAGAACAGAGCCACAAAAATGATTAAGGGACTGGAACATCTTCCTTATGAGGAGAGACTGAGGGAGCTGGGGCTCTTTAGTTTAGAGAAGAGGAGACTTAAGGGCTGACCTCATTAATTTTTATAAAGATGTAAAGGGTGAAGATGGAGCCAGGCTCTGCTTGGTGATGCCCAATGACAGGACAAGGGGCAGTGGGTGGAAGTCGAGGCATAGAAATTTCCATGGAAACAGGAGGAAAGCATTTTTCACTGTGAGGGTGACAGAACACTGGAACAGGCTGCTCAGGGAGGGTGGTGGAGTCTCCCTCTGGAGATACTCAAAACCTGCATGGATGTGTTCCTGTGTAATCTGCTCTAGGTGATCCTGCTCTGGCAGGGGTGTTGAACTGGATGATCTTTCGAGGTCCCTTCCAGCCCCTAACACTCTGTGATTCTGTGGAATATAAAGAAACTGCTAGGAAATGTCATTCAATAGTTTAGAGGAATGCTGCTGGGTTTAATAGAGAATGATTGAAGGTGATGAACTTGATAAAAGTCAACTTTTGAGCACACTCCTCCAGTGACCCGAAAGTGAGAAAAGCAGAAGGAATTGCACAGGATGGTCTCTTAATAAAGTCCATTTTCCCTTGACCTTGTGTGAATTGGCTTTGAGCGAAAGAGGCAGTGGGAGGAGGGAGAATTGGGCAATGGAAAGGCAGCTGTGGTTAAGCAGTGGCTTTCGAGGCCATCTAACTGTATTCCTTTCCTGTCTTTGCCTAAAAAAAGTCATTTAGGAGACGTCTGTGGCACGATGCCATTCTGCATTTAGTTTGGTTACTAAAAGCAGCTTCTTTTGCTGCGCTCACTGCAGGCAAATGCAGGCAACCTCTCCCATAGGCTCCACCTTCTCTGTCTGTGAAATGGGAGGAGCAATATTTCTTTTCCCTCACTCTGCTTAGTGCATACCATCTTCTGTCTTAGCATGTTGGTACTAATGAGAGGCCAAGCTCATGTGCCCCAGTCTTTGGCATCTCCTGGCAGCACCTGGGTTTGCTCCAGACACTGTAATGGAGTCATCCTGATTTAGTTGCTAGAGGCAATGTACTTTTGTTTTGCTACTGGAGGCTGACTTCTCTCTGCCTGTGGAGCCAGTGCGTAGCTGATCTACCAATTAATCTCATTCTTGATTGCAGTGTTTGTTGTAACTTTGAGAAACCCTTTAATCACTGTGACAGATCCTTGTTTATGCTGTAACCCTGTAAAAGGAAACAGTATACACCAGTGGGTTTTGTCCCTATCTAGGCATAAGGGATAGAGACAAAGACTTTTCTTGAATAATATATAAATTATTATTAATTCAGTTGTGATATTTAAGTCCAGAAATACATAGGAAAGCAAATATTGCTGTATTAGGACTCTTGAAATTATTTAAGCTATTTTTATTAAACCTATTAAAACAATAGTCTTAAGCTTTAACAACAGCTGTTCTTAAAAACTAATGATTTATTGCTGAGTGTTACTGTAGTATTGAAGTTGCACTCATGCATTCAAAACTGAATCATCTCCCACCACTGCTCCTTGAAAATTCTTTAGCAACATCACAGTATATCAGAGGTTGGAGGGGACCTCAAGAGATCATTGGGTCCAACCCCCCTGCCAGAGAAGCATCACTCAGGGTAGTCTGCACAGGAATGCCTCCAGGTAGGTTTGAAAGTCTCCAGAGAAGGAGGCCCCACAACCCCCCTGGGCAGCCTGTACCAGTGCTCTGTCACTCCTCACTGTAACGTTTCTCCTCATGTTGAGGTGAAATCTTCTATGTCCAAGTTTTGAACCCATTGTTCCTTGTCTTATCACTGTGAACCATTGAAAAGAGCTTGGCCCCCTCCACTTGACACCCACCCCTCAGATATTTATAGACATTGATGAGATCCCCTCTCAGTATTCTTTTCTCCAGATTAAACAGCCTCAGGGATCTCAGTCTCTCTTCATAGGGGAGATGCTCAAGTTCCCTAATCATCCTCATGGCTATCTGTTGGATTCTGTTTGATTCCTGCAGCAGTTCTCTGTCTCTCTTGAACTGGGGAGCCAAAAACTGGATGCAGTAACCTAGAAAGCTAGGTGGGAAAGAGTTAAATGCTATTGTTAGCAATTAGATCTGCTACTCCAATTAGAAGGTCAGATTTTAGGTAGGTTTTTTTTTCACCTAGTGTTGAACTGATGCAACATCTGAACGATGTTGCTTTAGATGAACTGGAGAAACTTAAAAAAAAAAATAAGGACAGGTCTTCACATGCCCAATGAAAACATTGTAAGTGGAATGCAAATCCCAGTGCAGAAAATAGTAGTTGGGATTTTTTTTTCCCCCTTGTCTTTCTGGTTTTGAACACCTAATGAGAGGAAAAAACGTCTTCATCTGCGGGAAAACCTACGCAAGATAAAACAAACATTTCCCCTTGAATGCTTTGGAAGATCAGTTTACAATTACAGCTTCAGTTAAAGCTGTAAGGAAAGACCTTTCATCTTTTCAGGCTGTGAAGTTCTCAGTATTGGTGCATCTGATTTTTTTTTAAGTACTGAGTGGGGCTTACAGGAAGGAAACTAAGACAGATGGGTGTGAGCAAGAAGGAACATGATTCTAGGGTTTACTGTTTAAGGCACTCACCTGCAGAGAGGAAAGGAAGAAGCAGAAAACTGTTATCCACTGCTCCCTTTCAGAAAATATCTGTGCCTTCTGTGATGAAAAGCAGAAATATTTAAAACCTTTAACTTTCAGAGAGGCAGGGATATGGTCACAAAAATTCTCCCTAGCTGATTTTGTCTGTCTTAAAAGATGTAGATGTATCTATTTAAATACAAATAGCTTCTGTCTGATCAGCATTCTAAATATTTCACTGAGATCCTTACAAACTGCACAAACTCATGACAGAATGCAGTCCGTTTCCATTTTCACATGTGCAATCAACTTCAAGTTACTTCACTAGTCTCTTAGCAACTGCATCCTTTAGCAGTACACATAGCAAATCACAGTTACATTTAATAAAAATAAAGTTTATAAATCACTCCTAAAGTCCATTTAAATAAGCATCCTGTATCCCTTAAAAACAAGAATCTGCTGTAAATGACAAAGTAATTATTGCACACATCTAATTCTGGATAAAGAACAGGACTTAGAAGTTTTTAAGATATAACAATAAAAAGTTAATTGAAATATTTTTACAACATCCCCATCATTCTTTTCCTTCCTTATTTATTATAGACCCTCAAACACCAAACCCCATATAAATCAGAGATTAAACATGCCTTTAATACACAACTGGCAAGACTGTAGTATGTTTTTGTCCTTTAATAACTGATGAATTTGTGTCTACCAGTGTATTTCATGGTAACATATTAATATATGGCCTAATTCACAGCCCCATGGCAAATTCAGTCTTGTTTCCTGTGGTACCTACTATAGATTATTTAATGACTGACTACACAGTATGATTATTTTGTCCTTATTTCAGTTTGATGCCTTAGGTTTATTTCATTGTTGGCTGTTTTACAGCCACACTGCCGTGACAGCGTTCGGATTGCACACTATTTAGTTGGTTTACAGTGCCTTCCCAACCTGCTTTCCACAAACTTCAGCCAGTTTTACATTTCTTTCCTGCTCTAAAGACACTGATTACATGCTGCTTCTGGTCAATGCTACCGTTCAGTCAGATTATCTCTCCTTCTTCTCTCTCCTTCTCTCTCCTTCTCTCTCCTTCTCTCTCCTTCTCTCTCCTTCTCTCTCCTTCTCTCTCCCTTCCTTTCTGCCTGTCTTTCCTGTTTGTTCCAGAAACAAAACTGTTAGCATTTTACACTAGCCCTTTAGCAGGACATCTGCTTGTATGAGTGCCTTGTGGAAGTCCTGGATCTGTTCAGTGTTAGGGATGGGGAGATGAAGTGTTAGGGAGTCTGCATGGTCGAGAGCCTAAAACGATGTACTCCAAGGAGGCACAAAGGGTACAAAGACATGCATGGAGTACTGGGTACTGCCTCATTAAAACTAACAATATGAAAATGTCTTGCAGAAAGCATGAGCTACCCATCTCTGTTTTCATCAGCTGGGTAGAATTTTGCCCTAGGGCAGCAGCATGCTCCCCCATCCTCACAGATGCAGCCAGCTCGCACTGTGAGCTCTGGCAGCTGAGACACTGTCTTGCCTGGCTGTCTGAAAGCAAGAAATCCCAGTGTGACAGATCTTAACTTGCCTTTCCCTGATATCCATTGTCATCCATTAACTATTCATGCAAGCTCCCAATTAGACTATGGAAGATAAGAACATTAATTGGCAAAGTCACATTCCTTAGCATCTGACAATATTGATGTTGTCCTTGCAGTTTTCAGGTAGGTCTTAAGCCTTTTAGGCTGTTTATTATTTCTTCCATCTTAAAGATAGGCAGGGATGGATAAGCAATGACTGTACCTTCTACTTTGAATTTTGGGCCTTTTATTATTTATTATTATTATTATTATTATTATTATTATTATTATTATTATTATTATTATTATTGAGAAACATTCTTTCAGTGCATTAAAACCTTTAATTTAGAGAACATTTGGTGTAGTTTTCCATTTTGCAATATTTCCTCATTAAGCTATTGCTCAGCTGAAGTAATTGTTTAATAATTTCTCTAGCAGGATGAAACAAGCAAGCCCAGGCTTTGCTGATGATGATTAAGAGTGGGAGTCATGCTGTGAAAGAGTGACTAAGTGCTGTTATTGAGATCTGACAATTTTCCTGGAAGATGGATCTGATAACTCTGTAACAAGTATATTTCAGTGAAATGACCCAATTTTAGAAGATTAGTATATTTTCCTAAATTCAATAAGCTTTTATAATAATCTCATGTCTACAAATCTATGAGACTTCTCTAAAAGGAATTCTGAAAATGGAGACTCAGTAATACCTACCTGGCAGGCCCAGAGAACTGCTGTACATAGGAGCATCCTATAGCAGCACTACCATTTCCTATTATGGATCCCTGAAGATATGGAAGATTAGCTGATGCTGAAGGCAGGAGGAAAAACAAGGATTCCAGGAGGTCAGCATTTGACAACATTCTTCTTAGAGAAGTTAAGGTCAAGTTGATCTTACTCTTGTCAGTAATTAATGTGGCCATTATAACTAATAGTTTTTATGAGCTGGGAGAACTATGTGACTTCTGGAAGTTAATTACATGATTTTTTGATTAATAGAAATCAACAAGGATACCTGGTATAGCAAGAATGTAAATGAGAGTCCTGGTACAGTTGGACCATGGATAGCATTACGCCTTAGGAACACATGAGACAACAGAAGTATTTTTAATAGATATGATGTACCTTATACAATTTTAAATGTTTTCTATTTTTGGCAGTCATAATAATGTTTTGCCTGAAACAAGCCATTTGGAACTCCCCCTTTTGTAGCTAACCAAATGGAAGCTCAGTTTCAGACTTCTGTAGAGGGAGGATTTGCTTCCTTCTTTATTTCCCCTCCCAGAGATTCTTTTCACATCTGCAATAGGACTTCTATCAAGAAAACTTTGGCAGGGTTAGCTGGTGGCCCAAATCTTGAATTCAGTATGTAAGGTGCTTCTAGTGAGTCTGTCTTAATTCTTGAGGGAAGCAGGCAGCAGTTATTCAGGGAATAAAAGATCCCACGTTTTGTTCTCGGAAGGAGAGAAGAAGGCTTCATGTGCGTGCATGACCCTGACGAGTCTCAAGTGGCTGCTGCTGCAGTGCTTGCATCAGTAGAGGGGGAAGACAAGAGCAGTGACACAGTTGCACCTATATCTGTGGCTGTCACCTTCAAGAGAGCAGTCAGAAAATTGCCCTCAGTTGAGTGTAGTTATCCCTTGGGGCTGCTACAACCTCCCAAACTCAACTGTACTGACAAAGGTCGCACTCAAATCCTCATATTTTTATCTTTTAAGATTTTTTAAATTAAAAAAAAAAACACACCACCAAAACCCCCCAAACAAAATATATATCCTGAAGTTGTTTCAGCAGCATTTTCATCTTTTTTTTCCTGAATAATAGAGAGAGTCATGACCTAATTGTTTATTCCAGCGGTGAGCTAAGTTCTGTGTTGGTATAAATGGATGCACTGCTCCTATGTAACTCACTAATACTGGCCTTTAAAAGCTTGTTTAAAACTTAAAATGCACAAACTTGTTTATTACTTTGGCCTCAGGTTAACAGAGCAACTGAAAAATCATAATGACACCTAATAAATAAAAATCTTCATGTTTGTCCTCCAAGCTTGTACAGACAAATTGATACTTTCCATTCTTTTCAACCCTCATCCATTTTTTTTCTGACCAATACAATTTTTGATATCCTGTCCGTAATGTTCTGACAATCCAAAAACTTTCTTCCCAATGGCATTTCTATTGTTCTTCCACAGGCACAGCCATGGATTTGAAGATTCATTCTGCAGTACGACAGTTTTGTTTGTTTGTCCTTTGAAAGGCATTGTAGTGCTAGACACTGAAGTTTATTATTTTGCTGCTACGAATTGCATACAATTCCAGAGATATCTGTGGTTCTTGGGTTCCTGGAAATTCATCATTCTGATTTTCTGCCTGCTAGTCCACATTTTCAAGTGGCACAATAACTCTCTGTATGAAACATAATATTCCATGGGATCTGAGTTTCTCTTTAAGGAAATCCCTCATCTGCCATTTCACTTTTTTCCTGTAATTTGCTTCATCATGTTGCTGCATATGTGACTGACTCATCAGCCCTCCTGATCTGAATCATACTCTCTAATATGTGTTTGTATCTGTATAAGAAATATTTTAAAGGACTTTTAATGTGGCTGGAAAATGCAGAAGACAGTGACTCTGGGGAAAATAGTTTCAGGAGGTCCCAGAAAGACTTCAAGAACCTAGACAGCTGCTTTTGCCTTTCATTTTTCTGAAATCTTTCATCTTTGGGAATTTTATGCTGTGCTCAGAATCTCTCTTTTTTTTGGAAAAACAATGTGTGTAATGGTGACAGAATCATTGCCAGGTTTAAAAATAGCCCCAGCAGCAGCAGCAAAATGCTATCCCTTGCAATCTGCCTCCCTTCCATAACATTCCATGTATATTTTCACTTATTGTCATTCACAATTAAATAACTATTAAAAAAAAGCTATAAAATTAATTTTATGAGACCTTAATGTTCTTCTGAATGCACAAAAAAAAAAAAAAAAAAGGCCCATGTGGTGTATATCACATGCACAGCTTGCGAAACTAAGGAGAGAAATTATCATATAAGTTATGTGGAAGCTTTCCACAGTCTCCTTAGGTGACCTTGTACAAGGCCACGAATGTTTGAGGTCAGAGGGAACATAAATATTCATTTCTACATGACTCATTCTGAGTACTCCACTAGGCAAATTTTAAAATCATTCTAGTTAGCCAGCACTGAGAACATTTTGGACCTTGATCACTAATGCTCTAGGTGTTGGTTTGGCAAAACAGTTTTCCCCCAATGTTTTTGCTACTGTAAAACAAAACAAAAGCTTTGATCAGACTGCCCCCTACAGAAAGTCCAGCGATGGCTTTTTATAGTTTATGGGCAGAGATAAAAAGCAATTCAGAGGCAGCATGTCACAACAGGGAGTTCATCTATAGCTTCTAAAACATAAATAAAAGTTAGAGTAATAGTTATTTTTCAAAGTATTTGAGGTCAGGCTGAAGGGGCTGGGGTTGTTCAGCCTGGAGAAGAGGAGACTCTGGGGAGACCTAATAGCAGCCTGCCAGTACCTGAAGGGGGCTACAAGAAGGATGGAGTGAGGCTGTTTACAAAAGCCTGCAGTGATAGGACAAGAGGCAATGGCTTCAAACTAGAAAACAGCAGATTTAGATTGGATGTTAGGAACAGGTTCTTTACTATGAGGGTGGTGGAACACTGGAACAAGTTACTCAGGGAGATGGTTGAGGCCCCATCCCTGGAGACTGAATATTCAAAGTGAGGCTTGACAGGGCTCTGGGTAGCCTGAACTAGCTGAGGATGTCCCTGCTGACTGCAAAAGGGTTTGGACTGGATGACCTTCAGATGTCCTTTCCAACCCAGACCATTCTGTGATTCTAAGTCCCTGATTCTGGAGGTATTTAAATGGGTGTAGATGGGTATTCATTTCAGGAAATGTCCCTAAAATGCCACTACTGCGTTGCTTTTATGTAAGTACAGGCCCTGCTAGTTACACTGTTGTGATTCTAAGTGCTCCTTGTAATTCTCTTTTTTTTTTTTTTTTTTTTTTCTGAATCGTGGTCAGTTCCCCAGACAGGAATTTACTATCCCAATCACAGTTTTGTTCTCAGCTGGAACCAAGAGGTGTAGCTCTACTGAAATTTCACCATGATTCTGTCCCTGACTGGACCTAAATACATATGCACTAAATGACAAATACTGTGAAAAACTAAAATGTAAAGACCTGTGAATCTCATGTCTCAAGTTTTCCTACCACGAAGAGGGTATTGTCAATGGTGTATGTATCATGAGCATTTTCTCTCCTCTCACTGTTTCAAATAGGTCTGTGTACAGCAGAGGAAGGTTCCCATGAAGCTTCATGTAACCAGAAAGGAGGTTTTAATTCAGCCTTCACCACATATGTTTTCAGGAACAAGAGAAGGGAGAACATTCAGACACTTCCAGGCACCCGGTAGATTTTGGGGCAAATGTAGATCTGAGCTTGGGATGTAAAGAAAAAGACAGAGAACAGGCATTACAACTTCTGACTCCTGATAAAAGCTGTTATTTCTTCCAAGTAGGGGGCTTATGTTTTACATATTTATTCAAATATCAGCTCTGATAGAGCCACTAAAAATCTGAATGTTAGCTCTAAAATCTTTTCTTATCAGAGACTATGTCCTCAGACTACATCAGGGCAAAAGTTTTCCATTTGCAGAAATAGAAGTACAGAAGTAGATAATTTTCCTGATGGTTATGGAAAAGCAGGGAAACACTTCTCTAAAAATGAATTACTTCAAATTTAATGGACCCTAAGTAATATCTTTTTTTTTTTTAATGGTGGGGGGTATTTTGTTTGTTTGAGGGCTTGGGGGGTTTTTTGGGGGTTTTTTGTTTGTGTTTTTATGTGGTTGGTTGGTTGGTCGGTTTTGAGAGAGAAATATCAAAAATGTAACTTTTTCTCCACCATGCAGTACTTTCCTCAGAGACTACCTGTCTTTTAAGACATCCTATAGGATTTCAAGTCCCAACAGCTGAAAAGAGGTAGGAAGTTTCTCAGAGATTTCTGCTTTTCCTATTTCCTTTGGCTTTTTGAGCTGTATAGTTTCTAAGGCATGTCAGACCCTGGCTTCACCTGAGATGCTTGCTCAAAAAAAGATCAGAGAAAATATTTCCTATTTTCCTTACAAATTTGACACCCATTAATATTTTGAGGAACCAAAATGTTCAGTGAGACTCTTTAATTTGGGGGGAATGGGAAGGCTGTTTCTTTCCCACCAGAAATGAAATACTCCATGATTAACCTTAGATCCCACAGTTAGGTGAACATTTTCCAGAGAGAACATAGACTAAAATGGATAGCAGCACTATTCATTTTCTGCTCTGAGAGATTACTGTCCTCAGCTTGGATCTACAAGAAAACACCTTAGAAGTGTAACTGCTTATCCTTGCTTCAGAATGACACTTAAGAAAACTCTCTGAAGTGGCATCATAGCTTGCCCAGCTAAAGTAAAATGCAACTATCACGTGAGACAAAAAAAAAAAAAGGAAAACACTAAACATCCACTGCCTTTCATCATCTGTCAGGAAGAGAGGTCCTGCAAAGTTTTTTCACCCTGAAAGAATTCAGACAAAGTAAAACCACGGTGTCACACTTGATGACCTTAGTAATGTTCAGATCTTTAAGAGACCTGTCATTAGTAAATTTGGTTAAAGCAAAGAGAAGCCTGTTTGGGTGTTTGCAGATCTCTTTCTTTAGTCCTGGTTAAGAGTTAATTTTCAAGGAGTGCTGAGCACACTCAGTCCCCATTCAAAGTCATAACTGAGGTTATATATCAACTGAAATGAAGACTCCCACAACTTCTCTCATACTTGCACTTTGGTTATGACACCTTAATGTTTGTGGTGACACTGTTACAAGTGAGTTTTTGAACTACATGTATAACCATACATATTTTTTTAGTCCACATATCGAATCCACTGCTTTCTCCAAAATCTGGTCAAACCTGTGATTCTCTTGGATGCAATCTAACAAAACTCTAAAATTTTTGAAGGCAAAAGTGTGGGTGATTTTTATTTTCTTTGAAACACTGTTCCATTTTTTTAAGGTCACACTTTTTATTTTTATGATTTTTTTGTGTTATATTTCTAGGCATGGGGCCATTACTCCTCCTGTGTTCCTCTGTGGCAGAGAAAGGATTCGTTTCAAAATTGGTGTCATAAGTATGTACTAAAATATGGAAGGTTGAATTTTAATACAATACTTAGCAGGTATTCTTCCAATAAATGTAAGTCTTCCCTTTAGTCAGGGAGGTCCTACTTTTGGCAGGGAGGTTGGACTAGATGATCTCGATGACCTAGCCAGCAGGTCAAGGGAGGTGATTCTCCCCCACTGGTGAGACCCCACTTGGAGTACTGTGTCCAGTTCTGGAGCCTCTAGCACAAGAAGGATCTGCATGTGCTGGAAGGTGTCCAGAGAAGGGCCACAAGGATGATCAGAGGGCTGGAGCTGCTCTCCTATGAGGACAGACTGAGAGAGTTGGGGCTATGCAGTCTGGAGAAGAGAAGGCTCCAAGGAGACCTTCTTGTAGCCTTCCAGTATCTGAAAGGGGCTACAAGAAAGCTGGGGAGGGACTTTTAAGGTGTCAGGTAGTGACAGGACCCACTTATTTCCAAAATAAACTATTTAAGAAGGACTACAGGGAGACATCCTTCCCTTTGTTTTTTTTAAGTTAAAGACTGAAATATCTAAGCTATAGACCTAAGTATTTTTAGATCTCTGCTCAGATCTCTGATCATATTATTACAGAATAAGAGGTAACACTAAAGAAAGAAATAGGTACTGAGCCAAAAATATGTTAAATGTGAACAGAAGTTATTTGTCCTGATGACTGGGGCTGTTTACTGTTGACATCAAAGTGACCTTTCCTTCATATACATATTTCCCTCAGTTTCCCTTCTCTGAATACTAAAAAAATTTCATCCCCAAAGACATGTAATTTTCCACCATTTTAATTAGATTTAAATAATATATAAATACATGTATGTTTATCTTGTAAATTAGAGTTATAATCTTGGCAGCACAAAATTAAGGAGCTGGATGGTGAAAAGAAAGAAAAAAAAGAGCACATAGAGTTCTTCCTTCCTGTGTTTTGTCCTAGCTCCTTCCTTCCTCTGCCAACAATCACAATTCTTTCTTCAAAGGGAACACACAGTTAGTCAAAGCCTGACTTTTTAGTTTTTCTTTTGCACAGAGTAAACTGAAGCAAATTCAGCAGTTCAACACCAGGCCCTTGTTTGCTAGACTCCTAAGGAAACTTCTAAAATTGTCACTGACATGTACCATCACAATTCTTTATATTGCATCTCTGCTAGTTCAAGTAAAAGAAAAAAGAAAAAAAAAGGAAGAAGTCTTTTTCTTCACATTTTAAAACGGAAATGCCAAAATACATAGCTTGCTTTTTGCAAGAACTAGGGACAACCTGTCCCAAATGCACGAGATTCATGGCACGTGCAGAATCTATATGAATATGTCACAGATTAATATGCCTGCAAATTAACCAGACTTCTGGCCCTTAACTATGCTTGGAATATAGGGTGAGTCCAATTTTTAGTGGATTGCCAAATGGCTAGGAATTCACAGCTAATTGTAGTAGGGTGATGATTTACCATGAAACATGGCAAGATTGACAAACCTGTCTGATTTCACAGAATCACAGAACATTAGAGGTTGGAACGGACCTCAAGAGATCACTGAGTCCAACCCCCCTACCAGAGCAGGATCACTTAGGGTAGTCCACACAGGAATGCATCCAGGTGGGTTTTGAAAGTCTCCAGAGAAGGAGACTCCACAACCTCTCTGGGCAGCCTGTACCAGAGTTCTGTCAACCTCACTGTGAAGAAGTTTCTCCTCATGTTGAGGTGAAATCTTCTATGTACAAGTTTGTATTGATTGTTTCTTGTCTTATTACTGTGCACCACCAAAAAGAGCCTGCCCCCCTCCACTTGACACCCACCCCTCAGATATTGATAAACATTGATGAGATCCCCTCTCAGTCTTCTCTTCTCCAGACTAAACAGCCCCAGGGCTCTCAGTCCCTCTTCGTAGAGGAGATGCTCAAGTCCCCTAATCATCCTCATGGCTCTCTGTTAGACTCTCTGCAGCAGTTCTCTGTCTCTCTTGAACTGAGGAGCCCAAAACTGGACACAGTATTCTAGCTGTGGTCTCATCAGAGCACAGTAGAGGGGAAAACCTCCCTAGACCTGTTGGACACACTTTTCTTGATGCATCCCACAATACTATTGGCCCTCTTGGCCACAAGGGCACATTGTTGTCCCAATTTGCAATCAAGAGGAATGTTTCAAATGTTCTTCCTCTTAGATACTACCCAGACATGGGTTTGGTCCTCATGGACATCTTCCATAGGCATAAAGCACCAAAGGGTTTGCTTATAGGACTGGGGCCATGGATAGTTTTCTCTAGGACATTGTGTGCCACTTCATAGAGCTTTGTATTGAATAACTTTTGCCATTGATTAAAATCAACCTTATTTTTTCTTGCCACAGCTGCTGCTCTTCTTTTACTCTAGAAAACACCTTTGAGTCTATGTTACTGATTATATTAAGTAGAAAAGAAAGGTGAGGAGTGTTTATAGTATCTGTAAATGTGAATAATTGATTTTAAAGTTTTTTTTTTTCCAAGAGTGGATTTTATTTGTAACTTTAAAAAAATTCTGCTCTTTTAGTATCCAAACTGCAGACAGTATTCAAATAATCACTGGTTAAAATCTGCACACAAAATTCCTCTTTATTCCCAACAAATTTTTCTCTCTAAAGATTCTTCTCTTCATTTGAAAACAATGAAGTCCTAAGTTATGTTAGCTATGGAATTTTTTCCTTTCCTACTTTTCATAGTAATAAAACTCTGTCTGCCAGTTTGGATCATAAGTTGGGCTTGTACTGGAAGTACTGAATGGCTCGTCCTAGAAACTAAGAAAGTGCAAGCATGGATGGCTGGCAGCTGACCATAGTCTTGTCCGTTCCCCAGCCTGAATGAAATGATCTCTAAATGTTACTTTGCAAGAGGTATTTAGAGAGAAAAAAAAAGAGAAAGAAAAAAAAAAGGAAAAAATACAGTAGAAAAGCATGGGATGAGTGGGAGGAAGTGAATGGAAATGCAGATTTTTACATTTTCTAGTTCTCTGACTCTGTTTGCACCCAGCACTGTACGACTTGCCAGGAAAATATTTGTTAGGAATGCTGATTATATAACCAGCCAAAGAATCTGAAAAAAGTACATTTCTTTCAACCATGCAACAAAGATGGGCTGGTTAAATAATAATAGTAATGAATATGAACGCCTTTAAAAACAATAAGTCATCCACTAGCATATTTTACTTCACCAAAGGAAATTTGCAATACTCCACAATCAAGGGACACTAAATAAACAGTAAACAACTGTACTCCCCTCGTAAAAAACACTTGGAGAGCCAAAGAAGAAAAATGTGAAGGTAACCACACTTTGAAGGCGGTTCCAGGGGGAGGAAAAAAATAAATAAATCAGGATTGATACCTTATTATTTGTTTTGTGGTAACGGTCAGAGTTTTATCCCTGGGACAGCACTCTCATTACAAATAGATTAGAACTGTGCCTATCTTCACGTGATGAACAGAAAAAGTAAATAGTTCTGAGCACAGTTAAATAAACATCTTTGAAAAATTGAGTCTGAGAGGTCAGCTAATGGTAGGAAGCTATTTTTCCTCTCAATCTTGCTTTATTTTATTCTCTACTACCAGTATACTATAGCTTATGACATATGGTCTGCTTAAATTAGACAGGCACTGGAAACCTTGTTCGTTCATCTCTGTGTGTGAAGCCAAGTTGTCTATTAATAGGAAAAGCTTTGCACTGGTAGATTGTATGTGTGTGTGTGTGTGTGTGTGTGTGCAGCAGTCAGTCTCTGCATGGGGGAAATGAAGGATATGATACAAGAGGGAATAAAATGAATTTCTTACTTATTACAGCCAGAACCACTATAGTGCAATACCGTTCCAAACAAAGCGGAGAAGTGCTGTTAAAACTGTGTGGCTAGGAGGTGCTATGTTTAGTCACCTGATGTCTGTGTTATCCAACACACTGACTTTCCAAAGCTGGCTCCAAGTTGTAATGGACAACCACTCTCCTGCTGCCAGAGCCCAGAGAGGAATAAAACAAGACCACCAGCTAAGACATTATATAATTTCCATGGATGTGAGCACTGAACGCCCTCAGGTTCTGTATTTAAATGTAAAGTTTTTAGCCAAAAATCTTTTTTTTTAAGCATGTGAAAAAGGATTTTTAGTTAGGTATGTAATTTTTTTTCTTTTATACAACTAGAAATTTTACAAGAATGTTGCAGTAAAAATGTTAACAGGAAACAGTCTTGTTAGAAATATCCAACCAAACACCCACTTTCATATGCAGCATGCTTCAGTGTTATTTTATTTTTTTTAATTAACAATAATTGCCTTTCTGTGAGTTATAGAACTCAGTGATGATTATTATGCAGTAATTAATATATATATATGTAAATTATCACCAAGCTCTGTTGATTACTGCAATATCCATTCCTCTGCTTTTGCAAAATGCATTTTAACTGGCATGATTCTATACAGCATAATGCTGCAGAGATCATTTTCCTAGCCCATCACTTTGACTGTCAAATATAACACTCTTTTTCTATCAGATATAAGAAGCTTGTCTTCACTTTCAAAGCCATTCATAGATTCACCTCATCCTACCTATCAGCTCTCCTTCAAGATCAAGAAATCACTTCTTTCACTGATTAGCCCATGATGCCAGCCCCCTCCAGCTACTTCTTAGATTTTCACTCAATTTCAAGCTTTATCCCATGCCATTCCTTATATTTGGAAAGAGCTTCTTTAGACATCTACAAAGCTACCTCATTATCTTTTTTCTAATCCTGTCTGTGAGGTTCCCCTGCCATTATGCCTTCAAAAGAAATTTCAGAGTTTGGACTGAATTTGTCTGGTTATAATGAGCTGCTCCCAAAAAAAGATTGCTGGATCAAATTCAAATGGAGCACTCCCAAAGGTTTGAAGGTTGGTATTTCCTGCTCAGATACAGCACCATCAATTCTGTATGGTTACCAGTGCCTCATTTTCACAGGATGTTCCCTTGCTGTTGTTGGGGACCAATATATTTCTTCTTGAAAACAGAACAGAGTGGACCTAAGTGTAATCTGTCTGTGTTGCAGAAGCAAGTGTGACATGTCCACGGAGAAAAAGAGGCTAGTCTAGGCTTTTTCCTTCATATGACAAATGGTTTATAAGATATTATTTGTCCTGGCTAAGTGAAAGAGTGGCCCAACTGTTGCTGGGCACAGGCATTAGGAATTGTCCTATACTTATGAGGAAAGACTGGTGAGATATTTTTAGTTTTAGAGACCAGTTATGGGGGAGTTGAGGGCAGGTTATTGGCTCTGGTTTGATCAAATTTCTGTTGTGGAATTAGAGAGTAGTCATGGGAACCATTGTGTTGTACTGGGTCATCATTTTACCTGAGCACATTTTTCTTTGAAGCAATTACATCCCTTGTGACTGTGCCTGCATGTTGTATTTGTATTTCTATCTGCAGGGACAATGACTCCAGACCAAGTCATCCCTTTGCAGAAGAAACTGGAAACTCCATGGGATCTCTGTCATCTTTCCTTGCAGATGGTGCCTCCAAACCTCTGAAGGGGCTTGTGCAATGCAGAGCATGTAAGTACTATTGGTTTTGATCTAAGCATCTCAAACTTTGGTGAAAATTTTAATTCTATATGCTGCAGAGAAAGGTGCCTGCTTCCTCCTCTGCCTCACCTCTCCTGACACTCTCATGGGTCCTGAAGAGAGGCAGGAGGCCACAATTTTCCCTAACTCCTCATCTCAGGTTTTCTTGGGCCTCCTCTAGCTGTACAGGATTTTTGTTCCCTAATCCAGCAGCATTTCCAGCAGCTGAAGGGCCAGCAGGCTCCTCAGTTACTTTACATGAAGACACTAACAAAAACATTTAGAACTCTCTGTTGCTGCTGAGCACTTTCTTGGTCTAAGTGGCTAAAATCTTCTGGGAAATATCATTTTCAAGTGATGAAGATGTCTTTCAGAGAAGCAGTGACTAGACCAAGGTTGAGACTCTTTAACATAGGGGATAATCTTTTTTCAAAATACCCTTTTACATTGCCTTTCCATAATTTATCAGAAGTAGATCTGCACTCTTAGAATGTCAGGGTGGGATTTCTCCAAAGCACCAATGGGATCTAGATAGTAAGTCAAGGTCGTCTTCAGAATTTTAGTCTAAAAACACCCAGGGAGTTCTGCAGATTTCTCAAAATAAGAAGTAAAATTACTCCAGACTGGTGGGGGAGGGGGGTGTTTTTGGGTGTTGGCGGGGGGGGAGGGGAGTGATTTGTTATTGTTTTGGGGTTTTTTTGGGTTTGGGTTGGTTTGGGTTTGGGGTGTTTTGCCAAGTTTAAGCATAAAGCTGTATGGTTTTAGCTAGGCTATAAGTCTTTGAAAAGAAGAATTTATATGGAAATGCTGATACAGCCTTAGTTATAGCACTCAATGATTTGATGCTGAAGGCTATTAATCCTAAAGAAAACTTTTGTGGAGTAAGTCGGACTTTGGAGATCAATGAGATCTCAGAGGAAGCTGGACTGCAAACTGAGAAAAGCTGCTTTTGTCCATGTAAATCAATTGTTATTGTTTACCTGTCTGAGCAAATTTTAATGCAAAAACGGAGGATTTACAAACAGAAAAAGGGAGAACCTCTAAATATCTTGTAAGAAGTGGTGATTCACAACTATTTTGCTTTTTTTAATAGTGCTATGTTAAAACCTTGTTCTGAAGCCATGCTGACAATTTAATTGAAGAAGCGAGACTTGGACAGAGTGAAGAGCTGGGCAAAGAGGAATCCAGTGAGGTTCAACAAGGATAAATGCAGAGCCCTGCATCTGGGAAGGAATAATAAAACTGCAGCAGTCCAGGTTAGGGGTTGATCTGCTGGAGAGCAGCCCTGTTGAGAAGGACCTGGGAGTCCTGGTGGATAACAAGTTATCCATGGGTCAGCAATGTGCCCTTGTGGCCAAGAAGGCCAATGGGATCCTGGGGTGCATTCAGAGGAGTGGATCCCGTAGATCAAGGGAGGTTCTTCTCCCCCTCTGCTCTGCCCTGGTGAGACCTCACCTCGAGTATTGTGTCCAGTTTTGGGCTCCCCAGTTCAAGAGGGACAGAGATCTACTTGAGAAAGTCCAACTGAGGGCTGCCAGGATGATTAAGGGACTGGAACATGTGCCCTATGAGGAGAGGCTGAGAGCCCTGAGGCTTTTTAGTCTGGAGAGGAGAAGACTGAGAGAGGATTTAATAAATGTTTATAAATATCTGAGGGATGAGGGTCAAGATGGAGGGGACAGGGTCTTCTCAGTTGCATCCGTGATAGGACAAGGAGCAATGAATATAAACTACAGCACAGGAGGTTCCACCTCAACATGAGGAGGAACTTCTTCACTGTGAGAGTCACAGAGCACTGGAACAGGCTTCCCAGACAGGCTGTGGAGTCTCCTCTATCAGTTAACATAATAATGATCAAGTTCTGTTGAAATTAATCTCCTTTTATTAAATCCATGCAAGTAAATCACTAGCAGTTGAGACTATGTGTGTAGGGGGACTGCTAATTACTAGTTAATCCCATCCAGTGTGTCTCATTGCAAACATGGCTGGAGATACACAGAGATGTGTGTATCTAAAGGACAGAGACTGAAATGTGACGTATGCAAAAACTTTAAGCTGTTCTGAAACTGTTTGACTTGTATTATGGTTTGTTAACTGTTTTCTACAAAGCATTTCTTTAAAATAAAGAGAAAATGTTGATGCTTAGTAAGATGATTCACAACAGTCATCAACTAAGATTGTGTACAGAATTAGCATAAAACCCCTTAGCCTGCAAACAGTGGTGTCATTCACTCATCAGACTGAGGGTTTGAATAGTCATGTCATGAAGACTAAGATTTCTGAGACTGCGTTTAATGTTGTACTCATCAAGAGTTTTGGGGGTCAGTTGGTTTTGCTTTTATTTAAATAGGTAATTTCTAGAAAGATTGAAAAATGAACAGAATTAAAGTTAATAAACCCTTGTTTTACAGCACCAATAGAAGAAGCCTTCTCTACAGAAAGATGGACTTCTGTTTCATAGCAGTTAAATGAGAGAAATATTTTTGTCAATCCTATCAGATGTCTCAGTTTTCAACACTGAAATAATGTCTAACAATATTTTCCAGTGATAATCTCTTAAATCAAAAGATATACAGTTTTGTCATTTTCTGTTTGCAATCACGTTCTCTGTTTCTAGTGTTTATTGTGACCTTTCTGCCCAAGAAGAGATGCCAAAAATCATTAAAACTGATATTGCAAGATAAGAGAATACAGCAGTCTCATAGGAATCACATCTGAATATCTTTATTGTGATTTTTTCCCCCCTCAGAGTAAAGCAATAGCATAATACCCAGCTGCATGATAATATTGGCAAGCAAGGCCATGAATTTCAACTGCAAACCCTAAACACTGAATGTGCTGTGCTTTTTAAAGAAATCCCCTTTTGTACCAGATATGTAATACCCTTTTGTGCTGGAGTGGTTTGCATAATAATAGTTTTCTTTAGTTATTCTTTGTCATGTGATGGAGCTGCAAAGTGAGCTATGCTGTAACAACATAAAAGACAGTTTTCCATTTTTCTCTAATTTTTCCGAGATTTTCCTGTCTTTTAAATGTAAATACTTCTAACTAGCTTCAGAAAAGCTATCCAGTTCTTAACATTTCAGACCTAATTGTTGCTTCTCTTAATGTCTACCTTCTTATTTCAGCTTTTCTTTCTCAGAAGGAACAGCAACATTATTTCCTTTGCATTCACAAAGAACCTCGAGCATCTTATGTGGGCATATGATCATCTGGTGTAAATCAGCATAACTGCTCAGAGACACTGAGACTTTGCTTGAGACTTTGCTTGAGACTTTAACAGTAAAACTGCTTGATTGGAGATGCCAAGCAACATTTACTTGATTGGAGATGACAAGCAAAGTTTACCTTATTAACTCATATTAGCATTGTACATACATTTCCCTGCACCACCAGAGATACAAGATAGTATCTGACTGAAAAGCCACCTGAAAAATGAGGCATCTAGGATACATCTGAGGCCAAGCATAAAATACAATATTTAAAATTTTCTGATGAGTTTTCCCATATTTAAAAAAAAAAAAAAAAGATTCCTAGATTCCTCTTGGGCTCTTTGATGTTTTCTGGTCTGGGTAGTAAATAAGGAATATTTCCCAATGGAGATATAATTACATTGAAATGGAGCTCCGTCTTCTTCACAGGGAAAGCTGCAGAGGAGGACTAAAGCCAGGAGAAGTTCCCCAGATAATGTACAATAAACTAGCCATTATTCTAACTGATACTATCAAAGGATTTTTCCTTTGAAATCAATGGAATTATGCCAAGTTACTCTAGTTGTGACTTTGGCCAAAAAATTACACTTTATTTTCAACCTCTGGCCTGCAACCACTGCAAAGGGACCATTTCCAAACAATCCATGTAAAGTAACAAAGGAAAGCAAGGCTATTACCCATTAGCTTAAATTTAGAGTGCAAAGAGGGTTCGTAATCTTATTGGAAAACATTTAGAGGCTTGCAATCTGAAAAAGGCCAAAACTACCTGGGCTAGATTCTTTCAGAAAAGCTCACAAGGTATATAACAATATATTATCAGATTTTAGAACTGCAAAGAATATCTAGGCAGGAAAAAAAATTGTCCAGAACCCAAGAGTTAACTCTTTTTACAGCTCCACGTGCCAAAACAAGAGACCATTACACACTGCCATCCTACAAACCTTAGATTAATAAATCAACATATGCCTTACCCTGCAACCATATATTTACTGTCTTGTAAAATATCTAAGATCTGCTTTCTCTAAACAGGGCAACAAGAAATTTTCACAGCTCCAATCAGTGAACACACTATCAATTAACATCAGACACAATCAGTGTAGCCATGGAGGAAGCCCTGGATTCTAGGTAAGGAATTATTATAATGATGATATGCTCTGTAAATCTTTTAATCTGGAGTCTCACACTGAGCTATAGGGTTCAGAAATACGAATTGCCTTGTATCAGCTGGATACCAGATACTATTAATGCTCTACAGGCTAGGCAACCTGTTGCACTCTGTGTAGTGGAAGTGAAATATGTTAGCTTAGATCATACTATTTGCCTAGACAACCTGAAGCCTTTCAAGAGAAAAACATTCAGTGGAGTTTTCTGGATTTTCACTAATCTTATGGCCTGAGGCTGGAAGCCTTTAAGAACCACGAAGTTGAGGTCCTCCAGGAGGACCAGAAAGGTGCAGGGATGGACCGGAAAGTGTAATCTTTTGTTATTTCATTTTCCCGTAAGTCCTGCATCTCTGTAAAAACAAACATTTCTGTTTGTTCTGCTCTTCTTCCTCCCTTTCTGCTCTCCTGTACATGCAGGTCTCCTACATGTTTTGGGTCTGGGCAGGGAGGTATGGGGGGCATTGGAGGCCTTGGGGGCTTTGAGGCCCAGGGTATGAGGCCTGGTGGGGAGAAGGTATTGGGAAAGTGATGGTCTAATGAGGTTTTTGGAGAAGCACAGATTGGAGAACTGGGCTGAATATAAATTGTTGAGTATTTTTTACATGTTTTGGTACTATTGTATGCAGTTATGAATAACGCTTCCATATAAACTTTTAATTCTTTCCAATCCTGTGTGGAGAATTTTCTTTACTCCTTTGGGAATGGGTGGAGAGCATCTCTCTCGCTCCTTAAAACAAAGACAACTAGGAAGGTATAACCCAGTCATTACTTATTATGGCATTATAACGGGCTCTCACCTTCAGTGGAATAAGTGCTTGTGCCTCACAGTTGCATATCTATCCCTAAAGACCTTTCCTCTCATTTTCCTCTTCCCCTCCCCAGATTTCTAGGTTTCTGTGTTTTTGGGTTTGGGGTTTTTTTTTTTTTGGGTTTTTTGGTTTTTTGGGTTTTTTTTTTTGCTGTTCCCTAACAGATGTAGCTAGAACTTTATGTGCTCACCACTTTCTTTTATAATTTTTTATCATTCCTTAGAAGTGTTGAAGTTTTTGTTCACAGCAAACTGTGAATGTGAATTAAATGTTTCTGTTAAAAAAAAAAAAAATTACAACTTTTCAAATACATCATTTTTATGTGAATATTCCAGAGTGATGCAGATTGTCAAAATCTGGAGGAATCTGGAGTTTATGTACTGCTCTGAAACAATTGTTTCTTAAACTTGTAAGTTAATGAACTCTCCACCAAAGGCAATGTACCCACTTTTTCTATGAATAATCATCCTTCAAAAGATTGGGAAAATCCATTTAGGTATTACATGGCATACACACTTTGGTGATGCTTCACTAGAATCATAGAATGGTTTGGGTTGGAAGAGACCTCCAAGAGTCATCTAGTCCAACCACCATGCAGTAAGAAGGGACATCCTCTATTAGATTAGGTCAAGTCTGACCTTGAATATCTCCAAGAAGGGGAGCCTCAGCTACCTCCCCAGGCAACCTGTTACAATGTTCCACTACCCTCATGATAAAGAATTTCCTCCTAACCTTCAACCTAAATCTACTCTTCTCTAGTTTAAAACCATTGTCACTCATTCTATCACTACAGGCCTTTGTAAACAGTCCCTTTCCAGCCTTCTTGTAGGCCCCCTTCAATACAAGTTATTTTTATTACATGGGAAGTACAAGTCTGTTCCAGAATTAAATCTTGATGCTGTACCTTCAGACTTGGTATAAACAGGCACCTTGGAAAAACATATGATATAACAGAGTGAGTCTAACAGTAAGAGATACAGCTTGAACTTGCATTTTCTTCAATTAAATTTCAGGTGCAGAAGCCCTTTACTGTCCTGTATCTTCATTTGCAATTGATGATGCTGGCCCTCTTGTCTCAAAGTTACATTGCCCCAGACAGCTTTGTCGGTTTGAAAAAGTAGCCAGAAAAACTGTAGGACTTCTTCTGTAAGGGAATCTGTTATCTCCTAGAACAAGCTCAGCTGCAAGTAGCATCTCAGTTTAAACACGTCAACGATTTGGAAAGGGGTGTATCACAAGCCAGCCCACCATCCTGCAAAGGAGAAATCTCCAAGCCCTTAGTTAACCTTGCAAAGTATAGAAAATTAATAGGCATGAGCATATAAGCAAGAAGTCTCCCCTGTGCATGACACAAAGGACACAAATAGGACCGTACTGAAAATTTGAACTCCAGTGCTCTCTGGGAGCATCCATGTAGGGCCCCAGCCATTTTTAGCCCATATCCTGATCACTGCCTACCTCCTCGTGCAATGTTTGTGGCTGACTGCACTGAGGGTATGTCACTTCAGGCAGGCTACTGAGACGCTTCTCTATGTTAATTCCTGTGACACTTCCACTGTAACAGCTGTCACACAAATTGCATACGACAGCTTTCTACTGCAGTGGAATGTTTTAACACTTTCTAGTGAAAAGATGCTCGTTTGGCAGATAAACGCAAAGGTATTAGCCATTATACTCTCGAAGTCCGTAGGAATTCAGGATGCAGTGTGTGTCAGGAGACTTGTAAAAGTCTTCTACCCTCCTGGAGTAAGCGCAAGACGGCAAAAAGAAGCACAGGATATGGGTGGATAAAAAAGTCTTCTCTTGTGCTAGGTACAGTGGATAGGGTTGCAAGGAAAGGACAGACCACAAGGAATCTATTTCTACTCTCTTCCTATGACAGTTCCAAGCAAGCCCATCATTTTCATTATCTTCTGATGTCTATACATGAAAATGCAAAACTCACCCCAAACAATCTTTTGCTGTTCCAGTCAGTGAGAAAGACCTCCAAACAGCTAAGGCCTGAGTCTCAACAAACTTTAAAAGCTCATAAAACGTTCTTTGGCTATATGTGCTTTAAAACAAAAGGTTTATTCTTATATGTTGGCATGTCTTTATTGGTACCATTTATTTGCTTTTTATAGGAGTGAGAGCATGACTATTTCTATGCCAGCATATTTGATTATGTATGACTTATTTCACGTTTACAGGGATCTATTGTTGATTATGAGGAAAAATAAAATTTCTGCCGAATGTTTAGTTAACTCCCTGATGAAGTTAAGCAAGACATAGCTTTGGAAATCTCTTAAAGGATTAGTTCTAATGGCGCCAGTGGGACCCTTGCTTTGCTTGTAAAAATATCTGTGAATTTATAATGGACAAAGATACAATTATCCCAGAACAGCTTCAGGAAAAACCATCAGAATTCTTTCAGAGGAGGTGCAGAGATATGGGTTGAAGTGTATGTTCCTGTTCTATGGGCAGGCTGCCTTTTATTTTCAATGCAAGGCATATTCTCTTATCACTTTTGATAGTCAGAAATAACTCCTTTTAAAATCAAGCTGTTGTGTTTCCTAAGTGTAATTAGCCCTCATTTATATGAGTAAAAGTGTCATGGTTTGAGGTGGGTGCTTGTTTTTAAAAGAAAAAATAACATAGAGTTTTAAACTAAGACAACAAGACAGAGAATAATCTTACCCAAGGATTTAATATTGCCAGAGATGGAAACCTGAATGCTTGAAATCTCTCAGTATTCTCACGTATTTGCAGCTTCTCAAAGTCTGACCCAGTTTAATCCAAGCAATTGTAAACTCAGTCTCATTGTAACAGATGAAACTATATTCAAAGGCCTGGTTTTTTTCCTTTCTAGATCAGGAGTTCTGTTCTCTGCATTCCCACTTAATATTTTATACCAAGTCCTTATAGAGCTGAATATACCTTGTTAAAACTTAATTACATGTTATATGTCCTGGAAAGGACATTTCTCACAGGTTGGGGGTTGATTATGTAGTTATTTCTGTTGCCACCCCAACAAACTTACTAAATATATATTCTTTCTCATAAAGATGGAGGGACTCTCAGATATGCAGAATTGATGTTTACACTGAACAGTGCTTTTTAAAGGATCCTCAGTTCTGCCAGCATCTGAGCATATTTAAACCTGGAGCAGGGGTGTCCCTCTTTACTCGTGGTCTCAAGCATGAATTACTGTAACATCATCTCCACTGACAGTGCAGTGCTTCCTCAACAGATGTGAGGTTATTGTCTAGGTCCTGCTGCTAGGAAAACCAGCTGATTAGAGGGCTGCTGTAGCAGCTAGTTGGTGTAATACGTGCTTGACAAAACTCTTATCAGAGCCTCACACACTTCCAAGAATGCTCACAATTTGGCTGGATTTATTAATCCAAAAGAGTCCCATTCTTACTGCATTTCACTCACCTGTTGGAAGCAGCCTCTGCAGAGTTAAGTTTTGAAACTCGAAATCAACACTGTCAGCTCCTGCCGGTTGTGCCCATTGCACAGCAACACACAGATGCAGTCAAGGAAATGCTGGATCAGAGAGAGGTTTTTCCTCTCTCTGTTCTGGTGATGTGAGCAAGAGAGAGTGCTCTAAGCAGCTTTGTTTCCATGTGCAGAAGCACACACTCCTTTGAAGGCCTTTCAGGTGCTGTCTGCAGTGAGCCACATCTTTCAGATCAATAGCTGAGGAAAACAAGGCCTCAGAAATGAGGGCAGATGCCCAGAATCTTGGGCATAATCATAGAATGTTCAACTGCAATACTCTCTTCCCGAATGGTATGACTGATCCAAAGCTTCAGTAGGGACTGACACTCAGGGCTTATTATTCCTTTTAGGCTGGGGTGTTGGTTTTGTTTTGGTTTGAGGGGTTTTTTGTGTTTGTGGTTGTTTGGGTGTTTTTATTTAGCCACCAGATAATTTTGAATAGTTCTGTTTAACATTAGGACATCAAAGACTTTATATATATAAATCCTGTGTTAATTCTTATTGAACAAATCAATTTTTTTTCAATTCCTTATGCAGCACACAACAACAAGAGAATATTTCTTTAACTCGTGTAAAAATGACATTTTTTGCTCTGTACGTCAATACCATAGGTGACCAAAAAGAAAGATGACCAAAACAAAGCCTATAACATTGGATAAAATATAATCTTCATGATAGATACACTAATGGCTTGCAGATCTGTGATTTGGCATCACGGGTCCTTTTTGCAGCTGCTTTGTAAAATGTAGATTACTTTTCAGATACCTTTCAGAAAGGATTTGATGGATGATGTTGGCTGCTCTAGAGGAGTGGTTACTGAAGCAAAGAGGTGGTGCTCCCCTTAGCCAAGGACTATACACCTTGGCAAATGTTGGTCTTTGAAATGGCTTCAGGAGACCTTAGCCACATGAGTGCAATTCAAAACACCCTGTTACAGGTACCCATCTGAGGAAGAGAGACCGTTGAGGGGACATTGGTGTACTGAAGATCTGAAGCAATCACAGGCTGTTAAACTTTGATTAGAAGAATACTGGCATAAGCCATTCTGTAAAGATGTAAAAGACATAAAAAGGAGGAGAGGACATGTTGACTACCCCCAAATGTGTGAAGCTTTGCTGCTTGGAACAAGTTATATGAAGGCATTCTGGTTGGCCTTCCCACATCACCAGGAATGAGTGAAGTACATGTTGGTAACTCCTAGTGCAACGTTTACAAATTCAAAGAATCTGTGCATGTTTGCCCACTCAAGGGTTTTTATCCTCATGTCTCTGGTTTACTGAATATCCAGTCTGCTGCTGACAGAATTACAGGCAATCACAGAATCATAGAATGGACTGGGTTAGAAGAGACCTGCAAAGGTCATCTAGTCAAACCCCCTCTGCAGTCAGCAGGGACATTCTCAATTAGGTCAGGCTGCCCAGAGCCCTCTTTGAATATCTCCAGGGATAAGGCCCCAACCACCTCCCCAGGCAACCTGTTCCAGTGTTCTACCACCCTCATAGTAAAGAACCTGTTCCTAACATCCAATCTGAATCTGCTCTTCCCTAATTTGAAGCCATTGCCCCTCATCCTGTTACCACAGGCCTTTGTGAACAGTCTCTCTCCATTCTTCTTGTAGCCTCCTTCAGGTACTGTAAGGTCTGCTATTAGGTCTCCTTGGAGCCGCCTCTTCTTCAGGCTGAACAGCCCCAGCTCCAATGCAATGCAAATGTCAATTATCATTTTAATATTTTTCCAGTTTTCCTGTGTCCCTTGAAACAAAGGGAAGTAGAAAAGGCCTGGATTTTGTTTTCATGGTTTTTTATTTGTTTTATTATATCAAATGCATACACCTCAGTTCTTAAAAGCTGGCTGTAACAAGCAAGAACAGTGGAATACTTGGGCATACAAATAAGAGTGTCATAGAAAAGTATCACTACAACTCGACTATATCAGGGACAGCTTTGTAATTTTGTAAGCTTTGTAATTTTGAAGATTCTTTGCATCTCTAGAAAAGTCCAAAGAGTGCACCAGGGGACAAAGCAGAAGAAATCAAATCTGGTAGAAAGTGCTGGTACACACAGTACACCTGGGAAGGTTAGTAGCTGGAGGAGGTATTGCATACTGCTAGTTCACAAAGAAAATGGTTTATAAATTGGTTTAAGTATAGCTCAGAGACCTATCAGAGTATATATATTTCCTGCAAATTGTCTCAGTCCCTCCTTTTCACATGCAGTCTCTGACCACTGAACTGCTGTGGTTTAACCATGTGAAACTCTGTTTCAGGATTCAAGATATCTCTCAGATTGTTCCACGCTAAACTCTTCAGATTCAGCCATGCTGGCAGGAGAGACCCATGGATGTTGAACTAACCCCATCTCTGCCACGAGCTGTGCCATCACATTAAAAAAAGGGATTCTTTCTTCTGGATCACTCAGCATTTTCCCAGCATCCAGCCCTGTTGTACAGGTGATTTGGGGGGAGATATGTGCCTGTTCTCTATACAAGCCTTTGGTCCCTTTCCCCTTTATACTCCCTTTCTTGCTGACTTCTTCATGGCTTGCAGAAGTCTCTAGTTTTATGTGTGTCTTCTCTGCCCTTGCAGTCCTTGCTCACAAAAACACTTCACCACAGCATGCCCTTTTATACCTTAGCCATTCCTGCTTACTGCTGTACAAAGGGCATAGCTGATCCTGGGAAATCTTTTTTCTGTGGCATGCTGATGTATTGTGCTTAATATATTATCAACAATGACAAGTCTGCCTCAGGTACCTCCAGCACCCCAGAAAGCATAGGGGGGCTTTATACAACAGCTGTCTTAAAAATAAGTATATATCCCACACAGAGAAACTTTTCCTTTGATTTACTGCAGGTAGGATCAGCAGTTGATGCTCCAGAGAAAGAGAAGTCAACAAGACCTTGCTCAGGTGAAACAAACCTGAGAGCAGCAGTAACCACAATGAATTTTATTTGCACTGCACATTTGTAAAACAGTGCAGAGAACTTCATGCAGCACCTGGCAGAAAGCCTGTTCTAGAAGGAATCCTTCTGTTATCCCAAAAACCAAAAGGGCAGCTTCAAGAAGGCTGTAAGGTAGCTCCTAACACTGCATTTTGCATGAGAAAGCAAGGATGATTATACCTAGTAAGGCCCTGGAAGGCTGGCTTGCTAATTAGTATAGGAAACTAGAACAAGGCACTTCAGAGAAACATCACATTACTTGCACACAGTGCAGGTCATCTTGAAGTTACATTTAACCTCCTAGAAACGCAAAATATCCCTAGTCTGGGAGACAGGGCTGCTGTCCCCAAAAGATCTTTAAATTATTTTTCCTTATTTTAAAATCCAGAGTGAGTGTTGTCCTTGACAGGCTATTGGCAGAATGCTAGCACAAATCCCATACAGGTGTTTTTAAATTAGAATCCAAAACGACCAGGTTCTTTGATCATAATTTCAAGAATGAGTCAGGCTTCAGAAAGAAAGCAATCTTTCAAAGAGTTTCACCTCGTTTAGGCTCTTGCCATGAACAGGAATTTTTAATCTGTTTGAAATCTCTTTTCAAACCCAGCCCTAGATATAACCTAACCTTCTGACTAACTGGGTAGAGTTATTAGTGCCAAGAGCTAGAAATTCAAGTGCACAGTGCTCTTCTGTCCTCACAATAAACTTCAAATCTCTCTGTTTTGGACCTCAGCCTGAAATGTTCTGCATGCCTTTTCTTCTCCTGACCTCAGCTGCCACAGTTTCACCCAGCATCACAAAGGAAAGCATTTTTGTTTTCCGCCAACCTCCATTTTTGTATATCAGGAATAGATATACAATTATGATGAATATAATTTTTCAAATACATGTATTTCTGCATGTTTCTAATGTGCCATGTGGAGATATCAATGTCTAGGAAATGGGTACAGACATGGTCTGGAGCTAAGGGAGAAGGAGGAGAAGGAAGGTTTATGAATTATACCTTTTTCAGAAAGAGACCGTGCAGAATGCTGCTCAAGTTGCTCACAGGGCAGCTTGAGAGAGCTGAAATATTTCATAGCCCAGTCTTATATGGTAGCAACTTGCTTCTCACATTCTGGACAAAGCTTATACTTAGAAAATTATACAGCAAAAATAAATCTGCAGCTTGACCATTTAATCCATTTAATATTTTTTACCATGTCTGTCCTTCTTTTAACTGTTACCATGGTGAAGAGAGGCAAACTCATACACTGAAGTGGGCAGAGAGTGCTATGTTTAATAGGACAGAAAAGAACTTCAGCAAGCCACCAGTCAAGTATTTCCTCTCTACTCATTTGGAGCATTCGGAGTCCCCCAACACATACCTTTTTTTTTTTTTGCCTGAGCTCAGAATCCATATGAGTTGCAACAGGGCCTTCACAAAGGAGGAAACTTTTGGGATAGCTTCTCAAAGTGCTTTATCTTCTGCCAGCAAATCGGTGCCAGGGCCAGAACTTAATGAAGTCTTCTGAGAAAATTTTGCAGCAAATCAGGGAATCTCCAAGGTACTGGACCTGCAGTATAACCAGTGTAACAAATGATTTATCTGCTTTTATTCATCTTTTGAAAGGCCCAAAGCTTAGCTTTGCAGCAAGCTGTAATATCACCTTCTCAGCTGCACCCGCGTTATTATTTTCCAGGTTTCATGACACTCTGAGAAAAGAGGCCAGGGCAATAGCCTGGAGTCATTTGCAGTTTATCTCCCACTGGTATCTTCAGGCTTGAAAGCTCCTTGAGCACCTCTGCTACACTCCTCAAGGAAATAACCTGGACAATGAAGGAGAGGAGGTCAAGATACTAATTCAGTGGGGTTTTTTTTCTCTCTGCGTTGTAGCTCTGGATTCATGTCAGCAAGTAGGTGCCATTCTTCCAGGAGGACAGTAACAAAGTTTGCTCCCCTGTCTGTCAAACAAACTCAGCAGAGAGCAAGAAGCGCATCATTTCCAGAACTGGGTTGATTTTTCTATCTGCATCCACAGAGGACTTCCAGTGCTTAGGTAGGACCTTTTGTTCATTTGGCTTGTTTACCCTAAAACTGTTTTGCGTCCCTCATTCAGCTGTAGGGAGGACAGACAGATCAGGAAGATAGTGATAGAAATACAGCAGTATAAGTAAATGACTTTTACAAGCACTAGCAACTTGGAGGGCAAATGTAAAGAGTGTCTTGATTCTGAAGAAATGAATGTAAAGCTGCCAAATTTGTTTTTTCCTTTGGAACAGATGAAGGCTGAAATGTTTTTCTCATTTCTAGGAGCCAGATTTTTTTTTCCTTCTTTGAAGACAGATAAGGTTTTCAAAGGAGTAGGTAGCATTAAGCCTTTGGAAGTAAAAACATCCACTTCTCAGAAACCACTATTAAATCTCCACTGCCCATCTCAGCTGAAGAACTGAATGCACACATTCTTACTTTCTCCCTGAAAGAATAATATATATTAGGAAGCAGAGGCACCGTTTGCTCTGGCTGAGCCAGGAGCTGGGGAACACTGCTCTGGCTGCTATGAGTCTGAAGGGCAGACCTTAGCCGGCCAGAGCCAGCAGGAAGTTATCAGGGGACTTGAGTCACCCCTAAAGTGCAGATTCAGTTGTATAAATATAGGCACTCAGCTTTGAAAAACTTTACCCTGAACTGCACTCTTTTCACCATCAGCAAAACAAGGCAATGAATCTAGTCCTGGTGAGAAGACCCAAATCCTACAGGTAAGTGTAGCTCTGTTACAGGAAAAAAAAAAAAAAAAAAGTTATTTGCTCAGATGTGGAGCAAATAACTCCCTCTCATACATACCTCTTGTTTAACTTAGATGGCTGCACAGCAGGTGTTTGGAAATCCTTTCACTAGATGTATTTTCTGGTTTAAAATGTTGTGTTGTAAGGAGCAGTCAAGAAATCCAGATGTGCTCAGTTACAATGAGAACATTTTAAAGGGGCAGATGTTCTGCTACACTCTCAGGTCAGGAAGTTTCTGTATTTTTATTTGTATCACTTCATTGTTTAGTGCCAAGGAATTTGATTTTTCTCAGTAACATTTGTCAGTTTTAATGAAACATATAATCAGACACAAATACCCCACAACTATTGCTTTCTTTTGATTCCAGTTCTGTTTTTATCCATAGAAGTCATGCAATTAGACTTCTACATTAAACAGATTCCTTGTTTGAAAGCTTACTTCAGCTTTCAAATTTAGATTAAAAAAAAAACAACAACAAAAACAAACAAACAAACAAGAAACCCCAACACTGAATGAACGAAATTAAATGTTTCTTTTGGATAGCACACTGACAAAGAAAAGGAAATCCCTTGCTGTGGGATATTGCAGTCATGGGTCATGAATGTTTAAGCAGGAGTTACTGCCATCCAGAGGAGAAAAGCCATAAACTGTCATATTGCATTATTTTTTTAAGCATAGAAAGGTTAACCAAAATGGTTGATTCAGTTTATTTCATATTAAGGAATGAAAGAACAGAGAAATAATATAAATGTACCCAGAGGTTTCTGAGGGTTTTTCATACGTAGGTATTTATGAAACAAAAGTTCAGAGCAGCTCTAGAGAAGCACAGTAAGAAACACATGGTTAGAGGAAGAAGCACCAGGTCTCTGCAGTTTGAGGCATTTGAGGAAGATGTTTTAGAAATACCTGTGCTAGCTTTGAACGTGGCCCAAAAAGTGGAAAGAAGATGTATAATCTATGCTGTTTGTATCCCAAGCCTCTGGTGATGCCCTGTGCCGTGGGGAGCTCTGTGAGACAGAAGCAGGGAAGCCACCAGCCATGGTCTGTGCATCATAGAATCATAGAATGGTCCAGGCTGGAAGGGACCTCCAAAGATCATGCAGTCCAACTTCCCTGCAGTCAGCAGGGACATCCCCAACTAGATCAGATTGCTGAGGGCCTTGTTGAGCCTCACCTTGAATATCTCCAGGGAAGGAGTCTCAATCACCTCCCTGGGCAACCTCTTCCAGTGTTCCATCACCCTCATAGTAAAGAGGGTCTAAATCTGCCCTTCTCTAGTTTGAAGCCATTACCCCTTGTCCTGTCACTGCAGGCTTTTGCAAACAGTCTCTCTCCACCCTTCCTGTAGGGCCCCCTCAGGTTCTGGCAGGCTGCTATCAGGTGTCCCCAGAACCTCCTCTTCTCCAGGCTGAACACCTCCAGCCCCCTCAGCCTGTCCTTGTAGTAGAGGTGCTCCAAACCCCTGATCACTTCCATGGCTCTCCTCTGGACCCTCTCCATCGGGTCCATGTCCTTCCTATATTGAGGGCTCCAGAGCTGGACACAGTACTCCAGGTGAGGTCTCACCAGAGCGAAGTGGCAGAATCACCTCTCTGGATCTGCTGACAACACATCTTTTGATGGAGCCCAGGCTGCCATTGGCTTTCTGTGCTGCAAGCTCACACTGCCTGCTCCTGTCCAGTTTCTCGTCAATCAGCACCCCCAAATCCTTTTCCACAGGGCTGCTTTCTAACACCTCATTCCCAAGTCTGTATTGATAGAGAGGATTGTTCAGACCCAGGTGCAGAACCTTGTGTTTGCTCTTGTTGAACTTCATGAGGTTCACCTGGGCCCATCTCTCCACCCTCCCACCTCCTTGTGGGAATATACAGCAGTGCTGGCAGCAGAGGGCACTGGGGGAGTGCACACAGGGCTTTGTCATGTCTGGAGGTGGGACAGTGCTGTGGGCCAAAGGTATTTTTCACAACTTCTAATAATCTAAACTTTTGGGTGTCTAACTCCAAATAAAGGACCCTGTCCCTTCAATTCCTCCTTCCCCCAAACCACATCAGAAAACAAAGAAATAGGTGGTTTGTGGGAAAAAAAATAAAAGGAAAGGAGAGGAGGTGGAGTTGTTTGTGTCTTTTGCCCAGTGTGTCCCTGAAGCTGAATAAGAAAATTTCTCAGCTGATGGAGTCAAATTAATCAGAGGGAAGGGAAATAAACTATTGAAATGAACTATTGAAATGCAATGCCTTTTTGGACCGCCCGTCTTCAGTCACAAAGATGTCCAAAACTCAAGAATGGGAAATTGTTTTATGCAAAAACCCCACAGTGATAGTCCTCAGAGGAAAGATCTTCCTGTAAATTGTATCTAGAGAGCCTTCTGAATTGCCGCGTTTAGATAATTCTTTCTTTGTCAGAAATTAACTTCTGGGAGCTCGTTAATTCTCTTTACACGTGTGCTGGATGTGGAAAAATCATGCTCGCCTTACACGTTTCCTTCATCTTACACAGGTACAAAACTGCAGCTGCCTGCCCCTGGGGCCCTGTCACCGCCTCCTGCACGGGGCCCTGTCACCGCCTCCTGCACGGGGCCCTGCCACCGCGCCCCGCACAGCCGCGAAGCCGGGCCGGCGGCGCCCTCTGCTGGCCGGTGGCCGGTACAGGGGCTGCAGCGGCGCCCCTCGCCTCGCTTCCGCTCCTCCCTGCGCTCCCCCCGGCTCTCCCCCGCTCCCGTTCCAAGATGTGCGCCCAGGCCCACGGCTCTCCTGCGCTGTGGGCAGGCTTCCTCAGATCCTGCCTGCGCAAACTCGAGGTCGTCTGGCAGGTGCGTGAGGGGGTGGTTGTTGGTCCCGCTTCGTGGCTAGCAGCCCTGTGCGGCCCTTTGGTACCGAGGCAGGGCTGTGCTGGGGGTTGTTTCTGAAGAGCCGCTGGGATTAGAACAACCACTGTGTAAAATGTGAGGCAGGTACTGCCGGTCTCCTCACTGCAGAGTTAATGCTGCTCACTGTAGAGTAGTTATGCAGTCGAGTTTATGACAGTTAGTTTCCAAAATACAATAAAAGACAGATGTTACTTAGCAAAGGCGTGTCACCCTCTTACCCCTATGGGAATGTGAGAAGACAGGTATGGGCAAACTCCTGAAGCGACAGCAGAGACTGAAAACATTTGAATTCTCATTCTATAGGTGAAGCACCCTATAATACTTTGTCTTTTTGCTGCTGAGTAGCAGAATTTTCAGAAAAGATCCTCCAAAAGATCGTTAGAAGGAAGGTGGAGATTCCAGGATGGAAAATATCCCAGTCAGAAGGTAATTCTCCTGAATTTTAGACTGTCTGTAATAACACCTACTTAACTTTCCCTATCTGATTTTACCCACAAGTGTACCAAGCAGTTAAAATCCTCTGTGAATGCAGCCACATATTGTCAGCGTTTATAGTCCTGCTAATACTCCATATGCAAACACAAAACCAAACCAGGTTAAATTACTTAATTCTTTCCTCCAGGGTCTCTACTTAATGGAGGAATTTCCAGAAGGACCTCAGCCTGAGACCAGTGATATGCCTGCCCTAGCCTCAGATTTATTTGTTGAGGTAGGAGAGAGGTCAAAAGCACTAAGCCTTCTACTTCAGTAAGTTATGTGTCAGATGACCTGCTGCAGGAATAACTATTGATCTCTGCTTATAACTCCTGTTAAGAGTCCTGTACATATCGACAGCTCTGGAACTCCAGATTTAAATACTAGAGTGCCAAAGACAGCCAAGCAAATATCATAGCTTGCTATCACACAATTTTCCTCCTAGCAAGATATTTCTGTTGTCATTGTTTCCAATGACATTTAAAAAAAAAAAATCACCTTTTCGTAGTTTACAGACACACAAAATAACTTAATCTTTCTAAATAGTGGTTTAAGTTTTTTAAACAGGTTGTTTTCTTCTCCTGTATAATGCTGAAAGGCTGAAACTTAAGAGGAAGTGGGAACCTCTGCATGACTATATAATTCTTGTCAATAACATATATCACAGTCCATTAAAAAGTCCAGCAGAATACCCTATTGATTTCACTCAGCTACCCGCCACATCGAAATTTAATGAAGTTGGTAGTGAGACAGGACAAGCCCCATGTTTTTTGCCACAGCAGCAGACACCTTCAGTATAGCACTGTGTCATCTCAAGCTCCATCACAAGATGATCTATTTCAATAGCATGTGAGGAGCAATTGTTCTTATGGGCAATAGATAGCCCTAAAACAGCAGCAGCCAAGAAAAGCAGAGCAGAAATCACTTGCTACTGTTTCCAATTAGGAAAAAAAAAGGCAACATCAGGAAGAGCTACACTGAGCCAAAATGATGTTCTATTTCATGTGGTCTATATTTTAACATTGTAATCCAAATAAGAATGGACTTAATTTAGAACTCTGCATTAAAAGCTGGAAGAGGCACTGTTGAGATATAAGGAGGTGCATGGGCCAATACCCAGAACATTGGATATAATATTCCACCACATTTATCCAACCAAATCCACATAAACTTAGAACAAGCTTGGCAACATAGTGGTTTTATTTTTACTGCTATACGAAAGGAAAGTCCCTTGTGTATCAGGTATCCCTTGAAATGGGCAAAATCATTGTGGTAAAATGTGTTTATGTATTTTAAGACAATCATGAATCTAGACAATGCTTTGAAGACAATTGATGGTAATAATTTCATGCCTGTTTCTTAAATTGCCTGGTCTATGTAGCTGCCTAAATGGGTGAGTGCCAATGTAAACAGCCAGTATTAGGTGCTGCCAAATGAAATCATCATCCATTTTAGTGCCCCTTACCAAAGCATACTCCTCACTATCAGCCTTCAGTATGTAAACAAACTGAAATCATCTCGCTAGCTCAGGAGGTGAGAGTGAAATTAAGTTCTTTCTCCTCTCAATGCAACAGTTTAGCCAGGAAATCACTCTGTGCTGGGAAACAGTAGCAGGTAAATCTCAACCACTTTCCAGAACAGCAAAAGGCACAGGTTTCTGCTAGAGCAATGCGATTGTGATGGGCAGGAAGCAGAACAGCTCAAGTTCCAACAAAAATTCCATAGACTGCAAGAGCAAATATTATTTCAAGGTAGGTCTTTAATAGGTGACTAAATAAATAAATAAACAAGAACAATATTAATTCTGCAAATACATTAACCTCCTGGAGCAGTGTGTGTAGAGTTCTATTCCATAGGGTAGCATTTTCCTGTAGAAACGGTTGTGTGCCCTGTATCAATCACCTTGAGCCCAGTTCTACAAAAGTGTCTTTGCGAATGATGACGCAAATTAGGAGATACAGAGAAGCAGCTGGGAAGTACGAAAACACACATTGTTCTGTTTCTCTCCCACTTCTAGTCAGCTGCATTATCTCACTGTCATTGAAAGCTGGCAGAGGGGCAAGTTGCCACAAGACAAGGAAGGCACAGGCTGCTCAGTAGCACTTTGATAAGTATCTCCATTGGAGGATCTGCATCAAAGCTGATTTTGATTTCTGTCAAGAGAGAGGCTTAAACTTCGGAACGGTGTCAAGTCTATTTTAATGATACTAAGATCTCCCTGGGTATTTATGATGCTCTCTCTTTGGATTTCATTTATCCCTTCAGGAAGTATGGATTATAGATCAGTCATTTTAAGCCCACTGACCTCAGTCACCTTCAGTGACAGGTAAACTCAAACTTAAAGTGAAAGGATCCCCAGGGTCACTGGTTTCTGCTAAAGGACAGAATATCAGAATACTTGAACAAAAAGAGATACCTGGTAAAAACTCAGAGCACTCACTTGGAGCAGTGCTGCAGACACGAGCCACTAATGTGAGAACTCTCAACGTTTAGTTCCAGAATTATTATTTTTTCCCAAATGGAATTAAATTCAACTGTAAGTCCTACTTTAGATGATGATACAAGGGACTAATAGCAATTACTTGTTGAATGACAATAGACCTGAGCAGTATCTGAGGCATTTGGGTTACTCAGGGCAGACTTCAAAGACTGCCTGGAGAGGGGCTGACTTTTGTGCAGCTGACTGTAATCAGCCTGTAAATCTTCACCATTTTCATGGCTGTTTTACATGGGAAAAAAAAAAAAATCAGTCCAAGCTGAAATCCTAAATTCAGATATTCAGGGTGGGTTCATTAAATACCAGAATGCATAGTCAAGGGTGAAAATTCTACTTGTAGAGATCTAAGACTGCTCATCAATCCACCTGCAGCTTCCTTAAATGTCTGATGGGCAAGGAAGTGTTTCCACAATGTTTTCCACATCTTTGCAAGGTTATTTGAAAGGCAACAAAAGTATTAGGTATGTTTGGAAATTATGTGGAAGACAGTAAACAAGGCAGGGCATTTCTGGACTGAGTTTTCTTACTAATTTATGATTTTAAAACTCAAAACTTCACATTGTAATTTAAGGATTTGTAGCTGTTTTGAACAAGGGAGAAATTAGGAGGAGACGCTGAAGTCTTCATCTACAGTAAAGATGACATGGGATCAGCTATCTGAAAGAAATTAAAGTGATTAAACATTTTCTTGACCTATAGACCTCTGAAATATAGAAGTGGATCATGCCAAACTATCTGCCATGTATCCACTTCCTCTGGTCTTATTTTACTGAATGAAATGTAGATACCACAAAGGATATTTGCAGCTGAGAAGGAGAGATCAGCTAGATTTGGCTTTCCAAGATGTGATCTATCTCTAAGCAAGTGTTTTACAGTTTCTATTACCTATTTGAAGGAAAGTTTTTCTCATTAACAATTGTCACTTTACATTTTCAGCACAGAAAAATTAAGGATATTTTGGTAAGTTTCAAGCCACCATTTTATAGTTTTAGTCAAGCAGTCTCACTGGGATTACACTGCAGTATACCTTGCTGGACCATTTATGGATTTTGCTTCACTTTAATCAATCTGTTGTACAGTACATAAATTATAAAGGCACATTTACATAATAAATACCAAAATATAATTTCTATACAACTCTAAATAGTAAATACATAATTCTAACCTTTAAACAAACACAATAAAAAATTGCATTTCAGTAAAATTTCATTAGTAACAACTGTAAGGGAAAGATTTCTTATTTCTTTAGGTCATTTTTAGAATTATAGACAATTTAGGAAGGAAGAAACCTTTGGTTCTCACCTAGTCCAGCCCCCTTTTCAAAGCAGGTTTCATCAGGTTGCTCATGGCTGTGACCAGTGGAGTTGAACCTTCTAAGGATGGACATTCTGCAGCCTCTGCTGAATGCTGATTGCTGCAATGCATTGGTAAGAAAGCAATCCATGTGCAAAATCATTTTGCATTTTTCTGGATATAACTTGAAATGTTCTACTTTCTATCAGAGGACTTTCTCATTCAGTATTCTTTCCAGGTTTCATATATCCTGCACAGGAATCATGTCTCTGAGCTTTGTTTCTAGTGTCAAGAGGTACTTCCTCCATCTGAGCTTCTACAAGCCTACAGCTGTGGCATTTTCTGGGTGAGCAGGAGTAAGATCTCATTCTTTGTTTTTTCCTTCCCTTAAACAAAACCCTCTCTTTATTTTGATGTAATTTTTATGTATTTTTTACACTCTCCTTGAATTAACAATGCTATAATCAAGATTCCAGATTTAATTCTCTCTTTGTCTTATTGGGAATGCAAGAAAAATCTCTCAGTTGAAATTGTCACCAGTATTTTGAAGCAGCCCCTTTAAAAAGCATGCAGCAATTTAACTCATATTTGTAGACAAACTCTGGAGACTAGCAACACTGCTAGAACCTCTGGTAGCCCCCCCTCTCAGTATGCAAATAACCTGTGAGTTCACAGCCCCTGTGTAGATCTCATCTGACTGCAGAACCAGGGAGCAGGGGTTTTACCTGACCCCTGCTGACCTGTTCGATCTTCCTTCAACTTCTGTCCCCGCTTCTGTGCAGACCTCAGGTCAGGAGAGGCAGAAAAACAGTTATGGTTACTTTCCTGGCAAAGGGCTGCTTCAAGAAACGCATCTCAGAGACACAGCTGATGCCTACTGCTTTGGTCTGAGTTACTTGCAGAGGGGAGGTTTTGACCCAGACTAGTGCTGGGAGCCTCTACTTCCACCTTCCTGGGAGTCCAGTAGTGCTCTGAGTCAATTCCCCTGCCACAACCGAACATGGGGCACATTGTTTAAACTGGGCTGCTGATAGTGCTGAACTTGCCTGTTTGTATAAACTTGCTGCCTATCTTCTTGCTATCTTGAATGTTAATCTATGGTATTGTGAAACTTGATTTTAAGCTTGCAATATTTACCAAAGCAAGCCATACTAAAACTGGTCCTTTCTAATTTTTCTACTGAGTTGGAAAGATATATTCATGTATAATTAAAAGTGGCTTGCTTAAACCTTTGCAGTTGGTAGCTTAATATATATTTAGTTGTACTGTGAGTACAAAGGCTATATTATGCTTTTGTTGGCATCCTTGCTGCTTAGTATGCCAACTGCATAATTTTGTTCTCTGCTATATGTCAGGATTTGAGTGCCAAGGGCTCAACAGGTGGTGCTGGGATAAAGTTCTGGCAAATCAAATAGGTAATGAGGTTATTTCTTTTGTCAAATTATAATTGAAAACAGAGACGAGTAAAATGAAACTCAAATTTTCCTGCTGCAAAACAGGCTTTAGAATTAAATTCAAATCCGTTTCTGTGACAAATACACATTACCACTGGAGCTTGGTCTGTAAATAAACATCCAACACCTTAGTTTTGATGTCAAATGATTTGTTCCCTGTAAGTTTAAACCTGAAGGCTAGAGTCCTCCAAGAATTTTCTGTCTTTCTTGTACACATTTTGGAGTAAATATGCCAAAAAGCTGCAGGAAAACTTTGAAAATATTTAAAACTTAAAAGTCCAGGAATTGGAGACAATCTGTGATACATAACTCCAATGTTTAACATCAAGAGTTTCCTGCCATATTGTTTTCTAATCATTGCTAGAGCCATGATCCCAGCAGAAAATGATAGATAGGCTGGGGCTTCCAGTGAATGTGCTGAATGAGGTGCTGCACATTTTGTGCTTGACTTGGATAACATTTGTAAATCCTAAAATCATCAAAATGGGATAAAGCCTTCTAGAACAAAAATGCAAGAGACCATATAGCATAGATTGGTTTTCCAAAATGGCATATTAATAGCAATATGCACTTGCAAGCCTCTCAGCTTTGCTATTGTATCTGGGTTTTGCACACTGAGAGCTTTTTCTTCTCTTCTGAGGACCTATCTAAATCTAATATAATCTTATCTATGGCTCCTATAGTCACTATGGTTTTATTTTGTTTTCCATTCCTTGTTCAAAGGCATTTCTCCTAATCTATAATTTTCTTGACTCCAAGTTATGTTTTACCAGATCCAAAGCCGTCATCCACTGAATCATTGTGCAGTGGCCTCCAGTTCCTTAGTCTGGTCACAAACATCTTTATGTCCCTTTGAAGCTCTAATTTAACTGAAGATTTTACCTTTGTATGAGACCAGATGGTACATTCTCTTCTCGCAATAACTCCTTCCATAAGTGATCAAGAACTAAGCAGCATCAGAAAAGGATACAACACTCAATCCACAAACTCTGTTATTTCTACTTTTTCTGTACCATAGTTACTCTTGTTTAGGCCTAGCAGAATATATGTTTCTTCCCCACAGCAGCAGGCTGAGGTTGTGATGTTAACTCTGGGCAGATGATGGGACCACTGCCTGTGCCCTGGCCTGGAGTGCCCCTGTAGAGCAAGACATGAGAAACTGCTGGACATGACACAAGAAATTGCTGGATATCACAAGGTGAGAAGCTGACAGATTTAGAGGTGAGACTGTGAGTAATTTGCAGGTGTTTAAGGAGGAGTTCTTTGAGAACAGGTCCAGTTTCACAGAAACCTGGGGATGAGCCCTGGGGGTGTGTTCTAGGGAGTGGGATAGTGCAAGGCTAACAGTACTGGGGGACCATATCAGCTTATCCTTACAAGGCTGAGATAATCTTGAAATCACAGAATTATTGAGGCTGGAAAAGACCTCTGAGATCATCAAGTCCAGCCTATGACCTAACACTTAAATGGCATCAGAAATACCAACATTCAAATTCAGCTTTTATAGGAGTTAAACAGGAGCAGGGATTTACTAGATCCATGGAGAACTACTAAATTCATGTTGGCATTTGGTCAGTCGTTGGTTTAATTTTTTTGTGCCTGTGAAGGTACTTGGGAACAACAAGACATTGGCTGAGAGTAAGGGTCCCAATTTAGAATAACCCTGGTCACAATCCCACACTGGAACTGTATTCCTGGGGAAACAGAGCACATCTTCATTAACCCAGAAAAGCTGCACTCAGTTGCCTCAGGAGTTAATCCGGCAGCTTCACTGCAAGGAACTCACACGGAAGGCACAAAGTGTATTACAGCCAAAAGATATCAAATTCTTTGCCTCTTTAGGAATCTTTTCACTGCACTGCTGTGTTTCTAGACTGGTCTAAGCCATGCCATGAGGACCAATCCCTGTTCTCTGTGATTTGACATTAATGTGCAATGCCTGAGCAGGTTCAATGGAAGTATTCTGGGTTTTCTCTTTATTTTTTGTTTTAAATAACCATATTGAATATTTATCTTAAACCTCAGGTAGCTGTTTAGAAAAGAAACAGCTGAGAAGTAGATAATGTACCCCTTTCATTGACAAAAGATTTATGTCTTGCCTGGCAGGACTTCGTACTTGCAAAGCTCACAGCTGACATAGTCAAACACAAGTAGCACGTAGTCCAGTGTTTATCCAGAGGAACCAAGACTGCTTCTCCCACACTTTTCTGCGTGAATTTAAATTAGCCACGTTGAAATTCAGAAAGATTTCAAAACATGATAAAATTCCTGTTAACAGGGGGACGAGAAGCTCAGAAGCCATTTGAATCAATAAATACCCTGCAAAAATAAGTAGGGTGTGCATGAACATTTCTGCTGACCTTCCGTAGGAGCCATCTGTCTAGTTGCAAGGCACCCTCTCCTCCATGGGAGAGGATAAGGAGTTCAATCACAAAGCAAATAACCCTTCCCCCACAGCTGTCAAAACTATTGTAGTTTGGCTCCAGCATATGTGCCATCAAATTCCATTCCATGCCAGAAAGCAAAGGGAAATAATATGAAACATGTTCTTAGGTAGGCCTTTGCCACTTAACTACACATAGCTCAGTGTCCCTGTCTGCTGAAGGTGAAGACTTATTTGCATTTTAGCACAACTTTTTAGTCATGTTAAAATAACCTTTCTTTTTTTCTCCCCTTTTATTTTTCTCTTTCAAAGTGGTGGTTCAGAAAGGTAGATCAGAACAGTAAAATTCTACTTGTCTCGGGAGATCCTTCATTTTCTCCAAGAATAACATGACGGCTTCCACCAGCTCTGCCACAGCTCAGATGAAGGAGGAGGAATAAATGGCTTTTAGATATAATGCTGATACTCAGAAAGGACCTCCAGGGAGGCCAGAAGTAGGGAGCAAGGAATTTGGTGTACCTTCATTTCATGGAGTGAGCAGGTAAAACGTGAGGGTTTCCTCTTTCCCTGCCCCTCATCACCTCCCAATCCAGACAGCTGTACCCAGAGAAGTGCTACTGATGGCAGCATAAACTGCACGCTGGAAAGCAGAGGCAGAATTTGCCCCAGAGCTACCTCTGCTTAAAATACCCCCTTCCATCTAAAACAAATAACACTCGTTTCTTTTGAAGTGTTAATGTTATCCTGGGACTGAAAACAAATAGAATAGGTAGGAAATTAATTTTCTGGTGTATATTGCACTGCTGGAAAGCCTAGAGGTGCACACAACTGGGTGGCCACACAGCTTGGTCCTGTTTCTTCTTCAGACTGCATTATTTTGTACTGCATCAGGCAAATCACAGTTTTTCTTCTTAAATAATTTAATCTATAAAATAAGAATGAACCTACATGACTCCCACTCCAGTGAGAATGGCAGATTCTTCTGTGGCACTTAGAAACAGAACTTAACAGTAAATTCTTCTTTTTTTTTTTTTTTTTTACACGTCTACAAGTTTGAATAGATTCTGCCTTTTACCTTTTCATGTACAGCATTTGATGAATCAAGAATTAGAAATGTGTTATCTCTTTTATATTCACAGCCTATAGTAGGTTTGATTTTTCTTTTAAAAAATAGAAAATAAAAAGAAGAAAAAAAAAGAAAAAAGAAAAGGAAAAGAGAAAACAAAACAAAAAGACAAGAAAAAGGTTTCTCTATGTAGTAGTTTGTCATCCTTTTCTATAAAGGTGCATAATGAAACACAGATATTTGGAGGGAGAGAAATGTAGGGGGAAGGAGGGTTAAGTATGTGTATACTAGTGTGAAAAGGTGTTTGTACATTAATGTGCATATTCACACCTCACTCCTGAGCCTGGAACCAGAATTCCAATTGTTTTTTTGAGTGTGCATACCAAAAAAATCTCTGTGTGTTATTAAAATACAAAGGGGAAGGGAATGGGGAACAAATTGTCCAGAACAGAGGTAAGATGAATATAATTTTTCCTCTCTACCACTCCTCTTACAGCCCACAAATATGTACTTAGAGTTATATTTTCATCACAGCTCAATGTAGCAGGTTTTAGCTATTCAAATCCCTCTTTCCATTAGTGCAAGTTAAGCCGCTCAGGCTTTCTGAGTGGATGTTGCCCTACTTTCACCACTCTGTCTCTCTGTGTGCCTTCATTTCACATTTACCTGTGCTCTGTCAGGTGAGCAAGGGCTCTGCTGGCATGCACCCACAAACTAAAGCATCACCTGCTGTGCCTCTCCCACCTGCAACATATTTGGTGCTTTCTTTTTCCCCTTCAGATGAGGACAAAGGCACTCTCAGAAACACAGACCTGGCCAAGACTGCTGGGCCCATCCATTAGCAGGGAAGGAGGCTGGGAATCAGAGTCAGTGCTTAGTCCTGTCTGTGTGTGTTCCCACACTGTGCTGCCATCCCACTTCTCTGCATACAGCTTCCCATATTCTTTTTTGTGGTTCTTGTATACAAACACATGGCAGCATGCTTTTTGAACACGACTTAATTTGTCTCACAGAACTGCCCTCTCTATTTTCCTTTCTATAACCTCACCTTTTTTTTTCTTTTCTTTCTTTTTTTTTAATTTTTCCTACAAATAATGTAATGGCTGAGGACTAGAATGGACTGCCCAGGGAGGTGATGGAGTCACCATCACTAGAGGTCTTTAAGAAAAGATTGGATGTAGCACTTGGTGGCATGGTTTGGCTGATGTGATGGCATTAGGGCATAGGCTGGACTTGATGATCTCAGAGGTCTTTTCCAGCCTCAATAATTCTGTGATTCTGTGACTTGATCCATGCAAAGTCCCATCATCACAAGATCTATAATAGCAAAGTCTACCCTGAGGTGTCTGTTTTCCAGTGACAGTTGCTGTGATAGGCACTGCCTCATTTCAGATGCCTAAACTTAATAACACTGCAAGAGGACTTGATACCATACTGAAATCTCTTTCAGCCTTTTTTATTTTTATTATTATTGTTATTTTATTGGGATTAATGGATGGCACTAAATAGCTTGCAGTACATTTATTATCAGAAACAATACTTGAAAGTAATTTCACCCCTCTAGGTGTTTTTTCTCTCTATTTTTTTTTTAATATTATACAGTGGCAAAAAAGGGCTATGAAATCCTGTGCAGAGGTGTTTATCTTTGTTGAACTGGTTGAAATATAGACAATGAAAATTCTCTGGTTTGACATTGGTATAATAGGAAGCAGCATATGACCTGATTTTCTGAGCAATGTGCTGTCACTACAAACTACATCACCATACATGCCTAACATAGAAAAAGTTTATTTGTCAGCCTGTGCCTGTGAGCTCTTTATTTATGGCTACTTTATCCTCTGAGCAAAGCCATGCTTTTTTATGATTAGAAACATAAGAGTCTTGCAAAATCTGGAGTTGTGTAGGTGAATGTGAATGCTTTTATTATGAAGTCATCTTGCTGTAAGCACTGGAGGAATCAGACAATGCCACACTGCGTTACTCAGCTAGTGGGTCAAGTCTGATATGAAAGCACTGAGTTCACAAGACCTCTCCTAGCACGTTGCCTTTCACCAGTTTCTCATAAGACTTGAGAAGTTGGAAACTCAAGCTAATATTTTTTATCTTCAGCTTTTTCAGCTGAGGACTGTCTTCCCTAGCACAGTGTGCACAGCACCTCACCTGGCGATAGTCTAACTCTGAGAAGGTTCTTTCACATCTGTGACAGAAGATAATGTTGTGTTCCACAGTAGTCCATTTATTACTGTGGGCATCTGTACCACTTAGTTCTGGCATGATGGCCTGAGAGCTTACCTGAGGAGTAAGAGCTGATGTGAAACGTTGACAGAGATGCCAGTGGTGCTTAGTGGTCAGATACTTTCAGCAGAGCTTAGCTGCCTGAATCGTAGAATCAAGCAGGTTGGAAGAGACCTCCAAGATCACCAAGTCCAACTGATCATCCAACCCCAACTAATCAGCCAGCACTAAGTGCCTCATCCAGGTTTTTCTTAATCACCTCCAGGGATGTCAACATCACCACCACCTCCCTGGGCAGCCCATTCCAATGGGCAAGCTCTCTTTCTGTGAAGAACTTCTTTCTAAGATCAAGCCTAAACTTCCCACTGCACAGCTTGAGCCTATGTCCTCTTGTTCTGTCACTGGTTGCCTGGGAGAAGAGACCAACCCCCACCTGGCTACAACCTCCCTTCAGGTAGCTGTAGATGGCAATAAGGTCTACCCTGAGCCTCCTCTTCTCCAGGCTTAACAACCCCAGCTCCTTCAGCCTCTCCTCATAGGGCTTATGCTCCAGACTTCTCACCAGCTTTGTTGCCCTTCTCTGGACGCCAGCTTTCTAAGTATAACAAAAAGACTCGTGTGCTGACATTGATATTCGCAAATTCAGCTCCTCACAGAAAGACATAGTCAAAACCATAAATCTTTGCAGCAATTTATATTAAAACAACAAGCTTACATAAACAAAGCAGCAGGTAGCACTGGAATCTACTTAAGGCACATAAAGGTTCAGTGTAGATATATGTTGTTAAGTTTTGAATATCATCTGTAGTTGTCATGTTGAAAGGGCAAAGAACATGCCTACCAGGAGTAAAAAGTGATCCTTCAGAAAGTATACCATGTTCAGTGGAGAAAACCAGAAAAGAAGTTAATTAAGACCACAATAAATAGGCCAACAATGTCATAAAGAGCGTTCAGACTCTAGGCTTACGATGAACCTAGAGATGCCAACACATGACAGAGGTGCAAAAAGAGCAGTTCTGGAAGAGAAAGTCATTGAAGGAAATCTAAATGTGTTACTTGCATCAGTAGTCAGTAAAGGAGTACAGGCAGGTTCCCATACGAGACCACAAGTGTTTCCAAAGCTGCATCAAAGTGTCAAACAAGTATGACACTTGGAGCAGAAGGTACTCACTTAAAACTTCCAGACGAACTCAGATATGAAATTGCCAGTAATGGGCTCTGTGTAATCAATTATTTGCACAGACCTCAGTACCAGAGGCAGGGGAAAAGGAAAATGAACATCTGTGAGAAAGGCTTTAGCAGTGATGCTGAGAGCTAGGAACTAGTAAACCTGGCTGCTGCAGCAAACAAAAGTTGAAGCTACACAAAGAATCAAATTAGTCAGTATGGGGGGGAGGTGGGGGGAAGATGTCCCTCAGACAGGGATCCCCCAACTTTTGTAGAAGCCAATCATTCCTCCCAAACTTTCAAGAGCTCTCTGGAGGGATCAGCATGAGGATACCTGATCAGCCCAGTTAAATGTGCCCCTTCTGAGACACGACTCTGTACAGTCTGCCTTACCAAGTGAACTATCTATATTAGCGCCACAAGAATCTATTGCAGCTATAACTAATATTACAGACCTTTGGGTTTCTTGCTGTTGGATGGAACAGAGCTCTGCACTTCTGGCTTCATTTGCAAGCTGCAAGCCAAATCTCATATGCACCAATTAGACTGTGAAAATGTACCGCTGGAGCTGCCTATAACTTCATGACAAATTGCGTGCATGCTGTAGAGAGACATAACAAGATGTTATTGCCATTGTTCATCCCTCGGTATTTGGTCTGCAGAGCCTGAGCTTGTTAATCAGCAGTTCATCCTGCTTTTACCCAGGTGTGCTCAATGCCAAGAGTGAATTTCCTCTGTGTGCTATTCCACTGTAAGCTTGGCCAAAGCTCTTTTGTTCAGCATGTCAGTCAGCTGTGCTCTTGCTTTAATCGTGCCAGTAACTCACCTCTGGAGATTATTTGTTCACGTCTGGTGTAACTCACATGAAGCTGATGGAGACATTGCGTCTTGTATAGACCAACTTCAGGTCTGGGGACAGCAAATGTGATTTTTGGATCCTTCAGGTGCCCTGCAGTCCTGAACAAGGCAATTCTGAAGACTAAAGAAGTACTAACTTCTGTATTGTATACAAAGAATAAGGAGTACAACAGCTCACATAGCCTGCATGCTTCTCTTAGGAGAGATCTCACCATTTGTAAGATTTGTTCCAAGAGATTCATTGGAGATTGTTACCAAGAACATAAGGAAAATTATTGTCAGGAAAATTATTTTGAGTAGTATCTATTACAAAGCACAAGCTACAGCCATACTAATGCTAGTTCTAACACTGGTTTTCCTTTCTGTGTATGTCTGGGGGGATTATAGTTGCACATAACTTTACAAAAACAGTTGTATATCACAGGCTGATTCTTTTAAAGAGACGACCAGCTGAAAGACATCAGCCATTCCTGGCCAGGGAGAAGGTATTGCTGCTTTGGTAAAAGGTATAAAAATGAGGCTTACATCATTAGCTGTTGAAAGTTTGAATGAAAGTGTGTTTCCTTGTGGTACTTCCTTCTTTTTTCTTCTGTCTTGTTGTTCTTCCTTTTTATTCTTGTCCTTTCTCTCTTTTTTTCTTTATTTTTTCTTCTTTTTCTTTATTTTTTCTTCTTTTCCCTTGATTTTTTCTTCTTTTCCCTTGATTTTTTCTTCTTTCCCTTGATTTTTTCTTCTTTTTCCTTGATTTTTTTCTTCTTTTCCTTGATTTTTTCCTTCCTTTTCCTTGATTTTTTCCTTCCTTTTCCTTGATTTTTTCCTTCCTTTTCCTTGATTTTTTCCTTCCTTTTCCTTGATTTTTTCCTTCCTTTTCCTTGATTTTTTCCTTCCTTTTCCTTGATTTTTTCCTTCCTTTTCCTTGATTTTTTCCTTCCTTTTCCTTGATTTTTTCCTTCCTTTTCCTTGATTTTTTCCTTCCTTTTCCTTGATTTTTTTCTTCTTTTCCTTGATTTTTTTCTTCTTTTCCTTGATTTTTTTCTTCTTTTCCTTGATTTTTTTCTTCTTTTCCTTGATTTTTTTCTTCTTTTCCTTGATTTTTTTCTTCTTTTCCTTGATTTTTTCTTCTTTTCCTTGATTTTTTCTTCTTTTCCTTGATTTTTTTCTTCTTTTCCTTGATTTTTTTCTTCTTTTCCTTGATTTTTTCTTCTTTTCCTTGATTTTTTTCTTCTTTTCCTTGATTTTTTTCTTCTTTTTTCTTTTTTTTTTCTTCTTTTTTCTTTTTTTTTTTCTTCTTTTTCTTTTTTTTTTTCTTCTTTTTCTTTTTTTTTTTCTTCTTTTTCTTTTTTTTTTTCTTCTTTTTCTTTTTTTTTTCTTCTTTTTCTTTTTTTTTTCTTCTTTTTCTTTTTTTTTTTCTTCTTTTTCTTTTTTTTTTTCTTCTTTTTCTTTTTTTTTTCTTCTTTTTCTTTTTTTTTTTCTTCTTTTTCTTTTTTTTTCTTCTTTTTCTTTTTTTTTTCTTCTTTTTCTTTTTTTTTTTCTTCTTTTTCTTTTTTTTTTTTCTTCTTTTTCTTTTTTTTTCTTCTTTTTCTTTTTTTTTTTCTTCTTTTTCCTTATTTTTTCCTTCTTTTTCTTGATTTTTTCTTCTTTTTCTTGATTTTTTCTTCTTTTTCTTGATTTTTTCTTCTTTTTCTTGATTTTTTCTTCTTTTTCTTGATTTTTTCTTCTTTTTCTTGATTTTTTCTTCTTTTTCTTGATTTTTTCTTCTTTTTCCTTATTTTTTCTTCTTTTTCCTTATTTTTTCTTCTTTTTCCTTATTTTTTCTTCTTTTTCCTTATTTTTTCTTCTTTTTCCTTATTTTTTCTTCTTTTTCCTTATTTTTTCTTCTTTTTCTTCATTTTTTCTTCTTTTTCCTTATTTTTTCTTTTTCTTTATTTTTTCTTCTTTTTCTTTATTTTTTCTTCTTTTTCTTTATTTTTTGTTCTTTTTTCTTCTTTTTATTTTTTTCTTCTTTTTCTTTATATTCTTTTTTCCCCTCTTCTTTTTTCTCCTACTTTCTTCATTTTTGCACAATGCTGCTTCTAAAACAGCCTTCTGTTAGCATAGGTGCTGTTCCAGCTCTAACCCTTGATACAAACTACAGTAACTACAGGGCAAAGCTTACAAAGTAGCTCATGAGTAAATGGAATTTATTGGGGTCAATTATTCCCCACATGTTTGTGTGCAGATTGCACTAATATTACTCTGTCATAGCCGTGCATATTGAGCTGAAGAACAGGCCATCACTGGCCTCTGCATTCTATTCTCTCTCTGTGCTGAGAGAGAATTATTCAAGAGACCATTTTCAAAAGCCTAGCATGTTGGTGGCAGGGGAAAAAAGAGAGAGAGAGAGTAAAAACAAAAAAAAAGCATTTGTCCAGTCCACCTGCAAGACACAGAAGGGTTAAGGAAATGGATGAAATGTGACTGAAACGGCGCAGATTGAGTTTGTGCTTTCTCCATAATTTAGAATCACATTACGTGCATAGCTCACCATAAATATTTAATGAAATGGAAATGAACATGGAGCAGGCTCGGTTCTTCCCTCTAAGGGTTAAGTTCCATTTCTGCAAATTGGTTTGTGCCCTATTTCTGTTCCCTGTGTCTCTGTGCATCCAGACATTTTCTTGGCATCTCTTACTCTTCCGGGGCTTCAGGAGATCTTTAGAGATTTGCTGGTAATTGACCTGTTTGGATTGCACATGACTGGCATTTGCTAAGAGATAATACAGTCCTGCGTTTTGTTGTTAAGTGCTGGTCATGTTATTAACTTGTGGCCAAGCCAGAATAAAGGCTCAGGAGACATCATTTTCCCTTAGACAACTTCATTTGGTTCTTACCGTAATCTCCATTATAAATGAAGCACTTTGGCCTCAGCTGAAGAGAGTCACAGATTCTTTAACTTGTCAGCTGTGTTTGTCCAGTAATGAACACACTCTCTCTGCTTCAGTTTTTTTAATATGTTACTGTACGCTAAGGGTAAACAATCAACATCACATCAAAGTCAGATGATTTAACCTTCTGCCACTTCTCTAACCACTAAAGAGTTCCTACCTCTGCTAACTGGGTATTGGAACAGTGCAAATGTTTTCTGAGAAAACATGATTATCAAATGAAGGAAACCTGATGTTTTCTCCTTAGGAAACAGGAATCAGTAGTAAGCTTAGGTCTACCATATCCCAAAGCAGCCTGAATGAGCCCTGTTTGGTTTAGGTTTGTCATGCAGCAGAAACAAGTCTTGCTCCCAGCTGCAGTAGCATAATTCTGGAGTAAACTTCAGGTTCAGTTCTGCTGTAATTTAAACTGGTACTGTGTCAGTGTAACACATCTGACTTCAACAGGGTTCCTCATGTTTAGGACCATCTGTAATAGCCAGGAAAATTTAAAACTAAATTAGAGCCTCGAAATAATGAATTAACACCAGCCGGACAAGCACATGCAATCTACTCCATGTAACACAAGAATTAAATACTGCTGATCTTTGCAAGTAGCAATGACAACTCAAATACAGTACCTAGGGGCCTGCAATAAGCTGGAGGCTAATTAACTACAGAGAGGGCTTTTTATATTGCACTTTGTATTAAATAAATTCAGCACAAATCCATGGAGACCCATAGACATTTTTAGGCAGTCTAGCTAAATTTTACCCCAAAAGTGATCAAGGTACAAGGGATTTTGACTTGTGAGATGACTGATTAATGCATTGTACTCCAGTAACACAGGTGCTTAAGATGAAAATCGGAGCAAATGAGAGATGGAGTGAGACAAAGTCTTCTGTTAGTACAATTTTCATTATTTTGTGTCTTTCCTTGGACATAGTACTAATATAATTATATTTGCATCAGGGTTTGGTAATACTGGCCTAAAATACATCACCATTTTAAAACCAGAAGCTGACATGATCAAGTGTGTGGAAAAAAGTAAAAGGAAGCAGGCATAGCACTCTGTGTCATTCATAGAATGGTCTGGGTTGGAAGGGCCCTCTGAAGATCATCTAGTCCAATGCCCTCTGCAGTCAGCAGGGACATCCTCAACTAGGTCAGGCTGCCCAGAGCCCTGTTGAGCCTCACTTTGAATATCTCCAGGGATGGGGCCCCAACTACCTCCCTGGGCAATGTGTTCCTAACATCCAATCTTAACTGTGCTCTTCTCTAGTTTGAAGCCATTGGCCCACATCCTGTCACTCCAAGCCTTTGTAAACAGCCTCCATCCTTTTTGTAGCCCCCTTCAGGTATTGGCAGGCTGCTATTTGGTCTCCCTGGAGCCTCCTCCAGGCTGAACACCCCCAGCTCCCTCAGACTGTCTTAATTTCAAGGCTCACCCAAGTATCCGATTATCTCATAATCTCTCATTGAAACCTGAAAATTCATTCTAGCAGTATGAAAGCAAAATGCTGCAAGGCCAAGTGCTGACCATGGTAGGGATATCAGCAAGGAATATCTGTAGGGGGAATAAAAGCCTGTTTTGTGCATAAAAGGTGTGACCACAGTCAACAACTGGGTTGCATACAGATTTGTATCCAACAAATACAGGAGTCAGCCAAAAAAAAAGTCTATGCCTCAGCTGATAAGGATGATGAAATGGAGTAAAGTCTCTGGAGTCCTCCTATCACAATAGCACAGAAGAGAGCATACTTCAACAGGTTTCTTTATGATCAAACAGCTCACTGGGAGCAAGCAAGACATGAGGTATTGAGTGTATCTTTTTAATGTACAGCATAGCTCTTAAAATACTATAACTCTGGTGTGATGTTTCAACTGACAAGGCATTCAGCCTTCCCAGGACAAGTCTAATGGGTTCTTTGTCGCTGTTCTCTGGAGCTGGGAAATTGCAGTCCTGCAGGGTACCTGACTCTGCTCTCCAGCAAGAATATGAAGTCTGTGAAACTGGACTGGATGTAAAAGCACTATTCTTCACTTCCAAGATGATGTCCCTTTTCTTCATCTATACAAAATCCTAAATATTTAAGTCTGGGGTTACATCTGTTATGCAAAACAAAGTTCTTGAAGAAATTGTTAAAAGATCCTTTACTCCAGCTCCTGCTGATTGCTGTCAGAATAACCAATTTGTTTTTCTTGGACGGCACATTCCCCATGGCCTGGTGGCGACACCATAGGAACAAGAAAATGGCACAGCTTAAGGTGGATGAGAAAGAGCAAACACAAATTCAAACCTGCAAATCCACAGCAGAAGCTTTTTTGTATGTTAGTGGAGAATAGAGCATCTCAAGTATCTCTAATAAAGTCTCCTTATTCTTCAAAAGCCAAAAGATTTGGAAATTAAGGAATGGTCACATCAACTAAGGCACCAGAAATGGCAAACCTAGAAAAAATAATCTCTGTTCTGGTCACAAAGAAATGCTCCATGTTCTCATTCTTTCCCTCACACACCAAAGAAGAGAAGAAGTAGAAACAAGACAGAAAGCATGTTTAATTCTAATACTTAGCTGGAAAATAAGACATCTGTCAGTTTTTATTTCCAAACTAGCAGGTCTGTGAATCAGAACCAGTAAGCTCAGCAGACTGTGCCTTTTCTTTGAACACTTCCTTGAACATAACAAGGAGGGGAAGGAAGTGGAATCCAGTTTGAATCTTATTAGACCTTTCAGGTTGAAGAAGCTTCCCAGGACTTCTCCCCATTACAAAAGTAAAACTTAAAACAAAATCTGTCTCCTTCTAAAATATTTGGAGTAGTCAGTGATGCCTTGAGAGATCAGAAATACCAATAGGAGCTCCCCAAGCACGCTTGCATAGTCTGTGCTAAACAGAGCAGGACAAAAAAAACCCAACATCAACATTGCTTTACTCCAGACTTCTCAAATACCCCATATTCAAAAGAAGAAGTAGACACTAGTAAATCTCAGAGTTACAATAAATAAAATAAGCCTGTCCCTCCTATAGCATCTTTCACACAGGCATTGCCACCCTCTCTTGGAAAAATGAGACTTAGCCACCAGTATGGTTCAGTCAATTCTCATTTTAGACCTTCAGTGAGCAATATCTGCTGACATTTATGCAAGGAATAGATCAGTGAAACCTTACAGCTCCTCAAGTGGACCCTGCTAATAAACGTCTTGACAACCTGCACCAGGATAGCTTTATCCACGAATTTACACTCAAGCTGTTCACCATCAGATGGTTTCAGCTGTTCCCAAATGCAGGCAAGCTGGTTTCACCTGTCATGTTACAAGTTAAGGCAAAGGTGCCATGACTGATCTCCACGCAGTCAGAATAGAGCAGCAAAGTTTTTATTCGTAGGCAAAGGTTTAGCTGTAATATGCAGCTGCCCTTTAGAACCTTTGCTGGGAGAAGTTTCTCAGTCTCAGGGTTAATATAAACCTATTCTTCCCTGAAATTCCTGTGTTGTGAAGCCTCCCATTGCACTGTCTCAACAGTGTGGTGGTCATCATCCTTAAAATGTCAGGATCCTTAAAATGTCACCACTGGCAAAAGGCCAGCTCTGGATAAAAACCCTGGATTCCAATGTATTTTTTTAAAGAAGAGATGAATCTCACTAATAAATAAATGGTTTCTTTTTCTTAAAGACAAAAAAGTTTCTACTGTAGTCAAGAACCTTCATTACTGTGATCCAGAGAGATTAAATTTTTTAAAAAGCACCAGATTTTGGGGGGTTGCCATTTAAATCATCAACTACTGTATAAATTCCATTTGTAAACCCCCTTGACTCCAACCAAAGGGTATTTAAGAGCATGTCTGGCTGTCTGAGTTATGAAAGGACCTAGTAAGAGGAAGTGGAAAAAAGGACAAGATATAGAACATCCATTAGTAAGATGACTAATATTACTACAAACCTGAGTTCCATTTCTTTGGTTTCCTTCACTAATATTACTACAAACCTGAGTTCCATTTCTTTGGTTTCTTTCATGGAGATTTAAAGATATTTGTAGCAAAGGTTCAGGAAGATAAGCTAAAAGAGAGACAAATCCTGCAAAGAGAGGTCATATTTACAAATCCTCAATATTCCTTCAGGTATATTGTAAATTATTAATGATGGGGGTTTTCAATATTAAAGTTCTTGATGAGTTCTTTGGAGAGATGATCAAGATCAGTAATGAATTAATTGTAACAGAAAAAAAAAATATATATACATAGTTCTGGCAGCCTCCAAAAATCTGGTAGTTTGGCTTCTTGGGCAAAAATGAGGTAATGTAGCCAAGTCCTGACCATGAGGAAACATACAGTTTTTAGATCACAGACAAAGAAGATTAATGTTAAATCCCACGCTGCACTGAAAAAGGATATCTTGCCTGGTTAAAAAAATATATTTAAAAGCCATCTAATTTCCTTGGGTTTTTCCAATGTTTTACTTTTTTTTTTAATAGAAACATTTCCTGTTTCAGTAATCTAACTTTTCCCTGTCACACAGCTCACATTTTCGTCAGCTTTAGTAATGAAAATAAATTAGTTAAATTCACTTTTGTTTCAAGGAAATTTCTCATTCAGATTTCTGTCCAACAGCAGATTCTATTAACACTGAACTCAGAGCTGGAAATGAGTACATGGAGGACAAAATTAAATAGATTTTTTTTTTACTGTAATTAATGGAAGTGTTTCTACTGCTTCTCTGGTTTTCAAAATCTTGGTAAATTTTGCCCTTGTATTGATCTGACAGTTTGGTTTAAACTGAACCTGTTAAGATCTCTCAGAATTTCACTCTTTTGCTGTTTTGGATGATTTTTATCATTGTCTAAGGCAGCTGTTAACTAACAAATACATGAGCAAGGCAGATGAATCTCTGCAAAGCAAGAACCTTCCTGCCCTGGTTGCCATGCCTTCCCCTCAGACTTCAAAGAGCTTTTACAAAAAATTTCAGCCCAAAATCCAACCCCAAAGAGAATACCAAAAGGTTTAACTAATCACTTTGATTTGTTTTGTATGTGTGTTCATTTTAAGGGAGGTGGTTTTCATCTGGTCACAAACACTAGTGTCTTTTTCATGGTTTGAACATCAGGAACTCAGCAGAAATATCCATTAGAAAACTGCATAGCCAACATGGATTTTCTTTGTATTCTTCATCTGGTATTTCAGAGTCAAAAAGCTTAAATGCTCTAATGAAAGGTTGAGGGCTCCAACTCTCTTCTGTGATTCACTCAATTTGGACATCAGAGAGCACAAAGTCAAGAGACTTAAACAGAAACTGCTATTAGATAATCTGCTATAAATAAGGCTTCCCAGTGACACATTGGAGGATGATATATTGTAGACCAGGGCAAGTAAGAGGGACTTCAGCAACAAGGCAAAAATGAATCACTAAAAAAGCATTCTGTAAAGGAACATACCTACACAGAGGACCTCCCAAACTTTCCATGGTAGCCTGAAATTATCTGTAAAGGCCAAGAAATTCCAAGCATGTGATAGTTATTCTTTTTCACTCCATCTATTTCTGTTAAAAAAATAATAATAATAATAATAAAAAGAGACAAGGAAAGAAGGAGCTATACACTCTTCTTTGTTGGCCTATAGCACTGAAGGAAACATTTTTATATAGACGTAAGATGTCTTTCATTAATTAGTATTTCAATTTTAACAGAACAAGTTGCTTTTCAAAGTAAAATGTTCTGTTGGTAACCTCCTGCTAGAGCTTTTGTGCTTGATCTTTAATGCGAAACAGTCATGCTGCAACACAGCCCAAGCTGCACCCAGGCTAAGACTTGCTCAGAAGGACACTTCTCTTCCACTTGTTTCATGAATGCTTCAGAGCAGTTCTGTCTAATTTCACCATTTTTGTAATCAGGACTGCCTTTTTTGCTTACTTAGAGAGGAGTTTTAGTCCCAAAGTACCACAGCAGTGTCCTCTGTAACGCTACAGCTGTCGTGCCATTAAGTCAGCTTCCAGGACACCAACTACTGACCCAAGAAGCAGGCAATTACTACACTCCCTCTGAGTGACCAGGAGAATCAGAAAGCTCTGCTGGAGAATATTACTTTGTGGCAAATTCAGAGAATCTGACCCTGTCTCACATTCACTTCCCCACAACTGCAGCAATCTCTTTAGCATTTGGAGAAAATTAAACTAAATGAATCTTGCCAACATCAAATACTCAAAGGACAACTTTCATTTTAATTGCTGTAGACATAGAAAAAGGAGTTCTTTAAGGAAGTCTGTTAACTAAGACCTATATATAACTCTTGAGGAATTCCTTAGTGATTTTCCTGGTTAAACAGATTTCCTTACACACACATTTGTTTGCTGCACAGGCTGGAATTGTTGTAAAATCAAACACTTATTTTTCAGAAAGCCTGATCTGGCTGGTGGTGCTAACACAACGGACAGTAAACATATCCATTGCACAATTTAGGTTTGTCTTATTGATCTTAAAAAAATGACTGGGCATTACAGAGCCCATGTTGGCATGTACTGAGTACAGGGCCAGAAATGTTAACTGTTTTAACGCTCTTTCTCTCGTTGATTTCAGGAAGGTTTTTTCCAGATCCAAAGCCTTTCTATTAAGTTCAGTGCTCTTTCAGACAGGCGTGCCACATCCATTGGAGCTAAAGAAGAGCAAAGCTTGTCTGATCTTTTTTGAGACCCTGCTTTCAGTTAAATAATCCAGCAGACCCTTCTCTAGATTAGCGTTCCAGAATGTGTACCAGCAGAGAGGGTACCACTAAGCTGTGAGCTTCAGAACAAGGAGAGCAACAGCTCGTGGAAGCTGCATGCAGGCCTGGATTTGTGCTATTAGGAAGGAAAGCATCTTTTTTTCTTTTCATTTCTTTGCAGATGTGGATGAATTTATTTCTTAGCTTTACATTCCCCTTATTTATTTCTGATTTTCTATGTTAAAAGGCAAAAAAGCTTTAGCTGTTTTAGTGCTTAATTTTCTACAGTGTTGCCCAGTATATATTTATAGTGGTGAGATGATAGATTCAGTGACATAAGGCCAGGCTGCACTGTTGTGAAGATAAGCCAACGAGCTGTGAATAGACAGTCACAGGGTTGAATTCAGAGGTGATAGGTAATGCAGACTAAGGAAAAGGAGCCATACAGAGCCTGTGTTAAGGTAAATCATAAAAAGAGGGACCAGAAGAGGAAAAGCAGTTAAGCAAACGGTATGTAACATCTAATCTAAAGCACACTTATCTCTCCTTCAGCACACAAAACTTTTACTAGTTTCTTTTTATGGTTACTAAATACCCAATTTATCTGAAGTTAGAATTTACTGTGCTGGGCACTAAACTCTAACTAGAACCTTAAAAATAGGCTTTGTAATAAAACCATTTATTAGTCTGTAACTTGCACCAACTCTTACAATCCTACTAAATTCATCCCATTGTGTCCCAGAAAGAATATCATGTGTATGTTTGCTCAGCAACCCAGGCTCTGAAACACAAAACAAAGACATTTCCTCCTTTCTACAGCCAGGAAAAGATTTCTGGAATATGGAAGAATTTCAGCTCCTTCATTCAATCACTTTCTTAAGGAAATCAGCCCAAGATTAAAGAAATCTAGGGAAAGAGAAAAGATTAATCTAGAAAAGACAACTAAGGCAAGTCAAGTGAATAAATTTGAGCTTCGTTATCACTTCCCACTTCAATAGAGAAGTTCTGCAAGGACTGGGCCACAGCACCATAGCTCACACATGCAGGGCAGGGGTGGATACAATCCCCCTACATGCTCATCAGCATCAGGACCACAGTGCAATTGTTCAGAGGAGCAGGAATACACAGCCCCTGGCACGGAACTGCATTTCTGTCTGGTTTCATGCAGTTAAGGCAAGGAGCACGGGAGTCAGAGAGATATCGTGGCACCGTAATGGAAATAAATGACTTTGCAGACCCAACAGAGGGAGGTGGGAGTGAAAAAAAGCATCCTCAACCCCAGCCCCAACGGCTGTGTAAATCTGTCCCTGCCAGGCGAGCTCCGGGAGGTGCTCAGTGCCCGCTGCCTCCCCAGGAGTCAGTGAGAGTTCAGGTACTTACTATGTCATCAGGCTTGACCTTCAGATACGACACAGGCAGGACGTTTGTTTTCCCACAGCAGTGATTGCTTCAGTCAATTATTATTGCCCATCCTGGAGTGCAAACACATAAGGACTTGATTTACAGTGCAAAATATACATCCTGAATTTACTTCCTCTTTTGTTTTTGGACTGTTGGGGCATCTCCAGCTTCAAGAGGTGACAGCAGATTACTTGGTAGGCAAATGTATCTGTGTATGGGGAAGGATAAGTATCATTCATTCAGGCCATCCTGAGATGAGCATTCGGTACAGCTTTGGATGTGTTGTGTCAGACATGACAATACATTTAAGATTTTTTGCTTTTGATTTTAGAAGTAGGTTTGTTGTTTTTTTTTTTTTCTGCTCCCCCCTGAAGATAAAACCATTCACAAATCTGTTGATTTGGCAATGCAACCATTAAATCCAGATTAATGCAGATTTAAGATTGTACATTCGGCTCTTTAAGCAATGTTTAGGTATTACTAATATACTGAAAGATAAATGAGACAGCCTCATGGTAATACAGCTTTTAACCTTTCCTCTCCTCTACCATGACGGGGGAGAATTACAGTAAATGATGGTTACCTTGTCTGCAGTATGGACAATTGATTTGACCTCACTGCATCTGATGCTCTAATGGACTTCGTGGCTGAATCCCTGGAGATATAAAATATGTCCAAGTGAATTGGGGCAGGTTAAAGAACAGACCCGCTTTTCGTGGCTGGCTCAAGCTATAATAGATCTCCTGGTTGTTCTGAGAAGAAGATTAAAAATGATCAATATCCAGATCATTTAAAAAAAAAAAAAAAAAAAAGTGGTGGCTTCTGTAAATCTACCCTAGATATATTTTTTTCCCTGCCGACCGCTGTGGGGGAAACTCTGTGCTGCTGACATGAGTTTCTATAACAAATGTGTTCTTCCATTCTTCCATTTACTCTCTTGCAGCATGTTCTCCTTTATATTAAGAATCAGGCACGCAGATGGTGTGAATCAGCATTTTCTTTCCCAAGTCATGTTTCTTTACACCATCAGAAATCTGGCCTTAGGTTTACTTGATATAGGTAAAATAACAATACTATAGTAGTTCCTGGAGCAGAAAATAAAATCAAGGACAGATTTTTGGAGAATGATGGCATTGACAATAACTGAACGTCCTTACTGCTCTGCTGGCCACAGTGCTTGAGAAGGAACATAAAGGTCTAGATTAAGGGGGAAACAAAGAGATTTTCTTTGCCTGCTGCGAGTCCTACATTTGGCAAAGGGTAATTCAACATCTTGTTTATCCTTTGCTATCCTCCCAGCAATATTCTGTGCTCTCTTCCCACCAGCCTCGTGTACCTGAGCATGTACCATCCCGCAACTCAGAGATCTTCCTCTTCACTCAGCAATAATAGGCCAGTTGGCTTCACTGGGGTTATTTACATACATATACTTAATTTTCCTGTAAATCCCAAGCCTTTAGAAGGCAGCTATGCAACTGTTCTATAGGTGGCACACATATATTACAGATGATTTAGTAAACTTGAAATGTAAGGAGCCCAAGTATTTAACCTGCAAAGTCTGACTGTTTGTATCTGACGTTTCCATTTGTTTAATGACAGAAATAAAAGCTAATCTCAAAGTCTTTATTTGATGATGCATTCACATCCTCCTGGGTTTGAGGAAGCATTTGGGAACTGGACTGACCTAACTCAACTCCATTAACACATGTGAACATGAAGAATCTTCTATTTTGAAGAAATAAGTTTGCTAGAGTCAGGACGTTTCCTAATAAAATCATGGTTTGCATCTACAAAATGGTTTGTAAACAAATTACTACAAATCTCCAACACATTGAAAAAGTTGAAGATTCTTTCTTCCCCAGTTGTTTGTTGGACAATATTTACCTCTTCTCTTCTGCATATTGTTTGTTTAAAAACATAGCTGTATAACAAGGGCCTCTGAAAGGGATGTTTATTTATCCTCACGTCCTGTTTGTGGTGGGTTGAAAATTTCCCCCCAACATTAACTTTGCCAGACCAGCTCAGCTGGAAGCAAATGAAAGCTGTATTTACAAGAAAAACTACAATCTACAATGGAATGCAATTAATATGTATCAAATATACAGGATTTACAATATTTACAGGTATTTACAATTAACAAACAGCACAAGGACCTCCTTGGCCAAAGACCAGGGGAAGCTAATAGCTTCTCCCTTCCCTTCTCCCCTACCACCCTGTACAGCAGGGACAAGAGAGAGAAGTAGAGAAGTTAATACCAGTAAAAACACTGCAGCCAAGATCAAGCACAAGCCAGCAGAAACACAAAGTTAGTATCTCCCAGCCTGAAGAAGTGAGAAGAGAGAGAGAATGTTTTGGGAATTAAATCTTATGGTAGATATTTCTCCAATGGGATTGTTCAGAATAATCATTATTTTCCTTCTTACACCCAATAGTGATTTATTTACATTTTACTGCTTTCTGTTCAAGATCTGTGAAAAATTTTAAGGGCATAGCCTAAAACTACCACACCTGTTCCTAGGTGTAGAAAAGTAAAGACATTTTTCACAAGCCCTTTGCTCAAGTCTCTGGGGCTGTCTATACCCTGTGGCTAGGGCTGCGCTGAATGCCTAACATCTATGGGGAGAAGAGGGAACAACTGCTGCCCCTCTGAACCAGCTATTCTTGTATCTGGAAACATTGTCAGGTGCTGCAAGCATCAAGCCATCTGAAAGGCCAAAGTTGAGCACTCCATTATTGGAGTAGGTGACACCTTATTCTTCAACAATTCTAACAACTTCCAGTCCCTCGCTGTCCCTTTATGGACACAGATGTCATTTGGATGGAGGGGAGAGCCAAAATGACAAGAAGGTGACCTGGCAGTGAACTCGGGAGCAGGTGAGGCCCGTCAGCTTCTAATTTGAAACTGGTGTCAGTCCTGAGGAATGGCTGGTATAATCACATTGGTAACTGATACCCTATAAACCCTGCAGACATTCGCAGTGCGCCTGTTATGACTAATATGAAATTAACAATTCATGTTTACGACACGAGACACCGAGGGAATCAAGGAGGTTTCAGTAACTGGATCGGCTGTGTCTCTTCTCCCGAGCAGAACACGGAGCTGCCTCACTCAAAGCCAAAATGACTGCGTGCTTGTGTTACAATAGGCATTGTATTTATTTGGAAGGCAAGCTTCTGTAACTAGGCGTAAAGCAAGTACAGAATCACAGAAATATTCAGGTTGGAAAAGACCCTCAGGATCACCAAGTCCAACCCAGAACCCTACTCTATGAGGTTCACCCCTAAACCATATCCCTAAGCACCACATCTAAATGACCTTTAAACACATCCAGGGTTGGTGACTCCACCACTTCCTTGGGCAGCACATTCCAATGCCTGACCACTCTTTCTGTGAAAATTTTTTTCCCAATGTCCAGTCTAAACCTACTCAGTCATAGCTCAAGTCCATTCCCACTTGTTCTATCACTAATTGCCTGTGAGAAGAGACCAGCACCAGTACCTAAGAACCAACTGTAAGAGACTAAATCTTGTCTCTCTTCATGTGAATCAATAAAGATAAAACCACCTTTGCTGTGTGGTAGTATAATTCTTTTCCTGCTCTCTCTCTTTCTTCAATTTTCCCCCCTTCTCTGGCGCCTTCTGTTTCATCCACTTTATCCTGTTAATAAATAGCCTGCCTTGCTTTTGATATTTGGCCTTGTTTGTGTCTTTAATTTCACAACATGGGAATGTTCAAAAAGAACTGAGTCTCTCTCGTCCCTCCAGACCAAGACACTAACTTCTAGTTGAAATTAGTCCTTTTAAAATTTCTCCCACTCAGGCCCAACCCTCAAGACATTTGTGATTTTTAAGTTAGAGTTTGGGACCTAACAAACCGTGTACATGCTGTATCTCAGATTTTCTGAATAACTGAAGGGAAGGGTCTGTGTAAATCTTCTCTCTCAGACACATAAATTACCAGCTGCATGAATACTGCTATTAAGACATGCAGACAAGTGCAAGGGGTGGGGACAGGGCAGGATGCCCGAAAAAGGTGGAGTCACAGAGGAAACAAGACATTTGCTCACTGAGTAATTTATCCTTAATCTGCTTTCACTGCAGCCGAGGAAGAATGAACACCATGAGTTAGTCTGTCAGGCTCTCTCACTTCTGTAGCATAAGGACTTTCTTTTCCTGCAAACCAGGCCTTTGCTTCCTGTTTCGGTGTTGCTTTACCTGCATTTTTGTTATTAGGAATAGTCAAAATTGAAGTATGTAAAGCTAGGATTTGAATTAAAATCAGGCTGAAGTAAAAGCCGAGGCTAAACTTCATTTCTGATTTGAAGAGAGCAAAAGCTCACGATCTCTTCCCCAAACTGGCAGAACTTCTGACTGTTCAGTTCCTTTCCTGGTGAAAGTGCTGCCAAGCTTGGCACATACGCTAAAAGCCATTTCCTTCCCACAGACTTGCAAAGTTAAAGGAGGGGGAGAACATAGATCCATCTCAATTGTAACAGTGAAATTTAGTTAGCAGTCTTAGATAAACTCAGGCCCAAAACCCAATGATTTAGTGGAGCTTGCTGAGCAGCTTAGTACATTGCCACCAGGCACTTGAGCTACTACCCTGTTGTAGTACTGTTCTGTGGTAAGAAAATACAACTTATTCCCATGTTCCAAGGGAGAGCTATGCATACAGAGCTTCAGCAACGTGATCAAGGCTGGGTACAGTATTACAGCTGTGGTCCGAGTACAGACATCTGTTGTGCTCTGGCCCAGCACTAGCATACCATGCTCCTCACACCTCTTAGCTCAGGTTTCTAGCCATGAACCCTACCTAATTAATAGAAAAAAGGTACACCTGCAAACAGGCATTTTGGGAAGATGTCAGCCCTCATCCCACCAGCAGTTCCAGCTTGCAAAACTCTCATTAACTTTGGACGCACCAGAAAAGTAGAGGAGCACTTTGTGTTGCTGCTACCTGAATCTTGAGAGCTCATCCTGAGCAGCTTTAAGACTCACTAGAAATCGCCCATTATACCTCTGAAAAATCAGATGTCCAGCTCTAATCTTAGCAACCTTTCTCCACTACCCAAAAACTCATTTCTAAGCATCGGCTTTCAGTCCTGAGACAGGGGCTACAAACTGTGCACACTGCCATTGCTGTAGTCACCTCTAGAGATGCAATATGACTGCTCACTTTAAATCTGATGGTACAGCACAATTGCTTGGTGTTTGGATAGGGCACATAAAACCTTGATAAAAATGACACGCATTCAGAGCTTTTCTAGAAGCAAGTGAAATACGTTTTAGTTTTCCTCCTGCTTACACAGTTATAATTCAACATATGGTTTAAATAGAGAGCCTGCCTCTGTGGAACAAAGCCCAGCACAACAGCACACAGTCCTGCTGCTTTAAGCCAACACAGAAGGGTGGCTGCTGGGCTGTGTGTGCCATCTCCCTAAGGGTGCAGCAGGTTAGGCAGGGTATAATGGTATAGTCAAAAGAAAGCCTTGAGCTAAGTTGCTGGGGGCAGGACTAGCCGATCTGTTGGATTCTTCTGAAGCTCAGCACTTGTAAAGGGTTTCTCTGTCAACAGAAACATCAGTTATGTTTTTTATTATCAGCTATAAGTGTGCCTTATCTTTTGATTTCCTAATAAATCACTTTCATGTGCATATACATTCTCTGCGGTGTACATTAGAGTAACGCTAAGCTCTGGCACGAGCCTTGAACAGAATAACTTAAAATTATTGCTAAAAACTGAGCTTAGCTTCCCCTGTGGTACTCACTGAGCCACCCACAAAGTCCAGCAGATGAACTACCACAAGCAGGAGCCTGGGTGGTGCCCCTGCCTCTTGTGCTTCTGAGGTTAAAGGAAACCTGCTACCACTTAGTTCAGCCCATCACCTGGAGAGCTAACACTGAACATGTTACACTGATCATGAAGAACTGCTGACATCAGGGAGCTGTGTGGCCAGCAATACCAAGCTGCTCCTCTCAGTGCTCTTCCCTCCCATGTGGAAGCTATCATTGATGGGCACTGCAGCACAGAGCAGAGACCACCACTCTGTCCTAAGCCAAAGCTGGCAGAGGACTGGTCTGACTGGTGTGGCATGTTAAAGCACCTCATTAGGTTCACCTATGCCTCCAGCAGTTTACAAGGAGGACAGAAGTATATCTTTCACTTGGGGTTGTTGTTGTTTTAGGGTGTTTTTTTTCCTTCTTTTAAACCAGGCAGAATTTCTACAGAAATTCTGAACTTTTTTCACAGTGACCAGAAAACCAAGTAGGATGTTTTTTAAAAAAAGGCTGTGATCCCTTCTGAAAGGTAGGAAGTAAGAAGAATGGGACAAAAGCTTTTGTCAAGCTGTTCAGACTAGACCCTGGTCTTGAGACTATTCCCTGTATGCAGAAAGGAGCAGCAGAGCACATCTGTTTTCATGACATAGCTGATGGTATTATGAACACTCAGGTCCTGCACTTCCCCTTGAACTTACATCACCACTTTCTGTTATTACAATTACTTTTGGGGCATCCTTGGTTTCCACCAGTTCTAGTTTTGAAGTCAAACAGAATTAGTCCTTTCAGAACAATCGTGGAATGCACAGTGAAGCATTTAAAAGCAGGAGAGATGAAGAAGGGAAAATGAGATGATAAATAGATGTCCCAAATTTTAATTCTACTAATCTGTATTACTTTGAGTTAGGTAGAAACGAGGAAATCTGCATCACAAAAAATGAGCTGAGGTATTTGAGTTTGCCTCTATGTCATGCTGAACAGTGAGCAACATTACGTTCATTGCACAGAAGATACCTGCACACAAGTCTTTCCTCTGACAACCTCAAATCAAGGGCTGAGGCAGGACTGGTCCCTAGCTCATGCACCTGCTATGACTATTGGCTTATAGACATCATCTCCCTAACTTACTGAATTTTTAATGAACTCTACAAAACAGATTGGCATTAGCAGGGTATACCAATGACTGGGAAACTAGTCTACAAAGCAGGTTCAAATCCCTGCCTGGCTTTGTCTCCTCTCAGTGACTATTATTTCACAACTCACTGTGCTTTGCTCACTACAGGGCTCACACAAGCAAGTGCCCTAATCACTGAAGAATTGTTTTTTCTATATTCAGAAACTCCATCCTGTTTGGGAAACTTTCCCCTCCAAAACAATCCATTTATAAGGTAAGCTTAAGGTTTTGTGACTCAGTGTTTAAAAAAAAAAAAAAAAAAAAGGCATGTTTCAGTCAAAAATCTGTAACCACCTTGAACTGAAATGGCACAGTCTCCCCTGCCCTCAGCTGCATGGCAACCTGTGCACAGCCTCAGGGAAAGACCCAGCACCAACTCAGTGACCAGACTGAAAATCCTGGAAGCAGGAAGACAGCATTAAAGACATCCATTAAGTAGTGTTTACATACACAGCCGAGGTGAATTACAAAATTCCCCAGGAGTATTTGCAATGTGAGGGTTTAGGAAAGTCATCCGGGAATTGCACCTCAGACACAAGATGTTATGCCAGTAGCAAAATCAGTGGCTGTATCTTACCCCAGGAAGCCCACATCTCTCCTTAAGTCCCCAGGAACCAGAGTGCTGCAGAGGGATGCCTGTAGCCTTCCCTCATCTCCTCCAGCTGGTACCAGACCGCAAAATGATGACATGGAGTTATGAAAGCAGACCTGGACACGTGTGACAACTGACTGTAATTAATGAGGAGTCAAACACATAGCTATTTCTGTTACACATGCCTAATGAACAGGAATTAGTCACATCTCTGATTCTTGGGTGGCTCTTTATGCTGCTTATCTGATATGCTAAAGGAAACTGCACTGACTATTTTCTAGTCCAAAGAGGAATGGGTGGGTAAAACAAGAACTGACTTCTGCCTTTGACTAAATGTTAAGAACCTGGTTTCCAAGTTTGGAAGTGTCTGGATGTATTTTTCCATACTTTTTTTCTTTCTTTGAGTTTTCCTGACTTCAGTCAGGAGGTGAAATGCCAGAAATATCCAGGGACACCCTATGTAACCAGACGGCTCCCCCATGGGCATTGCAGCCCGGCGGCTGTTTTTCCAAACCACCCCTGAACTCTGAACCTTCAAATCATTTACAGATCTCTTGCACTCAGAGGCAAAACCACATCCCTGCACAACTTTTGAAGGCAGGAGTGTGGTGGAGAGCCTGGATCAGCAGAGCTCTTGTGTGTAGTCCAGCTGCTTTGCAAATGCAGCTGAAGTGACTGTGAAGGCTGTGACTGTGGTCCCAGTTGCCTTCTGGAGCTGAGGATGGAGGAGTTGTGGGTGCAATCACTGTGTCAGACTCTGCTCATGCCAGGCGCAGTTAATGTCTGCGGGGCTAAGCACAAGCTGGGCACCCATTAGCTCTGTAAATATCCAAAACAAACCTTCTCCTGTTCGGGTTGGAGCCTCAACAGAGTTTAACTAACCAAAGGCGACTGGGAGATCCTAAATTTCCAATTACAAGCACTGTCTGGTCTGACAGTATTTGTGTAAGCCTTCTGTCCCTGGTGATAAGGTGGGTTTTACTGTGAAATATAAGGGTTGTGTTGTACATGACTGTTCTGTACAATACAATTTACAGAGTATCTCTGGTGCCCTTTACAAGGGGACTTCTATCATATCGAAATTTCCATGTTTCTAAGAGAGGCAGAAAAAGAAATATTTCTGTTGCTGAAATTTCCTGTTAGGTAACTACTGTTGAAGTATGTACAAGATTGCATGTCAAAACATTTTTATTGTTAGCTGGTGGAAATTACATTGACTGACAGCAGCAGTTTAACAACTGAGGTGCAGTGTGGTTTGTTATTTCACTTGGATTTCTGTGGATCAGCTCTGTACTTTAGGAGACTATAATTTTGAAGTCATAAAGCCTGTCTTTAGAAATGCAGGCTCCCTTGACTCCCACTTTCAGTATCTTTATCAAGTTGGTAAAAAGCAAGTGAGTAATAAAAGAGATTTTTAAATAACGCTTTACCTTTGTCTTGCTATATGGCATCAGAGTGTATCTTACTAACATAGCCAGTGTGACTACTGGAAAAGCAGTTAAACATATTGGGGGCAAGGGGGGCTATAACTTAGGACCCATTTCTCCATCTCTAATTATGCAGCTAATCAAGATAGCCCAGAGCAGTTGTGGAAAGCAAATGGGGTTTTACATCAGCTATATGAAAGGGGAAAATAGCCGACGGAACAGAAACAACTTGTAGCAGTGGGGTTTGCCAGCAAAGTCCCTCTTAAAAGCCCCCGGGCGTTGCCTGTGTGCATTATCTGTGCTCCACCTGCCCTCGCCGTGCACAGACAGGCGCTGCCCGCAGCCCCTGGCCCTGCGCGGGCGGGTCCCCGCGGCAGCTCGTCCGGGGGCGCCGCTGCCTGCCACCAATGGCCGCTAGGTGGAGCGCGCGGCGCTGCGATGGAGGCGCCGATGGCTCCCCAGCGGCAGCCACAGGGCTGCCCTTTCCCCACGCCGAGCAGCGCTGCTGCTCGCAGCTCACAGACTGCCAAAGCAGGGCAGCCTGTCCTCCGGTCTGCTAGCCGCGGAAAGCCAGTCCCGCAGAGTTTACCGTTCTCTTCATCTGGATAATTTGGAAAACCTGCATGATTTTCAGTCATCCTGAAAATCCCACCACCACTTCACTTGAGCACCCGTGTGCATGACTACTTACCAAAAAGTCTTTCACATCACTGTATTCAGAAATAAAAGCCCATGAAACCTGTGGCATCCGGCTGGGATGGCATCTTCATTCACATCTAGGTTATACAAATTCATTTTACCTCTATTCTTTGTTTTAATCACAAGAAAAAATTTTGCTTCAATGTTTTCTCGGCTTGATTCAGCATAAAGACCACAACTGTAAAAAAAAAAAAAAAAAACAAACAAACAAAAAAAAAAACCCACACCACCATATTTGAAAGCTACAGAATGGCCTGGACAGGAATTTTCTAGAGATTGAGATGTTTGGCAGTACGTTTGTTAGCATACACAACATTTTATCCCGGCAGGGGTGTTAACCTCACCAGCACTGCTGTGTGAGTGTTCCTTGCTCCCTATCTGCTCACATCACTGACCTAAGGGCTGTGCAAAGTTCGTGTGCCAAAGTCATGAAAAGTGACTTAAATGGCTGTCAGAGATGCTCAGGCAGTTGAGCTCACCTGAATTGGTGTTTCTGCACAGTCTGCTCTGGTGGTCCTCCCACCTTTCTGAACAAAATGATGTGTTTTGCTGCATCTCCCACATATGACACAGTCTTAATATTCTTCTAGAATAGGTCTTTGTTGCCATACACAAAATAAACTATAATAACAGCCTCATTTGGGATCTCACTGGGCCAGAATGACTTAAGGACAACTTCGCAGAGGTCACAGGCTTCTGCCTTTGGCTCCAGCACCACAAAAAGTAGTGCCAGTGCTCAGTGTCAAGACACACTGGAGAGGAAAGCAGTTCAGGATTGCAGTTAACCCTGGATTCACAGCTTCAGGGCAATTAACAACATTTTAAAAAATCCTAGCAGAGAAGATGGACAGATGAAAAGAGGGAAAGGAAAAGAAAAAAGAGATAAGGAGAAACAAAAAATTATCTGAAAGTAATATACAGGGTAAGTAACAAGGTTACTGGTCTTCATTTTTTGTGCCTATTCGTGTGTGTGCACAAGTACATGCCTGTGTGTGCTATACCAGCACCTGGCCATGGTAGCTGCTGCTGGAGAACAAATAAGAGAAGGAAATGTGGAAGGAGACAGTGAACAGAAAAGGAAAGTCTAGGACAAGGAAGCTCGTAACTTTTTAGGTGTCTTTGACAACTGATGGTCTTGCATGCACATGCATAGCTTCTACATGGAAGAACTGATTATTCTGAACATAAATGCAAAGATTCACTCCTGGGTAGAGCTAATTCAAAGCAGTAGAACAGTTGGCTCTTTAAAATGTTTTTGAGTGATAACACTGAAAAACTCTTAATGGTAGCAGCACAAATAAGGCACTGTTAATGAATTCAGTCCTTGCTGGTAAAATGCTGCTGTGCTTTTGAAGTAAAAATTTCAAACTGTTTGTGTTTGTTTGCTAGGAGTTTCCCTCCATTTTCCACTTCCTTTTAGTCGAATGGGATTTTGGTTCTGCCTGTCATTTTGAAGCAGGCTGGGAAAGAGGGAAGGGCCCTTTGAAAAACTAATTTAACAACCAAATGTTGTTCCTGAGGAAACCAGAGTGGTTTCTCTGTGCCAGGGGGCACCAGCACAGAACAGGGACAGACTCAGTTTTGCCCAGGTCCCATGTCAGCTTCAAAGGCCATCATTGGCAACATGTTTTTTTAATGTTCTGAAATTTTAGAGATGTAAAGGTTTGTCCAGAAGTGTCACAAAAACATCTGAATAGTGGAAGCTGTCCCTTATTTCATTTAGTTACCTAAGAAGCTAACATCTTGTATAAAGCAGTGCCCACTTCTCAAGTTCTGATGTACCTCCTAAGTTCTGTTCAAGTTTTCCCATAGGAAAACTGAAATAAAATCTTGTACTGTAAGCACTGTTGACACACATTAATTTCCGTTTTGACACAAATTAAAGTCATTAAGATCTGTTCAGCATTAGTCTGGCTCTGGGCTGCCAGGATGCCTTATTTTATGCTGAGAGGAAGTTTTTGGGTCACGGTTTCTCTGGTAAAAAGGTTGTGTCCAGATCCATGGCACATGCATACAAACACCACTCTGCTTGTTGCCAAGGGTAAACTCTAGAGAAATTTGCCACTCACTCAGAAATCTGCAGCATATTGTTTCCTTATCAGGAGATACCAGTTTTGAAAGAGCTTAGATTTCAGAGCATGAAGCAGCAGTTCTATGGACTACTTGGCTTTGCACTTCAAATGCTTTTAGATAGGTACAACTTTTAGTTAGGTCTGCACCTTGGGAACTTTTGTGGGATTAAAAACCAAACTGCCTAGGGGATATGTTCTTGACTGTGCTGCTGAGCCAAAGATTTGCAGCTCTCTGAATCAGTGGAAGCTTTAGTTAACCATGAATAGGTTTCCTTACTCTAGGAAAAGAAAGCAACAGCATTAAGGGCACAGTTTGTGAATGTATATGTTAAATATATGCATGCTTCTGTATCACAGGAAAGCAAAAGGAGTCTAGGGTGGTTTGCATTTAGCATCGCCTGTTGGAATCCCAAAACTAAAACTGAGCCAGAGGAAAACAACAGTGCTCAGTTTTGCATACACTTATGGACAATTCCAAGGATCCAGGTCTGATTTCATGATTCTGCACATGCATCCCTGCAAATCTATTCAATATCTGTAGCAATGAATGTGTAGGTATCTGAGGGTAGATATTTACTTCTATCCATTTACAGTAGACAAAGACACTATGATCCTTACCATAACAATACAAGAGCTTTGTCTGTGGATTTGCAAAATTGGGTTTGAAGACAACAATCATTAAATTCATAGATTCATAGGATTCTTTGGGTTGGAAGGGACCTTAAAGATCTCCTCATTCAAACCTCCCCTGGCACTGGCAGGGACACCTCCCAGCAGCCCAGGTTGCTGAAAGCCTCATCCAACCTGGCCTTGAACACCTTCAGGGAGGGGGCAGCCACAGCCTCCCTGGGCAACCTGTTCCAGTGTCTCACCACCACTGTAAAGAACTTCTTCCTAATATCCAGTCTAAATCTACCCTCCTCAAGGATCAATCCATTCCCTCTCATCCTATACCTACAAACCATTGCAAAAAATCCCTTCCTGGCTTTCTTGTAGGCACCTTTCAGGTACTGGAAGGCTGCCATAAGGTCTCCCCAGGCTGAACAGCCCCAACTCTCACAGCCTGTGAGTTCCTCTAACTCCCAGAAATTTCAGTACAGGTACCTAAATTGAAGTTAAATATATAAATGTTTGTCCCTATTGTAATAGGTCAGAGACAGAATTTTATTCCTGTTAAGATTATTGCTTGTGACATGAAACTGTGTGACATAAAGCAAACAAATATAGCAAGAAAGTCAAAATGTCCATGAAAAACATGTTCACATACATACTCTATTCTCCTAGCCTTTTTTTTTTTTTTTTTTTTAAATCTGTTTTGGCCAGCCTCAACAGGAAAACCTCATAACAGTAGTTTTTCTTCTAATTGATGCCAGCTAAATTAATGTCAGGCAGAAATTGAATGTTGTTAGGACTGCAGCTTTTCTGACTTGAGCTCCAGACACAATTATAAGGGAAACAGTTAACAGTACTTTGTCAATTGCCTTAGTTAAGAACAGGAATTTGAGACCAGCATAGTGAACTTACTCAAAGCCTACAAGCAACTTCATCATCATGAATAATTACACAGCTAACCAATCCAGAGAGTTTTCATCAGCCAACCAGCCCCAGAAACAGGTCACTCATCTGCTGTGGCCAGTTTGCTTGGGTTTCATCTTGGGAGCTTGGAATAGTGAAATAATTTTTTGGGCAAACTGGTCATGAGATGATAGCTTCAGACCATAAAAGAAGCTTCAATATTTTAGTTAAAAAAAAAAAACAAAACATACACACACTTTTTTTCCACCTCTCTTTCCCTTCCCTTTATGCTCTGCACAAATTCTTGACTTTGACTTTATCTCAGCCTGCCTTCCAACCCATGGGTTGAAGCAATCCCTGAGCTGTCCCCATGCAACTATGCCTACACAGCTGTGCCACTCACCAGCTGACCCCACTCACTGCTGCTCCATCAGTGTGGCTCTGTTATCTCAGCCCTACTCACATATTAGCCAAATTCCTCTTCTGTTTTTTTTTTTTGTTTGTTTGTTTGTTTTTACCTCTTGCAGGTACAGTTTCTCTCATTTAGGCAGAGAGCAGCAGAAGCATGCTTATGTGGACATAACTATCTACCATTTCTGAATATCTCAGCACTCCTCAGTACTTCTCAGCACCATACTTGCACCAGTTTGTCAGACTCTGAAAAAAATCTCTCCCTTTGTATTATTTCACAGACTCACAGAATATTAGGGGTTGGAAGGGACCTCTGGAGATCATCAAGCCCAACTCCCCTGCCAAAGCAGGATGACTTAGGGTAGTCCACACAGGAATGCATCCAGGCAGGTTTTGAAAGTCTCCAGAGAAGGAAATTCCACAATCTCTCTGGGCAGCCTGCTACTGTGCTCTGCCACCCTCACCGTAAAGAAGTGTCTCCTCATGATGAGGTGGAACCTCCTGGGTTCCAGCTTGCATCCATTGTTCCTTGTCCTATCACTGGGCACCACCGAAGAGAGACTATCACCTGCATCTTGACGCTCACCCCTCAGATAGTTCTAGACAGTGATAAGATCCTTTCTCAGCCTTCTCAAGACTAGACAGCCCCAGTTCTCTCACTGATCAAGTGTCTGACGTTGGCAACTGAGCCTCTGTGAGGTCCTGTTGTATTCAGGGAAGCCAAATTGAAATGGACATACTAGCCAGCATTGACCCACCTGGAGGCAGGTAGGTTAGAGTTTCTGTACACCCCACATTTTCTGTCTATCCACACAGAAGTCAAATTGTTCAGAAATGCTGTGCCAGCTTTATTTTAAGATCCAGCTGAGAAGCCTGGAATTAGCTCCTCCTAGAAATGGGACCCAAACTTGCACTTCATATCAAAGCATATCACTCTATAACATTTCTGCCATTCATGCAAGTCTTGCAAGTTTCTATTTGCCCAGAAGAAATAAGTATAATTTTACTGATATTACCAAAACCCCCACCAAAACACAACAAAACAAAAACAAAGTACCCAAAACAAAACCCTAGAATCCTGTTTCACCTTCACTGGAAGAGCTGATCTTATGAGTGGGCTTATAAAAAGTTCTTGATCTTTTTTACAAGGGTGCAGTGCAGCATATGGGGCTTAGAATTCCAGTCACAGGGTCCATCAGTGATATAATATTTAACAAGAAAATTACATGTGTCAGTCATATCAGCTGTAAACTTACACAGCCATACTTCCCCCAGCTACCTATGTGAAGTGGACAGATACTATATTAACAGCTCAACATGTCTCCAGGTATTTTTAATCCCTTTTCTCCCACTCTGTTCTTCTAGCATGCAATAAGCTTAGTTCAGACTCACCGCAGTGGCTGAGCACAGCAGGCTGCATTTAGAGGCAAAAAAATCTGAAACTTCACACTGCTGACCTTATTGTTTTACAGACTATTGATTGCAAGTCATCAGATTTCAGCAGTTCAAAGGGATCATCCTCTGGAAAAGAAAAACATAAAGACAGAATGAACCCACACACAGGACGAGGGCACTATTGCAACTGAACTGACAAACTGCATTAGGCTGATTTCATGTAATGTGGGCAAATAGCAGTGAAAAGAGTTTCTCTAATATCTTCTGTGCAGCACTGGAACAAAGCCAATCAGTTCTCAGCACACTACTGTGTTCATGTGGCCTACAAAGAAGGGAATACTGATAGGGTCCACAGCAAGGGCTGGGTGAGACAGGTGTACCCCCTCCAGAGTCTGCACATGGAATACAAGCTCCACGCTTCTCTCCATGCCCATGTTATGCTTTAGTTTAAACAGAGCAAGAGGCACCACCTAAACCAGAGCTTGGGTGGAATCAGTAATGGGTTTGATAACATGCCCACCAGCCCTGCTCAAGCTGCTTCAGGAGGAGAAAACAGCGATAGCAGCAGCAGTGCCCAAGTGAGGGGCTGGGGCTTCTGAGCAGCTTCCCAGCGCTGTTTGCCTGCTGAAGGACAGAGAGGACAGGAAGGGCAATGGTCACAGTTATAGCAGAGAGCTTGAGTGCACTGGAGGCAAGGTGAGATGATCTCTGAGAGACTCTGAATCTGCCAGCCCAAAATTCCCCTAAGTGCCCACCACTTCACTCTGGCTCTGGTGTGGGACAAAGGAAGCTGTTCTAAATATTTCAAAGAAAGATGGGAAAAGAGCATCTGTGGCTGGAAGAAGGATTTTGCAAAATTTCATAAGCTCACCCTAGGGATTTCTTTAAATATTAGTTTTAAAATGTTGCTTGACAAGCAATAGATGCAGATAACTTTTCTGCATCTCACCAGCAGTAAAAACAAAACCCATTTTCTGGCACTCAATCACAGTATTGAAAATATATTTCTTCCCCTTGCAATACTGGTGACCAAGACTGCCAAAAGAGGAAATATTTTTTATTCTTCAAGATGGAAATATTTAAGACCACTTAGAGAAAGTCTTTGTCTACATTTTTGTTTTCTGAGTCTCTTTATTTATATTTAATGCAATCCTTGCCAGACAAATAAACCCCCTTGTTTCCCAGACATGCTCACCAGCTGCAGTGCTTAGTATAATAGTATAATTGTATTAGTAAATAGGTCTATATATACTATTTAGGTCTGATGAGATGCAGAATTTGCTAGCCAGATAAGGTATAGATTTGTGGTAAAGACCATTTGCTATATAAACACATCCACAGCCACGTTCTTAGTACACTTGTGCAATAACTGAGAAATATGGCAAACTCTGTGCCCTCCTAAGGCCATGAATTGCAGGACATCAATCTTTCCTTGTCCCTCTCCACAGCAGGGACTTAGGGTCCACTGAGGCTCTGTCCTTGTTCAGGAGCCTGTGCTACTCAGCTGTGCCTCCTGGTCTTTGTAATGAAGTATAGCAGCAAAGTTCAGCTATTTTTTTGCTGTGATTAAATTGCAGATTTTGTTTGCCCTTGGCTCCTCTTATTGTATTGTATTTATCATAACTATGGTATCAATTGTCTGAAGTACTACAGCCTGGAGGAGTTTAAAGGTAAAAGCCAGAAATGCAAATGAGCAGAAATTCTTGGTTTGAGTCCTGTTGTATTTTGACCTGCTGCTCATCTCAGCCTGATTTTTTTTTTCAAGCAGAAGCAGCAGAATCCCAGCCAAAACTAGGAAAATGGCACAGCTAAAGAGTTGAGAGCATGTGACCACATCCCCCAGTTCCTCATTCAGAGCCACCACTTCTCTTGTCTCACAAACAGAAAAGTTCCATGAAAAGGTATGTAGCAAATTGCTCTCTCCACCTCCCCAGCAGCCCTCTGCTTTCCACACAAGCCACAGTTCAGTGCAGTTGTGTGTGTTTCTTCCAGCTTTTCTTTAGAGTATCCCTTTTTCACTGACTTGGCTTCTTTTTGATGTTGCTGCACTTAGACAATGCAAGGAAACCGGAGATTCTGTCTTTCATTCAAATGGACATGGCATTTCCCTAGGTGATGTGTTCATTTTCACTGCAAACCTTTTCATTTTTGCAAAGGAGTCGATGGAGATACAGTCCTAAAGTTACAGAAAATCTGCCAAGATTTTGACTAACAGAAATAGTCTAGAAAAGTACACCTTTGTGGGTTTATTAACAACCCCTTTATTTCTACCATTCTTAGCAAGAAGAACTTTAAGACATCAGCATTACAATATGGCACTCTGATTCAGGATGATATCAGATTCATCAGGCCTCTAGGGTGCAAGTCAGGCCACAAATTTCAAGTGTGACTTTTGATAAACTGTTTTCACATTGGATGTTTGTTCATTTAATTGGAACATAAAAGATTTTTCTCTTTGGCTGGAGCTTGCTTCTGACCCTTCTTGCCTGTGTGTGGCTTGTGTTCTTCTTGGCTAATGAGATATAGGATATGTACTAAACATTTACACATTAAAGGCATCCTTCATTCAGCATGAAGGTGTTGATACATCAAGGATACCTCAAACATGCTGAGATTCCAACAACTTGTCAGACAAATTAGCACCTTACCAATCGGGGGTAAAATTGAGTTTCACATTTCTCCCTGGTGGGAAGAAAAAAAAAATAAAAAAAATCACTGCAATTTAATGCCCTTTTTTTTTTTTTTTTTTGTAAACAGGCACACAAAAGGCTTTATCACCTCTGTAGTGTAAATTACAACCCTCGCTGACTATCTGATTTTTAATTCATTGGTTTTAAACGATCCCAGGCTGTTCAGAGCAAATCCATTGTGTCATTCCCTCTCTAAGGGCAGATGTCTCCTTTCTTTAAAGTTTATTTCTTTCACAGTTATTTAAAACCTACACCTATATATTAAAAATAGAAGAAAATCAAAATCTCAAATCTATGTGTTCCACTAGCATATGACTACCAGAGGTTTTTAAACCCAAACTGCTAAAGAGTATGGGCAACTAAGGGACTGTGCAGCAATGGAAGTATAAACATCACATTTTTTATAATATTTTTCAGCTGATTACTGCTGAATATCAGTGCTTAGTGTTTCAGATTGCTGCCATTCTGAAGATACTCTCTTTTTGCTGCTGACCAGAAAGACTAATCAAGTATCCCAATCATACAACTAGGCTGGCACCAAGGTTATAATCAACCTTAGCTGCTGTAGACACTGCACCAGGAACTAATGACTATTTTGCAAATCATGTATCTAGTGGGGAGATCATGACACAAATTACTGCCTACAAAAGATTTGGGGAGATTTGAATTACTATCATAAAACTCAAAGAGATAAATGATTTATGCATCAAAAGGGCTTTCTTGAACTCACCACGATCCTATCACAAACCTACATTTTCCAAGGTGATGAGGTCAGCAAATCAAATCAATCTATAATCAAAGCAAGAAGGGGACTAAGGTTTCAACAGAGATCACATACGTACCTGTAGGTCATTTCTCAGTTTCCCCTTGGCAACTTCATCATTCTCAATAATCCCAAATATAGCAGACTTTTTATTGATTTATTTTTTAATACAGGAAAGACATTTGTGGAGGACCTCTGTGGTTGAAGTTGCTTCAAACTCCTTTCAGAAGGACTGTTACCCCATTAGTGAATTTTATAATCAGCCCTTCTTAATTTATCATTAGACCCTAATATCTAAACAAAAGATACATAATTTTCTGCTCCACACTCATGTGTCTGCTCAGCATTACTGTTACAAAGCCACAGCTTTTTCTAACAAGGACAGAACACCTTAACTTGTGTCCTGTGCATAATCATCTTTGTTCAAACATCATATTAAACTCATTATGGAATTGTTGCCTGGGAAAAGAGTGTTGACAAAAAGCAGCTACTTAATTCTGAGGGTGCCAATTCCTCTTCTGCCTGTGTGTTTTCCAGAGTTCTCAGTACAACAGAGTAGAGCTGTTAAGTGTCCAGAATCCAAAACAAGGCAGAAAGTGGTTGCTGAAGCAGAGATATGGGACTGAATGCTGACCCTGTGTGGATTGCACAGGCATGACAGACTTGTCAACCAGAATTTTATACAAAGATCTTTATGCAGAAATCTGAAGAAGATCAAAGGTTTCAATTTCTCAGAGCACATGTCTGTATGGAACTTCAGTGCTCCAGCTCAGAAACAGGTATTACAGATATAAAAATACTTGCACAGGTTTTTGCCTTGAGGAAGAAGAAGTCCCAAAGAAAAAGACAGAGAATGTTAAAATCCTTAAAAGAAACATTTTGGTGCACACACATGTAGTGATTTTATTTATAAATGTGTAATTAAAAGGAACTGATTCACTGACAGGATCATAAATTTGTAGGCAAGTCTTGGTATTTGGCTAAAACTATACTGGCAGGCCCTAATTGCATGTGGTTTGTTGTATGGCTACTGGAATCAAGTAGCAAAGAAGATCACAGTTTCTTATTAGTTAGGACCATCTAGAGTGATGGAAAGCTTGAATGATCAAAGAGAACACAGTTTTGTGCTGCAAATGTTCCTATACTCTTGAGCTTTCTAGCACAATTTAAGATCTAGTACAAATGCTTGACTTACTAACTACTGAAAAGGGGGTAAAGTACAGTATAAGACTACAAAAGTTTTGTCTGCATCAAAGGTAAGACAATACTAGTCAGTGTGGTATTCCTGTTCCCTGCTGCATCACCAAAAACTTTTGTATTAGGACTTCAGCTCAATCAAGAATAAATTTGCCTTTCTTTGTCATATCAAAGCATAAGAGATCTTACCTGTTTTTTTTTTCTCAATGCCACAGTGATGATTGGGTCAATTGGGTGAAAAGATTTGCAGAAATCCAGAGTAATCCAGAGTGGTTATTTACTTTTCATAAAGTAGCCATCCAATCCCATGGAATTATTCTTGTGCCTTGACTGAATAACTGAAATGTTTCAAAGACCATGACTTATGGTGCCTCTGTAGTACTGCTGGTGATGCCTGGGCTCACAAAGCACTGTCTTTCCTTAAGACACTTCTGTTAATGAGAACCTGTTCCCATGACTGTCTGCATCCATGATTGAAACAAGCTCTGCTTTGGAACAGGAGTACAGTTGAAGGGTAAGGATTGTCTTGCAGAATTCAAGTGGCTCTAAATTCTAAAAGCAAATCTTCACTTTATTCACATAGATCTGAAGTGGTTTTCTTTGTTGCAGTTCAATCTCCAGCTTTCAAGCCATTCAGTAGGTGGCTCCTGTGGTTTATCAAATAAAATCTACTCTGTGGAGACAGAAAAAAGTCACCTAGTTTAGGGGACAGGGACTGTAAAGAAATCTGTGTTAAGACACCCGAACGTTAATTTTAAATTCCATCATCAAAAAAATTTCTTACATTATGACTGAATAAGTAGTGGTGATCTCTGCTGAGAGACTTTGCATTTAACATCCTTGAAGGAAATGACCAGGAGACAGATACAATCAAATAACAACCTGATGCTTCCAGTAAAGTGAGTTCTACTAAACAGTTTTACCCTCCATACACCCTATCCAGTGCTTCTCTTTGAAAGCTCTTCACAACTCTTAGCCTGACCATTTCAAAATTCTCTAAAATCACTAGAATCTTAAAGAGTTAATCACCTTGTTATAATATAATTTTTATATTTAATACATTGACATTTATACTTGCACTACACATTTCATATATGTATATATCATTACATAAACACGTAATATATTTAATGAATCCTCAGTAAATAAGCAACATACACTAGCTGGAAATATTCAATGATGTTAGGTTTCAGTTCTCTGAATTCTAGAATCAAGCAAATAAATCTCAGTATAAAATGTACAACTGCCTAACTAGGAAAGTTGCCACCACCTCCTTGTCAGTACCCAAAATCCAGTTTCTTAGTCCTAAAATGCAGAATCCCTTTGTTGCAGAAGCTCAGCAGAAGCTTAAGAGGAGAATAAACTGCTACATATGACCATGTACCCCACTACAAAGCCAGCATGACTTCACAGAGCCCTCAAGATGGGTGTAGAGATGTCCCAATCTCATTTCAGTTTGCTTTTTTCAGTCCATTTAATCCTTAATGCTGTGCAACGCCACATCAGACCTTGTCCTTGTGGGGGACTTTAACCTACCAGACATCTGCTGGGAACTTAATTCAGCAGAGAGGAGACAGTCCAGAAGGTTCCTAGAGTGCATGGATGACAACTTCCTGATGCAGCTCTTAGGTGAACCTACCAGGTGTAAGGCTCTGCTTGATCTGCTGTTCTCAAATAGAGAAGGGCTGGTGGGAGATGTGATGGTTGGAGGCTGTCTAGGGTGCAGTGACCATGAGATAGTGGAGTTTTCAATATGCAGGGAGATAGGGAGGAGCAGTAACAGAACCCTCACTTTGGACTTTCGGAGGGCAAACTTCAGGTTGTTCAGGCAACTTATTCAGAAAGTTCCCTGGGTAACAGCCCTTAAGAAGAAAGGGGTCCAGGATGGTTGGACCTACTTCAAACAGGAGCTCCTAAAGGCACAGGGACTGGCAGTTCCCACATGCCGTAAGACGAGCCGGCGGGGAAGACGGCCGGCCTGGATGAGCAAGCAGCTCCTGAAGGATTTAAGGGAAAAAAAGAGGGTTTATCGCCTTTGGAAAGGGGAGGAAGCAACTAGTGATATGTTTAAGGATGTTGTTAGATCATGTAGAAGAAAAATTAGAGAGGCAAAAGCACAGTTAGAAATTAAACTGGCCGCTTCTGTGAAGGACAACAAAAAGCATTTTTATAAATATATTAATGCTAAAAAGAGGGACAAGAGGAGCCTCCACTCTTTATTGGACGTGGAGGGTAACATTGTAACTAAGGATGAGGAGAAGGCTGAGATTCTAAATACCTTCTTTGCCTCCATTTTCAACAGTAAGGCAGGAGGACTTCAGGATAACTGGCCTCCTGAGCTGGTCGATGGGGTCAAGGAGCAGTGTTGCACTCCTGAAATCCATGTGGAATTAGTTCAAGACTTGCTGAGTCACTTGGATATTCACAAGTCCATGGGACCTGACGGGATTCATCCTAGGGTGCTGAAAGAGCTGGCAGATGAGCTGGCCAAGCCTCTCTCCATCATTTTCCACCAGTCCTGGCTCACTGGAGAGGTCCCAGAAGACTGGAAACTGGCCAATGTGACGCCCAGCCACAAGAAGGGACGCACAGAAGAACCTGGGAACTACAGGCCTGTCAGCCTGACCTCAGTGCCAGGGAAAATCATGGAGCAGATTGTCTTGGGGGCAATCACTGCACACCTGAAGGATTGCCAAGGAATCAGGCCCAGCCAACATGGATTTAGGAAGGGCAGGTCCTGCCTCACCAACCTGATCTCCTTCTATGATCAGGTGACCAGCCTGGTGGACGTGGGAAAGGCTGTGGATGTAGTCTACCTGGACTTCAGCAAGGCCTTTGACACTGTCCCCCACAGCAGACTCCTGGCCAAGCTGTCAGCCTGTGTCTTGGACAGCAGCACTGTGTGCTGGGTTAGGAACTGGCTGGAGGGCCGAGCCCAGAGAGTGGTGGTGAATGGTGCCACATCCAGCTGGCAGCCTGTCACTAGTGGTGTCCCCCAGGGATCAGTGCTGGGTCCCATCCTGTTCAATATCTTTATTGATGATCTGGATGAGGGGATTGAGTCCATCATCAGTAAATTTGCAGATGACACCAAGCTAGGAGCAGATGTTGATCTGTTAGAAGGTAGAAGGGCTCTGCAGAGGGACCTTGACAGGCTGGACAGATGGGCAGAGTCCAACAGGATGGCATTCAACAAATTCAAGTGCCGGGTGCTCCACTTTGGCCACAACAACCCCATGCAGAGCTACAGGCTGGGGTCAGAGTGGCTGGAGAGCAGCCAGGTGGAAAAGGACCTGGGGGTACTGATTGACAGCTGCCTGAACATGAGCCAGCAGTGTGCCCAGGTGGCCAAGAGAGCCAATGGCATCCTGGCCTGCATCAGGCATAGTGTGGCCAGCAGGAGCAGGGAGGTCATTGTACCCCTGTACACAGCACTGGTTAGGCCACACTTTGAGTACTGTGTCCAGTTCTGGGCCCCTCAGTTTAGGAAAGATGTTGAGTTGCTGGAGCATGTCCAGAGAAGGGCAACGAGGCTGGGGAGAGGCCTTGAGCACAAGCCCTATGAGGAGAGGCTGAGGGAGCTGGGACTGTTTAGCCTGGAGAAGAGGAGGCTCAGAGGTGACCTCATTGCTGTCTACAACTACCTGAAGGGAGGTTGTAGCCAGGAGGGGTTTGGTCTCTTCTCCCAGGCAACCAGCAGCAGAACAAGAGGACACAGTCTCAAGCTGCGCCAGGGGAGGTTTAGGCTGGAGGTGAGGAGAAAGTTCTTCACAGAGAGTGGTTGGCCATTGGAATGGGCTGCCCAGGGAGGTGGTGGAGTCACCATCCCTGGAGGTGTTCAAGAGGGGATTGGACGTGGCACTTGGTGCCATGGTTTAGATAGTCATGAGGTGTAGGGTGACAGGTTGGACTCGATGATCTTTGAGGTCTCTTCCAGCCTTCTTGATTCTATGATTCTATGATTCTATGATACAGAATCAGGAATGAACTTAACACCTGAATTCTTCTTTTTTGAAAGTTCAGTGATAAGCCTGGGTTAGAGTTCAACTAGAGGCAATACAGATATTCAGATTGAGGAAATCAATTTAACCTTTCGAAAGAAATTACAGGCTGGGGATGTCGACTTTGAACCATCCCCATGTTTAAGGTTCAGATCTCATTATAATGTTTTGGCTAGGAGTACTCTCTAATTACCAAGAGAGTTTCTTCAAGTTGCACTTTAGAAATTCATCTTTTTCTTTTTTTTTCTGTAAGCTGTAAAGTATTCATAAAAAGCTAAAAACTGTGGGAAAATTAGCATTGATGGATGTTTTCTTACCCTCCATCAGGAAATGATGTACTTGAAACTCATTACAGATCTTCATAGAACTCTGCTGAATGTGCCTTGGGCTTTGTGCTGATCAGCACACACAGAGTTTACTGCATAATTCATCTCTCTTGTGCCACATTTAATGTATAACATGTATTTCCTGTTAATTATGAAAATAAAAATGAGGCCTTTCTTTTGGAAACATAATCATGAAATTACTATGGAAATTAAGAAACATGGAGATGTATTTTACCCATTTTACACAAAACTTGTTTTCTTTTAAGTCGGTATTACCTCCTGCACAGAAACAAGAGGAAATCATAGTGCTGAGAACTCAAAACATGCTTTGCTTCTCCTTCATGCATGGGGCACAGCCTCTCCCTATGGCCACACAAGGAAAGGTTCATAGAATCCCTGTTGTCCTGCTGGCTTCCAGGGCCAGCCTTCTCACTGCAGCCATGAGCTGGCATGTGGTCCCCTTGCCTTTCTTCCTTAGAGAGCAGTTTGGATGTTTTCACATCTCTTTTCACGGGTGTCAATGAAACATTAGGCATCTCGTATCTCATTTTCCTCATTCAAGGTTGAAGATTATTCAGTAATATTCTACTTCACTTCCCCCATCCATCTATGTGAGTCCGTTCAGCTTCTCTTAGCAAAAGAATGCAGAAACAAAAATCCCATCTCAGCATCATACTCACATCGATATATATTATGAAGCTATATTGTCTGCCACCCAGGGTAGGAGAGGGGAAGAGTAAAGTGATGGAGCAAGAGAATGAAAGAAGCAACATGATAAATCTGAAAATAAGCCCTTCTTATTTGGAATAAGAAGAGGGAGGTAGGTGCTCATCACTACACAATGGTACATTTGTCTCCCCTTATTTTCACTGCTATGTTAATTATTCCCCTTTTGAATCACAGAATCAACCAGGTTGGAAAAGACTTCAGAGATCATCAAGTCCAATACCTAATACTTCCTGACAACTAAACCATGGCTCCAAGTGCCACATACAATCTTTTTTTTTTAACACCTCCAGGGATGGTGACTCCACCACCACCTCCCTGGGCAGCACATTCCAAAGGCAAATTACTCTTTCTGTGAAGAACTTTCTCCTCACCTCAAGCCTAAACTTCCCCTGGTGCAGCTTGAGACTGTGTCCTCTTGTTCTGCTGCTGGTTGCCTGGGAGAAGAGACCAACCCCCACCTGGTTACAACCTCCCTTCAGGTAGTTGTAGAGAGCAATAAGGTCTCCCCTGAGCCTCCTCTTCTCCAGGCTAAACAACCCCAGCTCCTTCAGCCTATCCTCATAGGGCTTGTGATTGAGACCTCTCCCCAGCCTCGTTGCCCTTCTCTGGACACATTCAAGTATCTCAATGTCCTTCTTAAATTGAGGAGCCCAGAACTGGACACAGTACTCAAGGTGTGGTCAAACCAGTGCTGAGCATAAGGCAGAATGATTTCCCTGCTCCTGCTGGCCACAGTATTTCTGATGCAGGCCAGGATGCCATTGGCCTCTTGGCCACCTGGCACACTGCTGGCTCATGTTCAGCCTACTGTAAACCAGTACCCCCAGGTCCCTCTCTGCCTGGCTGCTCTCCAGCCATTCAGACCCTAGGAGAAACATTCCTGGGCTGGGATTATTTGCCCCATGGTTGGTGTAGGCAACAGGGTTAGTATTGCTTTCACGCTTAACACTAGCATCACATCAATATCTTTTTAAAGTGCTTGAAACTCCTAACTACCAAAATCAAAGTTGATAGTCCAATACATGTCATAGACCTATTCTAAGTATAAGATCATATTGCCTGCTTGGAATTCTCAAGTATTACAGTGTGCAGTACCCTGAGGAAATCATCTGTACTTTGTGATCACAGGCATATGCGCCACTTTCAGAAATGCAATGACGTAGCTCAGATGCTCTGGCTCTGTACCAGCTGCAGGATGCATGGGAGCCAGAGGGTAATCTGAATGAGAGGAAGCAAGCCAGCTGCCCTTAGATCCAGCCAAATCTTATTCCTCAGGAATGTTTGATGCACCACTTGGAGCCTCTTGCTTGTAAGGTGGACCCATAGTTCTTCCTTTTCAGAAACTTTCAGGTGATATTCCCTTTTGACTCTTGCCCATGTAAAAATATTCATTCAGAATTGCTACAATCAGAATTGCTACTAGCTGCCTAAGCAATATGAAGTTGTGTGTCAGCATAGTGCCAGTGACCTGGGGAGAAAGAAGGGAATCTGGATAAAAAGAAATATTATCTGAAATGGTCAAAGTCAGAAACCAGGTAAATTTCCATTTCCCCAGCTGTGGAAAGACCTGCAGCAGAATGCCACTGAAAGGATTCTGCAGGACAAGAACACAAATTTGATAGCTTCTCCAGGAGGTTTCAACTTTGTTGTTCCTTGTACAGATGTGATAAAAAATAAATTTACTTGCCAGAGCTAATGGTTACAGCGATCTGGCTGTAAAAATAAACAAACAAATAGAGAGAGAAATTGATAAACAAATAAATAAGGCCTAGAGGAAGATTTCATTTCATTCTCTGTTTGACATAACAACTTCCTTGCTAGAGAAACTGTAGGTGTTTTTAACCTGCAAAGTGTCATTTAAAATCTGGATTACCAAGCAATACACTTACCACTAGTTATTGTAGAATCTGAATTTCTTGTGGCGTTCTTAAGCACCGACTTCTAGAGTCATGTGTGAAATCATCCAGTGCTTATTTGGACAACAAGAAAAAATCTTCTATTCATGATTGTGGAGAAAAGTTAGGAAGTGACTTCTAAAACCACAAGGTCTGGAGGGCCAGACATGCTAAATGTACTCATTCAACTTCAAACTCATGGCTTTGAAGCTAATCTCATGATTTCTAGATGCTTAAATCATGTTTTATTGAAGTGTGGGATGGCAATGCTGCAAGTGTCAGGACATAACTTGTATCTCTCCAAACCCAAAAATGCTTCTTGAAAATCATTGGTATAAACAGTCACTTCTGCCTTTATGGATAGCTGAACAATACAGCCTCAGCCTCTTTGGAAGGTGAAGATGTAAAATGTCCCTGACTAATGGAAGCAAACATCACAGAATTGTCAGGACTGGAAGGGACCTCAAGAGTCATGCAGTTCCAACTCCCCTGCCATGGGCAGGGACACCTCACACTACATCAGGTTGCTCAGAGTCACATCCAGCCCAGCCTTAAAAACTTCCAGGGATGAGGCTTCCATCACCTCCCTGGGCAACCTGTTCCAGTGTCTCACCACCCCCATGTTGAAGAACTTTTTCCTAACATCCAGTCTGAATCTCCCCTCCTCTAGCTTGAATCCATTCCCCCGGGTCCTATCACTACCCAACACCCTAAAAAGTCCTCACCAGCTTTCTTGTAGGCCCCCTTCAGATACAGGATGCCCCTCCTCACTGCAGAGGGGGCTGGTCTAAATGATAGCTGAACAATACAGCCTCAGACTCTTTGGAAGCTGAAGATGTAAACTGTTCCTGACTAATGTAAGCAAACACGAAACAACCTGTAATGAAAAAAAAAAAATCATGGAATTTTCTTTTATGAAATGCAGGGATTCTACACAGTCATCTTACAATAAACCTTTTCCCATCACCTTGGAATTTCACCTCAGGGCAAATTCATAGATTTTTTTTTTTTCAAAGTATTGATTCTTTTGTACAAGCTAAATGATATCTGAGTAATAATTCTTTTATTTTTTTCTTTTTTTTTTTTATCTCTAGTTCTCAATTTTGGAGTGTATTGCCTTGGAACAGCTCATTTCATCATTACATGCTGTACTTCTTTTCCATTTCTTGCATACTTAAGGGTATTTTGACATTAAAGTTTCTTTTGGCACTTTTTATCTCTTGAAAGTTTGTTTAAAACATTAGAAGAAAAAAAAAAGAAAAAGAACAACAATAGAATGATTATGACACATTCCAAGCTAGAAGTCCAACTGTTGCAGATGTTCATCATTTTTACTTCCTAGCCCACATATTTCATAAAACCTCCTATTGTTTTCTTTTTCACCCTCAGGTTTCTTTCACTCTTCACTGGCATAAGCAGTGAGACTGATGTTCTTTGAAAATATAACTGTGCAGATGATTTGTCCTTGAAGTACTACATCTTATTTGCAAGAATATTTTTTCTAAGGGCTGAATTATTGATAGACAGCCTTGACATAGCATTTAGGACAAAATATTGTTGCTATATTAAACTATACTGTATTACTTTCAGCTCAGCTGATGGAATAGTTTGATTCTTGTAGTTTTCATCAGAGAGATTTTGTAACTTAGGAAATCAAATTGAACCTGACGGATCAAGATGTACTCCTTAGTATTGCGGAAGAAAGACTCTGCTAATGTCTAAATTTAAGAGAAAAATCAAAAGGAAAATCTGCTCTCTCTCTAGAAACAGACAGCTCTTCATACCCCAGCTTTTTAAAGCTAGGAATTCTTGGCAAACAGAATTACATTCCTTTAAAAGTACTGTATATGTCATAAAGCTCCTACATCATGAATATATGAGAGAATTTAAAATAACAAAATCATTCAAAATAACAAAAATATTTGAAAATAACAAGAATCATTCAAAATAAGAGTTTTTCAACACTATCCAAAATCCAAACATGGTGAAGACATGCTCAGAAGCCACTCAAAGCTCAAAGAGTACAACACTAACAGCACCTCACAAATGTGGTTTCAGGTCTCCTAACCCCCCACACTCTCTTCTTCTAATTTCAGTTTTCCATTGATAATCATTATTGAGAAGAGCAAAAAAATGTGGTCTGATTCTCAACTTATGCAAGATTTACAGAATCACAAAATGTTAGGTGCTGGAATGGATCTTGAAAGATCATCCAGTCCAACCCCCACCTGCCAGAGCAGGATCACCTATACCAGATCACACAGGAACTCATCCAGGCAGGTTCTGAATATCTCCAGAGAGGGAGACTCCATAACCCCCCTGGGCAGTCTGTCCATTATTCTGTCACCCTCACAGTAAAAAAAATTCTTCTTCAGGTTTACATGGAACTTCCTATGCCTCAGCTTCCACCCACTGACCCTTGTCCTGTCATTGGGCGTCACTGAGCAGAGCCTGGCTCCATCCTCTGGACACTCACCCTGCACATATTTATAAATATTAATGAGATCACCTCTCAGTCTCCACCTCTCCAAGCTAAAGAGATCCAGCACCCTCAGTATCTCCTCTTCCTGTCTTTACATTGGAACAAAAATCCATAATTGGAATGATGATAGGTCAGTACACAGGGACAGTTAGCTCAGTATCCTGGATCAACAGCTGATCACCATGAAATACCTATTGAAAGTCTTTTTTTGTTTCCTGGTCAGTTAAAGTTAGCAGCCAAAATGATCCCTAGCACCAAAGACAGTAATTTTCCTTACCCGTGCTTAAAGCATTGCTAAGGTTATTCCCACAACTGTTTTTTGCTCAAATTATTTTATGGTCTATTAAAACCCACTATATCCTCTAACACTGTCACAAACAGAATTTTGACAAATTTTCTTGACCCATCAAAGTGCACTTCTGAATATGCATCTGGGCTTTTATATGTTTGGTAACACTTTGGGGTTTTTTGGGCTTTCTACAACTGTTTTGTAGAACATATAGTAAAGCAAATCCTCTCCTAGAACTTAGCACCTTAGAGATTGCTCAAACCAAAGCCTTTTCCATTGCCTATAGACTTCTGTTTTGAGAATGACAAAATCATGTGGAGGAAGCTGGCTGATATCTGGAAAGGCTGTGATGCTTGGAGTAGGCAAATGGCCTTACCAAGAGAAAGCCATCAAGCAACTCCTTCAGCATCCTTTATTCAGTGGAGAGGTACCACCACAGGGTGATTAAGAAGAGTTAGATTACAAGTATCCCAACTTAAGTATCCTAATATATAACCAGAAACTAATGTCTCCTGTGCCAGAGTCACTCCTCCTCTTAGGACAGCACATCACTGTGCCTCATGGAAATGAAACAGCAGATGTTTCCAAATATAGAGCAAGATTCACTCTGCTGGTCAGCTGTCTTCCTGGACTGCAGACATACATTAGAATCATAGGCAGAAAGCCACTTGTAAAATACCTTACAAAATTTGGGGAAGAGATCTAAAATTTTAAAGAATGAACACATTCAAAATATTTATAGGCGATATTTTAAAGATACAGCATGGGGGAAATTGAAAGATTAGTAATACCATTCCTCCAGCAATGCCTTTCAGCTAAATCCCTGCAGAGAGTCCAGCTGGACATCTGCAGGAGAATTTGACACTAACATCTACGGTAGTCATTCAGTGGGTGCTAGCTGATGAAAGATGTGGAGCTCGTAGAGAAGAATCCTGTTGAAAACCTATGGCAGCTTTAAAAACAAAACCAGGTAGCAGTGTCCAAAAAGCAAAGTAGTATATTGTGAACTTGATACTTCTCTCAGTTTATAGTTGATCTTTAATCTGTGAACCCACCCACAAAGCAATTGCTAGTTGTTTTTCATTTTACATCTTGTTGAAACAGAGTATGCAGTTGGGGGTAAGATGCCCTTTCGCTATGTTAAAAGTAGCTGTGCAATTTGGAAGTGGTAGAGGAAAGGTATGAGCTGGGTGCTTAGGATCATCTGTCTTCAGTATACACCATTGTAAGATTATTTTTTAGTTAGGAGATTTTTTTTTCACAACAGATGGGTAATTGCCATATATATATCAGTATTGTTTGTGACATACACGGGCAGGGAATAACTTAGAATCAAAGAATCATCTCACCTGGAAAAGACCTCCAAGATCATTGAGTCCAACCATATCACTAAGTGCTTCTTCAAGATTCATGGTGGCAGTAACTACAATGAGAAAAAATGCTGGAATTACAACCTCAACATCTACACGGATACAAAATTCAGTATCCTTGGGATTTCCAAAATATACTTTTCTGTGGCTCCCCAAGATGCTATTTTCACTAACTTTGAAGTCAGATGAAAATGTCATTGTTTCAATCCAATGAGTGTAATCTCCTCACAAGCAGCACTAAGGCCTGTACCCCATGACAGAGTATACTGAGAAACAGCAACAGGGGGAATAAACTCCAGAATGGCCTTGTATAGGGGATGAAAAGACAAGATGAGCAAGAGCAGAGTAATTGCAACTGCAAAATTTGAACGTCTTATTGGCGTTGTGTCGTTTCTCAGACATATGATAAAAAAAAAAAAAAATCTGTGGAGTGCTCAGGATTACAAAATTTCACCTAAATAAGAAGCCAACACCCACTGCAATGTGAAGGGCCATAATCTCTTGCCCTTTTTGCACACACCAGCTCCTGTATCCCCCCTTTTAACAAAATTAGATCTGTTTCCTCCCTTTTGTAACCATATTTATCAGTTGTAATTGAAAATTCAGAAACAGGAAAGCCTTTCGCTGTGCTTGCTTTCCTTGGTTTTGTTGTGCTCATTCCACAATGAGGATTTAGCTTTTATTTAAACTGGATGAGCCAATATATTCAGTTCAGCTGGTAGATTGACTGTCACTGAGTTGTCAAATGCCTGTTATGAATAGTATACAGAAGGAGAACAAGTTGACCTTGAACCTCACTAAATGTTTTATGAATACTACCCATTTCCAGAAAAATATGAATATGTTTTCCAGATTTGCTCTTTTTGCTTTCCTTAAGGCTGTTCTCAGTAACAAATGCCTTTCATCTTACTGAAATGGTTGTTACATGGAAGGCTTGGGAAAGAGAGAACAACATTTTAATGATGAATTTAATGCTTGTGGATTGTAGAAGATTGATTGTATTGTAGGCTGAGTTCCTGGCCTTAGCCAAAGGCTATGGAGAATATTGTCGTTATTATGCTAGCATTGTTTCCCAAGACCTGTTGAACTCTGTTTCATAATTTTCTGTCACTGGGATGATTTGGTCTTGGTGACTATTCTTTCCTCTTAATTGACATTTTCATTGTCCAGCAAAATCTGAGTAGATGACACTGTTTAAACAGAATAAATAAAAGCAATCATGGGTATGATCTATCCAGGTCACACATGCCCATGCATTATTTCCAAACATAGGAACGTGCCCTTAGCACCTCCAACTGGTGTTGGAAACATAATTCTTATGCATATGCCAAACAACACAGCAAGGAGGGGGGGGGGGGGCAGATAGTGCTATGGGATCCAGGTCAGAGGATCCAGGTTGTAACCAACAGAGAAGCACTCTAAATAGAATTTAATTTAAGACACTTGTGCTCAGCGCTGGGTTTTGATCAAACACTTCAAAAGTAAAAAATAGCAGCTAATTTACTCTGCCATGAAATATATTGGTTCCTTTTCAAATACATTGGTTCCTTTTCAAAAGCTACTTTCAACTCTTCTGTGGACAAAGTGGTTTCTAGCTAATATATGGCCTTAAATGCTTTTTCTGAAAGCCTCTTGCATGATAGAGTTCATAGCAACAGCTTCTGCTACTGCTTTAAGAGAACAATGAGGTTTAATAAGAAGGATGCACTTCAATTCATAGATTGCTTGTTTTCTGCATTACTTTATTCATCATAATCCTTACCTCTGCTTAGTAAAATATATAGACATAAAAATCCCACCACACACCAGCAACAAAAAAGCCACTGACCAATATCGATCTTCTCTATCCTGAAGCAGGTTTCCTTGATCTGGATCAAACCTGTCTCTGTCAGTAACAGCCCTTCCAGGAGACAGTTCTATTTAAAATGTTTCACAGGGCATCTAGTTATTTGTTCATTTGTCAGGAATGGTGGAAGAGACTATAATAGACAAGCAGCCTCAGCTGGCTGCTGGATGTAAGACTAGATCCAGTCATATCATAAATACAGAATAAGAATATATTTTCCATGCACTGTGGAAAATAGTTTTGTGATACATCTTGACCCAAGACTTATTAAAAAACCCATTACGGATATTAATTGAAATCAAAAATGTCATTTGAAATTTCTCTGCCAACAATTTTACTCTAATATTGGTTTTGATGTCATGAATGAGAGGTGGATGCCAGGGGGTTGCAGTATGATACACACAGCAGTTTCCACACTGAAAGATCTCTTTTCCAGTTAAATGTCAAAGGAAATAGGTTTTCCTGCAGAGCACATCCTCCACCATCTGTACCATATACTCATGTAAATCTAGGAAGACAATAGAGTCTCATTATAGTCTTGTCTGATGAAAACTATCATAGTCTTTGTGGTTTTTAAAGGGCTACATCTGAAAGACCGTTTCAAATGACCACTGATGTACACAAATAGTAGAAAAGACTTTGAGGTGCAAGTGTAGTCCAGATCATCCTGTGTTGTTTGTAGTATCAAAGGCCACTAATGTCACTTAAAGAGGCAGTTGGAGCACCCATCCTACATTGGACATGGTGAGAAGAAACCCGAGACCTGTTCCTCTTCTTCTGACACACTTACAAGACAAACACATGCCCCATTAAAAATAACACAGCTCTGCTCTGATATGTTTCCCTCCCATTTGTCTGACTTAAAAATATGCCTCAGTTCACAGTGTTGTGCTTATTAAGATATAATATTACTTCCCTGCAATGAGCCACTTCAGAGAACGCAGCAGGGAAGCTGGCTCATGTCGCACTAAAGAGGGCAGCCTCTTCAAACTCAGTGCTGGAGGAAAACATTCTCCTCCTGAAACACTCTCTTCTTGTATCCAGTTTTTTTTTTTTTTCTTATTTCTTCTTTTCTTCTACTTGTTTTGTTATTTTCCTGACTCATGCTGGTTACATGTCTGAAAAGTTGTAGTGACATAATTGACTGGGGCTAGGAGCACTAGAAAGCAGCATATTACATTTTCTTTGCACAGGTCACTGAGCATCCGGTAGGATTTTAGCACATCTTGTGGTGGAGAGCTTTTAATGCTAATTTGTTACTATTACTTAAGAGTAGCCTGCTGACGGGGAGACTACCAGCACGCTATCTAAACATTAGATATTATTTTGACCTTGCTTATTCCCACAGTAAAATCTTATCACAGGTTGCAAATGCATGCTGTTATTCATACATTAACCCATAACAGGAGTAACCTAGATCATAACTGTAGGTGGAGGACCAGGGTGTGGAAATTATGTAAAGGTTGTTTTCTTTCTCTTTTTTTTTTTCTTTTTTTTTTTTGGTTTAACACTATAAAGGAACTCATGTGTATCATTGATTTTTTTTTTTTTGCATTAAAAATAAGACATCAAAATGATAGACATAAATAATGCAGAATGCTTCTGCACGTGTGGGGCCACACACAAAGCTTGCAGTCGAAATAATGAAAAGATCTGGAAGGGATCAGAAAGACGATTCCAAAGGAAGCAGGCTAGAAAAGCATTCTGCCCTGTGCCTTAGTGGTGAGGGTGGTTTAAGCTGGGTTGTCCCGGTTTCAGCAGACAGAAAGCTATTCCACACCCCCTCCCCAAAAGGAGGAAAATAAATTCTGCTCCACAGAATTGGAAAGTTTAAATGGAAATACTCTTCACAAATATATACAGAAATACAAAACGCATGAATTCATGTTCAGCCTCAGCCCCGACTTGGGCTTACCAAAGCCTGACTAGGTCAACACCTTCCAAAACCTTCCCCCTCAACCCAGGCCAAACCCCAGGCCTCAGTGCTCCCCTCCCCACCATGCGCTCCCCCCCACAACCCAGGCCAGAAGTGCACAGCAAAAATCAGCCAGGCCACGGGGCGCCTGAAACCTCCCCCGGAATACCAAACAAGAGATAACAGCCCAACACACTGGGAGCAAGGAGGGGGAGAAAAAGGGGAAAAACAGACCTGTGATGGCCATCTATATAGGGGAAGATGCAGGATGATGGGAATGAACTAACAAAGGTTACACTGTCCTGTGTCCACCTCCTTGGACTAGCCAGTCCCTGGAGGACTGCACTGTCTTGTTACTACCCAGCCTTAAACCCAAAAGATGGGTTTGCTGCACAGAATTTTTTTGAATCATCATGCATGCAAGCACAGTATATACCAGTTCAGGAACAAAGGGATGCCAGGGTTTTTCCCAGAAGATTCACTACCCCAGAAATTCCTCACACTGAAATTACCATTGAACAGTCTGACCCCAGGGACAGAATCACTGATATCTGGTGGTGGTTGGGAGCATTTCATAGAATCATAGAATCAGTCAGGGTTGGAAGGGACCACAAGGATCATCTACTTCCAACCCCTCTGCCATGGGCAGGGACACCTCACACTACATCAGGCTGGCCAGAGCCTCATCCAGCCTGGCCTTAAACACCTCCAGCGATGGGGCCTCAACCACCTCCCTGGACAACCCATTCCAGGCTCTCACCACTCTCATGGTGAAGAACTTCTTCCGTACGTCCAGCCTGAATCTCCCCACTTCCAGCTTTGTTCCATTCCCCCTAGTCCTGTCACTACCTGATATCCTAAAAGGTCCCTCCCCAGCTTTCTTGTAGCCCCTTCAGATACTGGAAGGCCACAAGAAGGTCAACTCAGAGCCTTCTCTTCTCCAGACTGAACACAGCCCCAACTCTCTCAGTCTCTCCTCAAAACAGAGACCTCTCCAGCCCTCTGATCATCCATTTCAGATATTTGGTTGCATTTATGCACACATTAGCTCCTCTGAATTGTTTTTCCTCTAAAGTGTCTACAGAGAAGCAATTCAATGAGTCTGCTTAAGGTGTTACAGCAATTTCTGACTTTTTTGGGTTTTTTCTTAACAACTTTATGCTGCTGCAAATTTAAGTACAAAATTAATATGTAATTAGTACACATAGTGTTTGCTTTATGGAACTCTGGTTTTATAAAAGGGATTAAAATGTCCCAAATACATATACAAACACATTAGCATATACACATTCCTTAATTCAGTGTGAAAAAAATAGCTATGTACCAGGTACCCATCCTACACAGACCTGAGAGTGTGGAACTACTCTTCCCACTTAGGTGATTTGTTTAAACGGTTCTTAATTCTTCTTCATTCACCTGTGTCTAGAAGAGGTGATAATTAGAAATCACAAAGATTGAGCAAAGCCTAGAGGACTGAAGTAATAATGGAGAGAAGAGGGTAGGGAAAAATGTTCTTTTCTATTTCTCAGTGTTAAACGTCCTGATAAGGTGGATGTTTGTTTGCATTCCTCAGGCAAGCCCTCTGTCTAACATTGTGACTCTTCAGCAAACACAAGCACTGATATGACAGGCATCTATTCAGCTTTCTAATTATTTAAGTACAAATATCCACGACTTGAATTTGAGCAATTTCAAACAGTAGAAATTAACCTGATAAGAAAGCGGAAAGCTGATTTTGGTTTTTTATGTATTGCAATTCTCTAAGGAAGCAGGGAAGGAGAATTATTAGAAGTGTTTGTGATCTTAAAGGCAAATTGGATGACATTTTGAAAGATATCTATAAAAACAAAGTAGTGATTAAGAGAAGAGAGTAAATTTTTTTCTCAGAGTAATTAAAATCTCAAATTTTCCTTTTGTTTGCTCTTCTGTCATCCAAATCATCTACAGACAGGAAGAAAAACTTCATATTAAAGATTTTGCATCATTGCCATGAATGCCTAAAACAGATTCTAGGTCAGATCCAGGTGCACATGAAGAGCATTTGCAAGTTAAAAATAAGCAAAATGAAACCAGGATCATAGCGTGTCCTCTTGTCTCTCATGCTGATGGTTACTTGGCATGCTGATATATGTGCACCCATGGCTGCCCAGCCTAGTTCACCCACAAGGGCTGCCTTGACACAAAGATTCACTTGGCAGGTGTTTACTTGCATCACATTCAGGACCCCAGTGAGTTACCTTGACTGAAAGTCAAGCCAAAAAGATTCAGTGTTTGCCCCCTTCAGGTCCCATTCTGTCTCCTCAGCAGCAAACTACTCCACTCAGATCAAAAAATCAATTTAGTTGCAAGGTCATATGGAAATACTTCACGGTATGAAAAACTTGACTGTCTTAGCAGAAGCCTTTGGATTAAGCCAGCAATTGACCACCTAAAAGCTCTGGCCATACTTCACATGCAGGGAACTTTGTGTCCATCTCCTGTACAGCCAGAGCATAAAACTTGGAAAACCCTTTATGGCGTAATCAATCAAACTCAGCAGGACGCATCCACTGTTGGCACTCCAGCTGGTTTCACTCTGGTTGCATTTTCACTAGTAAAGTATGATATCTTACATGGGGAAACTGATGAATAAAAAACTGTTGCTGTGTATGCACAAACCAGTTTAGATGATGCTATGAGTAAAGGGAAAAGGAGCTCAGTTATTCTGAGATTTTGATCATTTTCATTACTTGCATCGGTTGGAAGGTTCGTTTGGGTGTTTGTTCCCTCCCCTAATTGATCAGCTGTTTTATTTCTTGCTTATTACTTGCATTTTCCAAATAATCTATGAATAATTGCGAGGCCTTCTGAAGCTTATCTGTTGTGATGATTTGTCAAAACATAATCACATAACGCAACGCAGGCCAAGTTTTAATTGTGCTGTAATTGGAGTCCTTAGAGCCTTAAAACAATAAAGCAGAGGGATTTTTTTTTCACTTGCAACCATGGGCTACAGATATAATAAGTGGCCCTGTGATGATCTATTGGCAGCAAAGGCCCACCAGATGGGAGGCATGAAACAGAAATGTTGTTTATTTCAGCAATCAAGCCAAATTGAGCTGAAAATACTGAATGAAAAAACTTTCCACAGAACTTTTACACAAAGATCAGAGACTTTTTCTTGGGACATACCACCTGGGAATTTCTGATCCTTGTTCCTACCACAGTTGTATAATTTTAACATCCCACAGAGCTGACAGACTTTGACACTAACAACTGTGCAGGGAGTAAAACAGATTTACAAGTGGCACTGACCTTTTCATCAAGGGAAGTAAAGTAGCCTCCAATCCACCGTACCCCCAACTCACAGTCCTGACAAGATCATTCAACATACAGTAGGAAAAGCGCTTCAGCAAAAGTTTATGAAAGTGACATTGACACAGCACAGTACATTAAATTGATCCCACCAACTTGCCATGAGTTTTAAGGAGCATCTCCTTTTTTCTTTTCTTTTTGTGAGATTTGTAATTTTTGCTGTGTAGATAGCTTAGAGTCACCTGTCAGACAATTAAAATTCTGTGATATCAGCACCTTTTTAATTGCAAAGGTACACTTACTTTGACCACTCTTTTAGCAATGAGAAGATAAATAGATAAATAACTAAATAAATAAACCCAATCTATAAATGAATGTTCCTGTCAGAATTTCTTTCTTCTCTTAGACCCCCATAACACTTTGCTGCCTGAGCAGGCCTTATTCACTTGGATCTTGTTACCGCAGCAACTAATACCCAAGCTAGCTTCAAAAAAACCAGAGGTGGCTTCCCTGATTTTTAAAGAAAATTGGCTACTTTAAACCTAGTGAACACCTGTTTTAATTGCACTGTCCACGCCTGAGAATCTCTCCCTCAGCACTTTTTCACAGCTAATAATGGTTTTATTCATCTATGTGGTTCGCTGTGCAGATGCAGCAAAGCAAAACTACTACAGCCAGAAACTTCAAGCCTAGCTGATTAATTTTTAGGCACCTAGAAGTTAAAAATTTGGCCTGCATCTGCTTATGCAGAATTTTTTGCGATTTCATGGTTTACAGTATAGCTGTTATTTTGAGCTTCTGTAAGAGTGAGAACAGTTTCCTAAGAAACACTACACACATACAGTTAATAAAGATAGTCCACCTTCAGAAGAAAGACAATTGCTTGACAAATTTATGGTAAAGCAAATTTTTTGCATCAATCGAGGCCTATAGGGGCATTAACAACACTTAAGGGAACCAACTGCAGAAGATGGTATAACTGACACTTATAAAAGAGTTGGCAAGAGAGCTGAGCAGGGCTGGGAGGAAATGGAACACTTCAACATTACATCCCGGTCATACCAAGGTCCATTGACCCTGTACTCATTCCAGATAATTAATTTACAACACATTAAACCTCTATGTGAAGAAGGATGTTATGCATCAATTGCATAGGAATAAAAAGTGTTATTGATTTAAGATTTCTACTGTATCATGCACTGACAGAAAGAAACAATCTAACGGTGTTTTAAAGGCAAAAAAAACCCCTTTCCTGAAGGACAAGTTTGTTAAATAAGTGCACTTTACACTACATTTAACTGAAGTATTGTTGACACCTTAAAATAAATGCTGCTAGAAAAGAAGCCCTCAGCATAATTAGGAGAATATGGCATGACTGGATACTATTGGCATTCACTCGAGGAACCGAATGCTTTAAGGTGCTAATGCTCTGTTTTACTGTAAGAGTTTAAAATAGAACAACACATTGACCAATATTATTCAGTGAATAAAATATGAGTGAACCAGTGCCTTTAATATGAGTGAACCAGTACCTAATGAGAGTCAAGACCATTTTCCTTGTGAGGGCATTGTGCATTTAGCATGTAAAAGAAAGAAATCGCTGCAGTCTGATGAAGTCATAAGATTCATGAACCTCACAACTGGCTACTTTTGAGCCATTGTTTCTTTAATTAAATTTCAATTTTAAGATCACAGTTCAGAAAATTCAGAAACCTAGGGCAAAGTTCTAGGCTGTTTAGCATTTCTCACCACAGTTTAACTTTCCTAGAACACAGGATGTTAAAAAAATCTGCCCTGTATCACTCACAGCTTTCAGCAAATATCTACTTTAAACTTCATTTAAGACTTGCAGTGCTTAGGAAAAGGTTTGAGTCAGTCTACATACAATATACTCCCAATGCAAGAAGATCCAAGAAATTCAGGTTCAAGCAAGCAATACAAAAAGAGAGTGAAACCAGATATATTTTTAACTGATCTCAGTCTGAACTACAACTGATCTCACAATCTGGAGGGAAGTGTTAGCTTCCTGGTAGAAAGCCTCATGGTGTTTGAGATTTGGTATAAAACACTCAAAAAGAGTGTATGGAAGCCTGGAATTCTGCAAGCAAGGGAAACAACTCCAGCCAAATTGAAAACAATATGGGAGCATCCCAAGCATAACAGAGAAGTCAAAGCACTAACAAGACTCAAATAGAAAAGCGTGAAGAATCTAAGCTATAAAAGCAGGAGCGCACAAATACCTCCAGATGAACTCATGCGTGGCAGCAAGATAGTGAGAATGAAGGCAATCCCTGGTGTTTAGAAGGTTTAAGAAAGAACAGCAATTCACATTCCTCTGCAAGAGTTTGTGAGCACCTGCAAGTATACACAGTAAGGGCAAAGCGGATGGCAGCAGCAGCACTAGATCCAGGAGCCCTTTGTTGAAGCAGAACACATAGCTTTGGGACGTAAAGAAATGATGGTTTCAAAGCCAGTCATGAGCACACAAACACCATAATGGCAGGAGGTGGTACTCTCCCTCAACACTACAGTCAAAACTGAAGTCAAGTGCATTATTCGTTGTGGGTTGTAATAAAAAAAATTAGTGTCAGTGCTCCCAAAGAGTGAAAGGAGCCTTTGACCTTAGTCTACATGTGTAAAAAGTTATGTATCTTATTTAGGGAAAGCTTATGTCAACTGAAACTGGCTATAAACTACTTACTGCCATCCCCGAAAGGAGTCTGATAAGCACCTTTATCTCACCCTCTCCTGAACCCACATAGACTATTTCTCAACTCTGAACAATTGATTTACAAACCAAATATAAATCTAAGAGAAATTTGTTGCTTACAGATTTCCCCAGATACGGGAGCCTTTGATACAGGACCAGTGGAGCAACGTACTACCCCTTAAATGCCACGTGTATCCTTCTGACATTTATCCCGTCTTTAACCATTTCTGGTCTCAAAAAAGAGACCTCAAACAACAGAAAGATCAATTCTGGCTTAGGTTTCTCTGCTCCTCACTTTCCTGAGACACCCCATAGGAAGATCTTCCAATCAAGCTGCAGGGTACTTCTTAGTGCCTCTTCATGAGTGACAATGACTACAGCTCTGTAATAGCTCATGTGTGAGTGGTTGGCCACAATTGTTGCCTGGTCTGCCAGAGACTTCCCATTACAAACTGTGCTTTCCCCAGTCTTAGGCTCACACGACTGAAACATCAACAGCAGCAACCAAAAACCAGCCTCGGCAGTGCCCTAGTGGGGAAGTTGTGTGCTATATAATACCTATACTATGATCAGCTCTACACAGAGCAACACAGGAACTGTCAGTCATAGGAAGAGATGGAATGACTCCTCTATAATATCCCTGCATATTCTTAAAACTTGTATTTGTCTGTAACCCTGTCACAGGCTACAGAGAAAAGCTGTGTGAATCCATGATATACTACTGTCTGTTGCAGGACACTGTCTGTCCTGGAACTGCTGAAGTAGCTCAAATTTGGGCACCTTTTTTTGTTTCAAGGACCATTATCAGTAAACAATGCACAAATAACCATCAGCATAGCAGAGGGCTTCTCTGCTCAGATTTTGCTGATTAATTGCAAAGTGATTATTGAGCTGAACCAGATCCCTATTTGGTGCCCGTTTTACAGTTCTAGGATGCTGATTTATCCTATGGCTATACCTTCTATATGTGATTTATGTGCCCTCAAAAGACTACCTGTCTGTTACATGAATCAGCATATCACACACATACATCTAAGGGCAGAATTCTTTTTATATTCCCTTCATTTCATGGAACTCAATATCTTGCTGCTCCTTCAACAATGGAGTATTATGTATGTGACAAGCTCAGCATCAGGCTCAAAAAGTAAGTCAAACTTTCAGACTAGAAGAAAGAATGCAAAGAGCAGGTAGGTAACTGATTTTTTAAAAAATTATTCACCCATACTTACTGTGTCTCTCTCTGTCTTTCCATGGATCATTATTCTTTGTAGCTCTTTTCTCTTCAGTGTAAGGTTGTGGGATGAAGTCCACATTCTGAAATTACACACAAATATGTTAGAAAAATGGAGGGTTTGAAATCAATTCCAATGTTAAATGCAAAGGACATTCTGGGCTCATTAAGTAAAAATATCTCATTTAATGAGCAGAAAAGCACTGGAGCACACTGAACCCTGACACAAAGCAAATTATTTAAGTGATAAATTATATTTTATGGGGAATGTAAAAGTTAATAATACTCAGGGGTAAGGTAATAAATGCAGAGGTGTAACTAACTTCATTGACGGCTTTACTTACAAACATGCCATATGTACCTGGTTACTTGAAATAGTAATAAAAGGAATTGGCAGGAACTCCTGGAAGCAGAGATTCACCTAGAGACCTTTGTAACATTCTTTTCCTCTGAGCAGTTATATCTCATTCTTTTCAAACTCATTATTCTTCTCCCTCTTTCACTTTAGGATATATACCTCCGGTCTTTGCTTTTCACTTTTTGTCAAATATTTGATCTTGCATTCATTAAAACTGAAACCTTCTTATCTAGCAGAAAGGCTAATAAAATCACTGCTCATTTACTCATGATGATGCCCCAGGAGTGACCTGAACCTTTACTTGAAGAGAACTAACCACTGCTGAAGGAAAAGAGCAGATCAACTGTTAATCTACTGCCCAAGTTCAGTGGCACTGAATCTCCTGTTCTTATTGTCATTGGAGATCACTGCCACAAACCAACTCATTGAGGATACAGCTCACCAGTACACCTCTGAATAAGGGTTCTTAGCATTAATTCATTTACCTGTGTTAAATGAATTTAATACCTGTTAGGATTAATCTAATACTTGTGTTAAAACCCTATATTTTAATGGTGTGAAAGTGATAATTAAGGTATGTATCAAATAGAAATCAACAGAGAAAACTTGTGCTCAACCACAACTATTAACTGTGACTATTTCCTTAATCTTAAAATACAATTTGAATTACCACCAACTTGGTCCTTTTACTCCACTCTTCTTTTGTATTTATATTCACAGGTGAACAAGTTGCGCATTATTCCTACTCACACATCTGGGAAGTAAATATGAAGCTGTGGCATCTGGGCACGGACCCTGAACAGTATCTGGGAGGCAGGAGAGAGAGAGAGAGGCTGGACACCACTGCACTGAGTGTTACCCTGAACTTGGCACAGTTTGTTCATGGATGGAATCTCTGCTACAAGGACAGGCTGAGATAGATGGGGTTGTTTAGCATGGAGGAGGCTCCAGGGTGACCTAATAGCAACCTTCCAGTACCTGAAGGCCTACAAGAAGGATGGAGAGAGACTGTTTGCAAAGGCCTGTGGTGACAGGCAACGGCTTCAAACTAAAGAGGAGTAGATTTAGATTGGATGTTAGGAACAGGTTCTTTACTATGAGGGTGGTGGAACACTGGAACAGGTTGCTTGGAGACGTGGCTGGGGCCCCATCCCTGGAGATATTCAAAGTGAGGGCTCTGGGCAACCTGATCTAGTTGAGGATGTCCCTGCTCACTGCAGAGAGGTTTGGACTGGATGACCTTTACAGGTCCTTTCCAACCCACACCATTCTATGATTCTATGATCTGCCTGGGTGTGCATTTACATATGTGTACATCAGAGCCATGGTAGAGGGACAGCAATAAAAGCAGCCATTTCAAAAATAGCTTTAGTTTTCATTTAGTGAGAAGTGAATCCAATAATGGAAAAATACCAAACATGAATATGCATGTGCTTTAAGCATTTTTTTCTATTGGATAGATTTAATAGGTTAACGTAAAAATATCTGGCACCACAACCTAGTGCTTCAGGACACTAGCTGTAGTAAGTAAGGCATGTACAGTACATAAGACTTGTATGAGAGCTCAAGATGAGGTTACTATTGAAGGTCAGAGTACTGAAACAGACAAATATGTCAATTCTTGTCAATATAAAGATAATAAAATGTATAAAGGAACCAATATGCAGAGCCCTTTGAAAGACTGTAGGAGAAGCCTACTCCCTGGTTTAACTGTCTTTCTCACAGTTTTAGACCATTTGTATGGTTAATAGTCTTTGTAACCTGGGAAATACTTATTATCCATTAATGCTTGCCTTCTTCATGGGTCTGCTAAAGAGGATATAAAAGGCATTATAGAAGAAATTCATCCCTGAAAAAGCAAGGTGTGCCTGTTATTTACTTAGCAGAGTTTTTCCAAAGAGATTTTCAGATCCAGAGGCTGCTTCTCTCAGATGTTCACAAAATTAATAAATAGAGAGAAAGATTGAGCGATAAAATGTGTTCCCTTTATAAAATGTACCTTCTGTCTGCAACAACTTCAGGCAGTTAAGGCATTAAAAATCCTCATACAGATTTGTGTTACTTCTATCCTCTTGTTTGTTTCTACCCAGGAGACAGATACAAATATTCTGATTCAGAACTGGCTCCCTAATATTTTGCACTAGCAGCAAGGACATTTAAGAAGAGACAAAGGGTAATTTCCCCCTTCAAAGCATGACTGTGCTGCCCTCAGAAATATTCTTGTGACACTCCTAGACTGGATTCTGTTAGGAAAAGATGAATGTTAATCCCTCCTTACAAAGTAGGTACTACAGCATTTTCCTCTGCAATTTAAATTTAATTGCATTACATTTAATTAATTTAAATGTTAAAGTTTCAGGGAATAAACTGGGAAGCTGAGGGACAGAAGAGCTCAGCTTGTTCTCTGCTGAACTTCCCCATGAATTTACAGAACACTTGATAACAAAAGACGTTGTCTGCATCTTTCTAACCAGTAGATGTTGCTATCTCTACTTCTTCTCCAAACACTACATTTATGTTTTCAGTTATGTGTAGAATAACTAATGTCCTGGTGCCAGTCAGATACTTTATATCATCAAACCCCAACAAGCAATTTTGTTTTACACAGTAGCTGAATGAAAAACATCCTGTAGAGAGTGCAAACGCCAGGGAATGAAGACAGAAAACAGCATTAGCAACACGATTTAAGTTAATTGAGTGAATGCTAATACCTCCAAGATATTGCCCTATTACTTCATACATTTAGTGGGGAAAGCTATAATTTACATGTACAGTATTTTTAACATCATCTATTAATTAGCTATATATGGTTACTCTATTTAACTGACACTGTAAACAAAAGAATCATTTGAAAACATATGCTGCAATAATTAAAATGCTGTTATGCTGACTGTGCCTTTCTTTGAGGAACTTGTAACGTCTGTATTGACTGTGATAAGCATTGATTATCTGGAATGATATAAATATTTGGGGAGCTAATAACAATCAGGTAGGGTTTCAGTGCATGCTATGGACAGTAGAAATAAATCACAGGAAACCTAGATCAAAGCTGCCTTATGAATAAGTTTGTTTTTGTACTTAATGACTCAATATAAAACACACACACAGAAAACTCTTCAGAGATTTAAAGCACACGGAAATGCCATAAAGAAACATCCCATCCTGTGCAGCCTTTCTGTACATCTGTAGAATCTCCCTGTGCAGTGAGTAGGATGTCAGCACACAAAGAGGGGAATGCATTCAATCCATCAAGTACTTACCATGCACATTTACCAACCTTAGATGTTTCTTTGAATTATTAAAACTTTATTTAAAGCAGAAAAAACCCCAACACTATTTGACTCATCGCTTTCCCTTGAGAACATTGACTTGGCAAAGCATCATATCACCTAATATTTAGCTCCCATTTAGATGATGCAAGTTGCCTCTTGGTTCCAAGTCAGATATTTATTTATTCTGACTTACTTTCAGTAAATTACCATAGACTGGAGTAAGGGCTTACATCACCTGCTGTGGTCCTTTCAAGGTGTGTTTTCCTTGCCAGTCTCATGTCCCACTGCATAAACCTCCACTGTCTTGGTCCTAGCACTTAACTAACCAAAGACTCTCTGGATTTTTGAAAGTGACGCAGGCTTGAGAGACTCCTAGTAAAAGAGTCAAGATGGTCTCAGAAAGCAGGATCTGCTCTGTATGTTCATTACCGAGGACTTTTATCATTACCATTTTCTTCTTTGCACAGAAAATGAAAGCTCATTCCTGACAGGAAGTGAAAGGGCACCGCAAGTGTTTTGGGTAGACACACAGCAACATGTGCTGATGTACAGGAGCAAGGGCTGAGATCCAGCAACAGATTTTGATTGCCAACACACTGTGTTGCTCCTATTAAAGCCAGTTTTGGCAACAGAGCTGGAGTATTAGTGGGATTCTGGACTCAGTGATAAAATGGGAGCTTTCTGCTGACAATTATGGGACCGAGCTTTCACCCTGAATGACTGAATCCAAAGATGTACCTGATTCCAAGTGACTGAGAAGCCCTATTGACTACCCATCCCCATAGGATTTCCCATATACTTGTGATCAAGAAAGAATCCCAGTTTATGTAAACCTTTGCCCATGAGTCAGGGTTGAGTAAACAAAGACTTTTCCATATTTTCTGCAAGCATTCCACTGTTAATACACAGCATGCAACATTTGTTTCTTATTAAGTTGTATTTTCATTTCTTTGCTCTTGTAATTTAGGTCTTTCTAACACTCTTTTTTTTTAAGCAATGCATTAACTCTGTATTTACATTGCTTATAACCTCTGTACAGATTTCTCTGTGATTGTCATTACAATTTGTACTATTCCAAAGCACAGGGATTAATTGTGTCTCTGGTTATTATCTTGTCCTTGGTTCTTTCAGACTAGTGGCCTCTGAGTTTTTTTTGGGGGGGGGATTGTGGTTTTTTGTGGTTTTTTTTTCCTCAAAACAGCTAGAAGGCTAAAAAGACATCATCTTCACAGTAGCATAATGTCCTGGCTGTTTATTGCACCCTGCACAAACTACTTTCATTACCTTCAGATGACATTCATTTACAGCTGAGGTGGCCCATGGACACTTACTACACTCTGCAACACAAAGAAGTGTCCTAGGTTGCAACAAAGTACCATAGCCTTTGTCTATGGATGGATTTATACAAAGGAAACTTCAGAAAGTCACAGCATTTTGGTTACATCCATGTTATGATGGCTTTTGCTATTCTAAATTAAACAAACTGAACTCCAGTGTAACTGAACTAAACATTGCAACTATGTACTGCAAAAGCAGTGTGACCACAAGCACATTGCTACCTCTAAATCTAGGAAAGGATTCATGCACTTTTGGTCAAAACAGATGAAAATCCACACAGTTATACGCACTGTGTTGGCCATACAGTCTAGTTTGTTTGAAAGCCAAAACGATTCTTATCTTCTGCAAGCCTGCTAGCTACCATGGGACTATGGCAGCACAGTACTACACATTACGTGGGACAACAGAAAGCCTGTGAACATATTTCAAATTGCTGCTTGTTGAGGGTTTCCTCCCCCCCAATCTGTATTATCTCTGAACAGTTTCTGCTACAGTAATGTTAACTTACATAGGACACAAGATAAACTGAAGAGATTATTATTGATCACTTGTTGCAGAGTACCACAGAGATAGAGCTGAGTTGGGGCCTTACTGGAGGTGATGTTGGGAGAGGGGAAGGGTCCTGGTAAGTAGTGTCTCTTTGGTCGTTTAAAATACACCAAGTGAGAAGGTAGAAAACAGTAGTAAAATGCGGAAAGCTGATACATCCTATCTGATCTTTTGTGTGCTCTACAACAGAACGAATTTCTGTAACGATAGCAGTGCAGTTTACAACTATATCCTCTTCTAAGTTAATTTCTTGGCACATTGTACTTTGCAGAAGGCTTGTGTTTATTGTTCCTTTATCAGAAATAGTGCAGGATTGTTGAATTGACATTTCAGTTATGCTAATCATACTTTAAATATACAAATTTTGCCATATAGCTTCCCATATAGTTTCCCACTACAACACAAGGTGGTTCTCACTCTTAAGAATCTACCCCCATTTATTGAACCTTCTCAAGAGCATGGACTGTTTGTTTGCATATTATGGGGAGGTAGACATTTCCATTCAGGTAGATATTTGCCTTTCTGTCTCACAGTTACAGAGTGCACTGAAAGCTTACACAGGTTTTTCAATGTGCTGGATCACTCCTATCTGTTAGTCTTGTGTTAAACGGTTGTTGTAATTTGAGACAGCTTTTGTAAGTACCAGAGATGTCTGAATGCATTTGTTTCTAAACAAGAGAGTCTGTGACAAACCCATACTGAATCACAGAAGAAGGCAGAAGGACTAAAGGTTTGGAAATAAAAAAAAAAAAAAAAAAAAAGCCCAGCAGCCTATTTGAATGACCTTGATACAGAATCTACTATTTAACTGCATATAAGGCTTCAGCTATTCGTTCTATTTTACTTCTTTACTTCAATTTAACAAAATAAAAGAAATTTGGGCAGAAAAAAAAAATTGAATTGTGTCTGAAAGAAAAAAAAAAGAATGTTATGGAAGTGACTTAACAGTGGCATTATAAAAATCTCATGCATCTCCTCTGCAAAAAGAAAGAATTTGTACACAACTATAAATTTTTTATGTTTCTATCAAACATTGATAATAAAGGTTTTAATATTTATGGTTACCCTTGGCCAAACTCTCAGAATTCCCTCTCTGGTAGGGTACACTCACAGAGGTACACATTGCCTTTGGGTACCACTGATTGGGACAGTAGGCACATGATGGATTTCCCTTTGGAATATAACACTGATACCCAGCTCCTCTTCATCTTAATATTCAGTTCTACGTATTCCACTGTAATCAGCTTTATCCTGAATTCTAATGACTTCTGGGTTTGTGATTGGCTTGTGGGTGGTTGAGTTTTTTGTTGTGTTTTTTGTGTTTTTTTTTTTTTTTGTGGTTTTTTTTTTTTTTTTCACACTGGGAGCTGTGTATTTTAACAATCAATGTTATTAAAATGACCCTTGATAGAGCATGATTCCACAGTGGGGATTTTCCAAGCGCTGTACAAAAATGCAGTTCATTACTACTTTAATATGGAAGTTTATAATCAGAACTTCTGCCTTGTTCAAAGCAGTTTCTCTAGCTTTGAACAGCTGCTTGGGACACCATAGTGAAGATTGCAAGATTCCAGCTCTCTCTCTCTCTATGGTGGCCCCAGAACTCGGAGGAGGAGGAAATACAGTGCTGGAGATTGGATAACTGGTAGATTTATGATCACCAGTCTGAATGCAGCCCAGGAAAAGACTGATTAAAGGGCTCCATGATGCAAGGTGCTCTGTGTTGGTTAGATTTTTTATTGCATTGTTATAACTTCATGGGAGTTATTTAAGGATCTTTTAACTAGTTTTATTGCTTACTGTATATAAGAAGCACCAAAGCACTGGCATAGATAAAATATGTTAGGAAATGAGCATCAGTTCATCAGTTGTCCTTCTATTGAACAAGTGACTCTCTCTCAAGTTTCTATCATACAGCACATATGCCCAATACAACAGCAAGGAGATTAACATCACCTTGTCACAACCAGATGAACTGAGCACTAGTTTCTATATGGATCCTAGCTGAGAAACTCATGGAAGGCACCAGTTTGCAGTGCCAGGACGGCGTGTGTCCTGCTGAACAAAACTGCAACACACAGATCCATGATGCAGCTGCCTCTTGCTAAAAATATGTTGTAAGAGGTTTTTTTTAAAACAAAAATCAAGATACAAAAAAATTGTGCTTTGAGACAGAGTGAACAAACAAAAATGGGACAGTGCAACACGGAGTAAGGTTTTGTATGTTTGTCAAAGTACATAGAAGAGGAGATCTGCTTTTATTTTTATTTTTTGTTTCATGAGGGTTTCTTTTTTTTTAAAAAGAATAAAATAAATTAAAAAACCCACAACACACACCTCCTCCCCCAGTAGAACCAAAAAGGAAACAAACAAACAAAAAAACCCCTATGACATTGTAATGGAGAAGATTAGCAGCTGCTGTGCAGGTAACTATTAGTTAGAAGCCTGCTACCAATAAAAAGGCTTTTCAGAGTGAGTAGAAAGGGTACTTCACAATATAAAATGGAGTAGAGTAAATATAGACCTCTGAAAATCAAATAAGGAAACCTTGAAACTCTTTACCCACCCTGCAGTTTCAGCTCTAATTTGTTCCATCCTGAAGCAGAGTTCAAATATTTAAAAAGTCTAATATAAAACAGAAATCCCAGGCATCCCGTACTCAACAGCAGTTTCCTTTTCTCCTAAATGTCATGAAAGGAAAACCTAAGAAATCAAAAGATTGTTTTAAAAACAAAGGAAAAGAATGCTCATGCAAGAAGAACATGGTGCTTACTCAGTGTGAAAAAAACATTTCCCCTTTGACTTATTTCCATTATTTAGAGTAAATAACCAGATTAATCCCAACGGTTGATTTTAAAGTAAGCAAGGTCAAAAAAATGCAACACTTCACTTGAAAAGAGGACACATCAAAATACTAAACAGAACCAAACAATTCTGAAGTGGGATTTGTGAGCTTGCAATAGCATTTAGGTAGAAACACATTTATCTGGGTGATGCTGGCAAGATCCTTAATCACAAAAGCAGGCTTTGGAAGGAAAAGGAACTCTACAAATAACAGTTCCAGCACAAAGTCATAAGAGAAAGTTTACTCACGCAATTTAATTACACTTCTTAGTTTTTTTATGCATTTAGATGCTGCTAGCAATGATGTGATTTCTTTTTTCTTTTTATTTTTTCTTCTCTTTGTAGCCCTCTCTGACCAGGCAGGACACTGCACCAGAGGTCAAGAAGGTTTGTGTGGCAGAGAAGACGACTGTTGTCACCAAGAGTCCCATCTGATTATGGCAGAAAACAAGAGGTGAAAGATATGGCACAACAGGTAATAGGAGGTAAAAGGATGATGTTGTGCTCAAATAATTTGATGGTGTTGCAGTGCCCTAAAGTAACATAATAATGGTGTCATAGATCAATGTCACTGTTTTATACTCCACTCTAGAAGTAGCCAACTCATTCAACCAAACACACAGGTTAGATTGGCATGTGTTCTTAACCTCACCTGTCTCTGTTTCTGAACTCTCAGCCTGTGATCCAGAGTCTGGTTTGAAGAAAACCAAGGTGGGCACTCCCAGGTGCAGGCTAGAAGCACTCTGGACACAAGCAGGGAGACGTGTGGCATATCAGCCTGGGACAGCAGCAGCCTGAGCTTCTCACCTTCCCTGAGTCCCTGTGGTGATGACTGAATTGGAGGCATTTTTAGAATATTTGTATTTCAGCTGATTCTGAACATGTCACAGAAAAGAGCTTTTGGTCTTGTCTCTTAATGGGCTACATCCTAAAAGTTAGACTTCAGGTCAAGTGCTTCAGAATGAGAGCAGCCTCTGTTAAGCGGTTCTGAAGTTAAATTCACTGTAGCGGCTTAGCAGTTTGTAAAACAAGTCTGGACGACACTAATGTTTTCCCATAATGCTCTAACCAACATAACTTAAAACTCTTTCATATCAGAGCAACAGGCTGTGTCCTTTTATAAACTGGCATTTCTCAGTCACTCAGCTTGCCATCCAAACATATCTGTAGTTTAAGAAATCCCTAGCAACATTTTCTCTAATTGTAGATTTACTCAAACAAAGATGAGTTTTCCTTCAGGTGTATGTTTTAGGAAAAAAAAACCCCAAACAAACAAAAAGAAAACACCCAAAAAAAACGCCAACCCTGACAATTAAGCTAAATTTTGATCATTGAAGTAAATCTTGCATTAGTGATTGTTTGGAGCTTGCTTCAGAGAAAGAGCATTGCTCAGTCTAGAAGAAAATATTCTCACATTGCTGTAGGATCACTTGGATAATCCTTCATTATTCCTTTTGCAATCCCTCTCTGGAAAGGAAAAAAGGACTAGCAAGTGTCTTAAATACTAGGATGCTTACCAGTGTGGGGCTTCATTATTCAAATTCAAGCTTCAATATATCCTCTTGACATTAACTTCCTAGTTGAAAAAATGGTTATCACTTTTAATGTTCAGGAAATTATAAAGAGGAGGGGATTTAGTGTCCCTTCAGATGAGTGCAGCTTGGTTGATTTACAGCCAATATATAAAAATTGAAAAAAAATATCTGTCATTGATCAGGATTGAAATCCATGAAAACAAGAAAGTGTGCACATTAACATTTAATATCCTATAATAACAGTTCACTTTGTATTTCCACATGACTGTAAAATAATAATGATTTGGTCATTTGGTGGTCCTCAGGGAAAAAAAAAAATCAGGGTACAGGTAGATTGTGCTATACTAGTGGCTGCTTAAGAGAGATACTCAAAAATCAGTAATGACTTTTGAAGTGAAAAAAAAGAGTGAACCTCATATCTATAATGCTGTAAGAAACTGATCACATATTTTGACTGTCCTTTTTAAAAATCTAACCTAGTTTATGCAACCTAGGAACTACATGAAAAATAATAAACTGCATATGAAATAGCTGTCTTCTTGAAAGACTGGATGCAAAGATGCAAAATTAAGCAGTTGATGCTAATAAAATAATTCATTTTGTGTAAACATCATGAAAAAAAAATAATCCAAGTTTCATCTAAGATTACTTAAATGTTTACTTGAGGCCATATTGTATTTCTTGTTTTCCTGATTAACAAATCATCACTGCACAAAGCGACACAGGTGGTCAGTGCCCTTGGGCTTACATCAAAGGGGCCACCATGAAGCTTTAGATGTTATTCAAAAGCATTCTGAAACTTGTCTCTCACTGTTTGTCCCATCTATTGTACTCCACAGGGTCATCTGTAAAGGACTATCTAGTTTGAAGGGAAAGAAAAAAAAGTATCTCTTCTGAAAGATGCCTTTAAAAACTGTTTCATAACTGTTGATTGTTTTACTAGTGGCCTATTTTCAGAATACTGGCATGATAAATTTTGCCATTCTAAAAGTCTATTTTTATATGAAGCAATGTTTGCCATCCTTAAACTCAAGAAGACTTTTCTGAATGCTACCTATGTGTTTATAGCCACCTCTCTAACCCATAGGAACTATAGAAAACAAATTAGCAGAAGAAAAAATAAGAAAAAAAAAGAAAACCATTTGGATTTCAGAACAGCCCATCCTTCTCACAGCTTTTACAAGAAATTCTAGAATATAGTATTGGAAACTGGAAAAAAAATTACATAAAATCAACTCTTTTATTCCTTAGAGCAAGGAAATTTTAACTTATTTTGTAGTTTTATTCTAGAAGGACAAAATATGCCAGATGTTTTTGAAGAGGTGTTATCAGAAACACTGCATATGGTATATTATTTCACTGTACATCCTACAGACATGGAGTTAGTTTCTGTGAGGGCATGGGGTTTACATTCATTTAGCACTTTGAAGACTATCAACATTGTGCCTTAGTGTGTGTGAGCTGCTTGAAAAGATCAAAGTCTTATTAAGTCTCCAGCTATTCCATCAATACCAACAGGATGTTTATAAACCATGATTCATGTTGGGTATCCCAAGAAGAGAACACAGACTCACGGTTCTCGGTAATAAACAAAGCCAACAACACTTTTCAGCTATGGAAAATGATTAAAGAGTTATGGGCAAGCTGTCGGAGGAAGGAAAACCCAACAGAGGTTGCCACTTTTAATAGACAGGCAGGAAGCTGACTGCAGAGCACTTTCTGGGTTTCTAACTTTATTCTATGTGCAATAAAATTATCTTACAGAGTCTCCAGAGAGAATTTACTAAACCTCATAATTATTCATACAGAGTTGGGGAATTTTTTCAACAAATATTGCATTCAACAAATGTGGTTTTCAGCAAAAATCTGTTCAGTTCTTTCCAAAATCACAAACAATTTCACCTGAAAGCTAAAATAATAAAACTGAAAAGGCATCAGTCCTTGCCTGGAAGTAGGATCCCACAGCTGAGGGCACTTTTCCACAGAAAGCAGTGGGTTTGAATTCCTCTTCTGCTTGAGAGACCCTCGATCCACCTCTCCCCTCTACTTAGAATGCATTTAAGACAGTAAGCTAAAGGAAGGTCTCACTGTCTCCTGAGAAAGATACAAAACATTGAAATATTAACTGAAACAAACAGATATGGTTTAGAGGTCCTGCAGTTCATGTTATCTCTTGGGAAGTAAAACTCCAGCTGAGCTGAGACATTTTCGATAAGGGGAGAATTTGACCACTGGATTTAATTTCCTGATGACAAGCTAAAATTACAAATTGCAGACTTGGAGACTGATGGTTAAAAGCCAGTCAAGGCAACCTAAACATACATACTTTCATTTTCAGCTCACATAAGTTTCCTGTTTGTTTGGGGGGGGTTTATTGTATTTTTGTTTTGGTGGGGTTTGGATTGTTTTGGTTTGGGGGGATGTTGGTTGTTTGGTTTGGTTTGGCTTTGAAAAACATTTGGTGTTGGACAACAGAAAAGGAAATAACCAAAGAAAATCTTTCATTATCAAATATCAAAATGAAATTCTCCACTTTCCAAGCTTGTTTCTCAGAACTGGAGATGGAAGATTTGCAGTTCTGGAAGAGGGACACTGCAACACTAGCCCAAAGTCTACTAATAAAGTCATCAATTTCTGACTATATCCTGGTCCAAACAAGCATAAACAGCAAACAACTGTACCTTTTCTGTAGCTTTAAGAAATAGTATCTTTAAGTAACACAGTGAATGTGGCACATCCCTGCAGAAATATCTCATGTATAAATGTAAACTGCAGCTTCTGACTCCCTAACATATTACATCTCTCCTACACTGCACAATACAGTAGATATATGTGCAGAAATTCATACAATTTACATCTCTGAGTTGGCCTTCTGTAGCCAAAAATTATTTCATAATGCACATTGTAAGATTATATCATTTCAATACTTGAGAAATCTATTTGATCACAGATTTCTTTATAAAGACTATCTGCTTCCACTGAAAACAAGACAGATATTTTTAGATATTACTACTACTAGGAAAGGGACCATTTCTAACCAGAAAATTACTAATTTGAGAATCATATTAGAATCAAGGATAAGTCTTAGTAAAAACAAGTAGTGGAGCAATTGCCTGAAATTATTTTACTGATGCAAAAGTCTATGTGTGGTCAAGGCTTACAAATAAAATAGCAGAAAAGTGGCTTCTTAAATTTATTGTATTGCCTAGAGTACTTCAATTGACATCTTAGGAGGGTAAATATTGTGTATATCCAGTTGACTATGTAGTCAATACCAACTGGAACAAAGGAGCTTTCTTCCAACCTAGTAAAGTAACACCTCAGTGAGACTAATTAATTTCTCTGAAAACATCCAGGATATTGATCCAAGACTTGAAAACATTGTTGATGTACAGTAGTCTGCTACACATGAATGAAAACCCCAAACTTTAAAGAAATAAGGCAAATAGTATTTTAGGGTCTCATTTTCACACAGTTCCACTAAGAAGCGCAGCATGGGATAATTTTTTTCCAACACTTTCAACTTTTTAAGTGCTTAAACAAACAAACAACAAAACAGCCCATGATTTTCTACAAATCTTAAGGCAACCACTTTTGAGATATTTATATTACATAGAAGCTCCTGAACTCTCTTTTTTTTTTTTTCTCACTCAGGCAAGCATAGTTCATCAGTGTTAAGTGCAGAAGTTTGAGGTTTCTGATATCCTAGAGGTATGAGAGCCCTACAGTGAAAGAGAATGTTTAAAGCATGAACGGGTAGATGAGGGAAGAGCAGTGGATGTCATATATCTTGACTTCAGTAAAGCTTTTGATACTATCTCCCATAACATCCTCATAGAAAAGTTCAGGAGATGTGGAATAGATGGCTGTGCAGCCATCCAATGTGACCTGGACAGGCTGGAGAGCTGGGTGCAGGCAAACCTCATGAAGTTTAATAAAGACAAGTGCAGGGTCCTACATCTGGGGAGGAATAACAACAGGCACCAGGACAGGTTAGGGGCTGCCCTGCTGGAAAGTAGCTCCACAGAGAAAGACCTTGGAGTGCTGGTGGGCAGCAAGTTCTCCATGGAACAACAATGTGCTCTTATGGCCAAGAGAGCCAATGGGATCCTGGGGTACATCAAAAAGTGTGTCCAGCAGGTCTAGGAAAGTTCTTGTACCTCTCTACTCTGCCCTGGTGAGACCACACCTGCAATACTGCATCCAGTTTTGGGCTTCCCAGTTCAAGAAAGACAGAGAACTGCTGGAGAGAATCCAACAGAGAGCCACGAGGATGACTAGGGCACTTGAGCATCTCCCCTATGAAGAGAGACTGAGAGCCCTGTGGCTGTCTAGTCTGGAGAAGAGAAGACTGAGAAGGGATCTCATCAATGACTATAAATATCTGAGGGGTGGGTGCCAAGTGGAGGGGGCCAGGCTCTTTTTGGTGGCTCACAGTGATAAGACAAGGAACAATGGGTTCAAACTTGAACATAGAAGATTTCACCTCAACATGAGGAGAAACTTCTTAACGGTGAGGGTGACAGAGCACTGAAACAGGCTGCCCAGGGTAGGTTGTGGAGTCTCCTTCTCTGAAGACTTTCCAAAACCCACCTGGATGCATTCCTGTGCAGGCTACCCTAAATGACCCTGCTCTGGCAGGGGAGTTGGACTCAATGATCTCTTGAGGACCCTTCCAGCCTCTGATATACGGTGATGCTGTGATGAACACGATACTTCCTCAGCCAAAGTCTTCTTGCCGAATAAAGTCTTTCTGAACACTCTTGAGTTATATTCTGCCCTTAAACACACGTACAACAACCATCTGTTTAAAGCATTAGTGATAAAACATTGCTTGCCACATAAAAAAAAAAATTAAAAAATTAAATATCAATATTGTTAAGACACAGAATTCAGCTTTTTGTAGAGGATGTGATTAATCATGGGGGCAAACCACTTGAGGAAGAGATTATGAAGCATCTGCAAACATACTGATCTCCCTGTCAGTACAGTTGCAGAGTTTAGTATCAGGTTTAGGATGGAGTTCAGCCTCATGGGCCTGAACAAGGGAGAGGTCAGGCTTGGGCCAGCCTAGCAGCTCCATCAAAAGTTTTTTAAAGGCAAAATCACAACAGCCCAAGAAAGGTAGATACCTCAGAGATGTCGAAGATGGCATGGTGACTAGAGTCAGGACAGACATTATGGACTTCCTCAGGGTATCAGCCAGGAAAGAGAGATAAAGAACACTGGGCTTGCAATTGCTGATATTTGTAATACTTTGCAGTGGATACAAGATGCTATGCACCTCTAAGGACATGAAATTTCACTTCAAGCTATAAAACATACAAACAATTAATTTTGAGAGTATGCTTAAGGAAGCCCTTTGGTCAAAAGCAGCCTGGATGCATTTTTATGTGTGCTGGACTTTCCTGTTCCATTACTGGGGTTTTTCACAGAAACGCTGACAGAACCTTAACCATTGCACTGTGAACAAATTAATAACAATCTACATATTCTTCTTGCTAATAAATTTTTATAGCCTTGAAAGTCAGTGCAGAATTAGTCTATTGACACTGGAGAGAAAATTTTTGAAAGAAAGGCTTCATGGTGCTTTCCACATTCCATGATGCGAAAAACAAATTATTCCAGGGGGTTAATTTATTAGCAGACTTTCCGAGATAGCTTTAGGTATTTTTCTTTCCTTTTTTTTTTTTTTTTTCCCTCTGTGTGTTCTGTTTAGGACAGGATTAAAGACATAAGCACAATTTCAAAAGGATGTAAAATCTTTTTCTGACTTGAGAAGGAACAAAATCTCCAATATTTATTCATTTAACTAGACTCATCGCTTACATCTCAAGTTCATCTTTTTCTTTGATTTTACACTACATTTCCCAGAAGGTTTCCACATTAATATTAACAGATTTATGAATCTCATTATTCTGATTTATGTCTTTTCGATATATTTAAGGCTATGTCAATATTAAGTTATTTGTCCCCTGTGAGCACCTTCTACAGAGTTTGGATTAGAAATAATTTTAAGCATATCATACTGAGAAGACCACTTTGGGCTCAGAGGTAATACGCTTATATAACTAAACTGCTTCTCCAATTGTTTAGCCACTGATTCTGCCTTTGAAAAATAAATAAATTAATTACATTCTCCAGCAATCACTTTTAAGATAATCAAACTATTATCACAGAATCAATCAGGTTGGAAAAGACCTCAGATATCATCAAGTTCAACCTATTACCCAATACCTAACACCCCCTGACAACTAAACAATGGCTCCAAGTGCCACATACAATCTTTTTTTTTAACACCTCCAGGGATGGTGACTCCACCACCACCTCCCTGGGCAGCCCATTCCAAAGGCAAATTACTCTTTCTGTGAAGAACTTTCTCCTCACCTCAAGCCTAAACTTCCCCTGGTGCAGCTTGAGACTGTGTCTTCTTGTTCTGCTGCTGGTTGCCTGGGAGAAGAGACCAACCCCCACCTGGCTACAACCTCCCTTCAGGTAGTTGTAGACAGCAATGAGGTCTCCCCTAAGCCTCCTCTTCTCCAGGCTAAACAACCCCAGCTCCCTCAGCCTCTCCTCTTAGGGCTTGTGTTCCAGACCTCTCCCCAGCCTCGTTGCCCTTCTCTGGACACATTCAAGTATCTCAAGGTCCTTCTGCTTAAATTGAGGAGCCCAGAACTGGACACAGTACTCAAGGTGTGGTCAAACCAGTGCTGAGTACAGGGCAGAATGACTTCCCTGCTCCTGCTGGCCACAGTATTCCTGATGCAGGTCAGGATGCCATTGGCCTTCTTGGCCACCTGGGCACACTGCTGGCTCATGTTCAGCCTACTGTAAACCAGTACCCCCAGGTCCCTCTCTGCCTGGCTGCTCTGCAGCCACTCCAACCCCAGCCTGTAGCTTCTATTATGGTAGGATAGCATCACAATTTTCTTCAAGTAGCTTCTATTATGGTAAAATAGCATCACAATTTTCTTCAAGGAGATACATGATGATGTAAAGACACCATACTAGAGGACATAACCATATACATATCACCCTCAGAGAGTCTGAAGCAGCTTTACAGCTTTCAGAAGCAGACAGTGGCTATGTCTGAACCCTTACACTGTGCTGTTTAGCTTGACTCCATCTGCCCCAACAGCTGTTCTACTCCCAGTCTTGAAGAAGTGAAAACAACCTGCATGGTTGTCTCATGGAGACAGCTCCACTACTGCCAGGAGTGGGTTAGGAGCTGCAGTCTGTAAGGGCTCTTGTTGTAGCACTTTGCTTGCATCTGAGTGCTAAGCCTGCAGCATAAAGCTCCTTTCTGTATGCAGGCATGAGAATGCAAGTTTTAATTTTGGGGGAGTTTGGGGTTTTTTTGTTTGTTTTGGGGTTTTGGTTTTTTGGTTGTTGTTGTTTGTTGTTTTGTTTTGTTTTTTTTTAAATAGGGCTCATTCTTGTCATGAATTTCAGATACAGATTCCAGTACAGCAAGTTGAAAATTGGCCATCTCTATCAATATTGTTCATGACTTGTTTACATATAACAAGTGTTTTATAGTGATATATTATTGATTTTCATGTAATCATATTGTGAAGTTAGTATGATTTCCCAGATCATACTTCCTTACATGGGACCTAATGAGTAGGCTCCACACAGAAATAATCGCTTCTCGGCCTTCTGGCTAAGATCAAGTGTAGTAAATACAGAAGCAAAAAGGTTTCTTTCTTAAGCAAGGGATCTGTGGTATGCAAACAGAGTAGTTTCTTTTTCCTTGTAGATCTGCACCAGAACAGTTTCTTTTCCTTTGCAGATCTGCACAGCACTGGGATCGATTGCTTTGCTAATTACTGTGCTTGTCTCTTTTCTGGTACTGTGCCAATAATGAAGATAGAGTTGGTGTTGAAGCATATCAACATAATTGACATTTTTATTCAAATCTGCTTGTATAATATTCCTCTTACAGACCTATGTATGTACTGAAAATGATCAGAAAATACGTTGAAAGTAACTCATGTGTACAACGGAAATCAATGTTTGGGAAAGAGCATCCCTCTATGGATACACACGAGTGAATCTACCAGAAAGTGATTAATGCAGATTGTTTATTAGAACAATGCATGGGCATCATTTCATCTCTTGTTAGGCAAGTTGCTCCTTTGTACTTCTTCTTTCCACTCTCTCCACTGACTGGCCACTGCAACTCCCAGGAATTAGTTCTGTTGACTTGTTAAAAAAACTAACCAACCAAGAAAAAAAAAAAAAAAAAAACAAAAAAACACAAACAAACCAAACACAACACCCACAAAACCAAATAAACCAACCCACCAATCCACAACAAAAAAAAATCCAAACCCAAAACACACACATACAAAAGGGAACTTCTTCTAGCAGTACCTGTTCATTCCTAGGTATTGAAACAAATACAGTACAAAGATTCATCTAGTTGTGATTTTTTTCCTGACCATTTTGTGATACCAAATAGGAATGAATCTGCTCCTCTTTCTCCATCATCATACACCACACCTGCAGCTCCTCATCACAGAAAACATCTGGTGTCTTCTTATCTAGTCTCCAGACACATTGAGACAAAATAGTTCCTTTGCTAGTAAATGTTCCACTTCACATTTGTTCCGATAAATTTAGTGACATTTCTAATATTAATTGTAAGATAAAATTATAGTAATTTGTTAATTATAAAGTCCATATTGCTATTAGGTAGAGTCAGAAGATACCTTAACCCATTCCATGAATGAGAGAGGGTTGTTTTAAAGAGGGTATAAATGTCTCTTATTAGAATAAAAACCCCACACCATCATTCAGGAAGAGTATCTGCTACTTTTTGACAGTTCAAACAGAAATCAAAAGCTTCTAGGGAAGATCACAAGCAAACTAACTCCATGAAAGCTGAACTTCTATTGCTTTAAGAGAACTGATGGTGTGCTAGCCTGTGTCAGTTTTTCTCTTTCTAGGTTGCATGTCTCTAAGACATATCAACAAAGCACAGAGCTCCATTTTCTTTTAAATAAGTTTACTAAGTCATAATCCAATATATATGTTCTGTACCTTCTAATTATCAATAAAATCTTGAGAATGATTTCCTTATACATTATTCTAAATACCCTATTTCTATATTTGGAAGCAATAACCACTGAGCTCATGTAAGAGGAAGTATCTTTTTCACAATAAAAACTTTATTGTGAAATAACTTGGCCACAGCTAGCATTTCCTATCATTCTCTGGTAATGGTGACACACATTTGCTTTATTGAAAGGAAATGCATCAGGCAACAAAGCAAGGTCTACAAAAAGTATCAACTGTGCTGCAGCTTAAATATACCTTGTGTTAGTGAAAGCAGGCCTGAGTCCAGAAACCCTCATCTGGACTTTAAAGAGTGGTACACGTTACAATGCACACAGACGAAACAAGCAGTACCAATCATAACACATCTGTCACTGCTGCATGTTTGACAGCTATTTACCTTGGGGCCTAAGCCTTCAAACCACACAGGTTTCACAAGTCCTGGGACATCAGAGACATTTGGCTGTGAGCAGACTAATTGCAATGAAGAAATACAATATAGGTTACAACTGCCTTTCCCCCCACACTCTTCTTTTTTTTTCTTCTTAACTTCTGTGGGCTGTAATCCAGCTTACAATTTGCACCTTGTCTTGTCAAGAGACACCATCTGTCTAGAGGGATCCTTCTATCATCCCTCAGGACAAAATCAGTCTTACCCTTTGCTGTGTAAACTGCTGGGTAGAACTACCTTACTCTTCCTGAATTTAACTCTCCTTTCTCATGATGTTAGAAAGTTACTCACATTACTTGAAATAACCATCCCTGACAGCCTCTTTAGACTTTTCTTCTTGACTGCTTATATTTTTAATGCCTAGTTTCCAAGACATTAAAACCAGAGGAAAGTGTGATGAACATCCAGGGCTGCCTTCACATACACACAGCCCTTAAGATAACATTCAGCAGCTTCCACACCTTGCTGCAGCCATTATCTTTCTGTGTTAAAGATTTCCTAAAGATCCAAGGCAGACAAATTCCTCTGTGCATTATTATTATTGCATTATTAATGTCACTTTGAAAGTGGTATTTTACATATAAAGATACTTTAGTTGTTATTATTATTTGTTGTTATTCCTACCTCAAGCTGAAATCAGTTTAGTTCACTAAATTGTGGAGGTTTCTTAGAATTAGCAGAATTTAAACCTGCCACCCAAAGTTAGTTGAAGCATCGCTCCTGAGAGCAAAGTGGGAGTCTCTGCTGCTGAAACCTGGGTACAGAGTGCGATGAGCAGCAAATGCACAACTCCTCACCTCTGCAGCACCTCACATCAGGGAAGTGGAGGAAAAGGAGAAACCCTGAAGACAGGGCTCAGAGAGATCTAAGCCTTTGTGCAGGCTACCACTGAACAAAGAAGCAGCAGCAACGAGTTGATCTTCCTGAGGCAAAGCAGCTCCCTAAGATGTCCCCTGAGAGTGCCCAGGTTTTATTGCAGTCTTCAGTGCAAGGAAGAGAGCAGAGGAACCCCAGCCCTATAAATGACTTTGCCAAAGCCAGCCCTGGTGCTACAACAGGGAAGGTAAAAGCCAAGAAACATGTCCAGAGGTGTGAGAGAGGGCTGAGAAGCACTTGCAGCAAGAAGAGCAAGACCCCAGCTATGGAGAACACACAGCAGCCTGCCCTGCATCTCAAGTGCTGCTGCAACAAGGAAGAAGTCATGCCAGTGAGCCAAAACCAGAACACCAATGGCTGTAAGAAAAATAAAAGGCAGTAACCATGCAGGAAGCATAAGCTTCCCAAGTCCACCTGGCATGTGGAAAACTAATGATACCTGATAAAAGAAGCTGTCAGATTCCTTTAGAAAAGTAACAGTGGTTGAAATTCTGCTTCCAGGCAAGGCAGAAAATTGTTCTACACAGTTCGAAACAGTGCTCTGGGTAAGTATCAAATTTTGCCTTGAATCTCTCATCAAAAGCTTTCTTTCAAATACAAGCTGGAAAGACTCAGTTAGTCTTAACCTAAGGCATTATCTGAACATGGCCATTTCCATTGGAAAAGAAAAGAGAGGAGGGGCAGGGGGGAGTTTAGGCATACTGCTGTTCCAGAAATGCAAGACTGAATTTTATGTTACATAGGCTGAACCCAGGCTACGAAAAGAAGATGTATGTTAGTTATAGACATGGTCTCTGAAAAGAATTGTGGAAAGCCAAACTGGCTGAGTGGCCACTCTTATATCTGTACTTTTATTAGCATTTTTTCGTTTCCTCTCCAAAACGCTGATTGGTTTATTTGTACCTGGAAATCGTGTCCAAAGATAACAACAAATGGGAATAATTTTGGAGAAACAGAGAAATCTTTTGGGATTATATGAAAACAGACTGTTAACATCCACATTCCCTTCAGCAACTTCTCAATGAGGCATTTCATTCAAGCTATCAGCCAAACTTTTTCAAAAATCTTAGAGAGTCAGAAGTCCTGTGCCTCAGGGATTCCTCCCACCTTTCTTAGTGAGCAACTGGATTACTGTAATTCGTTTACTGGAGGTGCCTTTATTTCTCCGTTAGTTAGAGAGGGAGTGTAACTGCTGAGCGCAGACCACATGCCCAACTTGAGACTGCTCAAAGTAGGCAAAGTAAATCTCTGTGTGTCCTTTAACCTACTAAACATATAAATATCTGAGGGTTGGGTGTCAAGAAGGAAGGGACAGCCTCTGCTCACTTGCACCCTGAGACAGGACAAGGGGCAATGGATGGAAACTATAACACAGGAAGTTCCACTTCAACACAAGGAAGAACTTCTTCACCATAAGGGTCGCAGAATACTGAAACAGGATCCCCAGAGAGGTTGTGGAGTCTCCTTCTCTGGAAACCTTCAAGACCTGTCTGGATGCATTCCTATGCCACCTGCACTATGTGGTCCTGCTCTGGGAGGGAGGTTGGGCTTGAAGCTCTCCATAGGTCCCTTCCAACTCCTAACATCCTGTGATCCTGTAAATTATCTGCAAGGTAAGCAACAAGAGAGCTTTGCCAGAACTGACATTCCCTGCTACATGGGAAAGCCAACACATGATGGGAACTAAGCTCTTCTTTAAAAAAAATACAATAAAATTAACAACAGTACAAATTAATTGCACTTAGCCTGATGAGCTTTAAATAGTAATGCACACAATTTAGAACATGAACAGGGTTTGTTCAGCCTTGAGAAGAGAAGGCTGAGGGGATATCTCATAACCATGCACAAGTATATAAAGGGAGACTCCTATGGTAAAGACAAGGGGCAATGGGTACAAGTTGCTACTGGGGAGACTCAGACTGGAAGCCCAAAACATTTTTTTCCACCATTTGAACTATTAGACATTGGAATAAACTCCCAGGGGAGGCGGTGGATTCCCCTACATTAGACAGTTTGAAGGCCCAGCTTGCCAGGGTGCTGGGCCAGCTCATTTGAACTATATTCTTACCCTTTCAGATGATCTTTCAGATGATTGAAGTCCCTTCCAATCTGGCATTCTATGAATATGAATATAAAGCTTAGCATTCAAGGCAGTAAATACATCCTAAGTACAGTTTCAACCATAGTAGTAAGCATCTACTAAAACAGAAATTAACCCCACCAGAAAAGTTTTCCTCATCACGAGACAGAGCAAATCATGATACTCTTTATGTCTCAACTTCTCCCTTGTCCTGAAGATGAACATTTTCCTGTTCAGAATTCCAGTAGCAAAATAAATAAATAAATAAAGAGAAAAAAAAAGAAAAAGTTTGTTTTCAACTTTCTGGTATCAGCAGGGAAACAAAGTCATGATAAAAAGGACAAACAGGAACCCCACACCTGACAACAATGAAGAATCTTGCTTTCAAACATCACACAATTGGCTGACACTATTTTTTTCTTTTTTTTTTTTTTTATGGGCTAGCAGCTGCGTGACTCATTTCTGTATGTTTTGCCTGCCTTAGCACTAAGTGGACTGATGTAAATAGGAAGTGATGAGGAAAATCAATTCAGGGCAAACACATTTTTTTCAAGGCTGTAACAGGAAGAGATAGGAAGCCCAGGAAGATACTTGATAGATATTCAACTCTGTAGAAAAGAGGAAGCAGCATGTTGAAGCACTAAGCTGGTTATTTTGAGTTGTTGAACGGAAACGGGATACAGCACAGAAAGGATGCAGATAGGATGCATTTTGTTGCATAGCAACCCAGGGAATAGAAGCTCCTGCATAGAACTGGAGACCATCTGCTACTAGGAGAGGGAGAGAAAAAACATGTGTTTGAAAGGGAAAAGGAAAAAAAAAAAAAAGTGTGCAATACTGAAGAAGGAAGTTTAACTATGCTGTATGAGTCCTGGCCAAATCACTCTTGGTAGAAGTTGAGGGGATAGAAGAACTTAAGTCATTGTGTGCAGTTTCCTACTATAGGATCTTTGTGCTGAGTCTCTTCTTACTGAACCAACTCAGACTTTAGGGTAAAAGGGGCCAACTGCCAGGGAAGATGCTGCCAGTTAATTCCTTTCCACTAAAGGCAAGCTGCAACTTTTTTTATTTCCCCAACAATAGTTACAGGAAAACTGCATCAACTTTTAACATCAGCATTTTCCACAGTGTTTTAGTATACTACCTATCCACAGAGTCATCACCTTCCACAGGAATATTATTCGGTATAACACCTATTAGCTCTGGGCACACCACAATTTCATTCACAGGATTAAATGCGATATATAAATAAAACTGTCATATTTTCAAATAAATAAGTTCTAGACTGATTTTTTTTTAGTTTCCTGAGTCAAATTTGATTCAGGATATCCTCTCGTGTTGGACTGATGAAAAAATTTAGAGGAAAGGATTTACTAAGAAAACGAAGAAAAGAAGTCTCCATTAATTTGTGATGTTAGAAGAGAACTAGGAAATTAACAGGAACCTGAGTCCTGCCAGATACTGTTGGACCTACTTGTTTTACCTAAGAGACAGCACTGGTCCTGGAGCAGCTGGCAGCCATAATTGCTGAACACTGGAGAAAAGCTGATGGGGATAGGGGGCAGGACATAAAAGTGAGGCTCCATTGCAGGAGCATGACAGTTACCAAATACACGTGCCTGGCTAACCTGGAGCACCCCAGTGGCCAGACTTTACTGTTGTGCTCTGTTCCTCTTGGCACACACTCTGCGTGTGTGGCTGTGGTCATGAGGAATAAAATTCTCACTTATCCCCATCATGGTATGAGTTCATGGTACACCCTCCAGGAGAAGGCACAATACAAATAGCTCTCCTTGTATTTCTCCTTCCAATCTTCCTTTCTTTTGATAATATTTTATTATAAAGACACCTCAGATGTGCTTCCCCACATTATTGGAGTCAGACAATGTATAATTATTGAGGAAAAAGCTGTTGCAACATTCATATGAAATTTGTGGCTGTATAAAAAGCTGCACTGAATAACTTCTAGTAACATTGTGGCGTTCCTTGGATTGTGGGTTTTTTTCCTTCTCTAATAGTTATTCACATGATACTAGCAGTAGTCTTTCATGAAACACAGACTCTCTTCTGCTTATTGTGTACACCACCCTGAAATTTCAACATGCTCCCTGACCTGCTGGAAGCTTCTGATTCTCCAACAGAGGTAGAGTTCCCTATCTTAAAGGAAAACATCCTCTTCTTGGTTGTGAGGAGACTGTAAAGCACAAGGCACCTAGACCAGCACCTAACCTAGCAGTGGGAAGGAAGCAGAGGATCCTAACTAACACCAGACTGGTGTCAGGAAGCCTGTGATGCTTTTCTGCTGCATTACAAATTGAGAGCACTGCCCATTTCTCTCCTCACCCTTTCTTGGGTGACAGACTTGTGGCCTGACTTTTTAACACATGAGCTCTCCAAAGCAGAGACAATTTCCCACTGAGGTTTAGTCTAGCAGCCCATGTCTTGTATGTTCCTTAATATCTATGTGTCAGATCTATTTATAGCAAGGCATGGGAGAATATGTCTGAGTTTAAGTACTGCTCTTATGTCACCAACAGGGTTCATTCCTGAGGTTGCACAAGCTGATGATTGTATGCAGGTGGCAGCATAAGCATCTACTTTTTGGATAGACACACACCAGCACATACAAAGCAAAACGATCGAGTAACAGCAATTAGAAGTGGAAAGGAAAACAATTAGCACCAAAAGTCACACTGATTTTACCTGAAAAGTTCTCTCTCCATTGCATGTGCATCAGAAAACACAAAATGTTCTAAAATGGGTTTATTGCTTTATTTCAGGAAAGAAAATCCTCAAAGTGTCCCAGAGCTGCTTGACAGGAAGGACAGACAAGCTCTCATCAGATGATTAGATTGCCATCAAGCCTTTAAATTGAATTGCTTTACTTCACAAAGGTTTTCTCCAATACATATAAAACAGCAGAAGTCTTCTGGTGCTTTCAGAGGCAGAAGGGCTTTGCACCTCCTAGCATACTGTGGTAGTTTTAGGCTGATATCTAGGAAATTTTCAACAGATCTTGAGTTAAAGTGGTAGAAAGTAAAAAAAAAAAAAAAAATTTTTAAATTACTCTTGGATGCAAAAGAAAAATAATGATAAGGTCTAAATAATCCCATTGGTTTCTTGTGTTGCTTATGAATTGTAAATACCTGTAAATATTGTACATTTTGGACATATCCGTTGCATTTCATACTTCTAGATTTTAGGGTGCTTGTAAATATAGCTTCATTTGCTTCCAACTGAGCTGGTCTGGGAAAAATTTATTTTGGGGGGGGTAATTCTCTCAAATTAGTTGGGCGGGAAGGAGAGATAATTTCAACCCACCACACACACTCTGAAACACCAAGTAAGCCAAACCAAATCTGCAGTAAGGCTCCACACAGATGTATAACCCTGGCGAGTGCAAGCTGATCCCCAGACTTCTCCATAAGGGAAAGGTAGGGAAACTGTGACATGTTTCTCTACTATTAGCTGATTCTTTCATTCATTTTTATTACTGCGTTTGCATTGTTGGTCAGTCTATAAAATGCCTTTGTCCTGCCTGCAATGCTGCACAGCTGGGCTGCAAAAGCCAGCCTCCCAGATGTGAGGCTGAGCTAGCAAAGAGGAAAATTACACCAAAATTTGCACTGAAACATCAAGAAAAATAAACAGATTTATTAACTTGTCCAAAGAAATGTAGAATGGAAAAAAAAAAAATGCCAATAGTTCAATGTTTTAAAATATCTTGAACTTGTCCTCCTGCAAGTGTTTTTGTCAGACAGCACTACACAAGAGCACTCTCAGAAACCAGCTGGCAGGTCTAGAGCAAGAAGCACCTACACTTAACAAGCCACTCTTTTAACGTGCTGCTTTTCACTCTCCCACCACCTATCACCCTACACTCACATCTCCCCCTCCCCCCCCACAAAAGCATTGCATGACAAGAAGAAATCATTATAATCCTGATGATGTTCCCAGGATTGGTTCACATTCAGTTGAGAAAATCTTTGGCAGAGCTCAGTAATGACTCTTTGCAACGCTCATTTGCCTTTGGGCAGTAAAATACTTCCTAAGTAACTTCTCCTTGCCATGTGCTAATTATGTAATATCAGTATATATTTTTCTTCTCCAGCACACCACCAGACTGCAAATTATTCTAGCATGACAGATGGTAGGAATCACTCTCTTGCATATGCAATCCCTACTGGCCCTCATGAAAAACCTTTACCTGAAGTAGCAGAAACTCATAATTGGCCAGGGTAGAGTTTTCTTCAGTTCTTTCAGGAGCAACAGTTTCTTCTCAAAAACCAACCAAACAAAAAAGCTAACCAGCCAAAACAAAACAGAACAAAACACACAACCTCCTTCCTCCCCAACAAAACAAATAAACAAACAAAAAAACAAACCCACATGCAACCAAAAATTCACAGCAAACAAACCAGTAACAGCGAAGAAAAGTGTGTTGCTCTGTCTGGCATTTGAAAAACATGGGAAGTAAACTATACCACTGATCAAGCAATGATATATCAGTGTCTGTGTGCACTCTCCCATGACAATGCCTGATAAATGAACTCATTTGGAAGAGAAGAAATTCATCAGCCCTGTGGCAACACACCAACACGCTAGTCCTACAGGAGAAATAGTTAGCTCAACTTGTAAGGAAAAGGTTTTTCTCCATCAGAGCTCCCATAGGATAGACAGTGTGTTCAGATAAGCCTTATTCATCATGAACCACTGTCATGCAGTCCCTATGATACCAATCCCTAGTTCTGTATATTGCTCATCAGTGGAGGTTCTTCAGCTCTTCCCTGGAGGACAATGGAAAGCCCTGCTGTAAGAAGTTGTAGATAAAATTCTTTTAGCTGAATAAAGACCCTAAGGCAAGTAAAACACTCACTGAAAATGAAGTCACACCAAAACAGTGCCAAGACTTTACAATGGTGTGGAGATTTGATTAGCTTTAATTGTTTTGAATTTATAGCATAGGCTCCTCCTACTCAAGACTTTTAAGGTTCCACACAGGGTTAGGTATTCTGTTATATCAGCCATTAAAGAGAAGTTGATAGAGGTTAACTTTCTTAGAAACCACATCACAAGAGAACTCAAGCAGCCGCAGGAAAATGATATCCTTCAAGCTACACTTTTGTGAGGTAGGTATTACTCCAAGCTGGTACAAGGACAGTCCAGAGAGAACATATTTTTAAGTAGAAGAGGTGGCATTTGAGTGATGAAAAGCTATGAGGTTTAGTGAAGTTGGACAACAAAACAAATCTCCTCCTGAATAAGAGTGAAATCTTTTAGCTGGTGCGAAAAGGACTGCATTAAAATGAGACATGCTAATGTGGGCAGTGTGGTAAACACGTTCTGAAGAGCCTTCAGAGTTTAAATAAGGAGAACTCTCATCACCAGTGATCTCCAAAGCAAATCAGAGAAAAAAGAACGTGTAATTATTATTGTAGTGTACACATAATAACTTCATATGGGAACTCAATGTGAAATCGCTTGGAAATTGTGACCAGTTTTATAGTACCAGCAAAACAGAACCTCAGCAGAACTCAAGCAATGCCATCAGCTCGAATCTCTCTTGTATCAGGCCTAATTAACACTCAGTAATGTCTTAGACTGATACAGACTTTTCAGTTTAGGAGTGTCCACGTTCAAACTAATAGGTAATGGTTTGATATTCATCCTGATTAGGGGAAGTCTCCTAATCCTCTACAACAGCTACTAAGAGAATCACAGAATGTTAGGGGCTGGAGGGGACCTCGAGAGATCATCCAGCCCAACACCACCCCCCCCCCCCCCCCTCCCCCGCCCCACCAGAGCAGGATCACCTATCCCAGATCACACAGGAACTCATCCAGGCAGGTTTTGAATATCTCCAGAGAGGGAGACTCCACAACCCCTGTGGGCAGTCTGTTCCAGTATTCTGTCACCCTCACAGTGAAAAAAAAAAAATTGCCTCATGTTTCCATAGAACTTCCTATGCCTCAGCTTCCACCATTGCCCCTTGTGCTGTCCTTGGACATCACCAAGCAGAGCCTGGCTCTATCCTCTCAGCACTCATCCTTTACATATTTATAAACATTAATGAGGTTACCCCTTAGTCTGCTCCTAGCTAAAGAGACCCAGCTTCTCATAAAGAAGATGCTCTGTTCCCCTAATCTCTGTATGACACGGATGTTCCCTACGTTTTTCAAAACCTTTAGAATATTCCACATGTTGAGAGACTACAACTGCAAAAACTATTCCTGTTTTTGGCTTAACAAGTAAATGCATTAAACACTTATCTGCTCAAAATGTAGTTGCATGGAAAAACCTAGAAGAAAAGAGTAGCACAGCAGAAATGGGGCCTGCTGGATGATTGATGTTCCACAGATTGTATTGCTTTTCCGTGTGTGTAGAATGAATAGGAAAAAAAGCAAGCAAAAGCTTGAAATATTTTCTTGCTAGGATGAATCAATCTTAACTGGAAATTCAAATGCTTTGAGTGTAGTTGGGGTTTGGGGTTTTTCTTTTTGCTAACTCTTCTCTTGTATGGAATGTCTGAAGAGTTGCATCAGTTGCTCTGTGAAGGAGCATTGAGTCGCATCATAAACAGGATAAAGTGCATTGTGCAGCTTTTGGTTGTTTTTAACTGAAAGCTGAAGTTCTGCTAATAATTCATTGCATCACAGGATAGGAACTTTGGCATCCTGTTCCATGCTTCTCTAAGGCAAAGCCTGAGCTGATTGTTGTGTGCATCCATTTGATATTTGACAACAACATTGCATGGATGCCAGTGAGAATGTTCCAGGGTGGTTTTGGTTGGGGTTTTTTGGTTTGGGGTTGTTTTTGCTTGTTTGGGGGTTGTTTGCTTTTTGCTTGTTTGGAGGTTTTTGTTTACTTTTTTTGGTGGGGTGGAAGGGGATGTCAGCTTGCTTTTTGTTTGCTTGGTTTTTGTTGTTAGTTTGAGGTTTTTTATTATTATTATTTTGGAGGTTTTGGGGGGTTTTGATTGGTCTTTTGTGTGGTTTTGGTTTGGTTCTTTGGGGTTTTGGATTTTTTTGGCGTTATCATTGTTTTTTTATCCTTCAACTTAATGTTTTTTAATATTATTACACTTCATCTCAAAAAAACCAATCACATTGTACATTTCTCCATAATTATGTACATTCTACATAATTAGAAACATAATCAGGGATAATATTTTAAATGAATGAATATTAATCAAGAAAAATTGGTTCTGTGTCCCAAACTGCAGTTTTCTGACATTGTTTTCTGTTGTCAAGCAAGTGCTATTTCTTGCAAGAAAAATCTGCACAACTAAATGACAAACTTTTTTTTTGATAGATCTCATCATTGTTTCTAACCTTCTGTTCTCTCAAAAAATCACTAACAAGTGGCTATAGCATTTGTACACTTTATACACATGTTTATAAGCATATAAAATATATGCATGCTCCTGTATGTTTGCACACATCACTACTGAACTTTATATATATATAATATATATATTAAATGCAGTTTTATATATATATACACACACATAGACAAACATGCACAGAGCAAATACTCTCAGGCATTGCAATTTAGATTGCTTTGTTTAGGACAAAATGCTGTTAACAAAATTCCCTCTATGAAGTTCTATGGCTATAAGAAGACTAGGTAAATGCAGAAAATTAAACATCATAATATGTAAAAACACAGTTAAGATTTTACCTAAAGCACATTACAAAAATTTCTTAAGTGAGTTAAAGAGGGAGTAGGAACAAGTCCTAGACTTGTTTAGAAACTGTTTCATATAGCTACTTATTGCATATTTCTCAACCAAAATATATCAGGATGAGAAGTACATTTTTTTTTTATCCTGTTAGCTTAAGGAGATAAATCTCACACCTTCATTTTATGTAACCTTATGAAATGCATAAGAAAAGTTCAGCTCCTTTATTAAAATGGCCAACACTGGCCACATCCCTTCTAAAATAATGGGTGGCAGAGAGATCATTAGCTGCAGTAATTGCTCTAGCATAGGTTTACTTGCATGTTTGGGGTTTGGATTTGGTCTTGAAAATAAGTGTGTGAATGGTTCGCTTTGGGATTGTCCAGCTTCCTTCCACCTCCTTCTTAATGGCCCCTCCTGTCGCAGGACATCCTGCATTTTAGGAATTTCAGTTTGTTATCTCAGTAGCTTTAAAAGCATTGTCTGAGTCAGGAGTTTTCTCTTTTGTCTTGAGCGTTTGGTATGCAGCTGTCATCTAACCTCATACATATGTGTCCTCTCAGATCTGTCTTTCAAGCTGGGATTTGACATGGGCACAGTGTGCATGAGAGAGCCAAACAGGACATTATTCCATGACATGCAGAGTTTCTAGGGTGCTCTGTGAGTTATTCTGTTTCCTAGGACCAGCAGCACTATAGACATTTTTTACCTTCTCAGTGTCCTCCAAGGGACTTGGAGCTGGCGCTAAAAAGGGAAATAGGAGAGACACTGCCTGGCAGCATGACCCTTTTTTGTCTTTAAATATGTTGGCAAAAGACTATCTACCTTCCATGTCTCATAAAAGCTTTATGTCAGTTTATAGAGACTACAGCAGCAATGTTTCTAGGAACAGGTCAGTGCATCAGGAACCAGTACTTCAGCTTCATTTTTGTCTCTGCCACAGGATCACTGTACTATCTCAGGCAAGTCATTAAAACACTTCACACCCAGTTACACCATTATGTACATGACCTCCAAACCACAGTACCTTAGGGACTCTATGAAAGCTGTTCCTTTCATATTTATCTTAGAATAAACAAAGCTGTCTTTCTAAATGAATGAAGCCATAAGAAATATTTTATCCTCATTTGGAATGAATGCTAATTCCTAAAAAACAACATGCGTTTACAAGTCAAAATCTTGAGCTGTTCATTAATGACCCATGACTTCAAGCTTAACTGATATATGATTTGATATGAAAGTTTTAAGTCCCCAACATTGACAAGTTGTGAAAGTTGAAAGCTCAAGCTAAAAGATGTGTCGTTTTGTTGGATTTTTATTAATGATAAGCCATAGACTATAGACTTTTGTTGAAGAAAACTAAAAGCCCTGCATTAGCAGCATTCACGGATAGAGATGCAAGATGAAACGGTGATTTGAAAGCTGAGCCTTCACAGCTAGGAAGGAAGGCTGGAAATGTGCCTTTCTTGACAAACTGATGTCTAAGACACCCTCTTGAAAATGTACAAAAACATTGGTTCTGGGCTATAACTTCCTGTGGATATACTCCTTCTGGAATAAGAGTGCTCAAAGTCTGTGGGAAGGGCACAGGAAGACAGGCAGGACAAGGGTTCTACTGAGATTAAAAAGTACTCCAAGATATTAAATATTCAAGTGCGTTGCCTCTGGTAACTTCTAAGTATTGCTGAGCTCCATCCACGATTTTCAAAAACCACTGGGCATCTGTGGCCACTTTAGGCTGGCTCCGCTGAAGTTCAGGTCCCATTTAGGGGTCCTAAATGAATTGCAGCACATTAATTACTAACCTTTGCCATGAGGCAACAGATTAGACACAGATCTATGCATTTTCCTTCCTTTTATTTCACTTATGGCATGCCTTGTGAGCATCACATTAATACAGGCTGCTGTTCTAATACTTGCATTTTTGGGGAGCTGGTTTTTGTTGGGTTTTGTGGATTTGGTGGTGTTTTTTGTTACTGGTTTTGGTTGGTTGGTTGTTTTTTATTGCCTTTTTTTTTTTTTTGGGGGGGGGGGTGTGTTTAGGGTTTTTTCCTCCTTGCAGGCTGCCTTGTTTGAGATGTTTGGGGGAAGTTAAACTGTAATAGTAGTTCTAGTTATTAGATCTCTCCCTCTTCCCTTGTTCCCCATTCTAGTCCAGTTAAAGTTTTGCTGCCCTCCTGAATAGGCACTACAGACCCATACAGCAAACACCTCCACACCCTTCTGGTGATAGTTTTACATCTGTGTAACATCTAAGTGCAGAGTTGCTGAGATCCAGGCAATAGAGATAGAATTGCCAGTGTTGTTCATTGCTATACTGTTTCTCTGCACTCCTTTATTTCAAAGTAATTATTGCATTTATTTGTATAACCCCCAAAATAAGACTTTTCTGGTTACTTTCTGTAGAACCTCCCTTCCACATAGTATAATAAGTAAGCAAGGGGAATACAGACAATTAGAACAAGCATTTCTACAACACAAGATGACCTTGTTTAGAAAGCTCTATCCCAGTTACGGCTCTTCAACTTCAGAGTCCTAAGCACAGGGATATGCAGTCTATGACAGCAGGAGGAAATACTAGTTCATGTGTTAAAATGCAAAGGTTTTGAAAAGGAAGCATGCAGCATTACTGATAGACTCTTCTTTGGGGAATCAGGATGCTGTTCCTCTCCGCTACCCTTACCAGCCACGCTCTGCTGCGAATGTTATGTAATCAGAGCCATGTAAAGCCAAGCACTGGAAGGCTGCAATCTATTTTGCTGAACATTATCAGCCTTTCTCAACAAAATAACAGAATTGTGTTGCTTTTTAATAAAAAGGTCTCTGTTAGGAAGGATATTTGCAGCCTAATCATGCACTGGTACAGGAGGATCAGAGCCACCAAGCAAACAACAGAAGGGCATCAGAATACTGTGTCCACTGGTGGATTCCAGACAAAAACATTAGTCTGCAAACAGATAAGATTTTTTTTTTCCATTATGGTGCCTCCTCTGCATAGCACAGAGGAACACTTAGTTCTCCTCACTTTCCATTGTAGCTTTCCTCAAGGATACAGCTAAAAAGGCATTTAATTTTGACTGTATGCTACAGACCAAGAAGCCTCCGCTGCACCACTTGTAATGTCTTGGGTTTATCTTATCAGAGTAGTCACGTCTTGTCAAACTAAATTATCGTTATAGGAGACTTGATCATGTCTTCCTTGTTCCCACATGCCTTTTGCCCTGATCACTTACCCCAAAGTGTAGTTTTCTACAGATTTGGACAGCTTTCACTGCAATTGCCTCACTGGTGACTTCATGTTCTACACTGCCATCAAATGGCAGAGCACTTGCTATAGTTATATTTTCATGAGTTTGCTAGAATCACTAAAACCCTTCAGATAAATGAGCTAGTCGCAAGAGGAGATTAGAGCACAGCTCTCTGTACCTATTTGCCTCTGAGAAACAGCCCAGTCAGGCTTCATACCCATTTTCATGCATCTGAAAAGTCCTCTGGAGGATACAGATCCCCTAGACAGTTCCAAAAATCTCAACATCTAATCCTGTCAGGAAAAATAAAAATCACAGAATCAATCCAGCTAGAAGGGATCTCAAAGCATCTGTGTCCAGCTTCCCACTCAAAGCAGCTTTAGCACTGAATCCAGAACAGGTTTTCCAGGACTTTTTCCAATTCCAGAAAACCTCCAAGACTGACCCAAGCATATTCCCCAAAAGCCCCGTTCCACTCAGTTTCTTTTTTCTTTTTGTCTACCCTTCTTAATTTTATTTATGACCAGTCTGTCATTTTCCTGCTGTGCACTTCAGTGAGATCTTGGTTCCATCTTTCTTTCCTTCCAGGCAGAACAAGTGGGCACTCACTCCCTCTTCACAGGGCCACAGATTCAGCCCCCAAGCAGCCTGATGGCCTTCTCTGAGCTCACCTCCATTTACTCCATTCTTTCCTGTACTGAGGGACCCAAAACTAGATGAAGCAATCAGTTGCTCATTGGCATAGCAATATCTGCCATTATACTCAAACAGTGCACACTGCAAATGCTTACAAGCCAGAATATCACCGTTCCAAGACATCCATGCCTCAATATACCACCTGCAGTTATGCATTTCTTATTTCATCTCCACAGTAGTTTTTAAACCTTTAAATTTCATTGCAACTGAGTTATAGTAGGGAATTGAAACACTTCAGGACCAGTGAAGCAGGCCAAAAATTAATTGAAGTGTCTTAGCTGAATATTTCTTGATGCTTAATGGACAATGGCTCAAGACTCCATTGTGCTGAAGTTTATTCAGACTTTTAGATCAGTGTGAGATGAGTACAAGTTGCCTGGTAAGTGCTGCCATTTTGACTTGGTTCTATTTTTACATCCCTCTGTTGTAAATGATTCTACAAGGTGATGGTCAATAGCTATTCAGGCCCAGTGCCCCTATTGTTTCAGAAGGATCTTCTGTTCATTGCACTTGATGGCATCCAGCCTGAATGCTCTCAAAATATGTACAAATTTAATCAAACTGTTGATCGACAGCTTTAAAAGAAATATTGGCTTTGTGTTTGTGGCTTGGTCATAAAAACATTATTCAGTGACAAATATTCTAAAAGCCCCATAAAAAACAATCCCCTAGTATAAATCAAAGAGGGTAAACCTTGCAAGGCAATATCACTGATGTCTATCATCCAGATATGATTGATTAGCTGCTTACCCCAACCTCATTTTAAGTGCCAGTCTATGGTGCACAATACAAGCACATTTGTTTCTAAAAATAGCAAGAAAATAAGTTGGCCAGACAAAACCTGCCACCTTTGTACTAAGAATACTTCACATCTGAATCAGGAAGTGTTTAAAAAGTAATGTGGTGAAAATTAACACCTATGTTTCCTGCTGGTCACACACAGAGAAAAAAAAGTACAAGGAAAACACATCACAATTTAGAATTTAACTGGTAAGTTGGAACAAAACAACAATGGTGCATTGCAGACATTATTGTGTCCAGAGGAGGGCCATGAAAATGATCAGAAGGTTGGAGCACCTCTGTTTACAAGGACAGGCTGAGAGAGCTGGGGTTGTTCAGCCTGGAGAAGAGGAGGCTCAGGGAGACCTAAGGGCAGCCTGCCAGTACCTGAAGGAGGCTACAAGAAGGATGGAGAGATGTTTGCAAAGGCCTGCAGGGACAGGACAAGTGGCAATGGCTTCAAACTAGAGAAGAGCAGATTTAGATTGGATGTTAGGAATAAGTTCTCTACTATGAGTGTAGTAGAACACTGGAACAGGTTGTCCAAGGAGGTGGTTTGGCCCCATCCCTGGAGATATTCAAGGTGAGACTCTACAGGGCTCTGGGCAGCTTGACCTAGTTGAGGATGTCCCTGCTGACTGCAGGGCAGGGGTTGGACTGGATGAGCTTTGGAGGTCTCTTTCAACCCATTCTATGATTCTAAGTGACTTCTGAACTAACAGGACATGAAGAAACCAGACCACAGGATATTTTTATCTAGATAAGTAAAAAAAAGTGTCCAATTAGTAGGGTGTGCTTTTTTTTTCTTTGGGGGGGGGGGGGGTTGTTTCTGGGTTTTTTTATTTGTTTGGTGTTTTGTTTTGTTTTTTACATATCAGTATTATGTATTAAGAAGTTGTTCTTCGCCACAAGGGTGGTGAAACACTGGAATAGATTGCCCAGGAAAGTGGTAGAAGCCTCATTCCTGGAGGTTTTTAAGGCCAGGCTGGATGTGGTTGTGAGCAACCTGATCTAGTGTGAGGTGTCCCTGCCCATGACAGGGGTGGAACTGGATGATGGAAAGGGACCTTGAGGTCCCTTTCAACCCTAGCAATTCTGTGATTCTAGGAGTCACCTATATCCATATATATAGGAAATGAAAAAATTAGCCACACCTTTGATAACTCTTTAAGGTCCAAATAGTTTTGGCCCTTATACATCAAAGTTGTCCATGCTCTCTTCTTCCATAAATCCTGTATTTTATGCCTCCTCAATCTCAGCTATAATTCTCACAGATGAGCAGGCCAAAAAGTGCATTATACTCTTAGATGAAAAGAGGCTTCAGCACCAAGTTTTATATTCTTATAAAAATTAGAAATGTTCCAAGTTTCACTGGGTAAAGATATAGCTCCTTACAGTGCTGCCTACAACTTGCTATAACCTCATGGCAAATTCAATATCTTGCCACTTTCTGAAATGTAAACTTTATGCTTAAGGAAAACTTGAAGCAGACAAAAGTGCAATAGATCTTTACTAGAATGGATACCAATTGCACCTCACAGAGAGAGCAGTTGCTTTGATGGTCTCATGTGACATTTCCAGACAAGCCTTCCTCAAATCCATTCCAAACATTAAACATCTATATTTACAGCCAAAACACAGAATCCTTTTTCACAGGTATTTTTTCTATTTGTGCATTGCTTCACTGTTGCAATTGTTGCACATACACTTTTTTTTTTTTAATAAAGTGATTAAAAACCAAATATTAAGTTTTGGGAAGAGAAGCCATTGTTTCAGCACAGAGATTGTTTTGTTTCATAGTTTTAGATATATTTCCTTGGAAGCTGGCTTGGGTTTTTGGGGCTTGTTTGTTTGCTTGTTTTTTTCCAGTCTTTCTGTTGGTCTTCCTGAATTTTTAGAGTTTTATTATTATATTTTAATAGAAGCTAGTTTCAACTGAATTTGAAAGAGGGATGAAAGTATGAAAGATAATGAGGGATGAAAATCTGAAAGGTAATGAAATCAGTATCAAATGAGGGAAGAAAATAGGCGCTACTAGGTATCTGGAGGGGTAAGGAAAGAGTCAGCTTTTTGCTGGCAAGGGGAGTAGAACTAAAGAAACGCTCTTACAGGACTCTATGCTCCAGTTCTTTCATAAAACAGCTTGATTTTGGTCCTAGACTTTTTTTTTTTTTTTTACTTTTGGCTTCTTGCTTCCATAGCTTTACAAGTAGTCATTTTCATGGTGGTTTACTGTGTTGCATGGTTTCTTTTCGTTAGAGTCAAATGTAAGATGTGAAAGCTGAAGAGAACCTCCCTTTGATTTTGCTGAGAGGTGGACTAGACACCTCACTCCTGGTAGCCTCTTCCCAAACCTCAAGGGAGAGCAGAATGACCCAGTTCAAACACACGAAACCTACACTCACACTTTTTAGCATAAGATTAAACCTGAAGATAACAAAAAAAGATGCTAGAAAAAGTCCGTATTTTTACATGCTATTACCCTTACACAAGAAATCTAACCTATGCATTTGCCTCTTTACTCATCTGTAGCCATGTGCTGAATCAGGCACAAGTTTAAGGACCAGATTTAGGAAAAAAAAACCACTTACGTGTGTCTTCTGCCTAACAAATTCCAGCCAGAATGTTTCATAATTTATTTGGATGAGGTTTTTCTAGATTCAAAACTCATAATTTGCCACCAAAATGTTGAAAGAAGCCTTTTAAAACTATTTTATATACATATATAAAGGTTTTTATGAAAGCAAAAATAAAATATAATTAGCAAAAATGGCTACATATATAAGATAGGAATAATGGCTACATATATAAGACAGTAATTGAAAATAGATTAAAGTTTTCTGGAAATTTCACCTCAGTTAATTTATCACTAGACAGATTTTTTAAATTTTTTTAATTTTTTTTAGGGCTGAATTTCAGATGGAAAGGAGTTAAATCAGTTTTTCACTGAATGCAAACCTGACATGGAGCCTAATATAGTTCATTCTGTGGGTATGCATCAAATACAAGAGCAACACATTTCTGAGCACAAGGGCACAAGCACACACTCACAAAATTTGGTTCTAAATCTTAAAGTAGAAATTGAACAAAATATATTTGGGACAAAACTTTTTTTCATTTCCCTTTTAACTAGGAGTAGGGAAAAGGTAATCAGGATTTTAAAAAAGGATCAGGATAAAAAAAATACTTTCATCATTCTCAGGAAGGAGTGACATGAAAATGTTGCTATCTAATGACAAGTTTAGGATATGTTTTCCAGGGTAATTTGGTTGACTTCTGATAGTGAAGGAATTGCTGAACAAAATCCTAATCTTTCTGAATCACAAGTCATGACACTTCAGCTAAGTGCAGTCAGTCCAGTCTGGCCACAGAACTACAGAAACATTCAGGTTGGAAAAGACCCTCAGGATCACCAAGTCCAACCCAGAACCCTACTCTATGAGGTTCACCCCTACACCATATCCCTAAGCACCACGTCTAAATGACCTTTAAACATATCCAGGGTTGGTGACTCCACCACTTCCCTGGACAGCACATTTCAATCCCTGACCACTCTCACTATGAACATGTTTTTCCCAATGCCCAGTCTAAACCTATCCAGTTGTAGTTTGAGGCCATTCCCTCTTGTTCTATCACTAATTACCTGTGAAAAGAGACCAGCACCAGCCTCTCCACAACATCCCTTCAGGTAGTTATAGAGAGCAATGAGGTCTCCCCTCAGCCTCCTCTTTTCCAACCTAACTATCCCCAGCTCCTTCAGTTGCCCTTCACCAAATTTATTCTCCAGCCCCTTCCTCAGCTTCCTTGCCCTCTTTTGCACTGACTCCAGCATCTCCACATCTCTCCTGTATTGAGGTACCCAAAACTGGACACAATACTCAAGGCGTGGCCTCACCAGAGCTGAGTACAAGGTCCTACGCAGCACTATCTGACAGGTCACTTTGGTGCAGATTAACACTGGTGTGTATTAAAGTCTGAATAAATCAACAGAATTTATACTTATGCTTCAAATCATATGACAGTGATTTTCTTAATAAAGCCACAATGAACAAGGTATT